>NC_057361.1:107234629-107893879 GCF_016509475.1 Prionailurus bengalensis
ATTTGTTATAAGAACCAATAGTCAAAACCCCAAGTCAGCCAGGCTTTGTCTTATGAGCTCTAAAAGTAATGGTATTTTGCTGTTCATTTGTTTTAATTTTCCAAATTCAAATGCAATTTGAAATCAATTCAAAAATTGATTTATTTCTTCTAAACAAAGAGACATTAAAAGGAGAAAGGAAGGAAGAAAGAAAGGACAGACAGACTGGGTTTTTCAGTGAATCAAATACTAATACCCCAAAAGCAGGAAACCAAGGAAGTAATTACTCCCTGAACTGAGAAGTATGAAAGGAAAATGGGTGAGAACCATGACTACATGGACAATATATAAAACCTCTCCAGAGTGGAAGCCAACAAATCACTTACCTACTCCTTCAACAATGACATATAAAGCTAGAAGAAACACAGTTAAGGTCAATTGGCTCCTGGTTTTAAAAGTACCACCTCATTTTAATCAGCTCCCCATGCCATTCTGCATCTCCAGATGGAAAACTGAGCAGCTAAATTGGAGTTGTTTGCTCTTTTTCCACGTAGCTCAAAAACAAAGTGGCAACAGTTGAGTGATCTTGCAGTCAAGACAGTTTGGAAAAGGTTAGCTGATTATTTTCCAGCCAGGCATCGTGAGGATGTCTACACCTTAGTATGATCACCACAATCCAGGGTCTGGCACTCTACAAGATCTTAGTTCTGTCATTTTCCCCAGCCTCTGGGGACTGGCTCAGACTAGCCAAACTCACACTAAACTGACTGATAACATGGACTTCCAAGTTCTTAACAGATAATAGTGGGATGGACCTATCCAATAACCAGAATACTTAGGCCTGCTATCCTGGTCTCTAGTAAAGAAACTGAATTCCTTAAACAATCTAAAGAAGAGAAAATAAACATGAGCTACATTAGTTTAAATCTAGTTTCATAGCAGTGCCTGGGTGGCTCAGTCGGTTGGGCGTCTTGATTTCGGCTCAGGTCATGATCTCACAGTTCTTGAGTTTGCGTCAGGCTCTGTGCTGACAGCTCAGCGCCTAGAGCCTGCTTTGGATTCTGTGTCTCCTTCTCTCTCTGCCCTTCCCCCACTTGCACTCTGTCTCTCTCTCTAAGAAATAAATAAACATTAAAAAAATTTTAATCTAGCTTCATGACTTCATATTAACGATGCTTTGGTCCTTGATTTTCTGATCTGTATAAAAGAATAATATTTATCACTTAGCATTGTTTTTTATGATACTTGAAAATATTTTGTGAACTGAAGAACATGATACAAATGGAAGTGGTTATTTTTAGCAACAAGAAGACAATTTAGTGCACAAAACAATCTGAGAAAGGAGAACTGGAGCATTCTGTAGGCAGTTTTACTCCCACTCTGGTGGAACCCAAAACATTCTACATTCCACTCAGACTGCTTTTCTAAGGACTCAGCTACCACACACACCCTCAGTCCCTTGGACATGTAGAGAAATCACAGGTCTCTAACTCACCTATTTCAAAATTTCCTATCATACAGGAAGAGCTTCCACCATCCTGACATCTCCTGAAGCACATGCTGAACTTAGTAATACCGCAGGGTATCAATCATGAATTCCCTTTGAGATGGACACCTTCCTGAGGACATCTCCCTGTCTGGCATTTAGACTTATCCCACCTCAACAGCTGCACCTTCATGCATCTGTCACAGGGGGGCCACAAGAAACTGCACTTATCTACTCCAGGAAGATTCATGAGGCCTTTAATTTTAGGGGGAGTCCTTTTCTGACCTGATCTTCCAGTTCTGGAGAGGCTCCTGTTTTGAGAACAATGAGAAATGCCCATTCAGAGCCAGGGCATGGAAAGGTGAAATTGGGGAGGGGCAGTGACAGTATAGAATGCATAGTTCTAAACCACTGGATATTGAATCAATTCTCTGGGACAGTGAAAAACAGGCATCATTCACAATGGCAAGGCATAGAACATGAGAAAATAAGGGGACCCTAAGGCACATTTCAGAAGTCAGAGTGGTAAACCCAACAGGGATTTCCCAGTGTCCTTAGAATCAAATTCAAGGGGCGCTTGGGTGGCTCAGTCAGTTAAGCCTCCAACTTCGGCTCAGGTCATGATCTTGCGGTTTGTGAGTTCAAGCCCTGCATCAGGCTCTGTGCTGACAGCTCAGAGCCTGAAGCCTGCTTCAGATTCTGTGTTTCCTTCTCTCTCTGCCCCTCCCCTGCTCATGCTCTGTCTCTGTCTCAAAAATAAATAAAACATTAAAAAAAAGAATCATCAAATTCAAGTTGTGTATCATGGCTCATGAGGGTCTGAGTGACCCACACTCTGCTTTATTACATATATTCACACCCTCTCCAGTCACTACACTCCATCCACATTGACCCTTATATTCTTTACACCTGCCAACTCATTCTCAGCTTGGAGTCTTTGCACCTGCTGTTCCTTCTGTCTCAGACCCCCTTCTCCCATATCTTGGTCTGGCAGAGTCTTTCCCATCAATCAGCTTCCAGCTCAAATGTCACCTCCTCTGATGGCCTTTCTGCTAATGTTGCCACTCCCTCAGCCACTCTCTCTCCCATTGCCATGTTTTATTTTCTTCATGGCACTTACCTAACATTATATTACTTTTTCCTTTATTGTATGATTCTCCTGCAACAGACAGGACAAAGAACCAGAATAGGAGAGATTGAAGAATTGCAAGGCAATGGAGCACCTGGGTGGCTCAGTCAGTTGGTTGTCCATCTTCAGCTCAGGTCATGATCTCATGGTCTGTGAGTTCGAGCCCCGCATTGGGCTCTGGGCTGACAGCTTACAGCCTGGAGCCTGCTTCAGATTCTGTGCCTCCCTCTCTCTCTGCCCCTCCCCCTCTCACACTCTGCCTCTCTCTCATTCTCAAAAATAAATAAACATTAAAAAAATAAAAAATGAATTGCAAGCCAGAACAGTTAACAGGCTGTGGGGAGAGACAAATGCTGAAGGCCAGGAGAGAAAGGTCTGGTCTTGTGCATGTGTCTGAGCAGACTGGGTCTTTTTAAGTTAGCTAGGGTCAACATTCATGGAGCATCTACTATGTACCAGCCACTTTGCATACATTATTCCCTGCCTCATATCTCCATAGAGGGAGGAACTATTCCTCTAATGCTTAGGAGGAAACAGTATTAGAATCCCCCATTTGTCCCTCTCCACTATAGGAAGAGCAAACATTAATTGGGCACTAACCAGAAGGTTTAGGGTCACTTTACTGAAATGATAATGTGGGCCTTTTGTCTCTAGCACTTTCTCAGCTTCTAGTCTCCCATTCTGTAAGCCCATCTGTGTGTGGGAGTCTCAACTGGAAAAAAAAAAAAAAGGCCAGCATTCTCCAGCTTTCTAAGCCTATAGCTATTTTGGACTTGGGATAATCAGAATCCCCATTCTATCTCACACCACATCATCTGGCCCAACTTTAACAGAGAATCTTGTTTTTTAGATATAGACAGGGAAATGATGGAATGTGTTAGAGTTGGGTCACTGAGGTTTTTATCCTAGCTTTGCCACCTACTGCATGACCTTGAATAAATTATTTAATATTTCTGTCTCTTAATTTTCCCCTCTATAAAATAGGAATATTAATAATATCTATTTCATATGGTTGATATAAGGATTTAGCAATATGATACAAAGGATCTAGGGGCACTTGGGTGGTGCAGTCAGTTAAGTGTCCAACTCTTGATCTCAGCTCAGGTCATGATCTCATGGTTCAGGAGTTCGAGCACCACATCAGGCTCTGCATAAAAAGCACAGAGCCTGCTTGGGATTCCCTCCCTCCCTCTCTCTTTGACCCTTGCCTGCTCGCTCACTCTCTCTCAAAGTAAATAAACATTTTTAAAAATCTTAAAAATCATTTACTCTCTGGGCGCCTGGGTGGCTCAGTTGTTTAAGCGTTTGACTTCAGCTCAGGTCATGATCTCATGGTTTGTGAGTTTGAGCCCCACATCGGGCTCTGTGCTGACAGCTCAGAGCCTGGAACCTGCTTCAGATTCTGTGTCTCTCTCTGTCTCTGCCCCTCCCCTGCCCACACTCTGTCTCTCTCTCAAAAATAAGTAAACATTGAAAAAGGGTTTTTTTTTTTAGAATCATTTACTCTCTTTAAAAAATATATCTTGCAAACCATTGATCAATTAATAAATTTCAGTTATCACTAATGAGGTACTAAGGGTATGGCATTGATCTACAACTAATTCCTTGTGTTTGCTGTCAGTTGATTAGATCCAAGAAGGGTAGGTAGACAGATTAGACTCACAAATCTCCAACATGGCCTGGAAAACTTAGGGAATAAACACAAAGAATGGCATTTGGAGACTAAGGTACTATGTTAAGAGACCAAAGTTTCGGCTGTGCCTCACCCACATTTTTGTTCAAAGCCTTCAATGTAGCTTCATTTGGTATCCTCAGGTTTGGGTCTGGGACCATTATTAACAAGTATACATCTTTATTTTGGGTATCTAAGGACTCAGGGATATGGCCTTGGAAAAGATCAAAGTGAGCTTCTGAGGCCCTTAAATTACAAAGGCAGCAGAATTTTCATGAGCTTCACAATCCCCTGGGAAGAGGACAAGGTCCTTACTAGTCTCAGGAATGGTTCATCTCAAAACAAGTAGGCCACTAGGTCTAGGGTAAGCATTAGTTGATCTCTAGTTAATAGAGTTGGCCTTTTTTGTTTGCTTAGAGAGATTGCTCCTCTGTTAGATTTCCCAACTAGGACAGTGGTCCAAGACTTTAAACCAGAATAGCAGCTAGATTCTTTAGGAGTTAAAGAGCACTAATGTGGAATGGGGGCTTTTAAGTGGTTAGTGTTGGGCTTTGTTAGGTGGCATAGTAACAGCTGCTCCAAATTTTGTCTCCCTTGATCTTGTCTGAAATACCATGCAGGATCAAGGAGTAAGCCTTAAAGGGACAAACCTTGGGTCTATTTGAAAGGTCCACAGGCTCCCTGGAGTCTCTCCCTGGCCAATTCAACCTATTCAGGGTATGCGGACTTCTTGTTTTATAATTAACAAGGAATAAGTGGTCCTTTTCTGATGTTTGCCAAGGGGCCTACATCATAAGTTGTGAGAGATGGCCACTTACTCTGACACTGCATCTTCCCCATTCTCCTCCTCCTTTTCCCATCTCTTCCAAGTCTGTATTTACTTATTCTACAGACCCCAAACTGAATATTCCCCAAGTGTGTTGGCTTGTTTACTTTGCTCTTTTCTAACCTATGTTGTGTAGACTCATCCACTGCCAAAGCATCAACTCTCACCTCCAAGATGATTCTAGAACTAGGTCCTATTTGCAACTGTATTTCAGATCTGCATTTCATATCTTCTATATGTAGTGCTATGCTAGTAAATTTTTAACAGTCTGCTTGTGTCAAGAGCATGGAAACTCTGATTTCTAGTTTTTGCCAATTTCCATGCTATCAGTACTCCCACCATGGCCAATTTAATGCTATCATAATGAGGTCACTGAACACAGAGTTGAAAAGAGACATGCACAATTGCCTCTCCCAAACCAGTACATGCTAGATCCCCACATTACTGTGGCTATAGGTAGCCTCCACTTGCTGGTCTTACTGTTTTTCTGTGTTGCATTTTATAAGAGTGGTGAGGACACTGATGGACAAAACCAAAGTTAGGCCCTAGACAAAAAGACTCAAAGAAGCTACTTGGTCTGTTCCTGGTCTAGGGCAGAAGCATGAAGGACAAAAGTAGTCTTTTCAAATATAAGGTCTGGATTAACAAACCAGAGGAGGAGCTTACAAAAGGGTTACAAGGCCCTAGACAGGAGTATAAACAGATAAAGTATGGCTTTATGGGTAACAACCATTCTCTGGAGCCAGACTACCTGGGTATATCTTCCAGCTTCACTTCTTGCTAGCTATATAACTTTGGGCAAGTTTCTTAGCATCTCTGAGCCTCAGTTTCCTTATCTTGAAAGTGGGGAGACTAACAGTTCCAGTTTCATAAGGTTGTGTTGAGGATTCAGTGAAATCATTTTCACAAATATTGCAGAACGATACACTCAATAAATGTTAGCTGTTATTATAAGACAATGTGCCTTCCCTGCTAGAGATATTCCTTGGCAGATGTTATAAGAAGGGCTATGGTCATAGAGTTTGAGGTTCTGCCCTAGTTACACATATACTTGAAAATCACTATGCCAGCCAAGTACCTCTCCTCATTCCTCCCTTTTCACTTCTTCTCAATTCTATCCCTTGCTAGGCTATTCCCTCCTGCTTAAAACGTTTTTCCCCTCCTTTATCTCTACCTATCCAAATGTAGCACAATTCCACCTCCTAAAACACCACTGTACTTATGATCAATACTATGCAATTTAACACTTAATTGTTCTTTAAATCTTTCATGATGCCTACATTAGTCACTCCTAACAATTAAGACATTAAATGCCACTATTGAAATGAAAATATCATCTGGTTCATAGTAGGTGCCTAGTAAATGTATAGGCACTCTGGAAAATGGTTAGGGAAGTAGGCAAACATGCCTCAGCAACTAGTCATTACCAGGCATTAGTGAAACATATTTGGCATAACAATTTGGTTTGTAGACCATGGCTCCAGTGTCAGACAACTTGGATTCAAATCCCAGCTCCACAGCTTGCCAGCTATGTGATCTTAAACAAGTCACTTGGACCTTTATTTCTTCATCTGTATAATGGGTATAATAATACCAATCAACCTCATAAGGTTTTTGGGAGGATTTAACGAATTTGTATAAAGCATTTAGCAGAATGCCTGTAAGTGTTGGCTTACATTTTAAGTGTTGGCTGCTAATGTTACTATAAATTGCTTTGTCAGATTAAGTAAACAGGGTCTCTTTAAAATTGAATACAGAGCATATATACTAAAAAAGAGTCAAAAGGATGGGGTCAGCATGGAAAGGACAGGCCTAAGGAAGAAGCTGTAGGGAGGGGCCCTGGGGGCCCTAAGAGAAGCCATACTATGAAAGGGGACTCCTAAATTTAGAGCACTCAACACAAACTTCTGCAGCCTCCCAGTTCTAGTCTGTGACTAGAGTACGCTAGCCTGTCCCAAGTTGTGCTCTAAGAAAGAGAAGAGCTAACATTGCATTTTTGAAAGGCTCCCATTTGGTTTATTAAGTAATTAACTTCTTGATACACAAAGGACAAAGCACTAAGGGGCCCTCTGAAGCCAATTAAAGCCCAAATGGCTGGATTGCAGTAAAGAATAGGTACTCAGGGAAAAGCCTTCCCTTTCTGAGGCTACCTCCCACCAATCTACTAATTAGACTGGGGAGAGGAAGAAAGGATGGCAAGGAAGCCGGGAAGTGCCAACCTGTAGAGGGGTGGGAGGTCTGGGAGCCAAAAGGAAATTAGGCAAAGCTCAGGCTGTCCCTCACTGAGTGTTAAGCAGGAACTACCCAAGCACAAAGCACCACATCTGGCCCTCTGCTGGACTGGAACCACCGACCCTCTACAAAGGCCCAGAGCCAATTTATAATGCTCTATAATGTGATTATCCACAGCTACTTTGGAATTACAGACTAACCTCCCTCTGGGTCTCTGAATATTCCCAAGAGGCCCAGGTCATTGGTACTCAGTAGAGAGTCATTCTAATGTTAAGATGAATCAGGCATAACATAAAAGATAAAGCCCTCAAAATGAGCAAATTGGGCTTGTAATGGATCAAATAATGTTATTCCCTTTCCATATTATTTGAAAATGTATTTTAGATACACATTGTTCTTCCCCTCCAAAATAAAGCTCCTTGTGTTGTGGAACCATCTCTTACTTGTTCCTCTATTTCCCAGTAGTGCCTAGAACAGTGCCCACAGAAAGTAAGTGCTCAATACATGTTTATTGAATTGAAATATGTTTGTATCTCAAATATGGCTAAGGATGAGAGAGGAAAAGAACTAGGAAAATTTTCTGGTCATCTGCAGCAACATTCCTTCTCTTTGTAGATTTTCTGCTCAGTAACCTTGACTAAAGACCCTGGGCATACAAGAACTATTTACCAAGATGTGTGACGAATTATACAAGAAATAAAATTCACTGGGATCTAGATTTCCTTGTTTCCCCATTGTCAGCAATGGCCTTACCTCCTAAAAAAAATGTCCCCTAAAAAAGAAAAGTAAAAGACACATAAAGTTAAATGTTTTTAACTGAGATTCAGCTCTAGGTTCTATATAACTCGAGGCAGTGTGGTTTAATAGAAAGAGCACAGACTTTGAAGTGTAGGACCTTGAACAAGTTACTTAACCTCTCTGAGCCTTTGTTTCCTATCTGTAAAATGGAAGAATATTAACAGAACTTATCTCATAAGATTTTGATGTCTAATCAAGTTTATGCTTCTAATACATTTAGAAAAAATGCCTGACAATAATAAGCACTTTATAAATGTTAGTAATTCTCTGTGTGAGGATTAAGTGAAATAAAATGTGATGAAGCATGTAAAGCAGGGGTCATAGTTTTTATATAATTAGGACTCAGACATGTTTGGGTACATCCAGTACAATCTTTAGACAGCCCTAAAGAGAGCTATTTCTACAAATAGCTCCTGAGGTAGCTCCTGGAGAAGAATTGTGGGACTAGAAGGAATAAGGGACATTGACTTTGATCAAGGGGGAGAGTGGGAGGGATAAAATAGCATGGTCCTCGAGAATCCTGAGTACAGTGGGGTATCTGCCACTTGGATTTGTTTCCTAGCCCCAATCCCACATGGCTTATGTCTGAATAAGGAGTAATGGAGCATGTAAGGACATTAAAGAGTATTACTAAAAGCTGTAAGAGAAAAGTTGCTGAGCTAAGTAACTTTGGAGGTAAGTGGAGACAGTAAGACTAATGACAAAAGGCACCATACATAAGCACCATACCCCATTTAAGAAAGTGGTTTCCCACAGGACTATGGGTTAACAATTTTGATACCACTATACATGTATACTAGAACTGAACAATTAAGTAAATGGATGGCAGATGGTGGGAGCCAGTTACCTTGCTATTGGAATGGGAGGTCACAGATAATTAAGGAGAGAGGCTAAAATGATCCATGTGATAACAGAGGTGGAGACATCAATTTTAACTGATGCTTAGCTTAATATAGATTCATATCACTACATGTAGAAATATTTATATAGATATATGTATACACATGTGTTAGTATAGACACACATCTCTTTACTGTCAGCTAAGAGGGTCTAGAAGCAATGACACCTCGATAGCAACAAGCACACCTAGTGCCGAGATCCTGGCTTCTAATACCACTCTCCAAAAATAAATAAATAAATAAATAAATAAATAAATACATAAATAAATAAATAAATAAATAAAAAAGGAACCATGGCTCTTTGGAGAATGGCTGACTCTACAAATGAGGTATAAAATTAAGGAATTGCTAGAAATTAAGGAACTGCTTTGAAAGTAATTTCACACACACGTGCGTGTGCACACAGGCACACGCCGATGAGATATTTATACCAAAGGAATAAAAGGATACAAGAGTCAAATGAAAAAGCTTCCAGTGGCCAAAGTTGTAGCCATCATAGCAACAAATTAATAAAATACTAGAAAAATCTACACTCATTACTCATTGTAATTATGTTCCATAAAGTCTCCATGAACACTGAATTAGCAAACACTCAACCATTGCTCCTAAAGAAAATACAGGGTTGGGTTCCTACAAGCCTCCTGATACAACATTTTCTTTAATTTATCAATATATAACCTTGTTTTATGTAGGTTTCTGTTTAAAGACAACTTATTTAATATATACTGTTGAATCATTAACATTGAACATGGACAAGAGCACTATAACTCCTGACTGGACAAAGTTTATCCAACATATGTATTTTCTCCATCACAGCCTTCTTACACTTGGGAGCACTAGACAGTACTTTGGCACTAAGCTTGCAGGACATTTTAAGGTGTGAAATCACTAATAAAAATGGAAAAAAATGAGAAAACATGACATTAAATAGATGATGAAAAGGGTACTTGTTTATAATAGGAGAGGCAGAACAAGAAGGCAGAGTATTGCCTTGTTCGACCTCAGCTGGGAACATGCACTTAAGGCTACTCAAGTGTTTTGTTGTTCTGCACATGTCTGAAAATGAACATGAAAGTGCCACAAGTATTGATTTGGAAGTTACAAATAAATTTTAACAAGCAGGCAAATTCAAAAATACAGAATCCATGAATAAGCATTAACTAAACTAGGTTATAACCCAGAAGTTTAAAATAAATATCCATGAGTCCATACTGATATAAATAGTTGAATAAACAAATGGGGAGAAGAAACCAATCTCCTGTGCATAATATTCCAAATAATGTATATAAATACTCCACCCTCAAGATATTCCCCACTCCTTAAACATTGGCTATGCATAGTGACTTCTTTGCAAAGAGTATAGAAAGGTGCTTAAAAAATAGTAGCTCTACAATAGAGAAACCTGACAAACACTACCTCAGCCAGGTAATCAAGTTCAACAACAACTGTAATAAGTCACACTGACAGTAGGTACCCTTGATATAATGTGATGAGAATAGCATTTTACCTGTGTAGTCTTCCTCCCAATACCTATAGCTCATGGTTATGTAACCATGAAAGAAACAGACAAATCTCAATTGAGGGAAATTCTATGAAATATTTGACCAGTACTCTTCAAAACTGTGAAGCTCATCAAAAATAAGGACTCTTAGAAACTGTCACAGACAAGAAGAATTAAAGGAAATATGACTATTAAATGTAGTGTGATCTCTTGGATGGAATCCTCAAAGAGAAAAAGGACATTAGGAAAAGACAGAAGAAATCTGAGTAAAGTATGCACCTTAGTTAATAATAATGCATTAATATTGATCCATTAATTGTGACAAATGTACTATAATAATGAAAGAATATTACATAATAGAGGAATCATAATAGGGGAAACTGTAAGGTATATAAAAACTTCCTGTACTATCTTCTTAACTTTTCTGTAAACCTAAAAACTATTCTGAAATAAAAGATTAGTCAAGAAAATTTTTAAGGTTATCATCATTCCTGCTTGAGGACACCTACCAAAAATAAATACATATAACGCAAGAGATACCCATTATCCCCTACCTTAAAACAAATATCCAGGGGCGCCTGGGTGGCGCAGTGGGTTAAGCATCCGACTTCAGCCAGGTCACGATCTTGCGGTCTGTGAGTTCGAGCCCCGCGTCGGGCTCTGGGTTGATGGCTCGGAGCCTGGAGCCTGTTTCCGATTCTGTGTCTCCCTCTGTCTCTGCCCCTCCCCCGTTCATGCTCTGTCTCTCTCTGTCCCAAAAATAAATAAAAACGTTGAAAAAAAAAAACAAATATCCAGATGCTCTGGCATTGTGAGCAGTCCTGTGCTTTGTTGTCAATACCCAGAAGATCCACAGGAACAGAAAGAGACACTGGAGTTAAGCAGAGAAGGGGCAGCACCCAAGAAACAGCAAAGCCTAATGGGAGATAGCAAGAAAAGATGAATACCTACTTAATGTGCCACAAAGCACCAAAACATGGCAGACTTATTCATAATCACAAGAGAAATACAAACAAAGAACTTAAAGAAAAATTTAAGAGACACAGCAGAGGACTGGGATCCTACAAGCAGCAGATGGAGCAAGGGCCAATGGTATTGAATTATGTACTGTTATTAAGACTGCTGAAAACTAAGGAATCTTAGAGGTTACATATACAGCATCTAGCCTATAATAGGTTCTGCAAAAGTCCAGTTGCCTACCAATGTGCCAAAGTTGTCTCATCCCAGCTCACAAGAAACCATTGTTAAATCTTCAGAAAATCTTGTTAAACCTTTTTGAGCTAATTGTTAAACACAGCCATTATTGGGGCGCCTGGGTGGCGCAGTCGGTTAAGCGGCCGACTTCAGCCAGGTCACGATCTCGCGGTCCATGAGTTCGAGCCCCGCGTCGGGCTCTGGGCTGATGGCTCGGAGCCTGGAGCCTGTTTCCGATTCTGTGTCTCCCTCTCTCTCTGCCCCTCCCCTGTTCATGCTCTGTCTCTCTCTGTCCCAAAAATAAATAAACGTTGAAAAAAAAAACACAGCCATTATTAATAATTATGTATATCTACAATTAAATTATGTTAAAACTAAAGGAAATACTCAAAGCATATCATTTCCTAACTCTTATACTATATTTTACTATTCTCTCTGTCGTTGAGATTATTTGCATCTATAGTCTCTGTAAGGTGGAAATACCTTATAACACATCTCTTCCAACTCCTCATTCAGTGACATCACAATTTTAGCTCAACATCAGCCATAGTGGAAAGTATTTACAATGTGGGGATTTGTAAATGCTAAAAACCAAGGTATGATTGATGATTCTGTTAGTTATCTAAGCTAAAAAAAAGTGATGGGAAAAGTGTTAACACATTATTTTTTAAATATTGCATTGGCATATTGGGGAGCTTGGAAAGATCACAGAGTATGAGGATGCTGAGTTCACCCTGCCCCATATTTACATCTAGATATCATCCATATCCAAGTCAAAAGACAGGAGAGCAATCTGAAGACAGGCAGAACAAACTCCACAACTAAGTATAGAAAGGATGTTGCATCTAATAGGTTAGGAAAGTCTGAAAAGTGGAGGGAGGCTGCCTGAAGGAGAGAGGGAGCTATGCACATGGAAATGGCAGAGATACAGGCCCTTGAACCAGGGAGCTCACATAGGGACAGCTTATCCCCATAAAGTTTTGCTTTAAAAACCAGAGGGGCTAGAGGCACCTGGGTGGCTCAGTCAGTTAAGCATCTGACTTTTGGTTTTGGCTCAGGACATGATCTCACAGTTTGTGGGTTCGAGCCCTGTATTGGGCTCTAGGCTGACAGCATGGAGCCTGCTTGAATTCTCTGTCTCCCCCTCTCTCTGCCCCTCCTGTGCTCACGTTTTCTTTCTTTCTCTTTCTCTCTCTCCCTCTCTCTCTCTCTCTCTCTCTCAAAATAAATAAACTTTTTAAAAAATCTTTAAAAAAAAAACAGAGGAGCTAAATTCTATGAGTTTACAAAACCATTAGGACTTGAATCCTGGAGCTTTACAAGTTAGCTCCCTCAGCACTGGGCAAGCCAGAAAGGCAAGTGATAGCTGGGTCACCACACTTAAAGAGACAGCAGCCTACGAAGAGAGGCAACATAAAAATGGCAGTTTAACACAACACCAGGGGGAAACAGATCTCTTCCTATTGATTTCGGAGCATGTTGGGGGACTTCTCTGAAAACAAGGAAGCTGGCAGGCACCTTTTTCTCCCCCGTCCTGCAGCATAAACACACAGCCACTGTGAGAGGCAGGAATGTACAGATACTTGCAGCCTCAGTCCAGGGCTCAGGGCAAATTTTGTTAAAACTGCATGTGCGCTTCCCAGGCACTAGATGCATAGCTGCTGCACAGCACACAGCTGTACACCCACAGCCACCATCACACACAGGGCCCAGCCACACCTAGGACCCTCACATGCCAGACCCAGCCTTTCACTCCTGGCCACCCCAGCATGTAGACTCCAGCCAACACAGCACTTCAGGGAATCCAGCAATGGCCCACCAAAAATTCTACTACCACCATCACCCTGCTCCCAAGTTCCCCAGTGGGCCACCTCAGAGCTGGCCTGCCTGGTTCCCCCTAACACCACAGAGAGCAATTACAACCAACAATGGTCAGAAGGTCAGGGCAGATGATTACACTGAAAGGAAAAGTGATTCCTACAACAGCAGGGCATGAAGAGCACACAGAGGATACTCTCCTAAAGTGCCAGGTTCTGGTGAACAGGAGACACTGCACTGCAGGGCACTCCAGGATCTCATCTTCATAAAGTCACTACTTTTAATAGCAGAAGACATAGTTGACTTTCTTAGCACAAAGAAACAGACACAGGGAGGCAGACAAAATGAGAACACAGAGAAATTTATCCCCAATGAAAAAAACAGGACAAGGCCACAGCCAGAGATTTAAGTGACGCAGATATAAGTAATATGTCTGACAGAGAATTTAAAGCACTGATCATAATACTACTCACAGATCTGAGAGAAGAATAGAAGACATGAGTGAGATCCCTAACACAGAGATAAGCAATAACAGAGATAAAAGGCTCAATAAACAAAATGAGAAACCCACTTGATGGAAGGAAGAATCAGTGGAATTAGTCACCTAGAAGACAGAGTAATGGAAAGTAATCCAACTGAACAAAAGAGCAAAAAGAATTACACAAAACAAGAATATATTTAAGGAACTCAGTGACTCCATCAAATGTAAAAACATTCATATTATAGGAGTCCCAGAAGAAGAAAAGGGGGGGGGGCAAAAAACTTATTTGAAGAAATAATAGCTGAAAACTTCCCTAATCTGGGTATGGAAACATACCTAGATCCAGGAGGCATAGAGAATTTCCATCAAAATCAACAAAAGTGGTGTGACTACACCAAAACATTGTAATTAAATTTGCAAAACGTAGTGGAAAAAAATCTTAAAAGCAGCAAGACAAAATAAGCCCGTAACTTACAAGGGAAAGCCCCTAAGGCTCATAGGAAATTTTTCAACAGAAACTTTGCAAGCCAGAAGGGAGTGGCATGATATATTCGAATGGGAAATATCTGCAGCCAAGAACACTCTATCCAATAAAGCTATCATTCAGAATAGGAGAGGTCCTTTCCCAGACAAAAACTAAAGGAGTTCATGACCACTAAGCTAGCCCTGCAAGAAATATTAAAGGGGACTCTGACTAGAAAGGAGAAACCAAAAGTGACAGTATAAAAGGTATGAAACACAAAAGCAATAAACATAAAAATTTCTCTTAAAAAAAATCAGTCAAGAACTCACAAAAAAAGGATATAAAATATAATAACATTTACCTGAAACATGGGGAAGAGAGAAGAATGGGTTCAAACTTAACCATTAACTTAGTATAGATTGCTATATGCAGAAGAGGTTATATATAAATCTAATGGTAACCATATATCAAAAACCACTAATAAACATACAAAGAATAAAGAGAAAGAAATGCAAATATATCACTAAAGAAAAATCAGCAAAACATGAAAGAGAAAGATAAGAAGGGATCAGAGAAAATCTTCAGAAACAAACAGAAAATAAGTAATAAAATGGCATAAATACATATTTATCAATATTATTTTGAATGTAAATGGGCTAAATGCTCCAATCAAAACACATAGGGTGACAGAATGGTAAAAAGGGGCGAGGGGCACCTGGCTGGCTCAAATGTAGAGATTACTTAAAAAAAAAAAAAGTCCCTTAAAAAAACAGGACCCATCTACATGCTGCCTACAAAAGGTTCATTTTCATTTTAGATCCAAAGGCACTTGCAGATTGAAAATCAGGGTATGGAGAAACATCTATAATGCAAATGGATGTCAAAAAGCCAGAGTAGCAACACTTCATTAGAAAATATAGACTTTAAGACAAAGACAGTAACAAGAGGCAAAGAAGGACACTATATAATAAAGGGAACAATCCAACAAGAAGATATAACAATTATAAATATTTATGCACCCAACACAAATATTTATGCACCCAAATACACAAAAGAGTTAATAACTAACACAAATAAACTAATCAATAATAATACAATAATAGTAGGGGACTTTTAACACCACACTTAGGTCAAAGGACAGATCATCTAAACAGAAAACCAACAAAGAAACAATGGCTTTGAATAATATACTGGAGCAGATGATTTAACAGATATATTCAGAACATTTCCTCCTAAAACAGCAGAATAGACATTCTTTTCAAGTGTACATGGAACATTCTCCAAAATAGATCACATGTTAGCCAACTAAACCGGCCTCAAGAAATTTAAAGGTCAAAGTCATAACATGCATCTTTTCTGACTCCAATGTTATAAAAATAGAAGTCAACCACATGAAAAATTCTGGAAAGAACACAAATACAAGGAGGTTAAATAACATTCTACTGGGGCGCCTGTGTGGCTCAGTTGGTTAAGCATCTGACTTCAGCTCAGGTGATGATCTCACTGTTCGTGGGTTCAAGCCCCACATCAGGCTTTGTGCTGACAGCTTGGAACCTGGAGCCTACTTTGGAATCTGTGTCTTCCTCTCTCTCTGCCCCTCCCATGCTTCACCTCTGTCTCTCTGTCTCTGTCTCTCTCTCTCAAAATAAATAAACTTATAAAAATAAATAATATGCTACTAGACAATGAATGGGTCAAACAGGAAATCAAAGAAGAAATTAAAAAGTATATGGAAACAAATGAAAATGAAAGCAACAATCCAAAACCACTGGGATGCAGCAAAAGTGATTCTACGAGGGAAGATGATAGCAATATCTCAAGAAGCAAGAAAAATCTTGCTATCTCAAGAAGCAAGAAAAATCTCAAACAACCTAACCTTACACCTAAAAGAGCTGGAAAAAGAATAACACAAAAAACCTAAAATGAGAAGGAAGGAAATAAGATTATTGCAAAAATAAATGATATAAAAACTAAAAACACAACAGATCAATGAAACTAGGAGCTGCTTCTTTGAAAAAAAAATCAATAAAATTGATAAGCCTCTAGCAAGCCATATCAAGAAAAAAGAGAAAGGATTCAAATCACAAGTGAGAGAGGAGAAATAACCAAAACCACAGAAATACAATTATAAGAGAATATTATGAAAAACTATATGCCAACAAATTGCACAACCAAGAAGAACTGGAAAAATGCCTAGAAACAGAGAAACTACCAAAACAGGAAAAAACAGAAAATTTATACAGATGGACTACGAGCAAAGAAACTGAGTCAGTAATCAAAAAACTCCCAACAAACAAAAGTCCAGGACCAGATGGCATCACAGATGAATTCTTCCAAACATTTAAAGAAAGTTAACACAAGGGCGCCTGGGTGGCTCAGTCAGTTAAGCATCTGTGGCTCAGGTCATGATCTCATGGCTCGTGAGTTTGAGCCCTGCATCAAGCTCTGTGCTGGCAGCTCAGAGCCTGGAGCCTGCTTCAGATTCTGTCTCTGTCTCTCTCTGCCCCTACCCTGCTCATACATGCTCATACATGCTCATACTCTCTCTCTTATATAGAAACATTAACATTTTTAAAAACTTTAAAAAATTATTAAAATTAAAAAAATAAGGAGTTAATACATATTCTTCTCAAACTATTCCAAAAAAATAGAAAAGGATGAAAAATTTCCAAATTCATCCTATAAGGTCAGCGTTATCCTGATACCAAAACCAGATAAAGACACCACAAAAAAGAGAAGTATAGGCCCATATCTGTGATGAACATAGATGCAAAAATCCTCAAAGTATTAGCAAGTCAAAAATTCTCAATAAAATAGTAGCAAATCAAATTCAACAATACATTAAAAAATCATTCATCATGATCAAATGGGATTTATTCACGGGTTGCAAGGGTGGTTCAGTATTCACAAATCAATCAACATGATACATCACATAAATAAAAGAAAGGATAAGAAACATATGATCATTTCAATAGGTGCAGAAAAAGCATTCAACAAAGTACAACATCCAGTCATGATAAAAACCCTCAACAAAGTAGGTTCATATGGAACATACCTCAACATAATAAAGGCAATATATGAAAAACCCACAGCTAACATCATCCTTACTGGGGAAAAACTAAGAGTTTTTTCCGTAAGGTCAGGAACAAGACAAGGATGTCTACTCTCACCACTTAATTAGTCTTCAACAAAGCACGAAAGATCATCCAAAGGGAAAAAGACAGTCTCTTCAACAAATAGTGTTCGGAAAACTGGACAGCAACATGCAGAAGAATGAACCTGGACCACTTCTTATACCACACACAAAAATAAATTCAAAATGGATTAAAGACCTAAATGTGAGACATAAACCATAGAAATCCTAGAAGAGAATATAGGCAATAACTTCTTTGACATCAGCTGTAGCAACTTGTTTCAAGATATGTTTCCTGAGGCAAGGGAAACATAAGCAAAAATAAACTACTGGGACTATATAAAAATAAAAAGCTTCTGCACAGCAAAGGAAACAATAAAACTGATAGGCAACATACAGAATAGGAGAAGATATTTGCAAATGACATATCTGATAAAGGGTTAGTATCTAAAGCATATAAAGAACTTCTAAAACTCAATACCTAAAACACATTCCAATTTAAAAAAATGGGCAGAAGATATGAACAGACATGTCTCCAAAGAAGACATTCAGATGGCCAACAGACACATGAAAGATGTTCAGCAGCACTTATCATCAGGGAAATACAAATCAAAAATATGTGATATCACCTCACACCCATCAGTATGGCTAAAATCAAAAACATAAGAAACAACAGGTGTTAGCAAGGATGTGGAGCAAAAGGAACCCTGTTACACTGTTGGAATGCAAACTGGTGCAGCCACTCAGGAAAACAGGATGGAGGTTCCTTAAAAAGTTAAATATAGAAGTACCCTATGATCCAGCAATTTCACTACTGGGTATTTACCCAAAGAATACAAAAACACTAATTCAAGGGCTCCTGGGTGGCTCTGTCAGTTAAGCATCCAACTTTTGACTTCAGCTCAGGTCATGCTCTCCCCATTCATGGGATCAAGCCCTGCATCAGCACGGTCAGTGCAGAGCCTGCTTGGGATTCTCTCTTCCCCTGTCTCTCTGCCCCTCCTCCACTCATGTGTGCACACATGCTCTCTAAATAAACATTTTTTTAAAAACACTAATCCAAAGGGATACATGCACCCCTATGCTTGTGGAAGCATTATTTACAATAGCCAAGATATGGAAACAGCCCAAGTATCTACTGATAGGTTAATGAATAAAAAGTTGGCACATATGTAATGCAATGTATACATATACAATGCAATATAATCACATATATAGGAATACACATATATAGGAATACATATATATATATATAATGGAATATTATGGAATATTATTCACCCATAAAAAAGAATGAAATCTTGCTATTTGTAACAGCGTGGCTGGAGCTATAGAGTGTAATGCTAATCAAAATAAGTCAGAGAAAGTCAAATACCACAGGATTTCACTCATATGTATAATTTAAGAAACAAAACAAAGAAACAAAGGGAAAAATAGAGAGTGAGACAAACCAAGAAACAGACCCTTAATTACAGAGAACAAACTGATGATTACCAGAGGGCAGACGGGTGTCAAGATGGGTTAAATAGGTAATGGGGATTAAGGAGGGTATTTGTGATGAGCACTAGGTGCTGTATGGAATTCCTGAATCACTATATTGTACACCTGAAACTAATATAATACTATATGTTAACTAACTGGAGGTGAAATAAAAACTTTCTAAAAATCATGCATGGGGGAAAAGAAACCTAATAATTATACAGAAATCAGGCAAGAGTTTGATTAGATTATCAAAATTTCTTCTCCAAATAAAGGACATAAGGACATCACATGGCACCATATACCCTGAGAAGAACATAACATCACCTATACAGTACTCAGGCCAAGATGCAAAGACTTAATGTCAATACAAGCAAAGGGCGGATACAAACAAAATGAGGAATACTTTATTTTTCAAAGAGGAGAGTTTAAAAATAACTTTTACACCAATGAAATTTAAAACGTTGGTATTTCAAAGACCACCATCAAGAAAGTGAAAAGGCAACCCATAGAACTGAAAAAAAAAATTGTAAATCCTATCTAACAAGGAACTTTGTAGCTAGAACATTTAAAGAACTCTTACAACTCAAGGTGCCTGGGTGGCTCAGTTGGTTGAGCATCTGACTCTTGGTTTTAGCTCAGGTCATGTTCCCAGGGTCATGGGATCAAGCCCCAGATCAAGCTCCATGCTCAGCATGGAGCCTGCTTAAGATTCTCTGCCCCTCTCCTCTGCTCACTTGTGCACATTCTCTCTAAAATAAAAATTTTTAAAAAGAACTCTTATAACTCAATCATAAAAATACAACTTAAAAATAACCACAGGATGTGAACAGGTATTTTCCTAAAGAAGATAAACAAATGGCCAATAAACACATGAAAAGATGCTCACCATCACCAGCTATCAGGGAAATGAAGATCAAAACCATAATGAGACATAATTTCACACCCACTAAGATAGCTATAATCAAAGAGTCAGAAAAGAACAAGTGTTGGTGTGGATATGGAGTCATTCAAACCCTTATACACTGCTGGTATAGGTGTAAAGTAGTGCAGCCATTTTGGAAAAATCTGTTAATTCATCAAAAAGGTTAAACATAGAGTTACTATATGACCCAATAATTCCACTCCAACAGAAATGAAGACATTGTGCCCTCATAAAAACTTGTAGATGAAAGGTCATAGCAATAGTAATCATGATAGCCAGAAGTTAGAACAATTCAAAAGTTTATCAACTGAATGGATAAACAAAATATGATATTAGAGATATTATTCCAAATGGTATTCCAAATTATAGAATATGACTTGTCCATGAAAAGAAATGAAGCTCTACATAGATGAACCTTGAAAACATTGTGTTAAATGAAAGAAGCCAGTCATAAAAGGACAAATATTGTGTGATCCTGGTTATATGAAATGGCCAGAATAGGCAAAATCATAGAGACAGAAATTATAGATTACAAGGTGCCTAGGGTTGGAGAGTTTGGGAGGAAATGGGCAGTGATTGCTAAAGGGAACCTAATTAATGTCTTTTGAGGTGATGAAAAGGTTCTAAAAATTGATGTAGTGATGTTTTCACAGTTCTGAGAATATACTAAAAACCATTGAATGGTACACATTCAATTTAAAAATACACATATGAATATTACAGAAAAAATAAGTAAAACTGTGTTGCATTATATCTATAGCTATTTCATAGTGATTAACACAAAAAACAAAGGATGCTTTCTTCTGGTATTTGAAAACTATTATCCAATTCAACCAAGGAATTGCTCACATCACTGATGAATAAATGAAGTTCTGCCATGCATATTTATTGTTTCACTTTCAACTTACTCATTAACAAATGAAAATATCAACCAACACTTATGTCAGGACTATATTCATTCATCAATCACAACCATAGTTTGGCTACAGATACAAGATTCAACAACAAAAAAAAAAATCAAAAAAGCATTCGGTGAGAATGAACTGGCGATATGAAATTTAAAGTAAGTAGTAATGTATATTTTACTGTTTTAAATTGTATGCTACCCATCTTTCACATCAGTAAAATATAGGAATACACATATATATCCTCATTCTTTATTTTCTGGAGAGTCTGTTATTAAACTTATACTAGAATACACAGGCTCCTTGCCCCTTTGCTCTGAGGAAGGCTGTACAAAATACATATCAGCAGTCACTATAGTCCTAGTTCATTAAGTTTCTTCAAGTGACTAAAGGGTTGTTGGGCAACAGCTCCAGCCTGGGAAACAGAGATAAGGAAAGACTGCATGAAGCAGCTGGGCAGAGTCTGGAAAATGGGCAGGAGATACCTATGAAAACTGAAGGAACTAGAGCCCAACCTCACACATGTTAAGCAGTTCTGGACAAGCTCAGCTCTGGCTGTCTTCTTCCCCCACCTGGACCAACTGCACGCAAGGATAGCTCTTTTCATTCATCCTGGTCATCCAAGCTAGGGTAAATACATTTAATTTGTAGAAGCTTCTGCTGGCTGCAGAAATTGCTATATTAAAAAGTAAAGGGAAGCATATTGTTGATGTAGGTTGTAAAGGCATGGAAAAAAGGTGAAATACAAGAGTGAATAATGTGGTACTTGTTTATATTTTAATACCACTGCTCCCCATAAGCTTTACCATAGCTAATGGAGAGACAACTGTCTATTATAAGACATGGCTCAGGGGACCTACCATCGGCATAACTAGAGCTTACCTTTTAGAAAGGTTCTTGTCAATTCACAGAGGGTATTACAGAACCACAAAACCACAGTCCTTCCTGCTGCCTCTGCCCTAATTACTACAAAATATTAGCAGCCAGCACCCATCCTTGACACAACCTTGATATCATAGTATATATACTAAGTCTGCAGGAAATACTTTCATATTGTTGCCCCAGACTGGAGTATGAGAAGGAGATTTAAAATTTAATTCTGCTATTGTGGCTACTGAATATATGTTGTATGGGGGAATGGAGAGGAAAAGGGTCAAGACTACATAATCATAAAATGTCAGAGCTTAAGGCAATAGGATGCTGGAGCACAAACTGGTTCACAAGAACCAATTATCAACATCTCCCAACCCTACATTCAGTGACTACAAGTACTAGCTTAAAATCCACCTTGATGGGAATATTTATACCACAGAAATAAGGAAACATTACAAATCAGGGCTTTTCCCTCCTAGATATCCAGTTTATTAGCACATCACAAGCACAAAGGGATCTTAGTCATTACCAAATATAACACCCTGGAGAACACTGAAGAGGTAGGATTAGGTCACTGGGAAGCGGGGGGGGAGCCAAAAGGAGTAAATTTGTGAGGGAAAGGGAGGTTGGAGAAATCCCACCCTATTACCATCCCCTAGGTCTTGGCTTTTCTCAGCCCAGCACTAGAGTGTGTGTGAGAGAGAGGACCAAGGTAGCAGTTGCCATAAATATGCCCCCAAATGGAGAGCCATTGAGAGCTCAGCCTGCCCAACAGTGAAAGTACAACTTCCTCTGCCTATAGTGTCAGTCCCCAGAGACACTACAAGACAAAGGGGTCTCAGACCCCCACCTGATCACCAGGAGAGCAAAACTCCAGTACAACTTAGCACAATGTTCTCTAGTTACAGATTAGCTACACATAATTCACCTGCTCTTCCAAATTGTTAGGCTGGACTCAAGTGACAATTCCAGAGAAATACAGGAATTAAATGACCAAGTTTATTTGCACCCATCTCCTTGCCCCTCTCATTTTCCCTGGGTCATTCAAATGCACACTCAGCAGGGGCACACAGCACTCAGAAAAGCTCCTTCATTGCTCCTGCCCCTCCTGTTTAGTTGATAGATTCTGAAACTGCTCAGGAAAGAAGCTATTAATGCTGTATCATAATCATCTAGCACTTGATGCATGTACTGAATTCAACAGCTACAGCTGGCTCTACACACTTTTCAGGCAGATTTTCTAACCACAGATATTTAGAGTGCCTACTATGTGCAAGCAAAATGCAGATTTATCTAAAATGATACATTCATTCATAATGTATGGACCTTGACTTCTAAGAGTTTATGGCTATACAAAAAAGACATACATGTTACTTTACTATAGGACAAAAGGAAATTTGGTGAATTGTAGCAGAGGCCCAGAGATCTGTAAGTCCCCAGCATCTGAAAAGATGAAAGCCAAGGAGAGTTAAAATGAAAACTACCAGCTGATGTTTAGTGAGCATTTACCATGTGCCACATTCCATGATAAGCCCTTTATGTAAATCATTTCATTTAATCCTCACAACCACCAAGTAAGATAGGCAGCATCACCCTCACTTTACAGCTGAAAAAAAAAAATCAAGGCGTAAAGAGGTTAAATAATTCACCCTAAACCATAGTTAAATGTTGGAATGAGGGTCTGCTCTAAATTGAATGTTTGTATCCCCCAAAAAAATTCATATGTTGAAACCCTACCCCGAAAGTTGTAGGAGGTGGGGCATTTGGGAGGTGATTAGGTTATGAGGGAATAAGCCTCATGAAAGGCATTAGTTCCTATATGAGAGAACTCAGCTCTTTTGCCCCTCTGCCATGTATGAGTACAAGGAAAGGTCATAGTCAGCAGTTAGGAAGCAGGCATTCACCAGAACCCAACCATGCTGGCACCCTAAACTTAGATTTCCAAGTCTCTAGAATTGTGAGCAATACGTTTTTGCTATTTATAAGCAACCCAGTCTATGATATTGTTATAGCAGCCTGATGGACTAAGGTGGAATTTATGCCAGGTCTTTTGTTTATGTTTATTTTTGAGAGAAAGAGTGCAAGCAGGAGAGGGGCAGAGAGAGAGAGAGGGTGAGAGAGAATCCAAAACAGGCTCCATGCAGATCAGCACAGAGCCCAGTGTGGGGCTCAATCCCACAAACCATGAGATCATGAACTGAGCCAAAATCAAGAGTCAGACACTTAACCAACTGAGCCACCCAGGGGCTACAATGCCAGGTCTTTCTGATTCCAGAACCCAAGACAGGGTTCAAGGGAAGCTAAAATGAGGTACCATACTCTTCTATACAGGAATGTGGAGATCATTTTATCACTTTGAAGGCTGTTAACATAATTCACATTCATTCTTTTTACTGTTCTTACAGTAGTGAAGACGACAAAATTCTTTGCCTTCAAGGATGTTATATTACAATGAAAGATAGATCCTCTTAGGGAGAAAACTGTATATATTGGGACAAATACTTTAATAATTGCTTGGAGCAGAAAGCCATAAGGCCCATCTGATAAAGACCACCATGGATACCCCTGTAGTCAGACAAAGTTAGGTTTTAACTTGCTACAGCAAGGGATACTGCACACCAGAGTAACCATGAAGCAAATCACCGAACAAAGGAAGTGGCAGTGTTATAGTATTCCACCCTTATCTGCAGGGGTTATATTCCAAGACCCCCAGTAGATGCCTGAAACCACAGATAGTACTGAACCCTATATAGACTGTTTTTTCCTATGCATACCCAGGATAAAGTTTAATTTATAAATTAGGCTCAATAAGAGATTAACAATAAAATAGAACAATTATAACAGTATACTGTTATGTGAATGTGATACCTCCCTCCCTGCAGCTCTCACTTTCTCTCAAAATATCTTATTGCACTATACTCACCCTTTATGTGACAATGAGATAAAATGCCTATGTGATGAGATGAAGCAAGGTGAGTGACACAGGCATGGCGATGGTGTTAGACTACTATTGAGCTTCTGCTGATTTGTCAGAAGAAGCATCTGTTTCCTGACTACACTTGAGGGCAGCAGCAGGTAACTGAAACTGGGGAAAGTGAAACCAAAAACACCACAGATCAGGGGAAACTACCAAAATTTGGATCAGGGGAGAAGAGTATAGGCACAGTAGAAATGAAACCCCGGTTTGATGATCTCAAAAAAGAACAGAACTGTATAAAGGGGCAAACATCAGCCCTTGGTTGAGAAGTAGACCCAGGGTCCTCTTTCCTTGGACACTACCAAGGAGTGTAGTGTAGTGGAATGGAATATTCCATTATTACTGATACAATTTCATACAGCAAAGTTGTGACAACCTAAGATTTTAGAGGACAAGATTTATCAGCACTACTTTTGTTAATTAGCAAAAAGAATCTGAGTTTGTACAGGTTCATGGAAGTGATCCCACAACACTAACAACCTGAGTGTTAATTGGCAACAATACCACAAAAGGGTGAGAAGGCTGCTCAGTCCATTTAGAGGGTAAAGAATTTAGTGTTCCCAGGACAATATGGTAAGGAGAGGTGAGGAGCAGAAACAGGAGGGTCATAGGGAGAGTGAGATGGAACAAGCCTGGGAGGCAAGGGTAACGTGACCCTGACCACATACACACTGGGAAAATCTACTGACCCCATGGATGGTTTGAGAGAGAGAAAGGGTGGGGGGAGGGAAGGAAAGGGAAAGAAAGGCTATCTTGCACACCAAGTAAATATAGTGTGGGATAGGGACAACAGGAGTGCCCGGGAAGTATATGAGGCTCCCCTGGAAGTTAACCAAAATCTTTGGGACGTGTTGGAGCTTCCACAGGCCATGAGGCAATCTCAAGTCTTAGATCACAAAGGCAGGAAAACGCCATATAGGTCACAGGGCAAATCAAAGAAGTATTATTCAACCTACAAGGAATAAATTTAGAGAACACATTCCCTCAACAACCTACAAGGAATAAATTTAGGGAACATATTCCCTCAAGAAGTAGACCTGGATTCGAGCTCCACAACTGTTAGTCAACAACTGCCAAATTCAAAATCAGCCAAGAGAAATCAAAAGGGCCAAGAAGTTAGCAGTTGCGACAAGCAAGATATTAAGAATTTAAGAAAGCCAAGATGGTTAGAACAGCAATATTTCTATTTGCTTCTTCCTCAGGAAGCAGGTGGTTCCAGGGAGTTCTTGTGGCCTCACTCTAAAGATAAAGGCAGGAAAAGGGGCACCTGAGTGGTTCAGTCGGTTAAGCATCCAACTCTTGATTTCAGCTCGAGTCATGATCTCTCAGTTCATTAGTTTGAGCCCCACGTCGGGCTCACCACTGACAGCATGGAGCCTGCTTAGAATTCTGTCTCCCTCTCTCTCTTCCCTTACTCCACTTGTGCTCGCTCTCTCTCTCTCTCTCTCTCTCTCTCTCTCTCTCTCTCTCAAACAAATAAACTTAACTTTTGTTTTTATTTTTTTTAATTTTGTTTTTAAATATAAAGGCAGGGCAATCAGTTTCATCTGGCTAATGGAAATGGAGGGTCTACAGTTGTACGGGGAATGTAGAGAAGCAGCTAAGGCTGCAGGAAAGCAAAGATCTTCATAAAACTGACTCTTTAAAATCTTAACATCTTGGCATTTTAAGAACATACAACCTAAACATGACTGGCTGAGCCACTAAAAGTCCCCAAGAGAATCAAGAGCTATCATACTGAATAGGAACCACAGATGAGCCGGAGTTAAGACTTCGAGGCTTAGTGAGACATATCTATCCTTCATGTTTGTCCCCCACAGTGACTTTAAAAATTTCTTCAATAAGATAAAATTTTTTTTTAATTTTTTTTTTCAACGTTTATTTATTTTTGGGACAGAGAGAGACAGAGCATGAACGGGGGAGGGGCAGAGACAGAGGGAGACACAGAATTGGAAACAGGCTCCAGGCTCTGAGCCATCAGCCCAGAGCCCGATGCGGGGCTTGAACTCACGGACCGCGAGATCGTGACCTGGCTGAAGTTGGACGCTTAACCGACTGCGCCACCCAGGCGCCCCAATAAGATAAAATTTTAACTTTTGAACATTTAAAAAATGGAAACTATTGTGTTTGGAAAAAAACCAAGCTGCCTCCTTCTCTTGAAGAATCAGAAGATATAACAACATTTGGCCCACATTCCCATGTGGCAAAAGGAGGCTGGAATGGTTGGGAAATGTATTCTGTTTCCCCAAAGTCCATACCACTCTCAATGCCTCATAACCCAGCCAGTTTTATTTATTTATAGTACCTGGCAGCCTTATGGAGGAGTTTGTAATTCCTGACTGAAGTACCAGAGTCCACAGTACTTTGCTGAAAAAAAGAGTGAATACATCCCATCTGTTTACTCATATACTCAACAGCAGTTTGGCGGGGGTGGGGGGGGTGGATAGATTTCTAGAATGTGATATTGTGCCTTGTCAGGCTGTTTTTTTCTAGGATGTGCAAAGGGAGTTGCTTACCCTTGCCCCAGATTTCCCTCTTTGTTCACTATGATCAGTTTGGTGTTTGTTTGGCTATCAGCATTTGTGAAGGATGGTGTGACTTCTGGGGCAGAAGGACCCTTAGAGTGAAGAAAGCTGTTAGCAAATCAATCCTAAAGTGATTTATTTGCAAACAGATAGCAAAGAGGCAATGTATATTTATCATTTGGACAAGGCCTTAATAAAGATAAATTCAGAGTTTGAGTTTCTGTAAGGAAGTGGCTTTAACTTCTGACATATGCCAAAATGCACATCACAGCTAATTAGGTGGTGTCCATGTGTGCTTTGCAAGTGGGTACAGTTAGGCAGTGGATAGGAATGATGTGCTTGTCTGTATTTAGATGTGCCATTGATGGTCTGAAAATTCAGGGGGCTCTGAGACCAAGGAGCAATGTCAAGAGTTAAATCAAAGGAGATCCCCAAAGCCAATAATGAATGTATGCTTATTATAAAATCTATGTCAAGACTTTGTTTAGCTCTAGCATAGAGGGCAAATGAACAGAATGACAGTCTTACATTAATATGATGAATAAAATCATGATTGCTGAATTTCATTTTTATTTTCTCCCATCTGCATTTGTCAGATCTCTACATTTACCAAAAAAGAAAAGGAATATGAGGTTTTAAAAGCCTGACTGTTATTCAAATGATCTCAGAAGCTAGTACTTTGGGCTCTCTGCCTTGAGAATCAGAAACTGGACTAAGATAATGCAAGCCAGTTCCCTAAAGCACAAAATTTAAGAAGACTCTGACTCTCAGGGTCATACAAGTGCAGGGTCAGCATGTTTGAGTGAGTACCTCCTTAAATTGTGTTCTCCGGTGGCCTGGCTTGGCTCACCCTAGTCCCAACCCTGTTGGGAACATTTTCATTCTTGAATTGTGAAGCTATAAGGTCTCACCAAGGAGTGGGAAGGCCAAAACGTGTGGAATACTTACAAAGTCATGTACAATAACGCGCAATAACAACTTATTAGGACACACTGCACTGATAATACCATAAACCCTTACATAATCACAGTAAGGAAAGGGACCAGTCAGTAGAAATTAGTAGCATGTCTGAATATCCTTTTCTCAGTTCCAAAGCCCAGTCACAGAATTAAGGACTAACAAGGTACTGCCAAGGAGAGAGCCTGCAGGTGAAAAGTGAGGATCCCACTCTGAAGTTCTGTGGTTTGTGATTGGTGCATTAGTTGAGGGGCTAATAGAGACTAAAACTTATTTCTCCAACTAGGCTAAGAATCTCTAAAATCTTGGTAACAGGATTCATTTGCTTGTGAAACCTTTTTCCATACAAACACCAAAAGAGAAACTTCAGCCCTATCTCATTTATGACAATTTCCAAGTAGAAAGCAGTTCCAGTTTGGTGTTTCATGATGCAGGCTGGAGGAGTGAGGCAGAAGATCTCAGGTCTCCTTTGCTCCATGTGAATCAGACTAGATTACAAAATAGTCTCTGTTTTCAACCCCAGCCCACTTCATCTCTTCTCCCTTCTTCCACTCTAAACCTCAAGGCCCAGAATATGAGGCCCAGAACATATGTCAGGACTGAAAAAAAGAACAGGTTAAAACGGGGGAAAGCTGAGAAGAGTCCTTCTCATTCAGCTTTAATTGGAACTCAACTTGAGACTTTCCAAATGGAAGATCATGGAGTGCTTCCAGGTAGAAAAAAACAAAAACAAAAACAACCATCTCTTCAACAAAAATTATCAAGCTGGCTCATGAAGCTCTGTGGGCACAAAACTACTCTTGTTAAACAGAGAGGCTCTCTGGAAATGAATTCCAAACATAGGGATTAGCATTTCCTTTGAAACAGTCACAGCCCATGTAGGGGAAAAGATTTGATAAAATGTGGTTTCCATTTGCTGAATTCCACTTAGCTCGGCTCTCTGGCAGATTCTCCCTTGGTTTGGCTAGGTTATGTGGCAGTGGGGTTTTCAACAAACCATTTTCAAACAAGTGATTGCATTAAGCATAGTCCAAAACCAGGCATAAGTAGTGTTGCCTTTTTAAAGTTTATGCTCCTTGTTGTGATGACCACCAGGTCATGTATGGAAGTATTGAATTCCTATATTGCATGCCAGAAACTAATATTACACTATATGCTAATTAACCAGAATTTAAATAAAACTTAAAGTTTATGCTTAACATTCTAAATTAGTTGATACTACTCAATTATTCAAATACTTAGTAAGTACTTCTAAGTGTACAAGACTATTCTTGGTGCTAGAGAGAGGCAGGATGAGAAAAACAAGATGCCAAAGAAATCCAGAGCCTGCCATGAGAGTTAACAGTCTATTAAGGAGATGAAGATATGCACATGAATAGCTACTATGAAGGAGGAAAAGTTACATCCCACAAGAGAGGAACAGAAAATGGGCTTGATCCTCCACACACACAGTGCGTTCTGCAGACCAGCACATGAGTATCACTGAGGAGCTTGTTGGAAATGCAGAATCGCAGGCCCTGCCCCTGAACAACTGATGAAGACTCTGGTTTAACAATACCACAGGTGATTCTTATACATGTGACAGGTGGAGAAACCTGGACTACAATAGTTCAGAGGAAGGAGAAATCACTTTCAGCTGAGGGGTTCAGGAAAGGCCTGAAAGGAGGATGGCACATGAACCAGATTTCAACAGTGTAACCTAAACTTCTACCTGACCACCAAAATTTGCCCTCCACTTCTTCCATACATGTGGCTAGACTACAATGCCTAGCCTCCTTTGCAGTTATGTGTGAATGTGTGACTAATTTATTGCCAATGGAATGTGAAAAGTGGCATGTGTCTCTTCCAGGCTTAGACCTTAAGAGAGTAGACCTTATTCACTCCTTCCTCTTCTTCCAGCTGGAACCTGGATGAGGTGGGCCAGCACTGACCACTCAGATGAGAACTAAACCCTAAGGGATGGAAGAGCAATAACTTGTTGAAATGAGAACCTGTAAGGAGGCTAAGGTCTTGAATGACCATGCAAAGCTGAGCCACTGCCATTCTGAGACACGACAGAACAGTCACTGGAGAGAAAAAAAGAACTTCCAAATTTTTAAAGCCATTCTACACTATCATCTCTCCGTCTCTCCCTCTGTCCATCCATCTCTCCACAAAAGCCTTATGTTTACCCTAACAAATGCAGACACCTAAAATGAAGATACAGAGAGATGGTGAGGAAGAGATGCTGGTTTGAAAGAGCAGTATATATAGACACAGGGGTATGTGTGAATATGCATGGAGTGTTCAAGGAATCACAGCAGTTCCACTGGCTGGAACACACCATATATGAAGCTATAATAGCAAATAGACTTGGAAAGGTAAGTTTACAATTTAAATTATGGGATATAGAATTCCAGGCCAATGGTAATAGGTAGCCATTGAAGATCTAACAAGGGAATGCACAATGTTTTCGGAAAATGATTCTGGCAATGGTGTGTGATGGGTTGAAGTGCACAGAAAAGATAAGTAGGAAGTCCAGCTGGGTTTTTGCAATAGTTCAGTTGAAGCATGGCAATAAGAATCTCAAAGAATAGGAATATGAACCTCAATGAAATTAATTCTAATACAAAATAGTGATGAAAGTGTTCTCAATTTAGGTATTTGTCTCAAAAAATCTAATAAGCAGCTTTGAGATCTCAGAGGCAGAACTAATGATAGAATATCTAGTGTGGGGTAAAATTAATTGTTCCAAATTCCATAGAAAAATAGTCACCATAGATCTTTGCACATGGACTTGAGCAATATATACATATATGTCCATATATATTTATAATATGTGATATGGGGAAGGTTTCAGAACCAGAAAAGGCTAGCTATTATGTGGAAATGTATCTAAATATACTTATCTTTATTCTCTGCTAAAACCAAATTTTGTAAATGGAATGTTACTGCCCCAATGAGCTTCTGTCATTTGTGAGTCTTCTCTTTAATTGTCCACAGTGAACACCTGACATCTGACCTTTAGTTTCTTTGCCCCAGGCTCTACTATACAGCTAAAGGCATAGGAAATATTTCAATATACTCTTCACTAAAGCCAAGTAGCTTTTTTATATTTTAAACTTAAAAGTGCTTTTGTAATTTGGCTTTTCAGAAAATTTAGATTTCGTATGTTATGCTCTAAATCATGGCTCAGCCATACTAAAAAATAAATTAGTTAAATGACAAATACTCTCCAAGTTGGTGACTGGTTAGAATTCTGGGATTATAATGGGATCCAACTGAAGCACTCCTGAGGGTACAAGCACACAAATATTGAACTTGAAAATTACAGGCTTCAAGAGTGTAGAGAGTGCACTAAAGAAGTTGATTGAAATCAATTACCCTCCTGAAAATTGGGAGGTGTTCAGAGAACAATTAGGAAGAGTCCAATCCATATTCATTAATACAGAGTGGGTCCCCAAATGACAGAGATATCTGCTGTGATTAACAAAGAAGTTAAAAAAAAAGACTGCCTCACAAGAAACAGGCGTGGGAAAGGCTTACAGAGCACAATAGATAGTAACATTCTTAAACTATATTAAAAAGAAGCTGCACTAATTAATGAAATGTATTTCTTAGTAATAAGAGAAGTGAGGGGCTCCAATTCAGGCATGTTACCCAATACAAAGAGGAAGTGATGAAGCCTCCTTTGCTCCTGCTTATGATTTGTCTGATAGCTCTATGATATTCCATATGGTAGGTCAGGGACCAAACATAGGCATAGGAGGAAGGCTTCTTTCTACCCGGAGAAAATCCCTAGCCAGAAAGTTCTCCCCTGCCTCATTTCCATCATCTAGACAAGTCCCAGAATTCACTTCAGGCCTTCCGAAGAAAGACATCCAGAGCTCTGTGTTCTCATGAAAGGCCTATTACCTACTTGCTGAGGGTCTTTAAGGAAATTGTCCACCAGTCTGTGAAATGGTGATAATATTTGTCCTGTCAACCTCACAAAGTTGCTTAATAAACAAATGTGACTGCATACATGAAAGTTGATCCTTGCAACATAGTACAAGGAATTTGTTCTGTTTTACTATTGTTCTTAACAGCAGCTTACCACGTACCAGATACTGTGCTAAGTACTTAATATGCATTAATCGTTTACTCTTATTAACTATCTTATGGATATGGGTTCTATTATTATCCCATTTTAGAGGTGAGGAAACTGACCCTCAGAGTTTAACATACCCATGATCACACAGCTAATAAATGGTAGAACAGGAATGTGAGGCCAAGCAGTTTGATTTCAGAGCCCATGCTCTAAACCATTACATTCCATTACCTCCAGACATTAATATCAGATATTTGCATAATGTTTCACCTCCTCTGGGCTGTTATTCCTCTGATGATCTCCTTCTGTACTTCACAGGTTATTGTGTACTTTTGAATGCCTTCTCATTTAATCAACACCATAATCCTGTGAGGTAAGGAAATTATTCCCTTTATCATGGAAGGGAAACCAGATTCAGGGGAAGTGACTAGACCAAGGCCTCATAGCTAGTCAGTCAAGTGTTCTGAAGCTGCCTTACTAATTTAGTTTCCTGGGTACATGGAGATCAGGAAATGTTCTCTTGCCCATCTAGCATGAGTATTGTATTTCCTGGAAAGCACTTTTTCTTTTAAATGTTTACCTGATTAAGTTCCATAAAATTTAGGAATGGCAATTTCCTGAGGTGCTAGAGCACAAGGCAACAAAAGTTAATAATTGGGGCATAAGTCAAGCTCTAGTAAGGTGCCATAATGGGGACTCTGAGCATCAGTACACATTCATCAATGACAATTTAAGAAGCAAGCTGAAGATACAAAACAATTTTTGAGAGACTGCACTTCATAAGCCCTTCAATGATAAATTCATAGACAAGCAGGATTCATTAGCATACTAAGCACAGATTACAAAAGGACTCATCTATGGAGATTTTAACTGCAAAGAGTAATTTGTTTGAATGCTGAATTCAGCATCAGTGAATGAAGGTCAAGATTAGGTGACCTCTCTTCAGCAGACTTCAAGTCAACCCTGAATCTTAACTATCATTATATTCCCCATCCCTGCCACTGCCCCAAAGGCAAATGAAGTACACCTGAAAGGCAAAAAAAAAATCTTGCTTAGAGCATGCCTTCATTCCTCTTGTGGCTCTCTGCTCTCCAGATGCCCAGCGCTCTCATGCCTCCCATTGCTATGAACCATCTGGTGTTGCCCTCCCTGCAGTATCTCACGTCTCTCACCTACACTTATCTGTTTAAGTGACCCCTTTCCTTAGGATATCACATGGGAATGCAAGCAGCTCTGAGAAATTAATTACAACTAATTTTTTAATGTCTGAAAGTGAGTTTTGTTATTCATCTCCACATCTAGGCTACTCTAGAAAATAGGAAGCAGTACAGTAAATGAAAGCTGGCCTAAAACTCCAAACTGAGAGGACCACAGGGTCCAAATTCAAGGTCTCTATGGCTGACTGTGTGATTTATTTTCTTTGGGCACTAGTTTCTTAATTGTGAAAAGAACCTGTTACCCATTCATGGATTACTAGTGCTCCCCTGCCTGCCTCCACTATCTCCCTGCCTAGCCTAAGGTGAAGAGGAATTATTTTGGATTTCTGTATATTTTTCTACAAAATAGGACTGGCTTTACCTACATTTAATTTTTTTTAATATTTATTTATTTTTGAGAGAGAGAGCACAAGCAGGAGTGGGGCAGAGAGGGAGACACAGAATCCAAAGCAGGCTCCAGGCTCTGAGCTGTCAGTACAGAGCCTGATGCAGGGCTCGAACGCACAAACCGTGAGATCATGACCTGAACAGATGTCAGACGCTCAACACACTGAGCCTCCCAGGCCAAATCTTTTGAATTGTAAACCTCAAAATAAGAGTTTAGAACTTGATTCTGTAGGACAGTAGGAGATCTTGGAAGATTTCAGAGCAGAGGAGTGGCATGAATGAGGTTGTATTTATAATACTAAATATTTAAATGATCACTATATGTTAATACCCTTCTCTACATTACTTAGTGCTTAAAACAGCCCAGTTAGCTATTTTCATCCACATGTTACAGTTGAGGAAACTGAGAAACAGGATACAGAACTTGTTTAAGGCCACCCAATTGTTAAGTGATGAATCTGGGATAGAATCCAGGTCAGTCTGATTTCAAAGCCTATGCTCTTTACCATTGTACTGAGCAGAGAGAGATCACTTGCTTGTTGAGATTCAAATTCAGAGTGCATTAAGAAGGAAACAAAACGCCCCCATCCCATCTCACCAAGGCCTCCACCCCAACATCCAATGGGGGCCAGATGCCAAAATTTTCATATAGAGATCTCGCTCTTAAATGGAGTCATGGCACTCTATACAGTGGCTCTTGGAGCTGCTGTCAGTCATTTTCCCTTAATGAAGTTTTCCAGGCTTTCCTGGAGCAGGATTTAACAGCGCTGAGACACAAGAAAGGTTGCAGGCTCAGCGAATCTAGAAAGGGATGAAAAGGAAAGGGACAGACCATCAAAGGGATAAAAGGAAGTAGGACAGGAAGCCAATGAAGATGAGGGACTACCAAAGACAAATTTTTCTGGCCTCATAATTTTACCTATGGTTGATTTGTATATTAGAGAATAAAAACCAAAAAAAAAAATGTTAAAAAAAAGCTGACAGTGTTCTTTCTGACACTTGCCATGAAAAGAGAAATACATGTTCCTCAGTATCCCAACCTGTGTAAAATAGTTCAAAGATTCCATTTTGACACTAACAAAAACTGGCTCAACTGGCCAAGATGGATTTCTCAAAGTTGCTGCCTCAGCTAATGTCACCTCTATCTTCTGTTATTTCCTTCCTCATTCTTCATTCCTAACTCACATGTGCCACCTTTAACTACTACTAGGGGCAAGTGTAGCTTGTTTCCAGATTTTGTGTCTTTCTTGAGTAAGGCATTGACCACTTCTGGTTCTAAGTAAAAGTGGCAGCCATGGGAGATATAAGGGTCCTAGGGCTGCCTCAACCAATGCAGCCAGGCTCTAACAGTATATGGGATGGCTCTTAAAGACCTCAGCTGAGCACAGATCCCCACAAGGTAGAGAAATGACCAGAAGAGTGATGTGTGTGTGTGACAGAGAGAGAGAGCAAAAGGGTCATATCTCATTCATCACAAAGGTGAACCCTTGATACAGAAATGACTCTGGCTGCCAGGACTTATCTCTGTGGCTGGACCTTATACACTCTTCTGGACTCCAGCAGAGTTGTGTAATTTTACCTCTTTGGAAATTCAAAAAATATTTTAACCTCTTACTGTTTGTCAAGCAAACCCTTGCAGATGCATGTGACCACAAAGATGAAGAAAACACATCCCCAGTAACCTCCCTTTGATGACCAGGCTTTTTCTCACTCATGTCTGTTATTGAGCTTACCACTTCCCAGAAGGGAAGATCTTTGAGGCCAGAGAATAACTTTTCTTCTCCAGTACCTATTACAATGCCTGGTCCATCGAAGAAATTCAATACAGGTGGCAAGCAAACAGGATTATAAAATGAATTTTCACCAACTCGAGATGAATGCATTTTCCTAATGGATCTTCAAATGATCGGATAGCTGCAAAAACTTTAGTTTTGACTCCTCTCAATCAATGGTCTATAGGTTAAAGCATAAAGGCACTAAAAAAAGCACCTTAAACCTTAAGGAACCCCTTTGCACTCTAAAAAATAACCACCCTGTAGTGGCCACTTTTAGGGAAACAGGCTTGGGCAATGAAATGTAGAAAGGGCCCACAGCAAACCCCTGGCTGAATACAGACAGGCCCATCAGGCGACTAACCAATAGGCTACTTACAACTAGGCAGAGTTACCAAAAAAGGGGAAACCCTTTAAAAACAACCCCCACTCACCGCCTCTTGCAGACTGCCTCCTCTTCGTTGTCCTGCCCGCTACTTCCTTGCTGTGTATTAAAATACTTCTATCTCCTTTGTTCTGCTTCAGGTGAATTGTTTCCCTGCCCTGGCCACTGGCTTGCTACCGGCTTCCACCCAATCATTGCCCCACATTTGGGGGCCCCCATCCGATCAGACAGACACCCCATTTAACCGTCACACACCCCAATAATGTAGTTGATCTTTTAGAAAAGTTTGACAAACCTTGTCTTCCTAAAGCAGGGCCACTGGCAACAGCAAATTCTTCCAGACGCTCTTCCACCAAACAACCTCCTTGATTTAAATATACCCCAGGAGGAAAACAATGTTTCCTCCCAGCAAGTGTTCAGTGAACCCACAGCTGCTGCCTTTTGTTAAGCATCAAGCAAAGCAATCAGCCTTTCTTTGTATCAGCTGAAAGAGGAAATCACACATCCATGCCTAACTGCCTGACACCTGTGCTCGAAAATGTGGCAACAGCACTGAGCATCTTGTGACTAAATCTGGAAAATTGTCTACTTCAAGCAAAATGACTTTTAGTGTTTCAGGTAAGCTTCAAACCTTTCTAACAGGCTACATATGATTTGGAATACACATTATCTGTTCTTCCTGGTAATCTTTCAAGTCTAAGCTCTGCCTAGTACAGGACTTCCAGATTATGGCTATATGCAGAGATCCCAGGCATAGATCTAGAGTGTTCAGTCTGCCAATTAGCAGCTGGACCCTCCTTAAGTACAGAGACATCCCAAGACAGAAACTGAAACTCAAGTCATGAGCATACTGTTTTTAAGTTATAATGGCAACAATTTATTGTGTGCTTACTATAAGTCAGGCACTGTTTTAAGCATTATCTCATTTTCTACAGGTAAGGGAACTGAGGCATAGATCTGCTAAGTAACCTGCTAAAGATTGCACAGCTAATAGATGTGAACCAAAATAAATCCATGTTTTTTTAATTTATTCAACTCACTACTCTTAACACAATAAAAATACTTATGTTAAGCCAAGTATCATAAATTGCTGATTTTTAAAAAAAAATTTTAATGTTTATTTATTTTTGAGAGACAGAGAGCATCAGCGGGGGAGGGGCAGAGAGAGAGAGGGAGACACAGAATCTGAAGCAGGCTCCAGGCTCTGAGCTGTCAGCACAGAGACAAGGGGCTTGAACCCACAAGCCGTGGGATCATGACCTGAGCCAAAGTTGGATGCTCAACCGACTGAGCCACCCAGGCACCCCCATAAATTGCTGATTTTAAATCAACAGAGCCTTTAAATTACTGTCATTTTTATTCTTTTACCTTTGCCATAGCACTTACAGTTTGCTTTACTCAGACAAATGGTAATGTCTATGCCCTAAATTCTCTAGGTAGGACCCATGATCAAGAATCATTCCAACTCTCTGCTCATGCTCTTCTCCCAATTCTACCTCTACCTGTCAACATCCTACACACCTCCAAGATCCATCTCAACTATTCCCTCTTCAGTGATCCTTTCCTTATCACCTAGCTAAATACAATCTCTTCCTCCTCATATTTCTTCTTTGGGAGACTGTTACGGTCTAACTATAAGTAGATATTGGGGTGAGTATTTATCCTCACCGTCTACTCAACCATAAGTTCCTTAGACACAAAAATTGAGCCACACTTATCTCTGAAATCTCCACAGAACCTAACACAGTACCTTGCAAATAGTGAGTCCGAATATATATCAGTTGAATTGCATTTTCAGTTGAGAACTGCAGATACATGTTGTTGTGAAACAAAAATCAAGAACAGTAAGATATAGGAGGGAAAAAATGTAAAGTGAAAAAGATGTCAGAATTTTAAGAGCTTAAGAAATAGCCAGAAGGCAATATGTACAAATACCAAAAGTCTGCATGATGAAGCTAAGGAAAGGTATGAACCATGTGGGATGAGAATGTGCTAGGATGAAAGCTACAAAGTCATAAAGAGGAAAGCATTGTTAGAAAGAAAACCACAGGCCCAAGATGGAGTCACTTATGCTATGCCAAGTCACCAAACTAGAGCTTACTACCTAACCTAACTGCAATTTTGATCTTCCCCAAAAATGTAGTCTTAATCATTTAGTCAGGAATTTGCTGATCAGCACCAAGGATGTAATCTGTCACTTGGGCCCTCTCCCATTACCTCCCCCTCAAAGGATGATGAGGTAATCTGCATGACAAGACCCCTTGCCCCTTCTTCTAAGGGAAGATGACTTGTCTAAAACAATCTTTTGTTTTGCTAATAACTTCCTTGAACCACCCTCCTTCTCATAAAAATCTATTTTGTACAACTCCTCAGAGCTCCCCCCTACTCACTAGAACGGATGCTGCCCAATTCATGAATCACTTAATAAAGCCAATTAGATCATCAAACTTACACCATTGAATTTTGTTTGTTCTTAAGTTTTATTTGAGAGAGAGAGACAGAGAGAGAGCATGCAAAAGCGTGAGTAGGGGAGGGGCAGAGAGAGAGAGAGAGAGAGAGAGAGAGAGAATCCCCAGCAGGCTCTAAGCTGTCAGTGCAGAACCTGATGCAGGGCTCGAACTCATGAAGGTGAGATCATGACTTGAGCTGAAATCAAGAGTTGGATGCTTAACTGAGCCACCCAGGGGTCCCAGAATTTTGTTTTTTATCTGCATATAATTGCTACTATCCAAATCACAGTGTCAACGAAACAATGGCAATCCAGCATGATAGCCAAAATGATAAAATAATTAAATGGGCAAATGGCAGAACATAAAGCCAAAAAGATTCAACTAATGGAAAGAGAATAGTCAAAGCAATACAGAAAGTTTAACTGCTTAATGTAGTATGATAATGGTCAGCTGGTTAAATGTCAAATTATTTCAGTAGAAATTTGGACAAAGAGTATAATTTCAGGAAACTTACCATTATTGACTGACTCTTCCAAGATAGAAGAGGAGTAGCTTCACTTTGTAACACACTAACAATTTTTCTGACCAATCACATTTTCACATCCCATTAATCATCCTGTTGCTCTTTTGGATGAACTGTCACTAAGTAGTCAGCAGACTAGAAAATCTAAGCTATACCTAGATCTTTAAAAAAAAAATGCTTACAGATCTTATCAAAATCCTATAATATGAGATCATGGTCTAGTCAATAGAGAAGGTCCACATTTGAAATGAGGCTTTCTGAGGGACCTGATTCAGAGCACTAGTCCATAGCCCATTTCTTATAGCTGAGATCAACTCAAACTTTCATTCAGTAGGTGGTTCCTATATGTCAGCTTATGGATCTGTGCCAGTCTGTGATGGAATTTACCCCTGCTGGAGATGTAAAAAAAACAAAGATAACAAAGACTAAATTTAATTATGTTTTTGTCTTTTATTTTTTTATTTTTTTATTTCTAAATTCTTATTTATCTTTATTTACAGAGACTAAGTTAGTCATATAATTTAATGCAGTCAACTAAAATGGTTTTTATTTTAATCTCTTGCCTTCCTACTTGCTGGCTTTTAAACTTTTTTTTAATAAAAGAGTAACTATGGTAGTTGGTAGTTGTGTGTATGTCTTCTTGCCTGGCAAAATAAAGTTCTGGTAATTTAATATTAGTTCTCCAAGTATATATCTATATTTATCTATCTACACACACACACACACACACACACACACACACACAATTTTTCCCTCTTTTTTTGGCTGGCCTAGGAACCTCTGCTCAGAAAAATGTTGATAACCTTAATGAGTATGTACAAGGATTAGAGTAAGCCAATTCCAGTTAACAGCCAAACTCAGTAGTCTTATCCTGCTGGTGGTAGGCAGCCATTTTCTTCAAGTACAAAGGACAGAATAGTTATACAATGGTATTAATTTCTTGCAAGGATCTATCTTAGGAAAATCTATAAATTAATACTGTTAAGGTAAGAAATCTATTAAGACATTATTTATACTTATTCCACTGAATGTGCATAACATGTAAATAGTGCTTCTAAACATTCTAAAGAGAGATGCATTCATACATTTACCCTTGAATCAGGCACTCCCATATTGCAACATATTTGTATTTATAGATTTTTTTTTCCTTGGAACTCAGCCTCACAGACACTTCAGTGCAGTCTCTCACCATCCTTTTTGCAGCTTCCTGGTGGAGATGACATTTGCTCAGCTAGAGAATAGACACTTTCAGGCTGAGTTGCTCATCACACTTATACCCCAAGGCCTGGCTGATTGGCTGTCAGAGGACTCCAGCTGTTTAGCTGCTGTGATGTGTCTTTCATAAGAAAAGACATTTCCTGGAACATCAACAGCTTATTAAGGACTGGGGAGTGCAGGAGAGAAAACTTGAAATTTTGGAGGAAAAGAGTGGCTTGAACTTAGAGGAGGCTTGAAACTGAAACAAAGAAAGGGATGATCGGAAGACTTTTCCCCCATCTGTGTTTGAAAGATTCATTTTCAGAGCTAATGTTACAATTCGTGATGAGCAACCCTCCACAGCTTAGAAGGTCAAGTGTTGGTAGAAGCAGTTTATTACCTAACCTAGTGGTGCACAGATCACATGAGGATGTAAAACTCATCAAAGAAGCTAGAAAACTCCTCATGAACTTGTCAGCAATTTCACTTCAATCTGATTTTCTTCGTGCCTTGATTTCCTCTTCTAAAAATTAAGGGTTAAGAATACTCTAGGGATGCTTATAAGAGAGAGCAAAAAGCTGACCGAAGATACTTGGATTCTAAAGGCCCCTTTGGGAAGTCGAGTTGGTAGCCAGAGCACGCAGAAAGGAGGAGCAAGCACAGTGCTAATGAGGCCATGCTTGCCAATTTGAAGCCCTTGTGGGCCAATTAGCTCTGCTTTCTTCCACAACCATTGACTGACCCCTGAACTCTGGCCAGTCATTTCAAAGTTCTGTGCCATTGGTCACTGGGGTCACCAAGAGATAGTAAGTATGTGGTTGGCTCAGTGAAAACTAACTAGCAGATACATGGCTCCAAGTGTCACCTCTGTGTATGAAGGGAAACACAGCAACTCTTCAGGGCACCAAGTACTGTTTAATGGCCTGCTGGAGTTCTTCTGCCACCCGTACTTTCCACTCTCACAGCTTTTATCACTCTATATTGCCATTGTTGGCTTCTCTATTTGTTTCTCCTGCCAAATTATGGGCTCTTCGAAAACAGAAATTGTGTCTTATTCAACTACGTAACCCTGGTACCCTGCACAGTGTTGGCACATAGTAAGTGCTCAATAAATCTTCGATGAATGAATAATGGAATGTGAAGAGCCTAGTTTTACTATTCTCAACCATGGTTTGACAACAACTCAGTGGGTCACCAATTTCACCATAAAATTCTGAAAAAAAAAATCCCAGAAGAAAATACATGTAATTCACTATGAAAATTTTAATGGATGAATGTCTTTGTAAAAATATTACCTAGGTGCCAAGAGACAGATGTGGATAGTAACAAATTAGTTTGCTAGGGTAATACCAGCCTCTAGAGATTGCTGATCAGTAGTGGCTTAACCCTGGATCATTCAACTACATATAAAACAAAACAAAACTTGCTTGAATAAAAAATAAAACTGGGGCACCTGGGTCGCTCAGTAGGCTAAGTGCCTGACTTCAGCTCAGGTTATGACCTCACAGTTCGTCAGTTCAAGCCCCACATTGGGCTTTTGTGTAGAGCCCACATGGGATCTTCTGCCTCCCTCTCCCTCTCTGCCCTCCCCCCCCCATTGCATACATGTGCTCTCTCTCTCAAAAATAAACATTTTTTAAATTAAAAAATAAAATAAAAATAATAATCTGAGCTCACAGTGGTGATATTTTGATCCCAAATATCATTTGATGAAAGTCTGAGGAGGTAGAAGAGCAAGGTAGCTGCTATTAGCATGCCATTTTACAGATAGAAAAACTAAAAATCAGACCATTTATGTGATTTTCATAGTCACTGTTTAACTACCAAAGCCAGGATTCAAACGCAGGTCTTGGTTTTTTCCAAAAGTTTATTTGGAAAAGTTTTTTTGAGAGAGCTAGAGCATGCACTCGTGCAATCACAGGTGGGCGTGGGGGAGAGGGAGAGGGAGACAGAGAATCCCAAGCAGGCTCCATGCCCAGAGCAGAGTCTGACATAAGGCTTGATGTCACAACCATGAGATCATGACCTAAGCCGAAATCAAGAGCCAATACTCAACCAACTGAGCCACCCAAGCACCCCTGGAAAAATGTTAAATATTTATTTAAGTAATCTGTACACCCAATGTGGGGCTCAAACTCATGACCCTGAGATCAAAAGTCACATGCTCCTCTGACTGAGCCAGCCAGGCACCCCTGGAAAAAAAAATTTAATGCTCAGAAAACACTGGGCAGTGGGAAAAGATAAAAACTAAGTTGAGCATGGTAGGAACTTCAGGTCCATCTTGGGGCACAGGGGGAGATGAAACTGGAAAGAGTGGAAAGGGCTGTTTATGTAGCTTACACCTATTTCAGCAGGCAATGGAGAGCTATAGAATTAGTCTGAGCAAGAATGGACCCAATAACAACCACACTGTAGGTTAATTGAATTTGTGGCATTCCTTTCAGTTGAATAAACATTTTGCTGTGTCCACAATGTGTTGCAAACAGAGGGTCTTAGTAGGGAGAAAGTAAAGACTATAGTGGGGAGTAGGAGAACTGACGAGTTAGGACAGTGAACATGTTAACTAAGGCTATGGAAATGGTAATTGAAAGATGGAAAACTTATTGAGAAGGTAGAATTGAGATCCTTGGTGACCAGATATGGTCGTAGGAAGGCTTAAAATCTCGTTTGCTTGAAATAGTATGTAGCTACCCTCTAGTAAGCAAAAATTTGAATATTGACATCAGTTCCCATATATGATGGGGTCTTCCTTTTGTAGAATTGGGTGTTTTTCCATTGCCTTTGCTAGAGCATGGCCCTCTACCTTCTACTTTCTAGTGTTTGTGCCTAGTTGAATTTCTGTTTCTATGCAACATAATAGGAATGTCAACCACTTAGGCCATGGCATCCAAATGTGTGAAAAATTCTCACTAGGATTTTTGCACATGGCTATTTCCAAGGAATATCAAAAGGAAATACCAATGAACACTACCACCAACCAAAAATTTTCTTCCCCTGACTTGTTTAATACCTAAAATTCTCACCACTCAGTGACAGAATTCAGAAACAAATATCCAGCATTTAGCCCTTTCTGGAATCATGTGCACTGAAATTATATGGAGGTATCCTTGCTTGAGAAAAGCAAGAGATTAGCATAGGTTCATGTATCTGTTGTCTCAATCAATTTTCACTGAGTATAATGAGGTCCTCAGAGAACAGGACTCATGAAATAGTCAAGTGAGAATGGGTGGTGGAGATATTAAGAATGTCTACCAGAAAACAGGCTCAAATAGGAGCTCCAGAGATACCTATGTCAGCTTGCTCAATGGTATGAGTGAATGGGAGAATGGGCCACCAGAAGTCAATCTTAGCAAGATACCTTCTTCAAAGATTTTCCTGTCATCAAAATTCTGAGGTATGGAAAGTCCAAAAGGGTAAGAATCCCTGGCCAACTAATGAAGCTTTATCTGCAATAAACCAAAGCTCTGAAACTTAAAAATGCCAGTGTCATAAGTAAGCTTCCCAGCCTAGGCACCTCACCATCCTCTGCACACATCTCAAATATTTCCTCCTTCAGGGCCCTCCACTCTCTCAACATGCAGTATGAAATCACTAAAGAGGGCCTCCAAGTTTAGCTCTTGTTCAGCATCTGTTGCATACATGTCAGTGTACTCAGTGAATGCCTGCTACTTGGTTAAAGACACTGATGCCTTTCTCAGCAGTGAGGGGAGTGAGGATCTCAACTCACTAAGTGTCAAAGTAAAAGGGAGTGGAAGTGAAGCAAAGGGAAGCCAAGAATCAGCAGCAGCAGTAGCTACAAAGAAGCCTGCAGCCAACCTTCATGCCTTTCACTTTAACTAAAGAGCCACTAAAGAAAAGGGACCTATGAGGCATAGGACAAAAGATAGTGCCTGGACAGAGTAGGCATTACACCAATATATGTTGAGTGAAAAAGTAAGAAAAGTAGCATGAAGGTAGGTAGAGGTGCCCAGTGACCAGAGATAGCTATTTTCTTTTCTTTTTTTATCTTTTGAGGAGAAATCCTGCACCTCCCCCTATATTTCATAACACCTGTTATTTTCTCCTAAATACATGAAACTGTTTCTCTTTTATTCCTTTAAAATACTTAAGAAATGCATCACTTTCCATGGGATCTGTGTGGGTGTACCTGCAAGTGACTGTAGCATAGCTTCTTGTAACCCAAAGAATGAACTTGGTTTACATGAGAAATCCATTAATTTGGAGTCTACACATGTGGAATTGGTGATGACTTAACCAGTGGATATTGTAAATGAGATAACTGGAGGGATACTTAAATCTATTCAAAGAAATATCCAGGTAACTGTTTATAGAAGACACAAGAATAATTCTTATTAAGATTTTTAAGTGGCCCTTCTAAGGACCCATATCCCAGGAAATACAACATTAAAATGCTTCATTAACTCAGACTGCTCTTTGCTCAACATCTCTATCCTTTATCACAAATCACTGATGATATATCTTAGTTTAAGAAATATGGAGACTGATTTGATGGTACAGGTATAGCTAATGCTAAGTGGTCCCTGAAAAGCTTGGAGTTTAAGCTGAGAGACTGAAAGACATTCTCAAATGTGGAGAATTCTCTAATTCAGCCAAAGACATTCTCATGGGTTAAAAAAAAATAAGAATCTTTATCCATTTCAGCTAAACACTATCACTCTGCAGACAGCTTCTACTTGTTAAATACCACTAAGCTCTGCTCTACCTTGGGAAAAAAAAATTAGCTCTCTACAGATGTGAAACAATGAACCAAGTAGTTTCTAAAATGAAGTGGACACTCTACATTGTCTTCCCATTTATGAGCAAAGACGTCTTTCCTAAGAAGTTTCCCAAGTCTTTAAAACACATTTTGAGAGACAGAGATGGAAAGACAGAGAGACAAAGAGAGAGATTAAGTGAGATCTAGGAAGAACTGAGAGTCAAGACCAATCTGTGAAGGCTACAAATTCCAGCCCCTACTTGTCAAAGTATACCTTGGTTGAAATTAGGACAACCAGAGGGTTCTCTATGTTAATAAGTAATCCATCTCATTATAGTCCAGATGAAATAGAAAATGATGAAATACTTGGGAAGAAAAAAAAGAACAGAGTCCATTTCTAAATAACCAACAATAGCTTTTGTTCCAAAAATAAATTATAAGATGAGCAGTCCCAGCAATCCAAGTACAATAAGGCAAGTAAGAATAAAGGAATTTGGGGCTCCTAGGTGGCTTAGTTGAGTCAGTTGAGCGTCAGACTTCGTCTCAGGTCATGATCTCGTAGTTCGTAAGTTCAAGCCCCGCGTCAGGCTCTGTGCTGACAGCTCAGAGCCTGGAACGTGCTTCAGATTCTGTGTCTCCCTCTCTCTCTGCCCATTCCCCACTCATATCTGTCTCTCTCTGTCTCTCAAAAATGAATATACGTTAAAAAAATTTTTTTAAAGAATAAAAGAATTAAACTTAATGGATTATTTTCTCCTCAATGTGGAGTATTGGAGAGAGAAACTAGTAACATGGACAAGCCCAATCTGAATGCTACGGAGGAAGAGAACAAGCTAGAAGGACAGCCTCTACCTTTATATTTCTTTTGCAATGCAGCTTGCTTTTAGCACCTCAGGAAAAAGAGGAGACATGCTTGCCAGGGAAAGTGCTTTCTTTTTTGATAATGAAATAGCAGTCAGGAGACCCATCCTCTAGTCCAGCCCTGTCGCTTCCTAGCTGTGTGACCTTGGACTTTTAACTAAGCCTTCCATGATTCCAGTTATCTGGTGTGTAAAATAAGGGCCTTAGTTGAATTGTGTAATTGTGTATAAAATGCAATTGTGTAAAATATTTCAAGGCTCCCTGAATATTATAAAAATATTATATGGTATTATAACTTCTTTAATAGTCTATGATTCAATGATTTCACGTATCCAGGAAATAATTTCCAGACCCCAGAGATTCAGCTAAAGAGAGTACATATATGTGTGTATGCACAGAGGAGGGAAGAGGGGAACAGCAAAGGAAAGAAATGATTCATTACAAGCGCACAAGAAAACCAAGAAGAAGAAAATAGAGGTTTCGAAAATAAATTGATGTCTAGTTACTTTGATTTACTCTAAACAAACCTGTAACGGTGTAGGGTCACAGCCTGAAGAGTCTGTCTTGAAAGCTCACTCAGATTTTCAACCATGAATCCTGCCTCAAAGTCATGCAAAGGAAATTCTCTTGTGAGCCTTTAAATCTCCATCAGCTGTTTCATGAAAATGAAGGTTAGATGAGCTGCAATATGGAGAATAAAACAAAAAGACCCTATTTCTATACCATGTAAATGCCTTATAATTGCATTTAGAGTGTAAGGCAGCTTGCTTTGTTTTTTTTTTTTTTTAATTTTTTTTCAACGTTTTTTTATTTATTTTTGGGACAGAGAGAGACAGAGCATGAACGGAGGAGGGGCAGAGACAGAGGGAGACACAGAATCGGAAACAGGCTCCAGGCTCCGAGCCATCAGCCCAGAGCCTGACGCGGGGCTCGAACTCACGGACCGCGAGATCGTGACCTGGCTGAAGTCGGACGCTTAACGGACTGCGCCACCCAGGTACCCCTGTTATTGGCAAGACAAGTATGATTTTTTCTAAGACAAAGAACTAATCCATACTCAGAATAGGGGCTGGCAAACATTTTCTGCAAAAAGCCACATATACAGTAAAGATTTTAGGCTTTGCAGTTCACATACTGCCTCTGTTACATATTTTTCTTTGGTTGGGTGGGTGTTTTTTTTTTTTTTACAATCCTTTAAAAATATGAGTACAAAAACAGGCAGGAGGCTGGATTTGACCTGCTGGCTACTAGTTTGTTAACCCCTGCTCTAGAATTCTAAGCTCTCAAGCAGTAGTAGTAGTGAGAGCTGAAATCTACCAGGTGTTTAAGTGACCACAGTTAACTGGACTTAGAGCAGATAAATCTATCAAGCTATGTTCCAAAAGAACTGTGGAAGAATATACAAGCCAGGCAGTACATTGAGGCCCTTGGAGAAGAGCCACAGCATTTCTTCAAAATATTACTACTATATAGCAAAGATTTGAATTTAGGCAGACTGACTCCAGAGCCAGTATTCTCATCTACTGTGCACATTTTGGAATAGCACCTTGTGACTGGCTTTACAGAGGTATCTCACATTTTAGATAAACAGGGTATTTCTTACTCTTTTAATAAAGCAACTCTTATTTTCTTACTGATTTACATGAATATTTTAGATGGACTGTCAATATGTACTTGTTCTTAACAAATTAGTCTTATGCTTCACTGCCTCCTCCCCTCTTTCCTCCAATCTTCTCTGTCAAGTACTTAATGATATATAAACAGTTAACAAATGCAAAAGGCAACCCAATATTTATAGGACTCTTGTAAGAATATTTTAATAAGCTGAAGAGTCCTTTCAAAGAGGAAGTGATTCTTCAATAGAACAGACCACAAAGTCCAGAAATAAACTCAAACATATACAGGAATTTAGTATATGCTAAAAGTGGTATTTAAATCCATGGGGAAGGGATGCCTGGATGGCTCAGTCAGTGAAGTGGCAAGACTTTGGCTCAGGTCATGATCTCAAGGTTTGTGAGTTCCACCCACATGTTGGGCTCTGTGCTGACAGCTCAGAGCCTGGAGCCTGCTTCAGATTCTGTGTCTCCCTCTCTTTCTCTGTTCCTCCCCCACTTGTACATTTCCTCTCTCTCTCTCTCTCTAAAAAATAAAAAATAAATAAACTTTAAAAAATTTAAAAAATAAATCCATGGGGAAGAGATAGTTAAATAAACTGGTGTTGAGACAACTATGTAGAAATCCAGAAATTAAGTAAAGTTGAATCTGCAACTCATACCTGACCCAAATAAATTCCAGATAGATCATTTTTAACACTAAAAATAAAACCATGAAAAAACTATAAGAAGGAGTAAAGTCAGTTTTTAATAATCTTGGAGTACAGGATAAGTCCTTTCTAAGTCTGACACAAAACCCAGAAGCCAAATAGAAAAGTCCAATACAACTGACTACATAAAAATAAAAATTCATCCCTTGCAAAAACTTCTGTGAAATTAGAAAAAATGACAAACTGAAAAAATATTTACAATTTATATCACTGAATAGGGACGTTCTTAATATAAAAACATCTCCTATAAATCAAATTTATTTTTTAAGTTTATTTGTTTTGAGAGAAAGAGAGAGAGAGAGAACAGGTGCATGCAAGTGAGCAAGGGAGGGACAGAGAGAGAATCCCAAGCAGGCTCTGCACTATCAACACAGAGTCCAGTGCAGGGTTCAGTCTCCCAAACTGTGAGATTATGACCTGTGCTGAAATCGAGAGTAGGATGCTGAGCTACCCAGGCATCCCTATGAATCAATTTTAGAAGACCAGATAGAAAATGACCAAAGTATAATAGACAGATTATTTGTAGAAAATCAAATACCAAATTAAATATATGATAGTTGCACAACTTCATCCAAAATAAGAAAAATGCAAATTGAAACTTCATTTAGATATTATTTCCACCCATCAGATGGGCGATGATGAAAAAGTTTGCTAACACACCGTACTGGTGAGGATTTGGGGAAAAGGTCACTCTCATAAATTGCTGAAGGCAGTGTAATTGACACAACCTGTATCAAATTTGGGATGTGCTTACCTTTGAACCTAGAAACTCCACTTTTGGGAATTTATTCTACAGATATGATCATGTATAATAAATGACAAAGTCTGTGTAGTAGATTAGAAGAATTTTAATTTTTTTAAGTTTTATTTATTTAGTTTCAGAGAGAAAGATAGCATGAGCAGGGGTGGGGCAGAGAGAGAGGGAGAGAGAAAGAGAGAATCCCAACTGGGCTCCATACCATCAGTGCAGAGCCTGATGCAGGGCTTGAACTCACAAACCATGAGATTGTGACCTGAGCCAAAACCAAGAGTCAGACACTTAACCAACTGAGCCACCAAGGTGCCCAGATTAGAAGTATTTTAAATGCCAATCAATAAGGAACTTGTTTATAGACTATGGTAGATCCAAACATTAAACATCTATATGTTACTGATAGAAAATTCTCTTGAAAATATACACTTAAGTGAAAAAGTAAGGAATATAACAATGTTTATAGTTTATATATGTTACCATTTGTCTAAAATTGGGGGAAAATATATGTACGTATGTGTCTGTGATAGTAAGCAGAACATAATGGTTTTAAGTGTATAAACTCTGAAGTCAACCAGCTTGAATATGATTCTTGGCTCTACACTTAATAATTACATGACTTCTTTGTGCCTCAATCTCCTCATCTGTAAAATGGGAAAATAATATTACTTACATTGTTTGGGATTCCTAAGGATTAAATTAGTTAATATTTATAAGTCTTAGAACAGTGCCTACCACATAGTAAGTACTATTCAAGAATTTGTTTCATAAATAAATATTCAAAGAACATATTTGGGTGGATACATCTGGCTAAAGGGCAAGAATGAAAGTAGACTTACTTTTATACCTTTGAATATTGTACCAACACTTAAATAATATCTATTTTAAAATTAAATTGCTTTTTAACGTTTATTTATTTATTTTGGGGGTGGGGGAGGGGCAGAGAGAAGGAGAGAGAATCCCAAGCAGGTTCCACACTCAGCCTAGAGCTTAACACAGGGCTCTCTCACAACCATGAGATCATGACCTGAGCCAAAATCAAGAGTCGTATGCTTAACCAGCTGAGCCACCCAGGTGCCCCCAAAATTAAATTATACTTAAATAGAAATAATTTCTGTTCCCTAGCATTTTAGATAAACTGGCCTCATCTCCTGCCCACCTATCTTCTACCTCGCTTATAATTTCTACTCTCCATGCTTTCCACTACTGTTTCTTATTAACTTTAGTATCCTTTTTCTCTCCATCACCTCAGTGTCCTCTCATTTGTCTCAAACTTTCTATACTCATTTAGAATTTCTACCTTTATTCAATTGCTGACACTCCAGTTAACCTTTCACAAAAACACCAGCATCCATGGATTGTAAGAACAAATATTGTTAAAACATCAATACTACCCAAAGCAATCTACACATTCAATGTAATCCCTATAAAAAAGAGCACCACCATTCTTCACAGACTGGAACAATCTTAAAATTTGTATGGAACCACAAAAGACCCTGAATAGCCAAAGTAATGGTGAAAAAGAAAACCAAAGTGGGAGGCATCATAATCCCAGACTTTAGACTCTACTACAAAGTTGTAATCATCAAGACAGTATTGTACTGGCACAAAAACAGACATATAGACCAATGGAATAGAATAGAGAATGCAGAAATGGACCCACAAATATATGGCAAACTAATCTTCGACAAAGCAGGAAAGAGTATCCAGTAGGAAAAAGACAGTCTCTTTACCAAATGGTGCTGGGAGAACTGAACAGCAACATGCAGAAGAATGAAACTGGACCACTTTCCTTCAGCATACACAAAAATACATTTGAAATGGGGCACCTGGGTGGCTCAGTCAGTTAAGTGTCCAACTTTGGCTCAGGTCATGATCTCCTGGTCTGGGGGTTTGAGCCCCGCATCAGGCTCTGAGGTAAAGTTCAGAGCCTGGAGTCAGCTTCAGATTCTGTGTCTCCCTCTGACTCTTCCCCTCCCCAGCTCATGCTCTGTCTCTCTGTCTCAAAAATAAACATTAAAATAATAAGAATAATAATAATAAATTCAAAATGGATGAAAGACCTAAATGTGAGACAGGAAACCATCAAAATCCTACAGGAGAGGGGCGCCTGGGTGGCTCAGTCGGTTAAGCGTCCGACTTCGGCTCAGGTCATGATCTCACAGTTCGTGAGTTCGAGCCCCGCGTCAGGCTCTGTGCTGACAGCTCAGAGCCTGGAGCCTGTTTCAGATTCTGTGTCTCCCTCTCTCTGACCCTCCCCCGTTCATGCTCTGTCTCTCTCTGTCTCAAAAATAAATAAACGGTAAAAAAAAAAAAATTAAAAAAAAATCCTACAGGAGAAAACAGGCAGCAACCTCTTTCACCTCAACCAGAGCAACTTCTTACCTGACATGTATCCAGAGGCAAGGGAAATTAAAGCAAAAACGAACTATTGGGACCTATCAAGATAAAAAGCTTCTGCATAGCAAAGGGAACAGTCAACAAAACTAAAAGATGGAGCTAAAATTCCTGATGGAATGAGAGAAGGTATTTGCAAATGACATATCAGATAAAGGGTTAGTATCCAAAATCTATAAAGAACTTAACCAAACTTAACACCCAAAAAAACAAATAACCCAGTGAAGAAATGGGCAAAAGACATGAATAGATTCTTCCCCAAAGAAGACATCCAGATGACAGACACATGAAAAGATGCTCAATATCACTCATCATCAGGGAAACACAAATCAAAACCACAATGAGATACCACCACATACCAGTCAGAATGGCTAAAATTAACAACTCAGGAAACAAAAGATGTTGCCAAGGATGTGAAGAAAGGGGAACCTTCTTGCACTGTTGGTAGGAATCCAAACTGGTGCAGCCACTCTGGAAAACAGTGTGGATGTTCCTCAAAAAATTAAAAATAGAACTACCCTACAACCCAGTAATTGTACTACTAGGAATTTATCCAAGGGATGGAAAATGCTGATTTGAAGGGGCACATGCACCCCAATCTTTATAGCAGTGTTATGAACAATAGCCAAATTATGGAAAGAGCCCAAATGTCCATTAACTGATGGAACCACAAAAGACCCCAAATAGCCAAAGTAATGTTGAAAAAGAAAAACAAAGCGGGGGGGGGGGGGGGATCACAATCCCAGACTTCAGCCTCGATTACAAAACTGTAATCATCAAGACACTATCGTATTGGCACAAAAACAGATACATAGACCAGTGGCATAGAATGAAGAACCCAGAATTGGACCCACAAATGTATGGCCAACTAATCTTTGACAAAGCAGGAAAGAGTATCCAGTGGGAAAAAGACAGGCTCTTTAGCAAATGATGCTGGGAGAACTGGACAGCAACATGCATAAGAATGAAACTAGACCACTTTCTTACACCATACACAAAATAAACTCAAAATGGATGAAACACCTAAATGGGAGACAGGAAACTATCAAAACCCTAGAGGAGAAAACAGGCAATAACCTCTTTGACTTCAGCCGCAGCAATTTCTTGCTGGACATGTCTCCAAAGGCAAGGGAATTAAAAGCAAAAATGAACTGTTGAGACCTCAATAAGATAAAAAGCATCTACACTGCAAAGAAAACAACCAACAAATCTAAAAGGCAACCATCAGAATGGGAAAAGATATTTGCAAATGACATATCGGATAAAGGGCTAGTATCCAAAATCTATAAAGAACTTACCAAACTCAACACCTGAAAAACAAATAATCCCATGAAGAAGTGGGCAGAAGACATGAATAGACACTTTTCCAAAGAAGACATCCAGATGGCCAACAGACACCTGAAAAGATGCTCAACATCGCTCATCATCAGAGATATACAAATCAAAACCACACTGAGATATCACCTGAAATGGGCAAGAGTGACTAAAATGAACAACTCAGGAAACAACAGATGATGGTGAGGATGTGGAGAAAAGGGAACCCTCTTGCACTGTTGGTAGGAATGCAAACTGGTGCAGCTGCTCCAGAAAAAAGTACAGAGGTTCCTCAAAAAATTAAAAATAGAACTACCCTACGACACAGTAATAGCACTACTAGGAATGTATCCAAAGGATACAGGAGTGCTGATTCATTGGGGCACTTGTACCCCAAGGTTTATAGCAACACTTTCAACAATAACCAAATTATCGAAAGAGCCTGAATATCCATCAACTGATGAATGGATAAAGAAGATGTGGTTTATATATACAATGGAATACTACTTGGCAATGAGAAAGAATGAAATCCTGCCATTTGCAGCAACATGGATGGAACTGAAAGGTATTATGCTGAGTGAAGTAAGTCAGCCAGAGAAAGATAGATATCATATATTTTCACTCATATGTGGAACTTGAGAAACTTAACAGAAGACCATGGGGGAAGGAAAAGGGGAAAAAATAGTTACAAATAGAGAGGGAGGGAGGCAAACCATAAGAGACTCTTAAATAAAGACAACAAACTGAGGATTGATGGGGGGCAGGGGGCGAGGGAAAGGGGAAAATGGGTGATGGACATTGAGGAAGGCATCTGTTGGGATGAGCACTGGGTGTTGTATGTAAGTGATGAATCCTGGGAATCTACTCCCACAACCAAGAGCACACTGTATACACTCTATGTTAGCCAATATGACAGTAAATTAGATTAAAAAATAAAATAAAAAAAGATGTGGTATATATATACAATGGAATACTACTCAGCAATGAAAAAGAATAAAATCTTGCTATTTGCAACAACATGAATGGAACTGGAGGGTATTATGCTGAGCGAAATAAGTCAGTTAGAGAAAGACAGATATATGATTTCACTCATATGTAGAATTTGAGAAACTTAACAGATGAACATAGGGGAAGGGAAGGAAAAATAATATAAAAACAGAGAGAGAGGCAAACCATAAGAGACTCTTAAATACAGAGAACAAACTGCAGATTGATGGGGTGGTGGGTTAAATGGGTGATGGGCATTAAGGAGGGCATTTTTTGGGAGGAGCACTGGGTGTCATATGTAAGAAATGAATCATTGGGATCTACTCCTGAAGCCAAGACTACACTGTATATTCACTAACTTGAGAATAAAAAACTAAAATAAAAAAATTCCAACATCCCATCCTCAAAGTTTCAAATCTAGACACACCATTGCCTCCAACTCAGCATGTCAAAGTGAGCATGTCATCCCCCTCTCATCTCAACCTCCTACTTTTTATCTCCCGAGTTAAAAACTGGATTCTTTACTGACTATTCCTTCTACTTCATACCCTAGATCTACTGAATCCATAAGTATACTGTTTCACATATCTTTTCCTCACCTCCTCATCAATTGCTGTTTTAGGAATATTGCCCTAGGCCATGTGAATAACATGTATACATGTCACCTGGAAAGCTTGTTAAAATGCAGATACTGAACCAGGAGGTATTGTAGCCACCCTACAAGATGGCCTCTAATGATCCCCATCTCCCACTATTTACTTCCTGTTTTATCTCCTCCTATATTGTATCAGGGTTGGTCTGCATGACCAAGAAAATAGGACAGAAATAATGGTATATCATGTCACAGATTAGCTTATAGAAGATAATATGGCTTTTGTCTTAGTTGACAATATGGCTTTTGTCTTAATTGCTCTGTCTCTCTCTTTCTCTCTCTCTTAGATCACTCACTCTGTGGGAAGCCAGCTACCCATGCTGCAAAGTCACTCAAGCAGCCTATGGAGAGGCCAACATAGTGATAAATTGAAATGTCCATCCAGCAGGTAGTGAAAATTGAAGGCTCTTGCCTACAGCCATGTGAGTGAGCTTGGAAGTAGATTCTTCAGCCCCAGTCATGCCTTCAGATGACTACAGCTGCAGCCAAAATCTTGACTACAACCTCATAAAAGACGACCCTGAGCCAGAACCACCCAGCTAGGCACTCTGAGATTCTTGATCACAAAAATGTGAGATAAATGCTTGCTGTTTTAAACTGCCAAGTTTTGAGGTGATGTGTTACACAGCAGGAAATAACGTATACAGTAGGTCTGGGGTATGGCCTGAAAAATTCTGCATTTTTAACAAGCTCCCAGGGGACACTAAAGATGCTGCTGGAACTTGATTTAGTAGTAGGCCCTATACCATTGTAACAGATTCTCACCAACCTCAATGATCTCTCTGCTACAGTCCCATTATATCCCTGTTTCCCAACACACAATGGCTCCTTATTACCTACCACATAATCTCAGTCTATTATCAAAAAGACAAGAGACAACAAGTGTTGGCAAGGATGTGGAGAAAAGGGAACCCTTCTACACTGTTGATCGGCATGTAAAATTGTAGAGCCACTATGGAAAACAGTATAAAAAAAGTTCCTCAAAAAAATTAAAAATAGAACTACCATATGATGCAGCAACCCCGCTCCTGGGTGTATATCCAAAGGAATTGAAATCAATATCTTGAAGAGATATCTGCAACCCCAGCTTTATTGCAACATTATTCACAATAACTAACACATGGAAGCAACTTAAGTGTCTTTCATCAGATAAATGGATAAAGACAATGTGATACACACACACAGGAATATTTTTCAGCCATAAAAAGAAAGAAACCTGCTATTTGCAACAACATGGATGCACTAGGAGTGTATAATGCTAAATGAAATAAGCCAAACAAAGAAAGACAAACACTGTATGGTATCACTTATATATGGCATCTGAAAAAAAAAAAAAAAAAAACCTCAGGGTGCCTGCATGGCCCAGTCGGTTAAGTGTCTGACTTCCATTCAAGTCATGATCTCCTGGTCCATGAGTTCAAGCCCCACATCCGGCTCTTTGCTGACAGCTCAGAGCCTGGAGCCTGCTTCAGATTCTGTGTCTCCCTCTCTCTCTTTGCCTCCCCTGATTGCATGCTCTCTCTCAAAAATAAACATTAAAAAATTTAAAAAACAAAAAATTACTCACTTCATAGAAACAAAATAGAATGGTGGTTTCTAGGGCCTGGAGGGAGGGGGAAATGGGAGTGGTATAGGTCAAAGGGCCTAATTTTCAGTTATAAGAAGGATATGTTCTGAGGATTTAATATAGAGCATGGTGACTATTTTTAATTATACGGTCTTGTATACTTGAAAGTTAAGGAGAGTAGATCTTACACATTCTTACCACACACACACACACACACACACACATACACAAAGGGTTAACTATGTGAGGTGATGAATGTGTTAATTATTTTGTTCTTGGCAATCACTCTGTAATGTGTATGTATATTAAATCATCACATTGTACACTTTAAATGTATATAATTGTATTTGTCAATTATTCCTCAATACAGCTACAAAAAAGTCCTCATCCTGGCCTTTCAATCCTTTAGAAGTTGGCCATATTTATGCTTTATAGTCATATTTCCCACTGCTCTCTACGAGGCACTTTCTGCTCCTGTTAACCTGATCTCATTATCTCCTGTACAGATCACATTTATTCCTGCTACCAAGCTTTCTATTAGCAGTTATCCCTCTTTATTCCTCACCACCACTGATATATGTATAACTGGGATGACTTCCATCCCTGTCTGCTATCTGAACTCAACCCTCTAGACCTCGCTTAGGTCCCATTTCCCCCACGAAACTTTTCCCACTTCATTTTCATTTAATAGTTTTATGAACTATTATTTATAATATTATTTAACTATGAAATAAATAACCTCAACTTCTAAGATAGATTTTAAGCAACTTGAGGCCAAGAATAGTATTTCATAAGTCTTAGCAGCTCCGGGGCACCTTGCATAGAACTGGACACATAAAAAGTAGGTGTCAATTGACTGAGTCTGCTTGTCACATTCAGTGTGGCTGCATGCCTACAAGCACAGCCAAAATTTACTCCTGGGTTTTATAGCGATAGAATCCCTGCAAAATCCACTCCCCTTCTCCCTACCCCTTTCGTCTATACCAAATTATTATCTCATTTATTCGTTCCACATCACTGGCAGGTAAGAAGGTAACATATTGAGAAAACAACTTTTATTATGTGCAGCAGTGAAAAGGGGAAATAATGTCACAGTTAATCCAAAAGCTATTTAATTTTGGATTTAAAATCCCTTCTATGATCAGGAAGGCAGATGTGCTGTGAACTCATTAGGATTTCCCTGAACAGTGTTGAAATCATCCACAAGAACACAATGAGGAGGGAGCCAGGGAAGATAGACATGAGAAGGCAGTGGCTAATGAAGGAAAACTATTTGAGAAAGATAAATATTCCATAGATAACCCACAACAAAGATAATAAAAAAAAAACAAATAACACAGAGGTGGAGATAGAGGGAAGGAGGGTGGGAAAGTGGGAGGGGATAAAGGAAGGGGAGAGAGAAAGAGGGAAAGAGATGGCCCTGAGGATTTGCATACTCCACACATCAGACTATAAAGACCATTTTACAAAAGGATAACAGTCGCTATTTTTTGAGGGTTTATTATCAGCAACTGTGCTAAGCTCTTTACACAAATCACTCTAGATCTAGCCCTTATGTCCTCATTCTGGGAGATCTAGCATGGAAAGATCTATAGCAGATTCAGGAAATTTAGAAATCAGGAAAAAGTTAGTATTCAGTGCCCATCCACACCCAGATACCTGATAATCTCCTGCCCCATAACTTCACTATGGCTACCCAGGGGACCTCATCAGGCTGGGAATAAATCTCAGCCTTATTCTTCTAAAAAAAACATATTAATCCATATTTCAGGCCCTTAGTTGCACAGCCTGAGGGGTGGCAATGAATGTCATGAAATAATCACATCCTGTTACCAGGTAACTAATGGGTTACCCCTCCCAGGTAATATAAAGCACTAGCTCCATTTAAACAGAAAACCCTAAAGAGGAAACCTATTGACAGGAATTTGGGCACCTTGGCAGGCCCTCAGGGAAGAAGCTTTGGAGCCAAAAGACCTTTTTATTCCTCTCCTATCATCCCTATTCTTCCTTCTGGGTTTGATGTGTGCCTTAAACATACCACAGTTTGCACTTTTCTTAGTTAACAACCAGCAGTAGAGGGGCGCCTGGGTGGCGCAGTCGGTTAAGCGTCCGACTTTAGCCAGGTCACGATCTCGCGGTCCGTGAGTTCGAGCCCCGCGTCAGGCTCTGGGCTGATGGCTCAGAGCCTGGAGCCTGTTTCCGATTCTGTGTCTCCCTCTCTCTCTGCCCCTCCCCTGTGTCTGGAGCCACAACACATTCTTTCTCTTCTATAAAACACTGCTCAAAGGGCGCCTGGGTGGCTTAGTCGGTTAAGCGTCCGACTTCAGCTCAGGTCACGATTTCGCGGTCCGTGAGTTCGAGTCCTGCGTTGGGCTCTGGGCTGATGGCTCAGAGCCTGGAACCTGTTTCCGATTCTGTGTCTCCCTCTCTCTCTGCCCCTCCCCCATTCATGCTCTGTCTCTCTCTGTCCCAAACATAAAAAATAAACATTGAAAAAAAAATGTTAAAAAAAAAAAACAACCAGCAGTAGAACAAAACGTGGCTTCTTTAAAAAAAATTCTAATGAAGCTTCCAATTCTCAATTAAAAGAAACATCTTTCTATCCATCTTTTATCCCTGCCAAGTATTTGTGTTTTGAAGCTGGAAGTTTCATTATCTGAAATTTTCAGGCAATTACTGGGTCTAGTAACTCCCAAGATGTGAACATTTTTTCCAACAGTCTAAAGTGAAAAGTGGTTTTGAGTAAGACTGTGTGTGCTTTAAGGGGAGCATCTGCTTAGAAAAGAAAGGCATGATAAAGGCAGGTGGGGGAAGGGACAATAGGAACCATATTGGGCCGTTTATTTGTCTTATTTGACATTGGCAGCTCCAGAAGTATTAATGAGCAGCCCTCCATGTCCCAGGGGAAGCTTTTGGATTTACAGCTTTAAACAACTACTCATCCTCATTTTGGCACAAAGTCAAACCAAAATTTGTCATAGTTTATGATGTTTGTTAACGAAGAACATCAAAAATTAATGCTCATTAGGGTGCTCATTAATATGCACAGTGCTCGCCAGTTTGACTTAATTAAGTGAAGCACCACTTCACAATAGTATTGTGGCCCAGCAGAGAGAGGAGACTGTTCAGGTCTGAAGGATGTCCCATTGGGACAGTATGAGAAGCATTGCAGGGCAGGACACCTGTCAGCCGCTTCCATAAACTCTTCCTGTTAGAAAACAGGAAGCTCTTAGAGAGCAAGTGGCAGTGGTTCCTGCTGGGATGTCTTATTCCAGACTCCAGTTTCCCTGTTCTACATTATTTGGTGAAATTAATTGAATTGGGGTCAGTGGTACAATCAGATCTTGGCCAAGAAAAAGACCCCTAAAGAGAAAAGTAAGCTCAAGAGCTTAAACTCAAGACAAAAGATTGAGGTGGACGAGATGGAGAATAATAAGAGAAGATGATGACAAAAAATACAGAGCAAATTAAAAAAAAAAAAGGAAGGGGTATGGAAGAAACAAGAGTAAGACAGATATCCAGATGCTGTCATATTCCAAAGCAGAGGACACATAAGTGGGGCATTACTATTTGCATGAGGATTTATTACTCTTTTTCTTTGTCAGTTTAAGATTTTTGACTGTTCTTAAATGTTGGTATGTCAAAATCATTAATTCCAGTGGGCCACTGAAGATTTTTAAAAAAACTAATACTTGGGGCACCTGGGTGGCTCAGTCGGTTAAGTGTCAGACTTTGGCTAAAGTCATAATCTCATGGTTCCTGGGTTCCAGCTACATGTCAGGCTATGTGCTGACAGCTGGAAGCCTGGAGCCTGCTTCCGATTCTGTGTCTGCCTCTCTCTCTGCCCCTCCCCACTCATTCTCTCCCTCTCTCTCTCTCAAAAATAAATAAAAACATTAAATTTTTTTTTAATTTTTTTTAATATTTATTTATTTTTCAGAGAGAAAAACAGAGTGCAAACAGGGGAAGGGCAGAGAGAGGGAGATACAGAATCTGAAGCAGGCTCCAGGCTCCGAGCTGTCAGCACAGAGCCCGACGCGGGGCTCAAACCCATGAACTATGAGATCATGACCTGAGCCAAAGTCAGACGCTTAATCAACTGAGCCACCCAGGCGCCCCCCAAAAACTTTTTTTTTAATTAAAAAAAAAACTAATACTTGAGCTCTGGAACTTGCATCCAGGGCTTTTTAAGGGAATCTTGAACTTAAAACAAAAGAGCAATGGAGAAAATGAAAGTGAGACAGGGAAATTTGAATCCCAACTACGCTACTTAGTGTGTAAATGAGTGACCTTGGAGAAGCCACTTAATCTCACTAAACTTCAACTGCCTCATCTGTAAACTATGAGGGTGACTTGTATGAAATTGCTGTTTCATTTTTGTAGGTCCAGATGTTCAAATATTGACAATTTCATACAGTTAAACAATAGTGTATTTTAAAACAACTTTTAAACTGTAAAATGCCAAAGATCATTTATGATCAGTCATAATTTTTGCTACTTCAAAAAATATATGCATATGTGCTATATTATTATCTACTAATAAGAGGAGGTAAATCAGATCAAAGCTCTTTCTCAAATTTTGCCAAAGGCCTTCCTGACTCAAGATTTAAGGTTAGCTCAGGTCTATCACTGTGAAGCAATTTTATTGACACTGTTTAAGATCATTTTCAAATTCCTGCCTTGCTGCAATAGATATTTAACAAGAGTGATCAAAGTAATTTCCAAGTGGTTTCCTAAGTGTGTGTGAAAGTGCGCACATATACACACACATGCACGCATGCACACACACACACACACACGCACCCTTCAGCAATCCTTCTCCTCAAATTGACCCAAAGCCTTATTGGAAAAAAAAATAGTACAGAGTTGTACAAGAAAAATATCCATAGTGGCATCACTCCAAAGTATCCATTATATCAAGTCCAAGTATTACCTAGGAGAGAAGGCAGGCCAGGAAAGTACAGAATTTTAGTAAAGATTATGCAAGTTCTAGAAACCAGAGCAGGCAATGGGTCTGGGCCAAGCAGACTAAACAAGGTAGAGTCATAACAAAAGGGAACAGGGAAGGTGAGGGTAAGTAGTGGGCCAGAAGCCTAATACACAACCAATAACCAAGAGGTCACAGACCCTTAAAGACAGAATAAGACAGAAACTAGAAGCTTGGTAAAAGGTACAAACATGAAGACAAGTGACCAAATGTCCAGAAACTATGAGATATAGTATAGGACAAAGTACAGTTCAAACAAAATAAAAACACCAGTTTGGGGGAGGACCTAATTCAATGGGGCAAAACATAACCTTGTCTCTCATCTCAGAAAATCGTTATGCATCTTGTGAAGGCAAGGACTCAGTCTGGTATTGCCAGACTGGGGCTTACAGAAATATTTAGAATACATGGCTAGAGTGAAGAAAGAGGGGGTTAAACAAAAGACCATTTGTGATCAAGGATGGGAAGTTATCAATAGGAAAGAGGGCTCTATCTGCAGCAGAAGGAAAGCAGCTAGCATTAGGGGATGTACACAGAAAACCTGCACATACATTCATGCCTCTGCCAATGAAGCTGTGAAGACTGGGAATCTATCTGAGGAGCAGAATATGATATTGTATTGGAATAATTTATCATTCAACCCAGATAAGAGACAAATGGCTTATTGTACTGGGCACACATGTCTAATAGAGATAATGCTGCCTCCTTTGATAGGTGCATTGTATTGTGTCTGTCTAGCAGGCAATCTGGGCACTTTTTCTTCCTAAATCTGAGCTTCATTCTCAAACAAACTGACAGTAGGGAATTTCAGTAATGACTTGACACCCTGCTTTAGCCCTTTCCGGCTCTGAATATATTTCCCCTTTGGGCTTTCTGTGCAGAGATATATTAGTCTGGATTTACATTTTTTGGATTTTGTTGTTTCTTCCGTCATTGTTGTACTTCAAAATGTAGCATTCTCCAAACTTGGGATTTTGTTCACTGCATTGTCTTCCAGCTCATTAATGTAAATAATAAAGAGCCTGGTTTCTGATGCTGTTCCCTTTCAGAGCCGTATTAATAATTCATTTCCAGCTTGACAAAGTCCTTTCGGCAGCTGCTTTGTTCAAGGCTTTGCTCCTTACAGTGGCGATAGGTCAATTATCTTATGGTGAAATTGAACTGGAGGGCCTGAGGAGGGCATTTGTATTCCCCCCATGTGACCATTGGGGATTAATGGTGTAGGGGGAAATGCACCGAGTCCACTTCTAAGGCTCCCTCTGGAGACTTAGCCTCTTGTTCCCGTGTTCTTTCCAAATCTGTTCTTTTTAGCATTAATTATGAGGACAACGAGCTTGGTGCCGAAGTGTAGGAGCTGAATCCCTGCTTACACACAGGGAATGAAAAGTCTGTTTGTCAGTCAAGTTAGCTTTTTTCTCTGTAAGAGCTGAGAGTGTAATGGCATAGCGAAGTCAGTTCAGAGCACCTAAAGCATATAGTAGCTTATTTACCACCCTATGCATAGTAGGTGTTTGGATTTCTCGTGACTGCTGGACTTAATTGTAGTATCTAGCTTGGGAAAATGTTCCAGTGACAAGGACTGGTGGGGTAATGCCAAAATCATCACCACCCCCTTTTCTATCAGATACTTCTTTGGAATATTTAGTGAGACATAGAAGTCCAATACAAGAAATTGTGGTTTCGAAGAGCCACAAACAGGGATTTTAGAGACTAAAAGCAATGGGCTATGTGATCCCAGGTGAAAACATTTCTGGACAGAGTGGCCCTTTGCCACATGGTACCAATAGAGGAAGCAGTCAGTCACCTATAAAATACAGTGTGTGGAGGAAGCATGATGAGGAAAAGCTAATGGGAGCTCTGAATGATCAGCGAGCAGCATCTAGTACAAAATCATCCACAGGGAAGCCAGGCAAGAGGAAGAAATCCTGCTGTGTCTGCTTCCACAGAGCTGTCCTGGGAAAGCAAGGTGCACCCACTCTGAATATAGAATTGGAAACCAGTTCTAAGATGGCCACCCATGGATTCCTAGTCAGCCCCAAACATTCTTTGTTCCCTGGGTGAATGGGAGTCCATCTGTTTATCAGCCTGTACCATCTCTGAGTATACTAAACAAATCAAAATAAATTAAAATAAAGACAAGAGGTGAGACTGAAAATGTTAATCACTGGAATCAAATTAATACAAACTAGGAGAAAGAAGTGAGAGCAGTATTTCTTGAATGTTGCATGTTTAGGGAGCACAGATACTGGGGGATCTAGCCCTTTAACAAGACCCTTATCCTGATACCCTCATCCCCGCAACAGTTTCATTAGACCCATTTATGCCCCTTCCTTTCAAAGCATTCAGAGCCCTGTTCTCTACTAGGTAGAAGGGATGATATTATGATTAGGTAAAAAATATCTGCTAGAATGGGTTACACATCTCCAAAATAAATGTAATATCCTATGCTCTGAGAGACAGAATAGTATAAGGGTTAAGAGAAGACTCTGAAATAAAAAGGAATAAGTATGTTAATATCTATAAGGCCCTTAAATAGGGCCTAGCATATAGTAAATGCAACAAAAGTATTTATTAAATAAACTACATTTATTAAAATTGCTTTAGAAAGTATATATATATATATAACTACATTTATTAAAATTGCTTTAGAAAGTCTATATATATATATACTTTCTAAAGCAATTTTAGATATACTAAAGCAATTTATAGATATACTTTATATATAATTTATAGATATACTTTATATATAAAGTATATATATATACTTTCTAAAGCAATTTTAATAAATGTAGTTTATTATGTATATATAGTTTATTTTTATATATGTAGTTTATTATGTAATAATATGTAATGTTTTATTTATTTTTGAGAAAGAGAGAGACACAGAGCTCAAGTGGGGAAAGGGCAGAGAGAGAGGGAGATACAGAATCCGCAGCAAGCTACAGGCTGCAGGCTCCAGGCTAAGAGCTATCAGCTGTCAGCACAAAACCTGACAAGCCTGATGCAGGGTTCTAACTCACAAACCATGAGATCATGACCTGAACCAAAGTCAGACACTTCGACTGAGCCACCCAGGCACCCCTGCTTAAGAAAGTTCTTAAAAGGTAATCTTTAATAATAGGATGTAAGGCACTGCTCACATCACATTACATGGATAACCATCTACCGATAACAGGGCACTAACACCCTTAGAAATCTATTCATCCAGAATGGATTGACTGCCCACGACTCTCTACCTTCAATTATTCTTTTGCCATCCAGTGAAAATATACAGGACACAAGCTAAAAAGCAAAAGCTATGGTTTCTATGCCTTTGTATCTCCAGACCTTTGCCTCCTGTCTGCCTTTGCAAAGTGCTTTCAGCTAAATACAAATCAGATTCAGCTCCATTAACAACTCTGCAGACAAAAGCTGAGGCTCACTGCTTGACAACCTCCACGCTCCCATTCACCTCCCTGTTTCCTGCTGAATCAACTCATGCTCCAGCCCAGGTGGTTAAGGATGTGTGGGTAAGTCACCAGCGTGGGTCAATCTCTCACAGTCTGTAGGGTTATGGAGGAGGGGAGGATGAAAATGAACTAGAGGTCAGTCATGTTTGTATAAAGTGGCCAAGCAGGAAACAGAACCCAATACCTATATGAAAAGATTTGCCTCATACATAATAAGGCTCCCAGTAGGCAGCCTGACACCAACTGGATAGTTAAGAGAAAGTTTTTGCTTCACTGTGACCTGAGCAAAGATCAAGAATGATGAAATTGATGGGCTTTTAATTCTTCTGGTGTGGTACTAAGTTGAAAAATCTTACAAGAAGCAGGAACCTGCTGGAGCATACTGAGAACCAGGGCTTTGGAAGGATTTTGTTCCCACTCCTTGAAAAAGACAGATTACTGGCAGAAATAGGCACAAGATTAGATTATTCACATTTTGAAGACCCTGACTTGGCAAGCATTTTGAATAGATATTAGAATCAAGTCTAACCTGAAACAAAACTGAGACATTATTTTTATCTTTAATTTGTTTCCATCCCTTTGTTTCTCCTCTTCCCAGTACCCTCATATTGAGCCCTGGCTTTCTGAGAGTCCTGTCCCCCAAAATTTGTCACCTCAAAGAAACCTGACCTTTGTGGCTCAGTCAGTGGAGCATGTGACTCTTGATCTTGGGGTCGTGAGTTTGAGCCCCACATTAGGCATAGAACTTAATTAAAAAAGAAAGAGAAAAAGAAAGAAAGAGGCCTGACCTTTCCCCTGACCCATATATTGGCAATATATTCCCCTGATTCCTCCTATTTCACTCCCCTAATCTAGCCTATATCCTATTCTTTTGTAATCTGCTTCCTAAAATATTAGCAATTTAATGAACAAAACTGTGTCAAAGTATCAGAGGCTAAAAATGTATCAGTGTGTTATCCTTATTTGGTATGGCAGAGACAGCTGTCCTTCAAAATCTATTCTTTCATTTTTTCCCCTGGTAACATGGCTAGACAACATTCCCAACCTCCCTTACAATTAGTTGTGGCCATGTGATTGAATTCTGACCAATGACATGTGAGAATAATGTCTAGGCACCACCCCCATGCCAAAGCTCTTAAGAAAAGCGTTTGACTCTCCAGGCTTACACTTCTCTTCCACCAGCTGGGTGTAGATGCCAATGAGGCCTTAGGGAATTGAGGGGCCACAAGATGGGGGAAAATCCAGATCTTTAAATGACTGTGGGGAGAAGAAACTTTTGCTGACCTGAACTCACACAAACTGCTATATGAGCAAGAAGTAAACTATTGTGTTGATATATTATATATTTATTTGGGTTTACTCATTACTACAAACTAGCCTAATCTACCCTTACAAAGATACCTGGAATATATGCATTTTTATAGATGCCTGCTATAGACACAATCCCCTATCTCAAAGAGCTGAATCTGATAATAATAAATTGCAGATATCAGAGACAGACATTTCAGGGATACAGCTTTTTGTAGTATCCATCACACCACCTACAAAGACAAATCATAGATGGATTCAGCCACAGACTGTGATGGAAAAGGAGGCTGGATGAAGCAAAGACCCATTAACTAGGATAGGTGCTGAGGAAAACTGACCAGAATGCAGAGGCTGGCCTCAGCCAGGACAGTCGAGATTTCCAGAGCAGTGTCTACAGATTCAAACAATGGTCAGAAGGAGGAGATCCAATCCTGCAACAAGAAATTCTAGAAAGTTTCCAACCCAGAAGACAAGCATAGTGTCTGTCATCATCATGACTTGTCCATATCTTGCCGGTTGATAAAGTATCAAGGAGTGGGCTGGAGCAGAGCCTAGGGAAAGAAGATTGACAGGAAGTTGGCAAGATGTAGGGTGGGGACACAGTCCTGGAAGGTAACAAGACAGAACTACTGGATAAACTGGATAAAATGAGAGATTAAAGCAAAAGTCACCTAGAAAGAGCAGTGGGGAACACTGCAATTCAGGGGCAGAATGAATGCATAAAGCTCATTCCTGGCTCAGTGTTTCAAACTCCATTAAAGAGGTCCCAGATTGCTGGAATATTTTCTGTCATTTAAAAAACTGATTTAGGAATAGGGTAGGGTGTGGTCTGGGCTGCAAGCGGGGCCCATCAAAAGAGTACCAGGGCACAAGGGAAGGCAAAGGCAAAGGAAATGTGGGGAGGAACTGACAATATAAAGACCTAAGTTTCAGATAACATCAGTGCTGGCCAACAAATCTTCATATTTGTCAGAAAGGCATGGCTAATGTCAAATCATAGGTGAACAATTAAAAATGCATAACATCATCTTCATTAAATTGGTATTATTAAAGACCAGAACATTTAAGCATGCATGACCAGTACCTCTCTTACTGGTTAGTGAGCAAATCCTCTTTGTCCTTGCAAAATTCCACATTAGCCAGATTCAAAGAATCATCTAGCAAATATTGGCCATGGCTGGAGTTAGGACTTCCTCAGTAGAAATTGAAAAAAAAAAATAGGTTTTCAGTCTCATTTTGCAATAGTGATCATTTCTGACATTGGATTGTTTGTTGTACATTTACTACCTGTCTCCCTCTGAGCCCTTTCACAGCAGCTAAAGTACTCCCTCTGATGGTCTCTGGGTTTCACTTACAGCTAACAACAGGGCATTGTTCTGTTGGATTTTTCCTCACAAAGCTTCTAACAACCCCCAAAGCCAGAACCCTGACAGCACTTAGTTCAAGCTTTGATTTAGTTCTTTTGGTCCTTTTTTAGCAAAGGAAGAAAAAAAGAAACCGGTATTGGAAGTTGGATACACATAAAAATATACGATGTGCATATAACATATACATAATTTAGCAACTTTGCTCTCCCTGATTCTAAAAGACTTTGCTTACAAAACACTTTGAAAAATTCAAATCAATTTTGAAATGCTGTCTTGCCAGCCTGGAATCTGGTAATATCAATGGTGCCTTATAGAGGAAGAGGGATTGCAGTATCCGATCATTGAGAAAAGGAAGCTGGCTGCACAGTGTGATGTGGACAGCAAAAGGCCAACCCCACCATCCAAAACCCTGTAACTCCAACCGTTCACATTGGACAGGTTGGGAGAACCAGGAAAAGAACCTGTAGGCATTCTTCCTCGAACAGCCAGGTTTGTAAAATCCCTATGACGCCTGTGCTACCCTTCCCCACTGATCAGGTCTTACTTGTCTTTCCTAAGCCCCATGCTTTCTTTCTACTTTACCCCCACAGCCTCTGGTTACTCTCCAACACCTAAGATGAGCCCCACAGCCTTTTCTGCTCTATTCCATAACCATACTTCACTCCATCACAGAAAATCAGTAACAAGAAACACAGCCCTCTTTTGAACACCACAGCAATGCTACCAAGTTAAAAAAAATTTTTTTTTCAAACACCAGTTTGCAAAATAGTGTTAGTCTGTGATGAAGTCTCACTGATTTTCTTCACAAAATTAGAAAAATAAGGTCAATGTAATGAGAGTTTGTCATAAAGCTAAACGTGTTCAATTAAAAGGATTGTCCTTTATTCTGCAATTATATCCTTCCTACTTTCATTGCAGTGGGGAAGGCTATTAAAGTGCCCTTTCATTTATGAAACTATGGTGATAGTAGTTGGTGACGGAGATTCAGCTTATTTTGGTCTTGTTATTATTATTATTGTATTACTTTGCAAAAATAAAAATAAACTACCTGGGAGAAATAACGAATAAAGACATTGACTCGTGTATCAAATTAGCTCCTTTAAACATACCAGGAATGAGATTAGAAGTAGGGTGGAAAGTAAGATGGCTCTGTGTCAGGGGGAGGAGAAGAGAGGGCCAAAGGTAGACTCAGCTTCAGCTCTACAGGTGAGGCATTTTTTTGTTAACTGCATCCTGGAAGGCAGTGAAAGGACAAAGAGGTTTGTTGCAGAAAAGGACCTAGGGTATACTGAAAATAAACTCTTTTTGATTTTATATTGAATCCCAACTCCAACTGCAGCCCTCTCATTTGCCTAATTACAGTGACTCTCAAAACTGCACACTAGGATACATTGCACTGACATCATCTGGAAGTAAGACTCAAATTTTATTCTGATAGCAATTAAATTCCCAATTACCTGGAAGGCAAACACAGTTATGCAAATTACAGATGCAGGCTGACTAATATTAGAACTCAAATGGCTATCACTTCAGAAATAGGCATTTTGCATCTCCTTTCCCTATTTAAAGGCTGCAGTGAAATTTAGTTTAACTGGACTTCGTGAGTTACAGAACCAAACTCCATTAATTTTTCTGAATATAAAATGTTAGTTTAGCTTATCTGAAAATTGATCTTCTCCCAAGCCTATCCCCTTAATCTTTTCTCCCTCTACTTCTTCATAAATGTATTATCTCATTCAGTCACTATATTATTTATCATTTATTATTATTTATTAATTCACTAACACTATCGTATAATTCAGCAATGGAATTTTTGCTGTAATGCTTTTCGGTATATTTGCATACTGAATAGAACCATATTGATTCTTAAGGATTTTTATGCTGTAGAAATGCTTTCTGCAGACAAATTTGCAAACAAATTTTTATTTGGTTTCCGAAGACATTATTTTGACATGATTTCAACTGACGCCAACAAATCAAACCAAGTTCTGCAATAAATGCCTTCTTAATGGGTTTTATGTTATTTGTTTTAGTTGACACCATTTATTATAATTTAACAGCATTTCCTTCCTAGTAAAGTCCAAAATCAATAAAAAATGGTGACATATGTTTGTATTTATTTGGAAATACAAATGCAACCAAAGGGCTCTGTCAGTGTACGATTAATAGAGTATAAGATGTTGTGGTTTAGGGGCATCTGATTGTCTGTCTTGTAATATGAATTTTGAAATAGCTTGGGATTCTTGCTCTTCGACTTTCAGGTTAGGATAGAATTTCACATTAATGATAAATCACCCTGGATATGTGGTTTTCTATTTCAATTTGCTGCAATGTAGCTTCATCCATTCACAAGGGGTAGGGGGAGTGGGACCACATGTGGGATGAGGAGAAAAACAAGCCGGTAATAAAATATTAAGACAAAGAAATAAACACATTTGAAATGTTATTACTGAGAGAGATGCTGAAACTGATGTATCTGTCTTTTATTCCAAATATCATGGTGCATAGGCTGGCAATGAAAAATCCCAAAGCCCAAACTTGGGCACAGAGGTTCAACATCAAGATCTTCTCACAATAAGCCTCTGGCCTTTTAGATAAATTCTTCTTCATATTGACAGTACAGAAATATGATTAAGGATTCCAAGGAGAAAAATGCCCTGCTCTGCCAACCCTTTCACAAACACATTTTCAGGATCTGCCTGTCCCCGACCCAGGTTTAGTCCCTTGGTTCTCTTCTGCAGTCCAGGTACAAATGCAATTCTATCATAGAATTATAACATCTCATGGTTAGAAGTATCTTAAAAGTCATCTAGTTTAGTGGCTCCCAAAGGCTTGTCCAGGGACTAGTGCCAAATCCTAATGAAATTTTGCAGGTCTGTGAAAAATAAGGGCAATGTGGTAGAAGGCTATAAAAAACTTTGCTTTATTCTATTTTGGGGATATGAAATGATGGTGTTTGAAATGGTAGTTGTTTTTTTCCTTAGCGTCCTCATTAGAGGGTGAACCTTCATTTCTTAGATATCCATGGGGAGAGGGCTCCACTCAAATAATACTCCTCTTTTATCCCTCATTTACTCCTCTCATGGGAGGAGAAGTGAATTATTTGATTTAATAAGTTTGAAAGAAGGAACTGAGCATCTTCTACTTGGCCCCTTCTGAGTTTCTCACTTTCTGGAGCCATCTTGTTCATATATGTTCACATTCTGTGCCAAACAGGAAAGGTACTAACTCCTACAGAGAAGATCTATGGTTGCTCAGCTGGGACAATGACCAGGTGGGGAAGCTGAACAGGGATAACGTATTAGCATACCCACTTGGCTGCAGATCTAAAGCTACAATCTCTGTTTCTGCTTTATCAGTGCTAGCAGTGATCCTTTATCTTCCAGCTGACTCCTATACCTATATCTCAATTAAGAGCCAATAGATAACACTTATGGAACGCTTATTATGAACAAGGCACGGTTCACATGCTTTGCACTTGAGGTAGGTATTATTATCCCATTTTACAGATGAGAAAACTAAGGCACAAAAATTTAAAGGAATTTTCCTAAGGTCATTCAGCTGGTAAGTGGCACAGTCTATATTCAGACTCAGGCAGCCTGGCTCCAATTTCCAGTGGGTTTCACTCAAGAAGAGAATAAAAGTATTATGCATTGCTAAAATATGTTATCCCAAAAACCTCATAAGGCCTCACTTGGTTAAAAAAATTAAAAGTTGGAGATCTATATTGATTGGTACTTTCAATTTTTTTTGAATCTTTATTAACTAGTCATACAGATCCAATACTCTACCAACAACTAACTTGATCCTAACATTCATACACTTCAGGAATCCTCTCATCCTCTTCCTGCCCTACATCTATGTACTTGAAGATGAACAAAAATAGGAAACACTATCAAGGCTTCCCTTTCTTGTTAGGACAGCTTCCAGTTGATATTGAACTGAAATCTGCTCTTAGATTTGTCATAAGTAGCCACACAGAACAAATTTAATGCCTTGGGAATGAAAGAGCCCTCCCTAAACATTTCTTCATTCCTTTTTTTTTTTACTGTATGTTGTATTTTTTTAATATAATTTATTGTCAAATTGACTTCCATACAACACCCAGTGCTCATCCCAACAAGTGCCCTCCTCAATGCCCATCGTCCACTTTCCCCTGTCCCCCAACCCCCATCAACCCTAAGTTTGTTCTCAGTCCTTAACAGTCTCTTATGGTTTGCCTCCCTCCCTCTCTGTAACTTTTTCCCCCTTCCCCCTGACCCCATGGTCTTCCTGTTAAGTTTCTCAATATCCACATATGAGTGAAAACATATGGTACCTGCCTTTCTCTGCCTGACTTATTTCACTTAGCATAATACCCTCCAGTTCCATCCACGTTGCTGCAAATGGCATGATTTCATTCTTTCTCTTTGCTAAGTAGTATTCCATTGTATATATAAACCACATCTTCTTTATCCATTCTTCAGTTGATGGACATTCAGGCTTTTGCCACAATTTGGCTATTGTTGAAAGTGCTGCTATAAACATTGGGGTACATGTGCCCCTATGCATCAGCACTCCTGTATCCCTTGGGTACATTCCTAACAGTGTTATTGCTGTATCATAGGCAGTTCTATTTTTAATTTTTGAGGAACCTCTACACTGTTTTCCAGAGTGGCTGCCCAGTTTGCATTTCACTCCAAATTCAGTATCCTGGGTTCCCTATGTCGTGGCTTGGAATCCCTTCATCGCACTGGTAATCCTCTTTATTTTTTTTAAGTTTATTTATTTATTTTGAGAGAGAGAGAGAGAGAGGAAGAGAAAGTAGAGGGGAGAGGGCAACAAGAGAGGGAGAGAGAGAATCTCAAGCAGGCTCCCCACTGTCAACTCAGAGTCCCACAAAAGGGCTCAGCCTCAGGAATGGTGAGATCATGACCTGAGCCAAAATCAAGAGTCAGAAGCTTAACTGACTAAGCCACCCAGGAGCCCCTGGTAATCCTCTTCTGAAGGGGCACCAGTCTGATCATATCTCTTTATTTTTAAAAAAAATTTTAACGTTTATTTATTTCTGAGAGAGTGTAAGCTGGGGAGGAGCAGAGAAAGACACACACAGAATCAGAAGCAGGCTTCAGGCTCTGAGCTGTCAGCACAGAGACCAAAGCGGGGCTCAAACTCATGAACCATGAGATCATGGCCTGAGCCGAAGTCAGACGGTCAACCGACTGAGCCACCTAGGTGCCCACACACAATTAGGGCTGGATGGGCCCTTACATGCCCTGCGTTGCATAATTTGTCTACTCAGTTCCCTTTTGGAGAACTGTAGTTTACGCCTGAAAAATTTGCAGTCCCTGTCATATTGAAACACACTCCAAGGAAGTACCTGAAGAGGCCAGCCCTTGGTTAGCAGAGATTGCTAATGACAGTCACTTTGGCTCTGGATGTGTGGGTTTCCAGAACCACATGGAATTTGAGGAAGTCATATAATTTATTAATTTATTTTGAAATTTATAATTATTTTAAAAAATATTGATGTTTATTTTTGAGAGAGAGAGAGGAAGACACACAATCTGAAACAGGCTCCAGGCTCTGAGCTGTCAGCACAGAGCCCGATGCAGGGCTTGAACTCACAAACTGTGAGATTATGACCTGAGCTGAAGTCGGACACTTAACCAACTGAGTCACCCAGGCGCCCTGATCATATCTCTTTAAAGGATGATTTCTGATGTGGGGAACAAAGGCAAAATAAAAACATTAAATTTCCTTACAATTTACAGTCCATTGGCCAGTCCTTAAGACAAGCAGTGTGACCTTCTAGGAATTCAACTGCCTCAATGTTAATACTTTGCTAAGGGCAAAAGGCAACCTTAGTTTAACATTATCCCAACTTCCAGGATCCTGTAAGCCCCCTTTAACATAAAACATTCCTTTGGAAACTTCCTTTATTTCTACCACCCCCCCCAAAGGTATATGTTAGCAATCATCCTCTAAGCATATGGCCCACTGATATATATCTAAAGGGTGTTATGACTAAGGTTTTACTAGATAGTAATAAATGACTTTTTCCTAACAATAGCTGGCCCCCTCAAGGTCCTAGAAACCTTGCTTCCAAAATTCCTTTGAGACACTATCCCTAACCCTCTCCCAAATTGAAAGTATATAATCAGTCACCCTCACATCTCCAATGCAGCTCTTTCTGCCCAAAGGTCCTGCCCCCATGCTTTAATAAAACCATCTTTTGCACCAAAGACATCTCAAGAATTCTTTCTTTACCATTCGCTCTGAACCCCACCATTTCCTCATCAGTTTCCAAAAGAAATCTAATACTCCATATGAAGTCTGGTTAATAATGATTAGCTAGTTCCATTTCTTGGCTAGTTTGGGATTTTACACTTCTATTAATATCCCCTCCTTCCCTCTTCACCCAATTTAAATGAGTGATTTTGTCTAACTAAATCATCTGGAAGCATATGGCCCAGACCATGGGAGTTTCCTATTATGATAGGGAAAGATGGGATAAAATAGGCAAAAAGGGAGATGCTTAGGCTTTTAAAGGTGCCTGGGTGGGGAAAAACACGTTTTAAGACATTTCTTCTGGAAATGTCTGGCTTGAGTAAACTCCTTCAGTCTTAAGGTTCCTCTTAAGAATGTAAGGTACACTACCTACTCCCCCTCAGGTTCCCCTCAGGAATTTAACAATCAAAATACCTAACTAAAATAAGTAAACCATAAAACTTATGATATATGAGGGCCAGTATGACCATAGTCTGACTCCTCACACAATGGAATCGAGCCAATCAGGAATGGACAACCCAGCACATAGAGTTATCAGGCCAATAAGGGTAGAATCTGAGAAGGAATGAGGGGGAAGGGAAGGGCCCACCCCTCCCAAGACCAAATCCTTATAAAAGAAAGTCCCTTGCCTACAGTCGTGGGCATTCACTTTCAAATGTCCCATCTCTGTGCTCCCTTCGGCATCACATATACTAAAAATTGGGGGGATACAGAGAAGATTAGCATGGCCTCTATGCAAGGATGACACTCAAATGCCCCCTCTCTGTAAAGAGAGCTTTCGTAATATTCTTACTTTCTAATCTTATATTCTAATAAACTTTTGCCTGCTGCTCCTTTTATTCTGTGCCCACCTCTTCATTCTTCGAAGCTTAGAGACAAAGAATACCGGGTACTGATGTAAAAGAATCCTGCAACACTATCTTAACTCTTATCTTGAAATTAAATGACTGTCCAGTTTACATGTGGTAAGGTTAGAGAGGTCATTTAAACTCACATATATGTCTAATACTGTGGGACCCAAGGAATTTAACAAAAATCCCCTACCCCTGGACAAGCAGAGCAAGACTAACTCCATTTTGTGCTACACCCACCATCTCATGTATAACCCCCACATGACCTACTTATTGCTTAAGACACTCCCCCACCCTAGTCAAGCTGCTGAGCACACCCTTACTGGAAACTGGCTCATATAGGAATGCAGAACCCCTAACTGCCAAAGAATGTAAACCCCGCCTTTTGCCCGCCAAACTTGTGCGCCAATTCTGACCAGAGTTATAGGCTAGTTCAAACAGTTACTATAGGGTAAATTGTAATTCAATTGGCCACCTGCGTGTGGACTGACATGACTATGCAACTTTCTGTGTGTGTTACAATCTCATTGGCCACTGGCCCCTATAAAAATGCTACGCCTCTTAACCTAGGGGTCCAAGTCCCTGCTCTGCTGTGTCAGGTATACTTGGGCCCAAGCTCGAGCTTGCAAATGAACCCTCCTGCGTTTGCATCGGCATCTGCTCCTTGGTGGTCTGTCGGATTCGAAATTGGGGGGCATTACAATACCACCTGGTACTTAGGTCCTCACCCAGGTCTGCCATCAGTCCCTACACTTTTCTTTGGTTACTGATATTTGATGCTAGCCTGATTTGACAATTGGTCCTGTCATGCCCTTTGGTTTCACTGAAAAGGGATCTTGAATGCCAGGAGACCTTGACAGTGCCCTCAGGCCTAACTGTCACAAATGTTTTCCCTATTCAGTTTGTTTATTTTGTGTGCCTTTGGCTGCAGCTATAAAATACCAAAACACCCAACTTATTCTGTTAATAAATCAAGCAATTCAATGTATAAAGATTAGTCAGATTACTTGTTTATCAGCATGTAGGAAAATACAGTGGTCCAAATATAAAATACTTAATAACGATATTAAGTATTTAATACATACATTTATGTATGACAGATCCTTAATGAATTGGGGAGTAGTTAGGATTTTTAGGGAGTGTTCCTAAACTTTTAAGATTGGTGTCATGAAAAGCAAACATATCTATCTTCCCACCAAAATTTCTCTTCCTGCCAGAGTTGAAGGTAGAATCTTAGGCTATAGGGAATACTGATATGATTCAATGAGGAAGGTCTTAAATTTTTATAAAAACATGAGAAAGGAACAAAATAATTCAGAGAAAGGATATGAACATTCAGAATGCATAAACTGGTTATATCATAAACTAGTTGAATGCCTGAGACAGCTTTAGCAGCCAGATTCATCCATGAATCTCAAAATATTTTCTGATCATTAATCCATAAATTCACATAAGACTGTTAAAACACACACACACTCACACACACACACACACACACACACACACACACAGGCCCAAGATGGAGCACTTATGCTATGCCAAATTGCCAAACCAGGATTTAACACCTAATCTATTTTGCAGTTTCAATCTCTCCCAGAAATGTAGTTTTAACAGGTTAGTCAGAAATTTTCTGGTCAGCACTACTGTGGTAATCTGCACCAGGGCCCTCCATCCCCACCCCCCAAAGGAGGATGATGTAATATGCATGATAAAACCCTCTGCCTTTCCCCCTAAGGAAAGGTGATCTGGCCAGAAAATCCTTTCTTTTCTTTCTCTAATAACATCCTTGTCCTACCCTCCTTCCTTAAAAACCTGCTGTTTTTGGACAGACTCCTTAGAGGATCTCTCTACTTGCTAGAAGGGATGCTGCTTGATTCAGGAACGATTTAATAAAGCCAACTAGATCTTCCAATTTACTCAGTTTAATTTTGTTTTTTAACAATACTATGAGGAAATAGGATAATGATAGATTATTGTTTCCAATGTAACAACCCAGAGGCTGTGTAGTTGTCTGAGGATAACAAATATGACATTCAGAAACTGAAACACAAGAAAGAAATCCTCAGTTCTATGTTTTATCAATTCGTGAAGCCCGTATGGCCGCAGTCATCTCAAAAAGAAATCAGTAGCAAATGGGGACTAAGTATTTGGCTTTTTTCTAACTTTTTATACATGAAACCGTAAGCCACACGAAAGCATTTTGACAATGTTGTTAGAAGGGGGTGATAGAAACCTGAGCTTTAACTAAAATGATATCTTGTTCTAAATAAATTCACTTTACCTGAAATCTAATATGGATAATTGAATTTTTAAAGGTCATTTACTTTTTCAAGTATCTGTGAATGTAACATAAGGAATTTTCATGCTGGAATGAATACCTTGTGTTAAAACATAGTACTTAGTGATGAGATATAGCATCACACCTATACTTCCTAGATGGTATTTAGATCCATAGAAAGAGTCAAGATGTATGCTCAAATAAGGCTTAGGATAAATCTTTTTCCTAAAGAAGGATAAAATGAACAATGGACCTATGGCAGAAAAGAGACCCCAAACAATACCCCCCTGAAATAATCATGGGAATAAGAAATTCTTCTTGACAGATAACTCAGTATTTGTAACACATTTCATTTGGCAAGGGGGAAGAGTTGCTCATGGGAACACATCTCCAGTGTTCTAATGTGAGGTAATAGTAAATAGGATTTGTCTTACAATCAACACTGTTGGAATACAGCAATTTAGTCAAGCAAGAGGTACTCATAGAATATTGAGAGATTAAAGAAATTTCCTATCCCAATGCCTTTCACGTACTGAATATGAGTTCCATTCCTAACAGGAATGCTCACTTTAAATCCTGAAGGAAAAAATGGTGAAAGAAATATGGAGAGGAAAGAATAAAAATGACAGCAATAGAGGCTTAGCCAAAATGAGTTGAAAACAATATTTGGAGAATAATTATTTTACTCTCTCAATTTGCTTATAAGTTTTATGGCAGAACTTGCTACAAAAAGTGTACCTTTGGTTCTGTTTCAAATTAATTGCCGTTTAGTATATCCAACAACTATTCATCATGTTTACTAGTTGTGTATATCAATCAATAGGCCTTTGAATTCAGAACAGGTTATATGGGAATCCAAGTTTGGGATTACCAAAATGTTTTTCCTTTCCTACCCAGAAACTATTGACCTCCAGGCAGGACTGAAACTCAGTAAGGTCAGTTGTCTCACCACAGTACCTTAAGGAAGATAATTTTGACCTCAGGCCTTTCCTGCCCTGCTGCCCTGGTTCTATTCACTGTTTCCCTCTACTCCCATTTGCTACCTACCCTTCTTGAGCTTCTGTTTCTACCAGGATACTCTGGGATCTTACCTTTCCTCCTAACTACTCACCTCAATAACTATTTTCTCTCTTTTTTAATTGTTTATTTATTTTGAGAGAGAAGGAGAGTGCACACATGCACACATGAGCAGGGGAAGGGTAGAGGAGAGAGAGAGAGAGAGAGAGAGAGAGAATTCCAAGCAGGCTCCATACTGTCAGCATAGAGCCTGATGTGGAGCTCAGTCTCACGAACCATGAGATCATGACTTGAGCTGAAATCAGGAGCCAGATGCTCACCCAGGAACACCAATAACCCATTTCTCTTAAGTGTTCCTTTCCTCAGGGTCCTGTTCTCTAATTTTCAATATGAAGACAAAATATCCTATAACAGAATCTGCTAATAAGGGGAATTTAACATAGTTGTTTGAGAGTTCCAGCTCCAGAATCAGACTGAAATGCATTAGAATCTGCCATGTAGTAGCTGAGGAACTTGTGGGCACACTGCTTAACTACTCTGAGCCTCAGTTTTCACATATCTAAATGAGGATAGATAGATAGATGATAGATAAGGATAATAATACTTACATGACATGGTTGTTTGGAGGAATAACTATAGAAAAGTAAGAAAGTGCCTTATTCTCAGATTTTTTCTTGAGTATCTGAGTTGGAGGGGAAGGTGATGAGTTTTGAGGATATATGGTTTATGGTGCCTCTGAGTCACCAAGGTAATGCTCCCCCTGTTGTCAGCTGATATTGGTTTGGAGCTCAAAATAGAAAGGTCAGAACTGGAGATACAGACATTAAAGTCATCAGTCTACACCGATACTGCAGAAGCATATGGGATTGCCCAGGGAACAGGTATAAAGTAAGGAACACAGAGGATTATGGTCAGGGCTCCGGAGAACAGCAACAATTAAGGGGTGATCAGAGGAAGACTAAGGAATGGACACAAAGAAGAAGAATCGGTAGGGGTGTGGTGTCAGCAACTGAGAGAAGAGCGAATTTTGAAAATGTATGTCAACAATGTTGAATACCACAGAGATGTCAGATGAAATAATAAAAAATATTAGTTTACTGAATTTGACAGGTAAGACTCAATTACTTTTGCCAGTGTTGTTTTATTGGGGGTGGTAGGGGGACAAACAAAACTCTTAGACAAACATTTTGAAATCTGTAAAGTTATTTAAATGCATATAGAACATCGTTTCTGAGTAGACTACTAGAGTATGTTTCCTTTAGAAGTGATTGATAACTGTTAAACAGTCCTGGAAATGAGAACCTGACAGTCTGAATTGGCTACTTCCACAGAAAACATTTAAGAAGGGAGCTTTGTTTAATCAGATTAAGCAACAGCTAATGACTCTGGAATGTTGCCTCTTACTACGTAAAAGGAGAAGCTGGTTTGTGCACAGTGTGGTTAATAATGAATTAAAACTTTAAGTCTTTTGCTGCACACACTGATTATAATATAGTGTAGGATTAAATGATCATGTTTGTTTTAACCCAGATTTTAGCCCACCAAGAACAGGGAGGTCCATTATGTAAACTGCAGGCTATTAATTTGGTGCAGAGCAAGTAAAAAGTACCTTTTTTTAAATTCAATTGAATCTATTAAATAAATAGGACTGTAGTCAACACAACTGAATCTTATAGCCTGGAGCTCTATTCCACAAGCATTTGTTGAGTGAACATAAAGCTAGGTTAAGTTTGTTTGTTTATTTACTTATTTATTTATTTTTAATGTTTTTATTTATTTTGACAAAGAGACACACACACACAGCATGAACAGGGGAGGGGCAGAGAGAGAGGGAGATGCAGAATCTAAAGCAGGCTCCATACTCTGAGCTGTCAGGACAGAGCCCAACACAGGTCTCAAACCTGTGAACCGTGACCTAGCCGAATTCAGAGGCTTAACTGACTGAGCCACCCAGGCGCCCCATAGGTTAAGTTTCCTGAACTGAAAAAAACCATGTCTTGTGAGGGCTAATTGAAAGAATTAGAGATATTTGTCCTGAAGATGAGCCAACTCAAAGGAACATGAGCACTTCTTAAAACATCTGACAAATGAAAAAAGGACAAGAAAGTTGTGACCCCCAAAGCTGTTCTAGAACCGATAGGTGGACTCTACATTAATACAAATTTGTGCTCAATAAAAAAGTTCCTAATAGTAATAGCTGTCCCAAAATGGACAGACCACTTCAAAGGTTAGTAAGTTCTCCACACTGGAAGTATTCAAGTCAAAGTTAAATGACCACTTGTTCCAGATGCAATTAAACAATATAGCTTAATCAGTTCAGGTTGTATCAGGTGTATATAACATAAAGAAAGCAAAAAAAAAAAATCAGAAAATAAGACATGGTTTTGAATAATATAGAAGAGTATTTCCTTCTCATGAGAAAGATGTTTGGAGGTAAACAGTCCAAAGCTGCAGGGTTAACTCCATGGTATCATCACAGACCTAGATTCCCATCCTTCTATTGTATCATCCTATCATTTGTCTTTCACCCTCATGGATTCATCATGGTCTCTTGGAGTTCCAACCATCATATCCTCAGTGTAGGCCTGAAGAAGGAGGAAATTCACAAAAACAAAAAGGGACACCCCCCCGTCCTTAAATGTGCCAACTCCATTTTAGAAGCCTTCTTGAAAGTCCCACATTAAACTTTTGCTTACATATCACTGCCTAAAAGTCTCATGGCCTTGGCTAGCTGCAAGGCATGCAGGAAAATAGAATCTTTTATTCTGGATGAAAGGTATCCATCTGAAAATTAGCATTCTATACCTAAGGAGAAAAAGGAGAAGAGATATTGCAGTAGGTAGGCAATAGAGACAACTATGACACAACAGCCATCTGATGAGTTTGAGTTGAATGACGTTTAAGATTCTGTCCAAGCCTTAGATCATGTGAGCTTATAACAGAATTGTGTATTAAAAAGCCACTTTCAACATATTCTTAATCTGGGAGATAAGACTGCCCTTATATGTACTCCATCATCTGTGTAACCAGTTCTCTGTATATAATCCCCTCTGTTTCAACCACTTAGATTAGTTTTCTTTTTTCTGGCTGGAATGGATTAATGTAGTGATGGAAACTATTAATCTTATTGGTTAAAATCCCTCTTTTGAGAGTCCCTGAGGGAATAAAATATAAAATAAGGAGGTTTTAGTGACAATCATTAGGCAAGGAGACATGCAGAGAGCCTAGAGGCATTCCTCAGTAGGGTAGGAAACCCATGAGAACTTTCAAGACAGCCATGAGGACAACTATTCATTCAAATACCAAATATTTATTGAGCACCCACTATGTGCCAGGCACTGTTAAATGCTAGAGATACAGTGCTGAACAACACACAGACCTGGTTTCTGGCCCCAATTAGAATAATAAGAGCTCAAAAAAGTGCAAGAAAATTAAGAGATTAGAGTTGAGGTTGGGGATATTAGTCCAGAAGCAAACTTCAATGACTTGATAATTTGGCCTTTTTCTTGATTCATGAAAGAAATTGGAAACATGGGGGCTACTCAGAAATGTTCAAGCAATACTGCCCTTGAAACTATTCCTCCCTTTTCATGCCTTCCTTTGTGATTCCTTAAAGGCAGTGTTCTTCTGTGCTCACAGATTTCCATTCCTGCTTTCCATAATCCTTCCCTTGCCCTGTACTGGATTATGCAGCACTGTGTCAACCCATTGTAAATATTGCTGCATTTGCAAGTATAATAACAAATTCCATGCAACTTCGCCTTTCCATATTGTCTGACAAGAGGCCATTATTGTTTTAAATTTGTACTTACATACTGTAATATTTGCATTTTGCATTTAATCACTGTCACATTTTAGTGACAGGAAGTGGAGCTGGGTACAATTTGTATTATGTATTTTGACCTGAAATAGTACCCACAGCTGGGATGTTGTTTGGACCCATATAGCCTTCAGTGATTCATAACTCAATGATTTTAATGTGTCTGTTGACCTTCTACAGACAGTTCAGTAATCATTGTTTTGTACCTAACTTGCTTGAAATCTAAAACCACTATATCTAAGCAAAGGGAAGCAAGCACTATATTTAAAAGAAGTCTCCATTTAGCTGGCTTTGACAACCTCCTCCCAATAGCCTTTTCCAAGTATCTTGACTTCTCCCATTTATGCCCCTTGTTTATCTTCCTCAGGAATAACACACAGTTTGGACTTGACTAACAGTGTTGCTTATTATATTTTCCTGTCTCTCTCAAGAGCTCATCATCTTTCTCTGGGTGAATTGTAAGCAATTTAAAGACAGGACCAAGCCTTTTAATTCATTGTTGGTCGATGACACCGTATCTGTTTTTCCTTTTTTTTTTCCTTCTGTTTCTCTTTTGTTAAGCCTGAGATTTTACCCAATTTCCCCAGAACACCCAGCCTTCCTATTACTAGGCTCTGTTAACAACTAACCTTGTGACCTTGGTCAAGTTGCTTAACCTCTCAGAACCTGTTTTCCTATCCCTAGAATTGATTTGTTAACCACCTTTTAGTGTTGCAATTGGAATGAAAAGAGAACCACCTTTTAAACAATAGCACCTGGTACAAAGCTAAGCACACACAAGGGCTTCAGTTAGTCTACTTCTCTCCCTGACCCATATGCCACCAAAAGAAACTTACCTGTTCTGAGACCCACACCCTCAGAGTTCTATCCTCCATTGATATAACCATTCTAGTGAGTTTAGTGCATTATGCCTGCTACACAATGTATTTATATTTTAAATGGAGTTCCCTCTAGAGGAAGGTCTTATTTCTCAACTGAACTCACCCCTGAGCATGCTAAGTAGTTCTCTTTCTGGTATCTTCTATCATTGTTCCTTGCTGTGTTCATATTCATCATAGCATTTAGAGCAATATGAAGTGAATTGCTTCATTCCTTTACTTACTTATTGTCTATCTCTCCCAGTAGGCTGTACACTCAAGGGCAGTAACTATGTCTGCTTTAATCAACAGAATTCCCAGAACCCAGCAGAGTGCCTAGCACAGAGCAGACAATAAGAATTTTTTTGATAGATTTGATGGATGGATGTATGTAATAAGTGGAAAATTAACCAAGTAAATGAAACATTAAGGTGGAAATTTCAGGCTCACTGGGAAGATGGTAAGAGTAATATTTGGGGCAGACAGGCTATATGTCACCTCAAATTGTATGGAGATAGACTTCCTTGAAGGGAAAGGGTTAAGAAAGGGTTGGCTGAGTGGAGCAATGGACTTGTACAAATGGCAAGTAAGATACATGTTGAGAACTTTCAGAGGATACTGTGTCTAAAGGCACAGGAATTCCTAAACCATGATGCTTATCAACAAATACTTTTCATACAAAAACACCAGAAGCAGCCTGACATATAATTCATTTTCTTCTTTCCTTTGTCTCCCCTGCCCAGAATTTACATTAAAGCCTGGGTACTTGGACCCCCATATTCTAGCAAAAGTCCTTAGCTTCTGAAGTGAAAAATACACCAAGACCTCTCACGGCTGAGGAATCAGAAAACAAGTTAGGTTTTTGAGCTGTCAGGTTGAAAAGGATTTGCAAGCCCCTTCCCACCTACTCTATGCTATGAAGACAGATTTCCAGAGGTTTGAGAGAGATTTGTACTGTGGCTTCAAGGTTTACAAAATGCCACCATCCTAGGAGTTTGAATTATTCCTCCCCTGTATTTCATTTGTAATGTGCCTTTGCACACATAAAGAGTATTAAAAGGGCATTTGAACAGTAATAAGGCCCTTAACACTTATGAGCAGTTAATTCCCTTGCAATACAGTTGTTGTGGTGAAGGGAAATAACCAGTAACAAACTGGTTTAACCTCTTGTCTTCCAAACTCTAATGCCACTTGGCGTGTACTTAGAAGTCAGTGCCCTGAGTGATGAATTACTGAAAGACACAAAAATTAGGATTTTCAGTGAAATACTTTTGATTTACTCCTTCTCTCCTCTATTCTCCCTACCTCTTCCTCACTGTGAGGGAGAATTAATTCACTCAAGAAACCCCCAAATTAGAAAACCATCAAATTTAGGGTAAAATTCCTGTGATTCAAAATATTTGGGTGAGTTCATTCATAATTAAGAAAATATCTGAGTTGATATTTTAACATAAAGTTTTTTGCTTTCAAGCAAGGGGTAGTAGGGTGTAGAAGTTAAGAACATAGACTTTGGAGTCAGGAAGTGTCATTTTTAATCCCAGTTCCGTGTACCAGCTATGGGACTTCTGGCAAGTCACTTAGCCTCTCTGAACCTCAATTTTTTCAAATATAAAATGGGAATATACAATAACTACTTATAGGAGTTCCTATAAAGGTTTTAAAAGATCACTGATGGGGGCGCCTGGGTGGCTCAATTGGTTAAGCATCCGACTTTGGCTCAGGTCATGATCTCATGGTTCGTGAGTTTGAGCCCCGTGTTGGGTTCTGTGCTGACAGCTCAGAGCCGGGACCCTGCTTTGGATTCTGTGTCTCCCTCTCTCCCTGCCCTTCTCCCACTCGTGCTCTCTCTGTCTCTCTCTCAAAAATAAATAAACATTAAAAAATTAGAAGGTCACTGATAAAAGTACATACCATGATCCCAGTAAATTCTAAGTACTTCCTATATGTTAGCTAAGGTAGTGCTAACCTAACCAAGTACTTCTAAGTAGAATTCCTTAGGAGACTGCCTTTGAATGGTTATTCTTAGACTACTTATTTTAACATCTTATATTTTTAAGTAGAGACTTCTAATTGTTATACTAATATTTATTTATGAATACTTCTATAGTTCTTGAAACTTTGTGCTATTGTCAACATTATTCTTCACTTCTTTATAAATAGTATGAAGGAAAAATTCATTCAGCCAACACTCTTAGTATCGCCAAAAACACCAGTTAACAATATTTTACCATATTTTGATTTTTCAAAGTACTTCTGGGCATTTAAACTAAAACAAACAAACAAACAAAACATTTTCATAGTTCCTTGCTCAAATTCAAACAAGAATTGTCCTGAAAAGGGTCCAGATGCTGCAGGTGAAAACTTGACATTCAGCCAAGACTTAATTCAGAGTCAATAAAGTAATACTCCTATGCCTAGGTAGATTTGTAACTTTTCTCCACATGATAAATAAGTGGTCTGTGATTTCTATCAAATCAATCTTGGCTTGAGTCAGTCAGTCCTTCTCTAATCAATAAATCTGGATGTGCACTGAAATATGAAGTCAATATATGCGGTGTTACATTCACTTTAAACTCCTTCATCAAAAGTACCTACAATTTTTCTATTATTGCCATAAATTCTAATTCCAAGCTTCTTTCTTTTTTGAAAGTACCACTTTAAAGGGACAATACGTTTCTGGGTCCTGAGAAAGCTCTTACTTGGACCTGGTTAGAAATCCACCTAGATTCTCTGACCTAATCAAAGTAGTATTTATAATTACATTGGAACCATGCTATAAAGCAGAATTGGGTATGAGGCAGTATTAATGAAAATTGTGGTGTTTGAAAGTTATTACTTGGATATTTAGAGTTTTTATTAGGAATTCTAAGAAGTTGGAGGTTTTTGAGTAATGTGTGAATAATATGAAAGAGATCCACCATTTCCTAGACAAGGTAATGGGCGTTCCACTGTTTCCCTTAACAATATTCCTTTTCATTTTCATTATATGTATGTATACAACAGAACCAGCCTCATTGAAGCCTTCAAGTCTTGGCAATACAATAAGTGTGTGCAACTTCCTTGGAATTTTAAGATTGCCAGGAGGTCCCAGCGTGCCCATTCCTTTTCTGTGCTCTAAACAATTATAATCAGGGGCACCTGAGTCGCTCAGTCTGTTGAGCATCCGACTTTGGCTCAGGTCATGATCTCTCGGTCTGTGAGTTCGAGCCCCGCACCTGGCTCTGTGCTGACAGCTCAGAGCATGGAGCCTGCTTCGGATTCTGTGTCTCCCTCTCTCTCTGCCCCTCCCCTGCTTGCTCTCTCTCTCTCTCTCCAAAATAAGTAAATTTAAGCAATTATAATCAGCCCTCTTTGCTTCCCTCTAGGCTCATTTCTGTTCAGTAACTGCTCCTGACACCCTTAACTGGGGGATATGGGATATTGTGGAGATCAATTCTTGTCATTATCCTATACTACCACCACAAAGCTGTGTATGGCTAGGATCTGTGTCTATTTCAAGCTTACTCAACTCAGAAAAGACTTTCCATTCATTCTGAATTAAGTGCTTATTGAATTGTTAACAGGTGTATTTTTAACTCCTTATCAAGACTCCTAGCTCAGGGGTTCTTATACTGGGATCCATAGACAGAATTCAGAAGGCCTGTGAATTTGAATGGAAAAAATTTAAATATTTATTTTCACTAACCTCTAACTATAATTTAGCATTTCCTTCAAATATGAATGTACAAATCATAGTTAATATTAGCACTATGAGTTTATTACCAATAACAAATTGCAGACATTTTATATCACATTACTATTGTATTGTATTGTAGATATCTCAAAATAATATTTATTCCCATTGCTACTTCAAAATTATGAGTTGTCAGACCCATCAATAGTCTTATTATTTGGCAAAACATGCCTGCTGCCTGTTTTTGTAAATAAAATTTTTCTTGGAAGACAGTCATACTAATTTATGTCCGTATTGTCTGTGGTTACTTCCCTGCTACAAATGGCAGAGTTGAGTAGTTTCAACAGACTGTATGGCCCAAAAAACCTAAAATATTTATTATCTAGTCTTTTATAGAAAAAGTTTAACAACTCCTCATTTGATACGTTAATATGGGTACATATTCTATTACTAAATGTATTTCAAAATAATTGTATGGATTTTAATTGCGTGGATTTCATTTTGTTCATTAAAAATTTTTATTTATTTTTTATTTTTTGAGGGAGAGAGAGAGCAAGCAGGGGAGGGGCAGAGTGGGAGAGAGAGAATCTGAAGCAGGCTCCACACCATTAGCACAGAGCCTGGTGTGGGGTTCGAATCCATGAACTGTGAGATCATGACCAGAGCCAAAATCAAAGTAACAAACTGAGCCAACCAGGCACCCCACATTGAAAAACACTACTCTGAGAAAAGTTTCATAAGCTTTACCAGACTGACAGTTTCATGAACAACAACAAAAAGCTTAGGAACCCCTGGCTAGCTGTAGAATGAATCTCAAGTCCTATTAGTGTGCATGTAGACTTAGTTTATGGTTACATTTTCACCCTCAGCAAATATATTTAAGTACTTAACTATGGGTTTTCTCCTGTTCTTCATTTTATTTGACTGTTTTAGTACCCTAACCTCATTTTATTGTGTGTTGTCTTATTAAATAACTCATCACTCATCAATTTATTTATTGAATGCCTACTATGCATTCACAACCACTGAGGATACAGTTATGAACAAACAGATGAGAATCTCTGCCCTCACAGAGCCTACATTCTGGCTGAGGGAGATATACGTCTAATAAGACAGTAGTATGTAAGATGTGACAAGTTGTATAAATGAAAATAAAGCAGAAAAAGTGAATGTATTTTAAATGGAAGACCAGGGAAGGCCTCAGTAGGAAGGCAGCACTTGAGCAAAGATCTGAAGAAGGTGAGGGAGGAAGCCATGCCTGGAAGTGGGACTAGGCAGAGGAAACAACTATTGCCAAGACCCCAGGGGAAGAGTGTGCCTGGCTTCTTCCAGCAAGAAAGCCAATGTAACCAGAATAGAGAAAGTCAGTGAGTAGTAGAAGATCAAGAGGTAATGAGGCCAGGGATTCTCAACCCTTCCTGAGCCTCAGAACAAGTTGAGGAATTTTTTTAAAACTGCAGATACCTGGGCCACACCACATATTATCCCCTCTGGAGGTATGGCTTCAGTTTATTTGGGAGTGGGCCCTGCACACTGGTATTTTCTTTTTCAGTTTTTTTCTGTGATCCTAATGTGTAGTAATGGTTTACAAACCACTGGGGTAGGGCCATAGACCACTATATAGACATTAGTTTTTGCTTCAGGTGAGATGAGATGAGCCATTGGAGGATTTTGATAAGAAAAGTGACATGATCTGAGTTAGGTCTTAATAGGATCACTCAGGCTGTTCTGGGTTAGAAGATTAAGAGTAGAATCAGGAATTTTAGTTAATAGGCTATTATAATAATCTAGGCATACCATGCTGATTGCAGAGATGATGGTAAAAAGTGGTTAGATTCGAATTATATAAAAATTAAAGGATAAACTATTAAGATGGCTTTTAGACTGAGGTGGGAGGATGACAAAAAGGGAACAGTCAGAGATGATGCTAAGGAACCGAGCACCTGGAAGAATCAATGGCCATTAATTGAAATGACCCAAAGAATGGGAGGATCAGATTATGAGGAAAATATCAGCAGTTCAGTTTGGACATGTTAAGTTTCAGATTCCTATTAGATATACAAGAGGAGATAGAAAAGAGGCAATTGGATATACAAATATAGAATTTAGAAGAGAAATCTGGACTGTAGGTATAAATTTGGATTCAACAGCATGTACATGGTATTTAAAGCCACAAGACAGGATGATATCACTGAGGGAGTGATTATGGATAGAACTGAGAAGCAGTCTAGGACCCTGACATTAAGAAGTTGGGCAGATAAACAAGAACCAGCAGGAGGAAACTGGAGCAGCCACAGAGATAGGAAGAAAACCAGGTGTGATGCCCTGGAAGCCAAGGGAATTACCTGCTATACAAAACAGTGCTAAAAGGTCAAATAAGATGAGAACTGAGAATTGACCTTTACATTAGAAATGAGGCCATTTCTGGGGCACCTGGGTGGCTCGGTCGGTTAAGCGTCCGACTTTGGCCCAGGTCATGATCTCATGGTCCGTGAGTTTGAGCCCCGTGTCGGGCTCTGTGCTGACAGCTCAGAGCCTGGAGCCTGTTTCAGATTCTGTGTCTCCCTCTCTCTCTGCCCCTCCCCTGTTCATGTTCTGTCTCTCCCTGTCTCAAAAATAAATGTTAAAAAAAAAAAGAAATGAGGCCATTTGTGACCTTGACAGAAGCATTTTCAGTGAAATGGTATGGGAGAGAGTCTGACTGGAGTGATATCAGGAAAGAATGAGAGGACAGCAAATGGAAATAGTAAGTAGAGACCATTCGTTTGAGAAATTTTTTGCTATAGAAGAACAAAGAAATTGACTTTTAAAATAATGCAAGTTGGGGCATCTGGGTGGCTCAGTAAATTGAGCATCTGACTCTTAATTTCAGCTCAGGTCATAATCCTAGGGTCGTGGGATCAAGCGCTGAGTTGAGTTCTGCACTGAGTATGGAGCCTGCTTGGGATTCTCTCTCTCCCTCTCTCTCTGCCCTTCCCCTGCTTGCTCTCTCTTAAAATAAAATAAAATAAAATAAAATAAAATAAAATAAAATAATGCAACTGATTATAGTATGTTTAAAGGCTGATGGAAATAATTCAGAAAAGAGGGAAAAAATTGTTGGTGCAAGAGAGAGAGAGAAGGATTACTGGAGCAATTCAATATATTTAAGGAAGAGTCAGACTGACTTGGTGCAAATCCTGGCTTTTCCCTTCTAAGTTGTGAGATTTGGGGCAAATTACCTTCTCTGTGTCTTCATTTCCACACTGGGAAATGGAAATATAATAGTACCTACCTCATAGGTTGTTTTCAGTATGGGATTAGATATGTAAAGCACTTACTAGTACATAGTAGGGACTCAAAAAATGTTAGCCAGTAATAGTTGTTGTAACTACATTCTTCTCTTAACAAAACACTGCTTAAGATCTCTTTTTCTATAAATATTCCTAACCGAGTAACCCCTACCTCATTGCAATTCCAGGTTCAGTGACTGTTCATTCAACCAATCTCTTAGTGCATAATGGATACATAGCCATATGGTCATGTTGACAGTTGCTTCTGTTTTCCCTTTATATATGTAATTTCCATGTCTACATTTCCACAAGACCCCTCTTTACCCAAAGGAGCAGTAGTTACTATAGAGGCCAAGAGCACAGGCTTTCAAATCAAAATGTCTTAACTCAGATCCCAGCTCTGTCACTGGCTGTCTAACTTTAGACAATGTTTTAACCCCTGAATCTCACTTTTCTTTTATGTAAAATAGGGATAACAGTATTACCTACCTCACAGATTGTTGAAAGGGTTAGATAAGTTAATATGTAAAAAAGTTCTTAGAACAGTATCTGGCACATCATAAATTTATAACATATTTTTGCCACTATTATTATTCCTAGAAATCATAAACTATGTCTTCCAAACATTTGGCACCACTGACTACCCAACATCATACCATGACCATACTACCACAATACATCCATGCTCTTCTCTAAATCAGAGCTTTATATTCAGGGACATTTGCAGTATAGCATTCATGTGTTTACTAACTGCCAGCCTGCCTTCTGGAGCATGTGTGCAAAATGTAATAAAAGCCCTCTTTTTCTCCAAATGACCTGAAAGAAGTCTGTCAGGGGACCATTTATTCTCATCACAGTAATGCAACTCTATCTAAAATTTAAAATAAATAAATAAGTAAAATGGCTATCTTTATACACCCAACATTTTTTTTACTAGTATTAATGTTTAAATCAACTAAATTTATTTAAAATATATTTTTTAATTTTTCTCTCTTTCCTTTCCATAAAGAGTAAGAGGGAGTCTACATAACTAACTTCTATTCACCCTTCAGATCCTAAATTAGACATTACTTACTCCAGGAAGCCTTTATAGCCTTTATTCTCTGCTATGTTATCCCTATGTGCCCCTGTATTTGTGCTCATCATGTCACCAGTCACACTATATTAGAATCACCTAGTTACTTGCCAGTCTTCCCCACTCCATGTGCATAAGTACTGTGTCAATCTCATTCCCTAGTGACTACAACAATATTTAACACATTGTTCGTACACAATACACATTTGTTTGTTATTATAGCTGTGTTATTCCCAGTAGCCAACTTGGTAGGATTTTTCCCTTTTCAAGTTAGAACTTTAGTGTCATGTAGGTATAATCACAATTCAAAATAAAGTGCATTGATATCAAGGGAAAACTTATGTACGATCAGATTAGAAACCTTATGTATGATCAGATCTCCACAGTGGGATTTGAAGGAAAATTAGAAAACTCCTATACAAAAACATCTTCTCTACCAAACCATCTATCTCAAGACTACAGATTGCCACAGGTTCATAGATTATAGAATAATAGCGAAAACAGAGAAACATTCATTGAACGCCTACTACGGCAAGCATAATGCTAACTCCTTTCATCTTCACAATGACTTTATGGTGTGCATATGACTAGTCACATTTTATGAATGAAGAAACAAGGTCATAGAAGTTGAATAATTTGCTCAGGGATACACAGAGAATAAAGAGCTAGAATTTAAACACAGGTCTTCTTGACTCTACATTTATGTGTTTTCTATTATTTTACATCAACACCAAGGAGACAGATCCTAGACAATTGAGTAAGGATAGAAGCAAAATATAAAAAATAGCCTAAGAGGTAGCTGTGTTCATGGAGGGTATGGGCAAGAATGGTTTTAGGGATGAACAGTCTATGTATGTGCTATGGTAGGGAGCATAATAGCCCCCTAAAAGTGCTCAAGTCCTAATCTTGGAACCTGTGAATGCATTACCTTACATGAAAAAAATGATTTTGCAGATATGATTAAGGTTAAAGACTTTGAGACTTGGAGATTATCCTTGATTATCCTGGAGAACTCTGTGTCATCACATGGGTCCTGTATTAGTTTCCTGTGGCTGTTGTAACAAATTATCACAAACTGGGTGGCTTAAAACAACAGCAATTTATTCTTTCATAGTTCTGGAGGCTGTAAGTCTGAAATCAAGGTATCAGCAGGGACCCACTCCTTCTGGGAGCTCTGACGAGACTCCTTCCTTCTTCCTTTCATCTTTTCCAAGTTCTAGCTGCTCCAAGTATTCCTTAATTTGTAGCTGCATTTTTCCAATCTCTGCTTCTATGATCCCATTGCCTCCTCCTCTTCTCTGTGTCTTCTCTTAATTCTACCTCAAATTTTCCCTCTGCTTTTCTCTTATAATGACACTTGTTATTAGGTTTAGAACACAGCCAGATAATCAAGGATGATATTTTTTATAACAAGATCTTTAGTTATATCTTCAAATAATCCTTTTCCAAACAATAATATCCTGTAAAATCCACATGTTCGGATAAGTAGGATGTGGATCTATCTTTTGGAGAATGAAAATTCAACCAAAAAGGTGGAGAACCTTTTCTGGCTATGGTCAGGGGGAGATGTGAGTACAGAGGAATGATCAGATAGACGCAGTGTTGCTAGCTTTGAGGATGGAAGGCCATGAGTCAAGAAATGAAGGTGGTCTCTAGAAACTGAAAAACTGAAAAAGGCTTGGAAACAGATTTTCCTCTAGAGCTTCCAGAAGAAAATGCAGCCTTAGTTTAGCCCAGTGAAACTCATTTTGGACTTTGGACCTTTGGAACTCTAAGATAATAAATTTGTGTTGTTTTAAGCCACAAAGTTTGTAGGAATTTGTTACAGCAGTGATAGAAAATCTATACCAGTGCTGAGGAAAGTTAGAGAAAATGTTTGGATCAGAACAAGTGTGGAAGCCAGAGTCCAGAGGGCAGGTCATGGAATAGAAGGATGTAAATTCTGGAAGGTAGATCAGGCAACAATTAGGAAAGCCAAAGGAAGAAATTCAGGATAAAGAAAGTAGAAGCATTGATATGCGTTACTAATATCCAGAAGCACCCCTGATAATGGAGGATCAGGCCAGAGGATTGATCCCAACAAAAGGAGCCCGGACCCTATAGGGTAAATATGGTTGGAAACATGCTGTCCAGTTAGAATATGCATGGGCAGAACAGAGTGGCATCATCTGAAAAGAATATCCATATAGAGTTGCCTGCAATGTTCACATTACTCATTCTTTGGATTAAGGCATTTAAGGTTCTCATTCAAGTTTAAGTTTCATACTAGTATCACTCAGTTAACACAGAGAGACTTGTTAGAAAGATGTGTTAGTGTGTCACCTAACAGGGTCTAAGAGAGAGCCCCCAAGACTGATCAGTGCAGATAAGAAACAACTAGGCGATGTGGGCACATGGGTGGCTCAGTCAGTTGAGTGTCCAACTCTTGATTCTGGGTGAGGTCATGATGCCAGAGTCGTGGGATTGAGCCCCATGTTGGGTTCTGCGCTGATCATGGAGCCTGCTTAGGACTCTCTCTCTCTCTCTCAATCTCTCCCTCTTTCTCTCCCCCTCCCTCTGCCCCTCTCCCCCACTTGTGCTCTCCCTCTGTCTCTCTATCTCTCTCAAAAATAAAAAAAAATAATAATAATAAAGAAAATAAAGGAAAGAGAAGAAAACAACTAAGCAACGTTTACAGTATGGAGAATCTGTCAGGTACAGTACTGAGTCTGGCAGGTGGTAAATGCAACCAATGTCTGTTGAATGGATGAATAGATGAGTGAATGAAAACACTGAAAAATCAGGAAGTTTTTAGGACATGATGACTTAAAGAAAGAAAGATGCACAAAAATGGCATGGGCCTCCAAAGGCAATCTTGGCCCATTATCCTAAAAGCTAGTCATGGACAACACTTCCCTGTGACTGGGCTGATGTGTCTTTTTATAGCATTTATCTCCTTTCATAGATAATTTTATTATTTCCAATTCCTAATTTCAAAAATAATACATCTCACAGGAAAGGAAAAAATGTATGTAATATCATCACCCCAACATAACTATTTTGGAGAATTTACTTCTAGTCCTATGTCTTTGTTTATAACTCTATGTGTCTCAATCTCTTTCTTTCTCTCTCTATTGTGTGGGTGTGGGTGTGTCTGTATATGTGTGATATTTTAAAATATGGTATCTTACTCTTTATTTAGTGTTTATAAATTGGTTTTTTTTAATTTTTTTTAAGTAGGCTCCATGCCCAGCATGGGTCTCAAAACAGGGCTTGAACTCACAACCCCCAAATCAAGACCTGAGCTGAGATCAAGAGTCAGATGCTAACCAACTGAGCCAACCAGGTACCCTGACTATTTTTAGTTTTTTAAACACACCACATATTGTGGTTACTTTTCCAGGTCAGTAAATATTCAATTATAATATGATTTTATATAACTACATAATATCTCAATCTATGAGTTACCTAGTTTATTTAAGCAATCTTCTGTCTTATACCTAATTTATTTAAGCAATCTCCTACTGTCTTTTTCTTATAATTTCCACCATTAAAAACAGTGGTGTAGTGAACATTTTTTATAATCAGTGTTTTATACACATCTCTAATTATTTCCTTAAGGTAATTTCCTATAAGTGGAATTGCATATTTTGTGGACATAGATACATATTGTCCTGTTACCCCATAAAGAGATTTACCTATTTATATTCTGACTTGAGTATATAAAAGCTGTTTCCTCAAACTTTGTCAACACAAGTTTTATCAATTTTTTAATTTACCAATGTGATGCATGGATTTAGTTTGTATCTGTTTGATTGCTAATGAAGGTAAATATTGCTTAATCTATTTATTGGCCATTTTTTGTTTCTTCCTTTGTGAATTACTTTTATATCATTTGTCCATTTTCCTATTTATGTTTTTATCTTTCTGAAATTAGATCGTAAGAACTGTTCAAGTAGATCAATCTGCTGCAAATATTTTCCCATTTGTTGTTTTCCTAAAATTTTTATTATGAATTTTTAGGCTACAAAGAGATTTAATATGTTTGTTTTTGCAGCATTAACTCAATCTTTTCCATCCCGATTTTATGCCTTTGCTTAGAAAGATGTTGCTATACAAGAATATATAAATATGATAAATACATATATTTTCTTTTTGTTATTTCAGTTTAATTTTCACATTTTACTTGTTAAATTATCCAGCAATTTCTATTGAATGGTATGAAGTGTCTTATTTTAGTTCATTCTTAGTAGATAGCCATTTATGAGATGATGAATTTTCACTAGAAATTCACTACAATAAATCCAGAAAAGAGTGTACTAACTCTCAAACTAATGAAATAATTTTTTTTCAAAACCTACATTTTCCATACTGCACATTAAGTCTCAGTAAGTAATGAATTCTGATCTGCAAACAGCCCAGCATGCCAGCATTTGCAGATGTACCCATGAGCCAACCAGATAGCAAAGCTCCTTTGCAAGCAAAAGGTCAGCTTCTCAGTGTGAAGTCTTAAGTTACAGATTCACATTCATTCTCAAATCACCCTAACACACAGAAAACAGAGATATTTACTCTTCACAAGACTCATGGGTGAATTTTGCTCTGATACAAAGTCAACAACCAAATCTCTCCTCAACAAGCTGAAGCACATTCCACACTGGTCTCTGGATAAAAGGCCCTCTGCTAAACTTGGTGAGAGCAACAGGAAAAGAGGTATTTTTAGATTAGAAGAAAACCCTCCTGTATCACTACAGTGTTCTTTGGACCTAAATACTTTTGTTTCTGAGTTATATTTCCTGTAAAATGTTACCAAGACAAATGTGCAGGAAAATGGCAGCTGGAGCCATTTGAGGGTTACTAATTACAGGGCATCACAGGTACAATTTATAATCATCTTTGACAGATGTGACCCATTATATTAAGCATTGTTGGCATGCTCTGCAAGCCAGATGTAGGCTGGGAATAGGTTGGTCCTTGAGTGGCACAGCTTTTCAGCAAGCTTCACTATTACAAGTAGCTCTGTACAAATGTAGGACAAACAACTGCTAATGTGGTATAATAGGCATTTTTTAAAGAACAATTGATTTTAAAATATCACTCCATCCATGAAATATTGATATTTCTATTAGATTATTAACTACGCCTATTTTTCAATACCACTGAAGTCAACATTTGAGTTGAGATCAGGTTTTTCTGGGTCTGAGCCACATGTTTCCATTATTTTAAAAATTTAGGGGGGTTTTTGCAAGATGGCGGCTTAGGAGGACGCTGGGCTCACCGCACGTCCTGCTGATCACTTAGATTCCATCTACACCTGCCTAAATAACCCAGAAAACCGCCAGAGGATTAGCAGAACGGAGTCGCCGGAGCCAAACGCAGACGAGAGGCCCACGGAAGAGGGTAGGAAGGGCGGCGAGGCGGTGCGCGCTCCACGGACTGGCGGGAGGGAGCCGGGGCGGAGGGGCGGCTCGCCGGCCAAGCAGAGCCCCCGAGTCTGGCTTGCAAAAGCGGAGGGGCCTGACGGACTGTGTTCCACAACAAGCGCGACTTAGCGTCTGGGAGGTCATAAGTTAACAGCTCTGCTCGGAAAGCGGGAAGGCTGGAGGACAAAGGGAGGGAGAGCTGCTGAGCCCCCTGACAACAGAGCTCAGTTTGGTGGGGAACAAAGGCGCTCGCCAGCGCCATCTCCCCCGCCCATCCCCCAGCCAAAATCCCAAAGAGAACCGGTTCCTGCCAGGGAACTTGCTCGCTCCGCGCAAACACCCAACTCTGGGCTTCTGTGGAGCCAAACCTCCGGCAGCGGATCTGACTCCCTCCCGCTGCCACAGGGCCCCTCCTGAAGTGGATCACCTAAGGAGAAGCGATCTAAGCCTGCCCCTCCTGCCCCCGAGCACCTTGCCTACCCACCCCAGCTAATACACCAGATCCCCAGCATCACAAGCCTGGCAGGGTGCAAGTAGCCCAGATGAGCCACACCACCCCACAATGAATCCCGCCCCTAGGAGAGGGGAAGAGAAGGCACACACCAGTCTGACTGTGGCCCCAGCGGTGGGCTGGGGGCAGACATCAGGTCTGACTGCGGCCCCGCCCACCAACTCCAGTTATACACCACAGCACAGGGGAAGTGCCCTGCAGGTCCTCACCATGCCAGGGACTATCCAAAATGACCAAGCGGAAGAATTCCCCTCAGAAGAATCTCCAGGAAATAACAACAGCTAATGAGCTGATCAAAAAGGATTTAAATAATATAACAGAAAGTGAATTTAGAATAATAGTCATAAAATTAATCGCTGGGCTTGAAAACAGTATACAGGACAGCAGAGAATCTCTTGCTACAGAGATCAAGGGACTAACGAACAGTCACAAGGAGCTGAAAAACGCTTTAAACGAAATGCATAACAAAATGGAAACCACCACAGCTCGGCTTGAAGAGGCAGAGGAGAGAATAGGTGAACTAGAAGATAAAGTTATGGAAAAAGAGGAAGCTGAGAAAAAGAGAGATAAAAAAATCCAGGAGTATGAGGGGAAAATTAGAGAACTAAGTGATACACTAAAAAGAAATAATATACGCATAATTGGTATCCCAGAGGAGGAAGAGAGAGGGAAAGGTGCTGAAGGGGTACTTGAAGAAATCATAGCTGAGAACTTCCCTGAACTGGGGAAGGAAAAAGGCATTGAAATCCAAGAGGCACAGAGAACTCCCTTCAGACGTAACTTGAATCGAGCTTCTGCACGACATATCATAGTGAAACTGGCAAAATACAAGGATAAACAGAAAATTCTGAAAGCAGCAAGGGGTAAACGTGCCCTCACATATAAAGGGAGACCTATAAGACTCGTGACTGATCTCTCTTTTGAAACTTGGCAGGCCAGAAAGAATTGGCACGAGATTTTCAGGGTGTTAGACAGAAAAAATATGCAGCCAAGAATCCTTTATCCAGCAAGTCTGTCATTTAGAATAGAAGGAGAGATTAAGGTCTTCCCAAACAAACAAAAACTGAAGGAATTTGTCACCACTAAACCAGCCCTACAAGAGATCCTAAGGGGGACCCTGTGAGACAAAGTCCCAGAGACATCACTACAAGCATAAAACATACAGACATCACAATGACTCTAAACCCGTATCTTTCTATAATAACACTGAATGTAAATGGATTAAATGCGCCAACCAAAAGACATAGGGTATCAGAATGGATAAAAAAACAAGACCCATCTATTTGCTGTCTACAAGAGACTCATTTTAGACCTGAGGACACCTTTAGATTGAGAGTGAGGGGTTGGAGAACTATTTATCATGTGACTGGAAGCCAAAAGAAAGCTGGAGTAGCCATACTTATATCAGACAAACTAGACTTTAAATTAAAGGCTGTAACAAGAGATGAAGAAGGACATTATATAATAGTTATAGGGTCTATCCATCAGGAAGAGCTAACAATTATAAATGTCTATGCGCTGAATACCGGAGCCCCCAAATATATAAAACAATTACTCATAAACATAAGCAACCTTATTGATAAGAATGTGGTAATTGCAGGGGACTTTAACACCCCACTTACAGAAATGGATAGATCATCTAGACACACGGTCAATAAAGAAACAAGGGCCCTGAATAATACATTGGATCAGATGGACTTGACAGATATAGTTAGAACTCTGCATCCCAAAGCAACAGAATATACTTTCTTCTCGAGTGCACATGGAACATTCCCCAAGATAGATCATCTACTGGGTCACAAAACAGCCCTTCATAAGTTTACAAGAATTGAAATTATACCATGCTTACTTTCAGACCACAATGCTATGAAGCTTGAAATCAACCACAGGAAAAACTCTGGAAAACCTCCAAAAGCATGGAGGTTAAAGAACACCCTACTAACGAATGAGTGGGTCAACCAGGCAATTAGAGAAGAAATTAAAAAATATATGGAAACAAACGAAAATGAAAACACAACAATCCAAACGCTTTGGGACGCAGCAAAGGCAGTCCTGAGAGGAAAATACATTGCAATCCAGGCCTATCTCAAGAAACAAGAAAAATCCCAAGTACAAAATCTAACAGCACACCTAAAGGAACTAGAAGCAGAACAGCAAAGGCAGCCGAAACCCAGCAGAAGAAGAGAAATAATAAAGATCAGAGCAGAAATAAACAATATAGAAACTAAAAAAACTGTAGAGCAGATCAACGAAACCAAGAGTTGGTTTTTTGAAAAAATAAACAAAATTGACAAACCTCTAGCCAGGCTTCTCAAAAAGAAAAGGGAGAGGACCCAAATAGATAAAATCATGAATGAAAATGGAATTATTACAACCAATCCCTCAGAGATACAAACAATTATCAGGGAATACTATGAAAAATTATATGCCAACAAATTGGACAACCTGGAAGAAATGGACAAATTCCTGAACACCCACACTCTTCCAAAACTCAATCAGGAGGAAATAGAAAGCTTGAACAGACCCATAACCAGTGAAGAAATTGAATCGGTTATCAAAAATCTCCCAACAAAGAAGATTCCAGGACCAGATGGCTTCCCAGGGGAGTTCTACCAGACGTTTAAAGCAGAGATAATACCTATCCTTCTCAAGCTATTCCAAGAAATAGAAAGGGAAGGAAAACTTCCAGACTCATTCTATGAAGCCAGTATTACTTTGATTCCTAAACCAGACAGAGACCCAGTAAAAAAAGAGAACTACAGGCCAATATCCCTGATGAATATGGATGCAAAAATTCTCAATAAGGTACTAGCAAATCGAATTCAACGGCATATAAAAAGAATTATTCACCATGATCAAGTGGGATTCATTCCTGGGATGCAGGGCTGGTTCAACATTCGCAAATCAATCAACGTGATACATCACATTAACACAAAAAAAGAGAAGAACCATATGATCCTGTCAATCGATGCAGAAAAGGCCTTTGACAAAATTCAGCACCCTTTCTTAATAAAAACCCTTGAGAAAGTCGGGATAGAAGGAACATACTTAAAGATCATAAAAGCCATTTATGAAAAGCCCACAGCTAACATCATCCTCAACGGGGAAAAACTGAGAGCTTTTTCCCTGAGATCAGGAACACGACAGGGATGCCCACTCTCACCGCTGCTGTTTAACATAGTGCTGGAAGTTCTAGCATCAGCAATCAGACAACAAAAGGAAATCAAAGGCATCAAAATTGGCAAAGATGAAGTCAAGCTTTCGCTTTTTGCAGATGACATGATATTATACATGGAAAATCCGATAGACTCCACCAAAAGTCTGCTAGAACTGATACAGGAATTCAGCAAAGTTGCAGGATACAAAATCAATGTACAGAAATCAGTTGCATTCTTATACACTAACAATGAAGCAACAGAAAGACAAATAAAGAAACTGATCCCATTCACAATTGCACCAAGAAGCATAAAATACCTAGGAATAAATCTAACCAAAGATGTAAAGGATATGTATGCTGAAAACTATAGAAAGCTTCTGAAGGAAATTGAAGAAGATTTAAAGAAATGGAAAGACATTCCCTGCTCATGGATTGGAAAAATAAATATTGTCAAAATGTCAATACTACCCAAAGCTATCTACACATTCAATGCAATCCCAATCAAAATTGCACCAGCATTCTTCTCGAAACTCGAACAAGCAATCCTAAAATTCATATGGAACCACAAAAGGCCCCGAATAGCCAAAGGAATTTTGAAGAAGAAGACCAAAGCAGGAGGCATCACAATCCCAGACTTTAGCCTCTACTACAAAGCTGTCATCATCAAGACAGCATGGTATTGGCACCAAAACAGACACATAGACCAATGGAATAGAATAGAAACCCCAGAACTAGACCCACAAACGTATGGCCAACTCATCTTTGACAAAGCAGGAAAGAACATCCAATGGAAAAAAGACAGCCTCTTTAACAAACGGTGCTGGGAGAACTGGACAGCAACATGCAGAAGGTTGAAACTAGACCACTTTCTCACCCCATTCACAAAAATAAACTCAAAATGGATAAAGGACCTAAATGTGAGACAGGAAACCATCAAAACCTTAGAGGAGAAAGCAGGAAAAGACCTCTCTGACCTCAGCCGTAGCAATCTCTTACTCGACACATCCCCAAAGGCAAGGGAATTAAAAGCAAAAGTGAATTACTGGGACCTTATGAAGATAAAAAGCTTCTGCACAGCAAAGGAAACAACCAACAAAACTAAAAGGCAACCAACGGAATGGGAAAAGATATTCGCAAATGACATATCGGACAAAGGGCTAGTATCCAAAATCTATAAAGAGCTCACCAAACTCCACACCTGAAAAACAAATAACCCAGTGAAGAAATGGGCAGAAAACATGAATAGACACTTCTCTAAAGAAGACATCCGGATGGCCAACAGGCACATGAAAAGATGTTCAGCGTCGCTCCTTATCAGGGAAATACAAATCAAAACCACACTCAGGTATCACCTCACGCCAGTCAGAGTGGCCAAAATGAACAAAGCAGGAGACTATAGATGCTGGAGAGGATGTGGAGAAACGGGAACCCTCTTGCACTGTTGGTGGGAATGCAAATTGGTGCAGCCGCTCTGGAAAGCAGTGTGGAGGTTCCTCAGAAAATTAAAAATAGACCTACCCTATGACCCAGCAATAGCACTGCTAGGAATTTATCCAAGGGATACAGGAGTACTGATGCATAGGGCCACTTGTACCCCAATGTTCATAGCAGCACTCTCAACAATAGCCAAATTATGGAAAGAGCCTAAATGTCCATTAACTGATGAATGGATAAAGAAATTGTGGTTTATATACACAATGGAATATTACATGGCAATGAGAAAAAATGAAATATGGCCTTTTGTAGCAACGTGGATGGAACTGGAGAGTGTGATGCTAAGTGAAATAAGCCATACAGAGAAAGACAGATACCATATGGTTTCACTCTTAGGTGGATCCTGAGAAACTTAACAGGAACCCATGGGGGAGGGGAAGGAAAAAAAAAAAGAGGTTAGAATGGGAGAGAGCCAAAGCATAAGAGACTTAAAAACTGAGAACAAACTGAGGGTTGATGGGGGGTGGGAGGGAGGAGAGGGTGGGTGATGGGTATTGAGGAGGGCACCTTTTGGGATGAGCACTGGGTGTTGTATGGAAACCAATTTGTCAATAAATTTCATAAAAAAAATTTAAAAATATTTTTGGGGTGCCTGCATAGCTCAGTCGGTTAAGTGCCCATCTTCGGCTCAGGTCATGATCTCACGGTTTGTGGGTTCGAGTTTCGTGTCAGGCTCTGTGCTGACAGCTCGGAGCCTGTGGCCTGCTTTGTGTTCTGTGTCTCCCTTTCTCTCACTCCCACTTATGCTCTCTCTGTCACTCTCTCTCAAAAATAAATAAAACATTTTAAAAAATTAAAAAATTTTTTCAATGATTTTCCTCCAGCTCATGCCGCCACTAAGTAGCATCTATATTATATAGAAATGAATGCTCAGTTCAAAGCATTTCAGGAAAAAGAAGAAAAATGTCAAAACTACTGCTGTCATCTCTGCAGGCAAAACAGCTGCTTGAGTGGCTTTTAGACTTTTCAGTCATTCCTGGAGGTATGGCCAGTGGGTTCCTCAGACACAAATACAGGGAACTATTATCCCCTTCACACCAACAATGAAAAGACTCAAAGAAGAATCACATACACCTTTAATCATTATTATTTTTTCTAAGATCTCCTTTAAAGATAAAACAAAAAGATAATTTATGTTTATAGTTCTGTGACACATAAAAATATAATTAAAGTACTAAATCTCTCCAAAGAAATGTGATGTACAGAATTAAATTCAGCATTTAGCTGGAAAGGAGTCCCCTCAGAGAAATCAGGTTGATATGTGAGGGATCAGTCTTGAAGTCCTGTTGGTGATTTTTTTCAAAAGATTGTATTTTGGTCAGCCTTACTTTGATTTCTCCTCACAACTGTCAGTCAGTATGGATTACAGGAACTATTATGTGAATCTCAAGATCTAGCCACATTAACAGCCCCTGATTTTTGTTCTTTTGAATGGCATTTAAATATCTGGAAGTTGTTCTTTTCTATCATATTTCCAGCACCCTGTGACAAAGCAGTATTTAACATTTCCCACACAAAAGGACAGCTGTCTTTTTTTTTGTAATGGATTTCAGAATACAGAAAGTTACAGTTTATTTTTTAATCTTCTTTATTAGTTGTATAAAACTGTCAACAGCTTATGCTAGTCTTGAAAATATCAAGCTGATTTAAAAGAAATTTTCTTTACCTGGGTGGGAGTGGGGAGAGGAGATAAGGAAATGGAAGAATACGGGGGCTGGAAGGTGGCAATATTTTTCCCCTAAAGGGTTTCAATCTATTTTTTTTCATAAAAGCATAGTTCATCTTTCTAACACATTATTGGCTCTAATAAGGATACCACAAACTCAAAAAGGTCAGAATGTAAGCTTTAAAGATTGGGTATGTTATTTACAGACTTGGGCACTGACCACATTTGCATGCATGAATCTTGAAACATTTTTGGCTCAGCTCATGAAAAATCTATTGGGAGGCCATATATTTGAAAGTGCTGTCTTCCTTCCTTGTAGGATGGGAGCCCCAATCAATCTTTTGTGTTATGACCAGGTGTAAGTCATAAAACAGCAGTTATTGCAGGTTTTATGGAGCTGAGAGCTGGGACACTCATGAGGAGGATAAGTTCGTAATAGCCTTAAAGAGCAAACTATCCTTCAAGGTCTTAGGTTTCCATAGAGAGGCTGCTCCAGTGATCAGCAGCCTTACTTTTGTACCAGTGTTTCTTAGGAAACACTTCTACATTTACCAACTCAGCAAGATACAATTATTTATTGTATTCAAAGCTTTGTGTACTGGAAGATCTTTATCCATGGCTTTGAGCCTTCCTAAAAACTATGTTCAACAGCCTGCACCACATCTTTTGGGGTAATAAGTCTTTTCTCTATCTTAAATTTGCGTTTTGCAAGAATTCATAAAGGGATCCTTAGCAATAATGTAATTGAAGTATGTCTTTAACATCCTGTACTTCATCACCCTAAAGAGCCCCATTCTTCCCTTGGCCAGCTGTCTCTAGCCCAATACCTTGATACCACATCACTCTAATCCACTGAATACAAATATGTAAAGTTCAGAGCCGTTTTCATTTGCTATAGTTCATACTGTCTGATTTCTATGTATTAGCTAACTGAATTTTAATTTTTTTAACATTTGTTTATTTTTGAGAGACAGAGTACAAGCAGGGGAGGGGCAAAGGGAGAGAGAGAGAGAGAGAGAGAATCTGAAGGAGGTTTCAGGCTTTGAGCTGTCAGCACAGAGCTTGACATGGGGCTTGAACATGACCTGAGCCAAAGTTGGACACTTAACCAATTGAGCCACCCAGGCACCCCATGGCTAACTAAATTTTAATCATGCCAACCCATACTAGTACAATAATGGAAGGTGACCTAAAGTTTTTCTACAGAAAACTAGTATAGATGCACTTTTTCTGGATCCCTCTGGAAAAAAATGTTATCTCCATCTTTTTTGTCTAATCTAATTTTACTAATGGTAGAGAGGACCAAGGCAGGTTGGAGGGATGGGCAATAGGGTAATAAGAGCAATACCTGGAGTGAGATGTAGCCTCTTAACACATATCAAGTTAAATCAAGTATTCACATACCCAGATGTCTTTTTGGTGAGTGGTGTGTGTGTGTGTGTGTGTGTGTGTGTGTGTGTGAGCTCTTGAAGAACAGAAACCATTCCCTGAATCAACTAATTAATTAAACATATGGGTTTCTTTTGTATAATCGCTTTATTTAACAAATGTTGGCTTAGCTTCTCACCCTGTGAGCCAAGCCCTGTGCTGGGTGCTGGTGACACAGCAATAAATCAGACACAGGCCCAGCCCTCAAGTAGACTTTCTGGTGGGACAGATAATCAGTGAAACAGAATCACAAGGTTTTAAGGGAACTGTGTTGGTGCTGAGAAGCACTAAAAGGAAAAGTCTTTGGAGGGAATGAATTCTTCATGTGGTAAAACTTAAGACTGAATAGCTCTGATTTGGGGAAATACATCACTTAAAACACAAAGTAAAATTATGCTACAAAATAGGAAGACAGCTGTCCTTTTGTTTGATTTTGCTGAAGTGAGTTTAATATGGAAAGGAAGTTTTTCATGGAACCCCTGACAAACCCATGACAAATAGCCCCAAACTGAAATAGCCAAACTTTGAAAGAACCAGAACAGCAAAGCCTCTCCAAGTTCTTGTGATCTGGAAATACTTATTTTTCTGCATTTTTCTGTTTTCAACTGAGAGAAAAATAACATACAATTAAATGCACAGATTTTGTTTTTAGTTCAATGCATTTTGACAAATGTAAACACCCTTGTAACCACCACTCAAAACAAGATATAGATTATTCCCATCACTCCAAAAAGCTCCCCTTGCCTCTTCCCAGTCATTTCTATGTATATACACACTCAGAGACTATCACTGTTGTAAATTCTTCTATTGCTGTGGATCAGTTTTACCTGTTCTTGAACTTCATATGCAGGGGATCATACATTTTTACTCTTTTGCATCTGGGCAGACACACCAGCATTTCGGGCAGCACACCTGAAGGGATTAAAAGACTGAAAACAACATTAAAGAAGTGAGAAATAACTACAAAACAATCCTCACTGCAGTGTTTCTGTATCTCGCTGTGTTTATACAAATACCTACAGTTATGTATTTTCATCACCCTTCAGCCCTAAATCATTTAAGCCAAACTGTTTTCTCCGCAAGAAAAATTCTCATATGTTTCAAGACATCCAAGATCTTCCCTTGATGTGGCCTGGCATGCTATGCCTATTATGTCTTCCTCAAACAGATTGCACTTGTCTCTACTTCCATGTAGCACATGTCACTCTCAAAGTATGATCCCTCAATTGTGATATACACACAGTTTACATGATGATCAAAATTTCACTGTGCAGCAGGGAAGGCCTCAAGGACGCTGTTGTCCTATAGTACACTGGGTGAGAACTGCTGGGGAGCCAAATGAAACAAGTGCATTTGCCTTCCTATTCTAGGTTTTGTTCTACCTTCATTTCCTTACTAGGTCACTGAATAACACTGCCCATCATAACTGGTTGCACCAGTTGGATTTTTCCTGCCCCATTCAGCCCAGATGCTGCTGTTGTTTTCCACTCTTTAATCAGAATACAGAATGCCACATGCTGTGTGCATCAGAGAGAAAACAGAGCAGAAAAGACAGTTCAATAGTGAAGTTAACTGGGTAGGGAAGGAAAAGATGTCTTATAGCCATGACTCAAGCCTTATATATTTCCTTCTTTCAACACTGGGAAACAGTTATTATTCAATATTCTGTATTCTGTATATGCATACAAGTATAGATCTATTATGTATATATGCTTGAATATGTATGCAATAGCCTGAGACCAAAAACTGGTTCAAGATCACAAAAAGGAGAATAATTCACAGATATGTGACTGCTATTTTCATTTATGTTTTTGTCCTCAGTGAATTATTTTTTAACAAAATCCCCTTCTGCTTCAATTTCTACCTCTCCCTTAATGGATTACTGATTATCTGTGAGGAAATGGGACCACTGACAGGCAAACACATTTTCAAACATTCTTTGGAAACCCAATCACACTTCCATTTCTTCTGTGGTTACAATCCTCTGGGGGAGAAGGTTTCTACTTAACCCCAGTTTAGCAATTTGCTTTTAGTTCTTCCCTGCTAAATATTGAGCACTGTTAGGTCTTTAGTCTCAGAAAAGATAGGGATATATAAAGCTAGCTTGATTAAGAAACACATTTTACAGAGTCTGGGAAGGTAAAGCAGAGTGTCCTTTGCCTTGAAAATTCTTCAAGGCAGCGTTGTCCTGGATCTTGAATATGAGGGAAGGTCTGAGATTTAATATGTTTTTTTAATATATGTTTTGTGGAATAGCAATTTCCTACAGATATGAGTTACTGGATTCAGTTATAGAAAAAGGAACCTCATGATAATCTCAATAACTTCTCAGTCCCACTCTGGGTCTATGGAAACAAGAACACCATCCCTTAATATATTCCCCTTGTGTACTAGAGATCATTTAGCTCACTTACTTGGGCTAGAAGCTAAGGCTTCCCTGTCCCACCACCAATACCTGAAGGGAACTCCAAGCCAACAGATCCAGGTTTACAGAATCAGGCTTCTCAGGGGTCCAGTCCTGGTGCAGATATTCATAGTGATGCTCTCCTACTAACTACCCCTGAGTAGAATCCCTAGGAGCAGAGTGAAGGGTGGCAGGTTGCTGGTGGCTGACTCTAGGGCTTATAAAAAGGCAAGCAAAGTTTCCCCCTATTCTAGGCCCAGGCAGCCTCATTGGCATTTTCCTAAGTTTGGTTTCAAAAGGGAATGTAGTTGTGTGTGTAAATTGAAAGAAATCTGGGAGAAGACAGAAGACAAGAAACTCCGGTGCCATTTACCATTATCTTGATAAAATGGCAGTGACACACACTCCCGCCTGCCACAATTAGAGTGATAAATGCCTGTTTCTTTGAGGCTTGTTTGAAAGTCAATTATGTAGATTATTTGGAGAATAGTAACAGATGGCTTTCTTCCCCAAATGAGACAATCAAGCTGAACTTTGATATGTGCATAAGAAACGCTGTCATTTCTCAAACATAGGAGGCCTCCCTAAGAAGCTTACCGGAGGACTGGATGAAATTTTGGCATTGGCCACTTTTGATGAACCTTGCCTGTAGGTCTTTTTTTTCCCCTAAGATCTTCCTCTTCTATCCTCAATGGAAGCTTTGCTTCTTTTCATCTTGTAGTCAAATATTGATCCTCCAACCTATCCTCAAGGTTTTGATTAACACAGAAGATTGCCACGTAAGCAGCTTTTTGTTTGTTTTCAGCTAATTCGTTTTTTATTATTCACTCCCTGCAGTAAATCTTACTTTTATTGTCCAACCACTGAACAGAGAAAAATAGATTGATTTGAGTAACTAAATAATTCAAGCTGCAATGTGTAGTGAAGAAGGGGGGGAAGAAAGGAAGTATTGGGGGGAGCCTAAGAAGCTTGATGCAACACTGCTGTTCAGTCTCTTAGTTCTCTCCTGATCCCCAACCCAGGTTACAATTTTGATTAGACTGTGAAGGGGTTTAAGAAAGTGTCATTGTGGTACTGCAGTAGTGATTTATACCAATAAAGGTTAAAAAATGATTGTTTAAAAAGTCTTCCTTCACCAAAAACCATTAAAGTTTCACCAAATGAGATGTTGCTTGTTACTTACTCTTCATTATATTAAGTAATTTGCTTGGCACAATTATTTCAATCCTGGGTGTATTTAATTTTTATTCCTAATGGCACAAACTAATCTTCTCCACTGATATTTCCTGGTGACATCAAGTAGATGGGAAAGTTTTGAAGAAAGCAGCCCAGCAGAACAGAGCAAAAAACATATAGATGTAAAATTGAACAAATCAAGCAAAAAGCAGCCTAACTTGTTTGTTAAAGGCATCTATTTCAGGATGGGGATAAAGGGAGAGAAGAGGAAGAAAAAAGAGAAAAACAAGAATGAAGGGGTTGTCTCCACCCTCTATCATCTGCCCATCCAGTCCTCTTTTCCCTCAGGGACTCAGTACACTCAGGGTTCCTTAAACAAAACACAAACACACAAGCTATAAATAAAAAGATGGATAGGTTTCACTCCATGAAACCTACAAAATATACAAAATACATCATAAACACAAAAGAAAAAAACAAACCACAGATTGGATTTACAAAGCATATAATGGGCAAAAGATAGAGATCTAAAATATATAATGAATATCTGCAAATCTATAAGAAAAGCAATACAGTAGGAAGATGGGCAAAGGACTTGAACAGGCATTTCACAGAAGAGGAAATTCAAATGCCCAATACACATATGAAAATACATTCAACCTCAATAGTTATCAAGATAACACTATAAATTAAAGCAGTGGGGCGCCTAGGTGGCGCAGTCGGTTGGGCGTCCGACTTCAGCCAGGTCACGATCTCGCTGTCCGGGAGTTCGAGCCCCGCGTCGGGCTCTGGGCTGATGGCTCAGAGCCTGGAGCCTGTTTCCGATTCTGTGTCTCCCTCTCTCTCTGCCCCTCCCCCGCTCATGCTCTGTCTCTCTCTGTCCCAAAAATAAATTAAAAAAAAAAAAAAAAGCAGTAAGGTACCATTTCCACTATTGGAAAAATGCAAAATCTAACAATACTGTACATTGTCAAGAAAATAGAAAAAGGAAGAAATTAATGTTGGTGTAATCTCATATACTTTGGGATATCACATAGGAGAGCAATGTGGCAATATCTAGTCAATCTGAATATGCACATTTTCTAATGCTAGTAATTTCACTTCTAGTCATTTATCTTAGGAAAATGCTTGCACACACAAAGAAGTAGCATATTCAAGGATATTTGTCACAGCATTGTTTATTTTTAAATGTTTATTTATTTATTTTGAGAGAGAAAGAGAGAGAGCACAAGCAAGGGAGGGCAGAAAGAGAGGAAGAGAATGAATCCCAAGCAGGCTCCATGCTATAAGCACAGAGCCCGATGTGGTGCTCAAACTCACAAACTGTGAGATCATGACCTGAGCCAAAAATCGAGTCAGAGTCTTAACCGACTAAGCGACCCAGGTGCCCCTGCCACAGCATTGTAATAAGGAACTATCTAGCTATTCATCAAAACAGAAATGAATAAATTATGTTATATTCATATAGTAACACAAAACAGCAGGTAAAATGAATGATCTGGATATGCATGTATCAACATGGATAAATATAATAATCATAACGTTAAATGAAAAATGCAAGTTGCAGACTAGTTATGTATACAGGAAGTAATTTATATAAAGTCTGAAACACAATAATACTGTATATCATCTGTGAATATACACACAAACACACAAAATACACTAACATGCATGGGAAGTATGCACACAACCTGTAGGATACAGGATACTTATAAAAAAAGGGCAAAGCAATGAAATAAGGAAGGCTGAAGAATAAAGGGTACTAAAACTTTAACACTATATTTCTTACATAGAGGCAACACATTGGCATTTATTTGAGCTAGAGTCATGGGCATTCATTATAATGGTCTTTATATTTTTCTTTAGAAATATTTCATAATATAAAATAAATAAAGCAAGATAAAATAATTATATTGTATCCTACCCTCCATCAAAATGTCCATTCCAATGCACTTCTCTTGCAAGCAAATTCCTACTAAGGTGTTTATCCATTCAGCAAATGTTTGTAAAGTATACACTACATACCCATCATCTGCATTTTATTTATTATTTATTTATTTTAAGGAGAGAGCATGCAAGTGGAGGAGGGGGGCAGAGGGAGACATAGGGAATATGTTTTTTCATTTTTTTAAGTTTATTTAATTTGAGAGAGAGAGAGAGAGCACATGAGCGTTCACAAGTAGGGGAGGGGCAGAGAGAGAGGAAAGAGAGAATCCCAAGCAGGCTCCATACTGTGCAGAGCCTGACAGGGGGCTGGAACCCATGAACCGTGAGACCATGACCTGAGCTGATATCAAGAGTTGGACATTTGGTGTGCCTGGGTGGCTCAGTCGGTTAAGTGTCCAACTTTGGCTCAGGTTATGATCTTGCGGTTCATGGGTTCGAGCCCTGCATCAGAGTGTGGGCTGACAGCTCAGGGCCTGGAGCCTGTTTCAGATTCTGTGTCTCCCTCTCTCTCTGCCCCTTCCTCACTCATGCTCTGTCTCTCTCTCAAAAATAAATAAACATTTAAAAACTTTAAAAAAAAGAGCCAGACACTTAACCAACTGAGCCACCCAGGTGCCCCCATCATCTGCATTTTACAACAAAGGCTAACAACAACCCAAATGTCCACCAATAGATGAGTGGATAAAGAAAATGTGACACACACACACACACACACACACACACACAATGGAACATTACTCAGCCATAAAAAGGTTGAGATTTTTGCCATTTGCAACAACATGGATGGACCTGGAAGATATTATGCTAAGTAAAGTAAGTCAGACAGAAAAAGATAAATACCATATGATTTTACTTACATGTAGAATCTAAAGGACACATGAACAGATAAGAACATACTCTTAAATACAAAGAACAAATTGGAGGTTGCTGGCAGAGGGGGATAGGTGAAATAGGTGAAGGGGATTAAGAGGCATAAACTTGCATCTATAAAATAAGTCATGGAGAGGGAAAGTGCAGCACAGGGAATAATATTGTAATAACATTGTATGGTGACTAATAGTAACTACATTTATCATAGTGAGTATCGCATGATGCAAAGAATTGTCAAATCAGTATGTTATATACCTGAAACTAATATAAGGTTGTATTGTCAATTATACTTTAATAATAAACTTAAAAATAAAAAAATGATACCTGAATCCAGACAAATGAATCCATAATATTAGTGTTTCAGGTACCAGGAAAGACAAGTAATTAAGATTTAGGAACCAGTAGGAGGAGCTTTCATGGTATCTCTTAAATACTAACACAGATCTGGACAGAAAAGAGAAAGGAAAAATTAAAAAATAAAAAGGAGGGAAAAAGCAAGGTGGGGAGAACAGGCAGTGAATTAAAAAACAGGAATACCTGGGAGCACCTAGAGCTTACAAAGTTGCCACTAGTTTTTAGAAGAACCACTTTCTCTCTGTGAGTGGCCCCTCTTCTATGTTTTACACTTATATCCCAGTACTTCTATAGTTTAGCAGTTCTAACCTTGGTGTTAAAACCGTGGCCTTAGGTTAGCCTCCAATAATGCCCACGTCAATTCCAAACCAGGATTCAGAATTACACCACATCAAAAGAAAAACCCTCTATAACTAATCAAAATCCTTAAGGAATAGGCATTTCTCCCCCAAAGTTCCTCTTCAACAATCAGTTGCCAGTTTCTTTCTCCTTCTTGTTCCGATCTTCATTCAACCTATTTTCCCCTTTCTTACCCAGATTAATTTAGCTCCATCCCATCTCTGGCAGCAGCTAAACTGATAAGCTTCCAGCTATCTCATCAAAACTTTCAACAAAAGTAGGTCTCTCCCTAGACTGGAAAGACATTATCAAACATTATCCTAAAGAGACTATGATGAAGTACTGAAAAATACCTGAAATGTCCTGATAAAATAAACAGACTGACCAGAAATCAATTGTCAGTCAACTATTGCTAGTGAAAGCAAAAATAAACAAACAGCACCTCAAACTCAATGACTATAAAGAACCACCATTTATTCTTACTCACGAGCTTGCAGATTAACAGTGGTTGGCTGATCTAGACTGGATTCAGCTGAGCAGTTTCTGCTTCTAACTGCAGGTCCAGCTGGGCTTGGTTCCTTGCTCAAGGATAGGCTCAAGTCTGCTTATGTACATTTATTCTGGGACCCAGACTGAAGGTATGGCTCATCTTATGGTGATGGCAGCAGCACAAAAGACACATGCATATTTCATGTCTCTGCTCACATCAGGTCTGTTAACATCCCATTGGCCAAAGAAAATCATATGATTGAGTTTAAAATCAAGGAATGGGAAGGTATACTCATCCCATGGAGTTTGGAGGAGGTAAATATTTTTTAAGTATAATCTAATCTACCACATCAATCCAAGTATGCCATTTCTTATGGAAACCTTTCATTTCTTACCATCCTGGCAGATGTTTCCACTGTTTCCCCTACTAAATTTCTAGAAATCTTAAAATTCTCTCTTTAGGGAATATTGAATCACATCTTTACTGTAGTGAAGGAGATAAATGATGTTATTTGACCTGAAGAAGAACAGGTCCATGAGTAGAATGTGTGGACAAATCATGTCACATTAATGGGTTAGGAGTTCCACAAATCACCCAGTGTATCCTCTAATTTAAAAAGTGTTATAGGGGCGCTTGGGTGGCTCAGTAGGTTAAGTGTCTGACTTCAGCTCAGATCATGATCTCTTGGTTCATGAGTTCAAGCTCCGCATCAGGCTTTTTGCTGTCAGCACAGAACCTGCTTTGGATTCTCTGTCCCTCTCTCTCTCTATCCCTCCCCTGCTTTCTCTCTCTCTCTCTCTCTCTCTCTCTCTCTCAAAATAAATAAGTAAACTTTAAGAAATTAAAAACATAAATGAAAAGTGTTATAAAGAACCCAGATGGTCAGGGCGCCTGGGTGGCTCAATCGGTTAAGCCTCCAACTTCAGCTCAGGTCATGATCTCAAGGTTGATGGGTTTGAGCCCTGCGTCAGGCTCTGTGCTAGCAGCTCAGAGTCTGGATCCTGCTTCAGATTCTGTGTCTCCCTCTCTCTCTGCCCCTCCCCTGCTGGTGCTCTCTCTGTCTCTCTCTGTCTCTCTCTCTCTCTCTCTGTCAAAATAAATAAACATTAAAAAATTAAAAAAAAAATAAAAGAAACCAGAGGGTCAAGGAAGATGAGGAAAGGCACTTTTAATGAATGGAAATTGTTGAAATAGTTTAAGTTCCTTATTTTATTCATTCATTCATTTATTCAATAAATATGTATTGAGTACCTACTATGGGTCAGGCACTATGCTAAGGGCACATGGTAAGCAAAACAGCTTAAGATACTTACAACTGCATGGTGCAATAAAAGAAAGGAATGTAGTGCTGCAATACAGAGTAATGGTTGTAGGAGAGGAAAGGGCAGCTTATAGATAGAGGTGCCAGAGGAGGCCTCACTGAAGAGGTAGCATTTAGTCTTAGACCTGAAGGGTAAGAAAAATCTAGCCACATGAAGAACTAGAGAAATCACATAATCAAGAGGTATAGATCAGAGTTTACTCCTATAACATTAATGAGAAAAGTAAAAGGAACAAAAGGCATTATATGACGGATGTCATTGTAACAGCTTTAGAGACAGATGTTATGAGAAAGAAATCTATGGTATATAAAAAGGGAAGCAAAAGGGTAGAACAGGAGTACAGTAGCACTTTGTCTTGTTGTTACCCTTAGCATTATACCCTCTACTGGAAGTTGCCAATGCATATTGCACCTAGCAACAAAAGATTGATGTATTGCCCTAACTCTGCTAGGGGATTGCCTAAATCAGTTTTTTCAAGTGTATCCATCAAGAATCTTGTTTCCTGGGATGTTAGTAAATGTGATGCAAAAAATGAGTATAACACTGGATAGAATTAATCAGGTTTCTTTACTACAATGCTTCTCAGAACCCTCAAGTGCACTCACACAGAGTGAGAACTTCTAAGAAGGAAAAAGGCTGTGTATTTTCAAAACTTAATTGATCAAGGATCTCTCTTACTGACCACATTCCAGAGACAGTGTTCCAAGTAGAACACTGTGACACTCAGGGAAATGCTGCACTGGATGCTTTTCAAGGTCCAGTTTAGCTGCAAAGGTTCTGTGATGAGCACAATCACCTCAGAGGTAGACCCTGTTTGTGCCAGATTTTCCCCTAAAGGATATAATCTATGTATGCAATCATACTTCATTTGACCAAAAGAATTCAAGTAAGGTACAATCCTAGCCCCTTTTATAACAAAAGCTACTCTTTAGTAAATAATAGCAAGATTGTAGAGTAAGGTATGTGTGCAGAATACAGGCTATGATCAAACAGGGAAATGATTATCAACCAGAAAATGAGGATAAGAATACTTTTCTGCTGAAGTTTGGGAGGGATGATGTAAAAAAGAAACAGATTGAAACAGACCTATGCTGAAAACTGTAAGAATGGCACACTTTTTTATTTAAAACACTCCCTTGTTCATGTATTCTGAAATCATGCCAGAAGTTCAAGAAATAATCCATGATTAAGTGCGATTAAGTGAGAAGCATGGTACTAGCTAGCCCTTTGTCCTCTTCAGGAGACCATCACCACATCAATCATTTCCGGATTATTTATTATCTTTCCTCATTTTGCACCATTTGGCCAGAAAAAAGGTTAAGAATTTCTTTAAGCCACTTATAATTTACCATGTCAATGAGTGTGTCAGCTTTGTCATTTCGCAGGTTATTTCCCAGGTGATAGACATGCATTCATTCTATCTTTCTATGCTTCTGCCATCCTTAACAAGTAAAATCCAGGGTACTGGAGTCATCCGTGTGCATCGAGATTACTGAGAGCTTTCATTTTGTCCCCAGACTGTGTGACCTTGAGGAAGTCCTTACCTTGACTGGACCTCAATTTCCTCATCTGTAAAATAAGTGATTTGGACTGGATATTTGCTAAAGTTCTTTTTAGCTTTAAAATTCTCTGATTGTATTTTCCTTTCTAATTCAAATTACTAGAAAATTATACACTTTATTTACAAATCCTCCTTCTACCTACACACATTCTAGTCTCTAAATACATTTTTTAAATTCTTAAACTATCAAATTTTAGATACCTAAAAAAAAGAGGTAGTTAAATACCCACAGAACATTCAGACTAACAATTCTTTCATTAACTAATGTTGGTTTAAGGTGGTGACTGAAAAATGAAATAAACAAAAGCTGGAGTGATGGCAATTTAACAGCTTATAATTTTAAGTGGACAGCATAAATATCACCTTCTCTAGATTCTTGTGTACACTTTCATTTTCTCAATATCTTAGTCTCTCACTAATAACATTTTAACCGATTATTAGTACTTATTAAGCATCCATATATAGAATGCTCATTCTTGTACTAGTTGCTGAAGAGAATTAAAATAGACTTCACTGACTTCAAAAAGCTTCAATTCGGACTAAGGAAACAAAACTTAACCCCAAGAAAAAATTAGGGGCTAATATCAGACAATATATAATTAGGTGCCAAATTGTGTGGTGTAAGTGAGCAGTTGTCAACTTTTTTCCTCTCTACAACATATATAATGAATATGTTCCCTATAATTGGAATAGGCTAGGGACTCAATAAATACCTACTGAATGAATATATATGAATGCATGTTTACATGCTAAGATAATCATATAAGAGTATTCAGGTTTCTGATAACTCAAGCCCTTTTCTCTCATCCAAAAAATTATACCCATCTGAGTACAAGTGTTTTAAATAAATGTCTATCAGTGTGCCTGGGTATCTCAGTCAGTTAAGCATCCAACTCTTGATTTTGGCTTAGGTCCCAATCTCACAGTTCATAGGTTTGAGCCCCGCATCATGCATTGTACTACCAGTGCAGAGCCTGCTTAGGATTCTCTCTCTCCCTCTCTCTCTGCCCCTCCCCCACTCACGCTCTCTCTAAAAATAAATTAAAAAAATAAAGAGATGTCTATTATATGACTAATACATTTGAACACACATGCATACACATATACATATATATAATCCCTCTCAAAATACATTTTTTATTGTTATTATTACCAAATTAAGACACAATTCACAAGTTGTATTGCAACATCATGGTTGAGAACACTCAGTGGAGACTATAGGTACCATAAAAGCTCAGCAAAACAGAGACTACTATAGAATGAAGTAGCTCCGAACTGCCTTTATGGAGGCACAAGGAAAACAACTTCCTGAAAATATGTAGGAAAGGTATCAAAAGGCCACATGGAGTCAGGAGGGTAGAATAAATATAAAGTGAGCATGTAGCAATGAAGATGCAGGCCTGAAGTGGGTGATCTTTGTTAGGGAGCAAAAGGAGACAGGTTTGGATAGATGAAGTAGGACTGAAGTATTCAGAATTGATCCAATGGCAACAGAGAGCTAGTGTAAAAACTCAAGCAGAAGCTAGCAGAAAAGGGGTTTGTGAGCTCTGTCTATCTATGTGTGAATATAAGACACAGGGTGAAAAGATGAGCAGGGCAAGATTTATCCTTTTTATAGACCTTTTCTAAAGGGGTGGCAACTGAAGCTTGGCATTTTAATACCATTTTATGAGGCTTCATACATTTTAATTAATGTTAAACTGATTTATACCCTGAAGGGTTATATACAAATGGCACAATCAAATAAAATAAAGGAAGACACATGTGCACAAGTTTGCATGTGTCTATACGTATTTATAGACACATCCTTCAACTACATTTGACTGTGCTTCTGTTGTGAGTGCCAGGTTCTACCCACAGCCCAGTCTTCCTGGCTTCAATCAGGAAGGCAGATTTAATAACACATGATGATTTGGGGGGTTTATTGCCATTATTTTATTTAAAAGAACTTGAAAAGTATTTAAAAAGTGCTGCTCTAGGAAGAAAAAGGAGATTAATCATGTAGCCACCTTGCTGGCCCCTCTGTTGTGCTTTCCATCTATAGGCTGTATTTTTTTTTCTCCATCCTAAAATCAAGTTTCTTAAAAGCCTGCCATGTAACTTAATACAATAGCTTGCATTTTTCCTTTGGGAAGGAAGAAAACAAGACTTTTCTTACATGGTAACAGAGAAAGTGTTGCTTAGCCGGAAATGCAGAAGTGCATTGTTGCAGGGAGTTGCAAGGACATGACCAGAGGACGATAAGAGAATGAAATGGCAGGCTTTTCTAAACTCATAATCCCCAAGCATAACTACACAGCCCTCCTAGACTCTGTTGCGGTCGATGGCAGAGGTACTTGACTATTAGTGCAGGAGAGGAATTAGAAGCATAAAAGAAATAAGTCTTTGAATTTATAAAGCATTTAATGCTTTTTATCTTTTCTTGCATTTGATCCTTAACAATAGAAGGGGCAGGGGTTGTGTTCTTTATTTGACAAAGGAAGAAACCAAAATGAAGAAGGCTTTAGTGACTTACCTAAGATCTCACAGACAGGCCATATATACACTTTTAGAACAACTTTACTGAGATGGAATTTACTACAATGACATTCATCATTTTCAAGTGTACACTTCAGTGTTTTTTAGTATATTCACAAGGTTATGCAAGCATCACTGTTATCTAATTCCAGAACATTTTATCAACCCAAAAAGAGACCTCATACCCATTAGCAGTCACTCTTCACCTCCTACCTCCTTCCAGCCCCTGGAAAATACCAGTCTACTTTCTGTCTCTAAAGATTTGCATATCCTGGACATTTCATATAAATGGAATCATACAATGTGTAGCCTTTTGTGTCAGGTGTCTTTCACTTAACATAATGTTTTCAAGGTTCATCCATGTTGTAGCATGCATCATGTTCTTCTATGCTCAAATAATATTCTACTGCACACATATAACACATTTTTTATTTATTCATTAGTTGATGGACAGTTGGATTGTTTTCAGCTCATGAACACAGGTTTTCATTTTTCATGTCTAGGAGTGGATTTGTTGGGCCATATAGTAATTATATGTGTAACTTTTTTTTTGAAGAACTGCCAAACTGTTTTCCAAGTGTCTGGCAATCCCACCAAGGAAGAACTGAGGATTCTGATTCCTCCACATTCTTGCTGATCAATACTTTATTATGTGTATCTTTATTAGAGTCATCCTACTGGACCTGAAGTGGTTTCTTATTGTGGTCTCAAATTGCATTTCTTACTAGCCACTGATATTGAGCATCTTTTCATGGCCTATTCATATATCTTCTTTGTAAAAATATCTATTCAAATTCCTTGAAAAGTTTTAATTGGATTATTCACCTTTTTATTATTGAATTGTAAGAGTCCTTCATGTATTCTGAATACAAGTCCCTTATCAGATACATGATTTGCAAATATCACCCATTCTCTGGGTTGTCTTTTCACTTTCTTGATGGTGCTCTTGTATACAAACTTTTTCTTTTAATTTTGATGAAGTCCAACTTGTCTATTTTTTATCTGGTTGCTTGAGCTTTTGTTGTCATAGCAAAGAAACCATAGCCTTCCCCAAAGTTATGAAGATTTACCTCTATATTCTCCCATAAAAATTTTAAAGCTTTAGGTCTTATTTAGGTTATTGAGCCATTTTCAGTTAATGTGTATATATGGTGTTTGGTAAAGAAACAAATTCATTCTTTTGCATGTGGATATCTAATTGTCATAGCACCATTTGAAAACACTATTCTTGGGGCACCTGGGTGGCTCAGTCAGTTAAGCATCTGACTTCGGCTCAGGTCATGATCTCGCGGATTTTGAGTTTGAGCCCCGTGTCCAGCTCTGTGCTGACAGCTCAGATCCTAGAGCTTGCTTTGAATTCTGTGTCTCCCTCTCTCTGCCCCTCCCCTGCTCTCTCTCTAGTTCTTTCTCTCTCTCTCAAAAAATAAACATTAAAAAATGAAAAGACTATTCTTTCTCCCATTGAATCCTCTTGGCACTTTTGGCAAAAATCAATTGACCATAAACCCAAAAAGTGGGTTTATTCCTGAACCCTCAATTCTATTCCACTAATCTATATGTCTATCCTTTTGTAGATATCATATTGTCTGGATCACTATAGTCTTGTAGTAAGTTTCAATGCCAATACATGTGAGTTCTCCAATGTTGTTTTTCTTGAAGATTGTTTTTGCTATTGTGGGTCCTTTGCATTTCCATTTCTGATTAGCTTGTCAATTCCTGCAAAGAAGCCAACTGTGATTTGTTAGGGATCATATTATATCTGTTGATCAATTTGGGGAGTATTGTCATATTAAAAGTATTAAGTCTTCTCATCCATGAACATGAGATGTCTTTCCATTCATTTTGATCTTCTTTTACAGTTTTCAGTGTACAAGTTTTCACTTCCTTTGTTAAATTTATTCCTAAGTATTTTATTCTCTTTCATGCTATTGTAAATGGATTTCTTTTTTTGAGTTCACTTTCAGATAGTTCATTGTTGGTGTTTAAAAATATAATTGATTTTTATATATTGAGCTTGTATCTTACAACCTTGCTGAACTTGTTTATTCTAATACTTTTTTGTGGGCTCCTTAGGATTTTCTATATAGAAGATTATATCATCTGTGAATGGAGATATCTTTATTCCTTCCCCACAAATCTAGATGCATTTCATTTCTCTTTCTTACATAACTGCCTGGCTAGAACCACTAGCATAATGATGAATAGAAGCCATGAATTTGGGCAAGCTTGTCTTGCTCCTGATTCTATCAGTAAGTGTCCTGGCTTTCACCATTGAGTATAATGTTAAATGTTGTCTGTGAGTTTTTCATAAACAGCTTTTATCAAGTTTAGGAAGTTCCCTTCTATGTCTATTTTGACAGATAGCATATTAAGACCAGACTAGTAATTAGGTCTCTGACTCTGTGAATGTGCTTTCTATTATACACTTTTTCCTGCCCCTATTTCCTGCTTTGTTTCAGCATAGATTAAAATACAAATTTTCAGGACTTCAGTTGAATACAGAAATCTGTGAACCAAATCAAAATTTCAACATAGATGATAAATAGATGATGGAACCAAATAAGCAAATTCAAATACATGTATTCCAAATAAGATTTTTCTTTCTGAATCTTAGGACAATTTTGGATTCTCTGGCTGTACTTATCATGTGGACAATACTAAACAAAAACTACACCATTTCCTTTGGCTTATGGGGAAGCAAAGTAAACTGAGAGCAAGAAGACACACTTCTCAAAGACTTTGACTCCATTTAGAGACTAACTTCAGATTCTGGGTTCAGAAAGCATGCCTTTAAAACAGACAGAAAAGCATCTGTGATGGTTGATTTTATGTGTCAACTTGACTAAGCTAAGGGGTGCTCAGACTAAACATTATCTCGAGGTATGTCTATGAGGATGTTTCCAGACGAGACTAGCATTTGAATCAGTGAACTCAGTAAAGTAGATCACCATAATGTGGGTGGACATCATCCAATCAACTGAGGACCTGAATAGAACAAAACAGTGGAGGAAGGAGGAATTCACCCCTCTTTGCATTCTGCCTGCGTGCCTGAGCTGAGGAATCAGTTTTTGTCTGCGTTCAGAATGGGATTTATGCTTCCCTGGTTCTTAGGCCTTCAGACTCAGACTAGAATTACAGCACCCACTTTCCTTGTTCTCCAGTTTGGAGGTGGGAAATCGTGGAGCTTCACAGTTTTCATTATTGTGTAAGTCAATTCTTCATAATAGTGAGGATACACCAGATTTTATGAGGTCATACCATATATTCACATATATGAATCAATAAGAGAGTATTTATTTATTTATTTATAATCTGTTTCTCTGAATATCCCTGAATAATACAGCATCCAAAGGAGAATGGTCCTAGGCCTTGAATAGAAACATCTTGATCCAGGATTCAAATTGTGATTCTGACCCTGGGGGAAGGAAAAAGTACATAGGGGCATCAGGCAGTGTAACCAGGTCCTTGGGTATGAGGACTGACCTAATTCCAAGATTCACAAAGCTGTTGAGGGGTATTCAGGAGGTGCAGAGAGGCATTATGAATAAACACCTTGACTGTAATGGAATTGACTCAGTACTGCAGCAGTTCTAATATGACCAGTTTGTTCAACTAGGAAGAACTAGTAAAGGCAGAGGCAAGTGGCTAACCACCTTTACCTATTTCAAAAGAACACATCACTGACAACATAGTTTCTCCTGGGCTCCATGAATTCAAATAAGTATTTCCATATATCCCAATATCCCTCTTTATCTTACTTTGTACATTTCCTTTCTGCTCCTGTCCCTTGAGTACTTCCCACTCTCAATTACCAACTTCTATATTGTACACTTCACTCCACCATCCACCCCACATTCACATACCCAACAGCTGTCAGATTAGAAGGGAAAGAATTTGAGTTTTTCTAGCATGCAAGAGCTATTCAGTAAGGTGAGGCATTCCAGCAACAGAGAGCCACATGTAAACATCACCTACATACTTGGAACACTGTAATGGAACTCTTACTACTTAAAAGTATTTTGTATTTACAGGGCAGTCACATTCCTTTCAGAAGTTTGAGAAAGACCTCTAGGATTGAAGGATCCATTTATAAGAATATTTTAAAAAGGTTAACACCATCAGCAGATCCAAAACAGAATCAGCATCTACTTCAACAGAGACTAGTAAGTATCTCCATGACTAAACATACCGTGCAAAGGTACAAATATAATGACTAAAGTAAAGCATCTCCTGAATTACAAAGAACTGGGCAGAAGCTTCTAAAGGTCATTTTTTTAGTCTTCGAAGTATTGGGAAAATAAAGCAAAAAATGTTGTATAAGAAAAGCCAATACCTATAGCATGAGTTTCATTTAATGAAATAAATTCCTTAATATGTTGCAAGTAAACTGAACTCCTGAAAACCAAACTCTACTTTCGTCACTTACCTCTCCAAGGTATTTTCTCTTTATTATAGATGAACTTCCATGACCATTTGGTTCTAACACTTTTGTTCTAAAGTTTTGCTGTCTCCTTTGGCCTTTTTCTCAAGTGCTTATATGATCTAACAACCAACAATGTGCTAAGGAAGCTCTATGTTTAAAGGAGATGGACATTATTTGGTAAACCAAATAATCATTTTATTATGGGATAATAGCTCCCTAATTATATGTTCCTTCAGGTTGGATTGGAATAGTATAGTTTCTTAAAGAAAACCTATCTGAGTGCAATATCTGAAGCACCTATCTGAAGCAATAGCATGGGATCTAAAAGCAAAGGGTCTCCTTTCAAGTCATCCTACCCAAACATATAAACAAAAGAGAAGTAGAAATCCATGCACATGTCTTCTCCTTTCCCATTTCAACAGCAATACCTTACTGATCCTATGTCCCTGTTAGTCAGGATCCTATTTTCTATTGTAGTAAGTAAGAAATAATGGATTTGATAATCGGATTAAACTAACCCTTAATGATGTATTTGTATATTTTTATGTGACATGTTTCCATCTTATTTATTTATTTATTTATTTATTCATTCATTCATTCATTCACTCATTCATTTTAAGTAATCTCTACACCCAACGTAGGTCTTAAACTCACAACCCTGAGATCAAGAACTGCATGCTCCACTGACTGAGCCAGCCAGGCACCCCCCTACCCAATTTAATTACATATTTCCTTGGCAAGAGCCTTAGGATGAGCTACTTAGGGTGTGATGCTGATCATGAGGATCCTCTCAGGCAGGCTGATGAGGGAAAGCCCTTTAGATTAAAGAGGACTTCTGACACCCTTTACATCACCTATCAATTCTACTTAATGTGTAAAGCCAATTTTTCTTGCATTGCACCATTTCTCAAATTTAGCCATCCATATCCACCTTCTCAATTCTTTCCATAAAGGAACTGCCAGTACTATGATTCTCCACACATTATGCATCAGTGTACTATTATTTACTTAATATTTTCTTTAAATTAACTTCTATTTAAGTATCTACTTTAGGGGCACCCGGGTGGCTCAGTTGGTTAAGCATCTGACTCTCAATTTCAGCTCAGGTCATGAACACATGGTTTGTGCAATTGAGCACCACGTTAGGCTCTGTGCTAACAGCAAAAGAGCCTACTTGGGATTCTCTCTCCTCTCTCTCTGCCCCCCCTCCCACTTTCACTCTCTCTTTCTCTGTCTCTCAAAATAAATAAACATTAAAAAATAAATATCTACTTTAGTCTTATTCTATGCTGTAATATATATAAAATCATGAGTCTTTGTGTTAGCTACATGAAATCTTTTAGGTAATACACAGATGGACATTTTTATCTCAATATTTATAGATTTATTTTAATGTATAATTAGTGAAATAAAAATGTTTCTTTGTTACTACCTAAAAGAATTTAATATAGTAGTAGTGGCACATATACCACACTTTAGGAAACTAGTTTGGGAAACTAGTCCAGCCCCATCATTTTGAAAATCATGAGATTTCATCAAAGATAATTACACAAATGCCAAAATGTATAGAATTCAAAAAGATCTTTAAAACTGTTTCTCCATGCCCAGCATCAGCAACAGTGACACTGTAAAATAAAGCTCTGATATTCTACAGCAAAATGTCAGCAATTATTGACCAGGCTTATCTGACAGCTCTAGAGCCCCCAACCACTGAGGGTTAGTCAAGTGTGCCCAGTGTCAAAACCAAACCCCAGCTCATATAATAAAGTTTACATTAAAAGTCAAGGTTTTGATGAATGTCACATTTGGAAGCCAATTAAATGGGCTGAAAGGAAGACACAATTTCCCATTGTCTAATTGACTTGCAGCACCTTCACGGTAATAAATTTGTCACACTGAATTATTAATGAGAAACGAATATTTGACTTGCCGCCTTGAATAGAAAATAGTTCATTATCGGATAGCATTGTTCCTACCAAATAAGTCTGGCATTCAGGGAGTTTAGGGACAATGTGACTAAACACTGTATTTTTCTTCATCACTGTATTTCCCATATCATACCTCTCTTTAAAACAACAAAAGGTCTCTTCAATATTTTCAAATATTCCAACATATGCTCATGGTTAGGAAAAGGAATTCCCTAGATCTTATTATTATTTATTTAGTATTTTCTTTAAATCAATTCTCTTGTTTACTTTTTACACATCCTAAACCATAATATCCATAAAATCATGGGGTTGATATATCAAAACAAACATGAGACTATTAAAATATAAAATATTGACCTATGTACCACTTGTAAATATCACCTACACACTTTGGGGAACACTGCACATATCATGTTTCTTGAAACACTGCATTAAAATACGAATTTAAGGGGCACATGGGTGGCTCAGTCGGTTAAGCGAACAACTTCAGCTCAGGTCATGAGTTCACAGTTTGTGAGTTCTGGCCCGGCATCAGGGTCTGTGTGGACAGCTCAGAGCCTGAGCCTACTTCAGATTCTGTGTCTCCCTCTCTCTCTGCGCTCCTCCACTTGTGCTCTGTCTCTCTCTCTCAAGAATAAATAAAACATTTAAAAAATTAAAAAATATATGGATTTAAACAAAATGTGTTCTGGAGAAAATAAGGGAGAAGGAAAACATGTAACCTACAAAATCAAAATTTCAAAATATTTTTGGGGCAGAGACCTGGGACATACTTAATTTGTTACTCTTTTATTGAGAAATCTACTACTACCACTTCACCTAACTCCATCAAACCCTATTTTCTCCCTATTTAAAGCTGTGCCTATTCTTCCTTCATAAAGCCCTCCCTGATTCCCCCAATAAGTTCTGATCTTGCTTTCCTCTGAAATCTCATAACATTGTGTATTCTTTTTCAGGTCCTTATCATATTCTGACATCAGCTGTAGATGTTTGCACTGGACCTATACCTCTCATTAGACATTGTATCCCCTAAGGTGGCTAACACAGTTCTTTGAACACTAAATGCTCAATAAATATCCTTTTGAATTGAAAGAGTATGGCACAAATCAATACATTTTGCCAAGTCTGCCAAGACTTTGCCAACTTTGCCAAGTTCACACACCTTTGTTTATTGAGAATCTTAAATGTCAATTATCTAAATCTCAGTGTCCAGACATAGAAAATGATGATGAAGGTATAGAAGATTTGGGAGAACATACAGAGACTGTGTGTGTCTTGTGTTGGGTGCTGAGAGTCTCATTCAGCTTCCATTATAAGTGGCAATGGGTGGCTTTTTGCAATGCTAGTTCCATAAGCCTACCTACTGAGACAACATATTTTATTTGATGGGTTCATCAAGTAGCAATTAGGTTTTCTTACATAGGCCACATTTCTTGATCATGTCTCTGTTGTGTTCATTATGCTCACTCCCTTGACATCAATAAGTCAATTTTAAAGAGCATCCAATGCTTTACAGGGCATTATGGAAAGTTCTTTTTCTGAGTAATGCAGTTTTTTTTCATTGTCCCTGATTATGTGCAGCTCTTGAATGGAAAATAGGATATTATATTTTCTGAAGATTTATTCCTCTTAACCCCTCTCAACCCTATTTCCTAAACCTAAAGTCCAAAAAAGTAGGGAAAAAAATAACATATCTGGAACAATCAGGCCCAGGTATAATGTAAGTATTTTTAAATATGCACAATTAGGAGAGATATTTAATGCCCCTTTTCCTGCCTAGGCAAAGGGCTGTATAAGCAGACACACCGTACCCACTGTAGCATGGAAAAAATGCCAAGATGACATTTATTCTTACACCCCCATGAAATTAGAAGAGGAGTTCTGTGATTGATGCCTGCATGCAAAGTTACAGAAGACCATTTACCCAAAAAGTTCATATCCACTGCTCTTCCCACTGTTAAAGGCACTAATAGGTTATTTTTCCCTCACTGATATTTATATTTGGTAAAGGATTTGACATACCTTATAATTAAAGATATGATGAGAGACAGAGAGAGAGAGAAAGATGAGCCACTAAAACCAGAATAATAGAGCCAAAGTTTTATCATAGAGAGAAGAGATATTTGAAAGAGAAAATATGATTATATAATATAATTAATGATAGATATAGCAATACAAAAAACTGCTCTGAGCTTCCTATAAGTCAAGGCAAGACTGGTATAGAATGATTATATAACACTCATTATCCAGTAACAAGGAAAATCAGGTAAAGTAGCTTTGTCTTAGCACTGAATCCTAAGAATCTTTTGGATGAATCATTTTGTAGAAAAAATGAACAGCATAATTTAATCTATCAAACATTTACTCAGCTAGGGGCCTAGAATTAAAAACAAATAAGAGCCAATCATAGAGCTTAAGATACTAACAGTAAAATTTATGTGATATAAATACGTGGATATATGCACACATATTTATTTGTAGATAAGATATGTTTCAGTGTACTTGAAGTGAAATTCTCTTATTGCTTAGTTTTGGGTAGACCAGAGAGGGATATAGTAATCTAAAGTAATGGTCCTGAAAGTGTGATCTCTCGGGTACCAGCAGCATCTGAATCACCTGGGAACTTGTTAGAAATACAAAAATATGGAGTCTACTCCAGACCTACTGAATTTGAAACTCTGGGGCTGGGGCCCAGAAGTCCATGTTTTAACTAGCCTTCCAGTGGATTCTGGTGTACTCTAATGTTTGAGGTCCATCGGCTTAGTAAAACCCATCCCTAATCTATATTATTCTCTTTGGGATCCAGGTCTTGAACTCATTCTCCACAACTGAGGAATGAGATTGTGTAGGTGCTCTGCCTTTCAATCCCTGCTTCTACTCCAGAATGCTTCCTAAAGCACAGAACAGAATGATACAGACGTATTCTAAACTAAATTTCCCAGAGTTCACTACATGCTTTACCCATATCAAACCTTCAGAACTACTTGGGATAATAAACTCAAATTCAAAAGTAAATTGGATCTGTTTGGAGATAAAAGTATAGCTAGAGATCAAGCAGTGTAAATGATTCTGGAAGTCGTATAATAAATTTTGGGAATTTCTTTAGACTTTGAAATAAACTGCCAAACAAATTATTTTACAAATGAGGACCAAAGAAATACAGTAATCTGTCATATTTCATTCAACTAGAGATCACTTTTACAGAAATCTCATCTATCTGCAATAAGGTGGGGAAAAGGAAAGAAAAAACAAAGTTAAGTAAAATAAAAAAACAAGCTTCAAAGAAGCTAAAGTATCTATGATTTAATGTGATTTGGTCTACACATAGGGTAATTTCTCAGACCAATATACAGATACAGTAAAACGTTGGATTGTGAGTAACTTGTTCTGTGAGTGTTCTGCAAGATGAGCAAACATTTCTAATAAATTTTAACTTACAAATGAGCGATGTCTTGCAATACGAGTAGTATGTGATGCTGAACATCACATGATCACAACTGAGCCAAGGGTTCTCTCTCTCTCTCTCTCTCTCACTGTGGGATTGTGGGTGATTTTCTCCCATGCTCAGATGCTCCGAATCAGGCTATGGTGTTTGGGAGAAATCAATGATTTTTCAGAACATTGGAAGGTGCCCACAAGTGGTACTAGTATAATTTTTGTCACTTCAAAGCACCTATGGTTTATATACACAATGGAATACTACTTGGAAATGAGAAAGAATGAAATATGGCCTTTTGTAGCAACGTGGATGGAACTGGAGAGTGTTATGCTAAGTGAAATAAGTCAAGCAGCAAAAGACAGATACATTATGTTTTCACTCTTATGTGGATCCTGAGAAACTTAACAGAAAACAATGGGGGAGGGAAAGGGGGAAAAAAAGTTACAGAGGGGGAAGGAGGCAAACCCTAAGAGACTCTTAAAAACTGAGAATAAACTGAGGGTTGATGGGGAGTAGGAGGGAGGGGAGGGTGGGTGATGGGCATTGAGGAGGGCAACTGTTGGGAGGAGCACCGGGTGTTGTGTGGAAACCAATTTGACAATAAATTTCATATTTAAAAAAAAACACCTATGGACAGTCCTTTGCTTTTCCATATAAGAGTAAACTTAGGAATGCTTTGCTTCATTCTAGGTCAGGCTGGCTGCAGGTATATACCCTTTCCTCTGTTGTCTTATTGACAGTTACATTAAATACAGTACATGACAAGAGTTTATTAATACTGTACTGTAGTCAACATCCGTGTGAGCATATACAATGGACCCTATGCAGAAAAAGGTTGAAAAGAAAGGTGATAAGGAGATGATTACAGTGGAAGTTAAGAAGGGAATCATCCAGAAGTATGAATGAGGCATGCAAGTGGCCAAAATTACAAGGTTTTATAAGAAGTCTATGTTGACCATTTGTACAATATTAAAGAAGAAAGAAGAAAATAAGGCGGCTAGATGCAGCAAAAGGAATCATGAAGACATCAAAGCAATAGCCATGTGTTCTGGAAGATGTACAAAACTTGCTTCTGGTTTGGATAAACAGGAAGCAACTATCCGCTGATAACTGTGACTGAGAACTTCATCTGCGAGAAGGCAAAGGCCTTGTACACTGACCTTGTAAGTAAACTGCCAGGTATGTCAACAGAAAATTAAGAAGGCTTCAAGGCAAGCACGGGATGGTTTGATAACTTTAAGGAGAGAAGTGTCATCCATAGTGCTTTGAGGCATGGAGAGGCTGCAAGTTCAGACACTAAGGTAGCTGAGGCATTTGCTACCGAGTTCCAGAAGCTCATGGTTTCCAGGTGTTACCTGCCAGGGCAAGTTTTTAATTTTGATGAGACAGGGCTTTTTTGGAAAAATATGCCAAAGAGGACCTACGTTACAGAAGAAGAGAGTGCAATGCTTGGTCACAAGTTCATGATAGACCATCTCACCATCTTGTTTTGTGCTAATGGAAGCGCGGGTTTCAAAGTCAAGCCCTTGCTCATGTATCATTCCAAGAATCCACGAGCCTTGAACAAATGCTAAGTACAGAAGAGCCAGTTAAATGTTATGTGGCAGTCCAACAGCAAGGCTTGGGTCACTCATATCTTGTTTGTTGAGTGGATCAATGAGGTCTTCAGTCCTGCAGTGAAGAAATACCTTTGAGAAAAGAATCTGCCATTCAAAGCCTTGCTGGTTATGGATAATGCTCCTGCTTATCCTCCAGGCTTTGAGGACAACTTACTGGAAGAATGTGAGTTCATTAAGATCAAGTTCCTTCCTCCCAACACCACTCCAATCCTCCAGCCCATGGATCAGCATGTCATTTCAAACTTTAAAAAATTTTACACCAGGAGCGACTGGGTGGCTCAGTTGGTTGAGAGACCGACTTCGGCTCAGGTCATGATCTCATGGTTTGTGAGTTCGAGCCCCGCGTCGGGCTCTGTGCTGGCAGCTCAGAGCCTGGAGCCTGCTTCTGATTCTGTGTCTCCCTCTCTCTCTGCCCCTCCCTCACTCATGCTCTGTCTCTCTCTGTCTCAGAAATAAATAAACATTAAAAACATTTTTTTAATAAAAAAAATAAAAAATTTTACACCAAAGCACTATTTCAGTGATTCTTCAAGGCGACCAAAGAAGCAAAACTTACCCTCCAAGAGTTTTGGAAAAATCATTTCTACATTGTGAACTGCCTCAAGATCATTGATAAAGCCTGGGATGCTGTCACCAAGAGAACCTTCAATTCTGCTTGGAGAAAACTGTGGCCTAATTGCATTCTTGGACATGACTTAGAGGGGCTTGTTCATGAACAGGAGCTGCCAGTTGTTGATGAAATTGTGTCCTTGGGGAAGACCATGGGACTGGAGATAAATGAAGACAACATTCAAGAGCTAGTGGAGGAACATGGCCAGGAACTGACCACTGACAAACTGATGGATCTGCATCGTGAGCAACAGCAAGAGGTTATGGAGGAGATCTCATCTGCAGAGGAGGAGAAAAAGGTGGAGGAATCCCTCACTTCAGATGAGATTAGGGAGATGTGTAAAATGTGGGAAACAGTGCAAATTTTGTAGAAAAGCACCACCCAAATAAGGCTGTAGCACTGCAAGCAATGAATCTGTTTAACAACAATGCAATGTCACATTTCTGATAAATCCTCAAGAGGAGGCAAAACCAAGTGTCATTGGATAGGTTCCTTGTTAAAGTTGCATTAAAAGAAAAACATTCCATTGAGCCAATAGATAGCAGTGATTCTGTTAGTGATAGTGAAAGTTGTCCTACACAATAACCCTCCTCTCTTATCTCCCTCACACCAGTCATGAAGGTTTTCAAAGGAAATGAAGGTTACTTTATTTTTCTTTATATTTTGTATTTTCTTTATTATTTTGTACTATATTACAGTATTGTGATCTTTGTTATATGATTATTTTTTGGTTGTGGAACAAATCATCTGAGTTTCCATTATTTCTTATGGGGAAATTCTCTTTGATATACAAGTGCTTTGGATTACAAGCATGTTTCTGGAACGAATTATGCTTGCAAACCAAGGTTTTACTGTACCATCTTTATTTAAGACATAGCTTTAATCATCAATTAGTGGGACTATTTGGGCTTTATCCATTGACAGCAGTAAGAAATTCACCTGGGGGACAGAGAAGACCAGGGAGGAGGAGGTAAATTCCCCAACACCAGCAACAGAGGACATGCCATGCCTCCCAGACACATATACAGTCTTCCCCCATATAAATCTAAGTCAGATGACCAAAATTTGCCAGTTGGCCTCATAATCAACTTACCAACTGGCCAATGACTTAAATTCCTTGCTTTTTTACCTATTTGGTTTCAGTTTTCATTTTGTCTTCATATAACACCATTTTGAGAAATGTTCAATTTATTTCTGCCTTAGCTCCCTACTGCTACAGCTGGAGAATGACAGAGACTGAGGGTATAAGGAGAATGCATTCATAGAATACTCTATTGTATAAAAAGGAGCCTTATGAATATTTTTTCAAGAATATCTTAACATGGTTTCATACACAAGAATTCTTCATATTCAAGAGCATAGTCAAGAATGTATTCAAGGATATATTTAAGAACCCATTTTAAATATACTTAGGGAGATATTGAAGAATATATTTAAGAATTAGTCAGCAGATATAGTCAAAATGTATTAAGTGCACTTAAAATGTATTCAAGAATATATTCTTCATAAATACATTTTTCTTCAAAAATATTCTCTTCATGTGAATTTTTAAAATATATTTAATAAATTATCAAATGATTATATTTTCCTTGTTCATTTAGTCTTCCTATTTGTGATGGAGCATGTTCAAAATGAAAGTGGAACCAAATTATGCATGATATTTGTCTACTTTACTTCTTTGGCACAGTCCAACAATCTTGACTCGATTTAAGCAAAGATAGAGTATGTTCATGAGATAACACAAGGCTAAACTTTCCTTACTTCTCGTCAAGAGAAAACCACACAGAACATCACACTACATACACATCACAATATAAACATATTACCTGACAATGTACAGTAGAATTCCATGGCACTATCACTAATATAACAAATCAAACTCTTAATAATAAATATTATTTGAGAATAATGTTTGCATAATTTTCAAACTAGAAAACATTTTGCTAAAACTATTTTATTCATGTGGCTCCTGGCTGGCTCAATTGGTTAAGTGTCCAATTTCAGATCAGGTCATGATCTCACAGTCCGTGAGTTTGAGCCCCACATCAGGCTCTGTGCTGACAGCTCAGAGCCTGGAGCCAGCTTCAGATTCTGTGTCTCCCTCTTTCTCTTCCCCTAAATCTCTCATGCTGTGTCTCCATTTCTCAAAAATAAATAAACATAAAAAAGTTTAAAAAAAAAAACTATTTTCTGCTATACACGTTTATGACCTGGAGACCATCACTATATCACAGCCCAGTACAAGAGTGAGTTTTCATAATGATGGCAAAGTATTTCAAAAATTAAAATAAAATATAATAATATTAAATCATGTTTAGTATACTTCGTTTACAAAAGTAATAAATATACAACTCATTGTAAAAATATTTCCAACAAAATGTTTAAAACATAATCAAAAGCAAAAGTTTTTGCACTTAAAGGAATAAGCATCAATTATTAGGAAATTTCAATTTATGTGTAAAGGAATACTTCGTGTTTCTTCTAGATACTATTGTAAAGGTTCTCAATAAAATATTAACAAATCCAACAAGTAAATTTTTAAATATTTTTCCAGCTTTATTGAGATATTATTGATACATAACATGTAAGTTTAAGGTATACAACATGATTATATATATACATATATATATATGCATATGTGTATATATATATATATATATAGCCAAAATAAGGTGTGCTAACATCTCCATCTTCTCACATAATTACCATTTTTTGGTACCAATAACATTTAAGATCTATTCTCTTAACAATTTTCACATATATAGTACAGCACTATTAATTATAGTCACCATGTTGTACATTACAGAACACATTCATCATATAGCTGGAAATTTGTACCCTTTAACCAACATCTCCCCATTTTCTCCACCCCTCAGTCTCTGGCAGCCACCATTCTACTCTATTTCTATGAGTTTTGCATTTTAGGAATCCATATATAAGTGAGAACATGCAGTATTCATCTTTTTCTGACTTATTTCACTTAATATAATGTCCTCAAGCTCCATCCATTTGTCACATATGGCAGAATTTCCCTTTTTCATAGCTGAATAATATTCCGTGTGTGTGTGTGTGTGTATGTGTGTGTGTGTGTGTGTAATATAATATATACATGCCACATTTTCTTTACCCATTCGTCCATTGCTGGACACTTAAGTTGCTTCCATGTCTTACTTATCATAAACAATGCTTCAACAAACATAGGAGTGCAGGTATCTCTCCAAGATAGGGATTTCATTTCCTTCAGATATATATATTCAAAAGTAGAATTTCTGGATCATAATGGTAGTTCTAGCTTTAATTTTTTGAGGCGCTCTCATCATATTTTCCATAGTGGCTATACCAATTTACATTTTCATCAACAGTACACAAGGGTTTGCTTTTCTCCACAGCCTTGCCAGTATTTGTCTCTTGTCTTTCTGATCGCCATTCTAACAGATATGACATAGTATCTCATTGTGGTTGTGATTTGTACTTCACTGATTAATCATTTTAAGTATCTTTTCATGTATCTGTTGGTCATTTGTACGTCTTCTTTAGGAAAAAAAATGTCTATTCCAGTCCTTTGCCCATTTTTTAAAAAGTGTATTTATTCATTTTAAGAGAGACAAAGAGAGAAAGGGGGGGAGGGGCAGAGGGAGAGGGAGAGATTGAAAGGGAGAGAGAATCCCAAGCAGGCTCTGTGCTGCCAGTGTGGAGCCCAACACAGGGCTCAAACTCACAAACCATGAGATCATGACCTGAGACAAAACCAACAGTGAGAGGTTTAACTGACTGAGCCACCCAAGCACTCCTGCCCATTTTTAATTAGTTTTTTTTTTTTTGCTATTGAGTTGTATGTACTTTAGATAGTAGCCATTTATCAGATAGATTGTTTGCAAATATCTCATTCTGTAGGTTGCCTTTTCATTTTGCTAATTGTTGTTTTGCTGTGTAGAAGCCTTTTAGTATTAAGTAGTTTCATTTGTTTATTTTTTGCTTTTTTGTAAGATTTTACTTTTTAAGTAATCTCTACACCCAACATGTGTCTCAAACATACAACCCCAAGATCAAGAGTAACATGCTGTACCAACTGAGCCAGCCAGGTTCCCCTATTTTTGCTTTTGTTGCGTGTACTTTTGATGTCATATCCAAAAATCATTGCCAAGACCAATGTCAAGGAGCTTTTCCCCTATATTTTCTTCTAATATTTTTTTAGTTTCAGATTTTATATTTAATTCTTTAATCCATTTCAAGTTAAGTTTTGTGAGTGGTGTAAGATAGAGATCCAATTTCATTCTTTTGCATGGGAATATCCAGTTTTCCCAATACCATTTATTAAAGAGACTATCCTTTCCTTGTTGAATATTCTTGGATCTCTTGTCAAATACTAGTTGACTATATACGTGTAGGTTTATTTCTGGGCTCTCAATTCTGTTCCGTTAGTCTATGTGTTAGTTTTTATGGCAATAGCATATTTGTTTTGATTACTATAGCTTTATAACAAACTTTGAAATCAGAAACTGTGATGCCTCCAGCTCTGTTTGTCTTCTCAGCATAATTTTGATTATTTAGGGTCTTTTAAATAGATTAAATTAGTTATCATAAGAACTTCCTACAGAGAAAAGCCCAGGTCCAGATAGCTTCACTGGTGAGTTCTACAAAACATTTTTAAAGGAATTATTAATTTTTTTCCAAAAAAAGATGGGATGAAAACACTTCTCAACTCATTGTATGAGGTCAGTGTTTCCCAGATATCAAAACCCAGACATCACAAGAAAAGAAAATTACAAATTAATATCCCTATGAATATAGGTGCAAAAATCCTCAAAACAATAATAGCAAATCAAGGCCAGAAGCATATAAAAAGGATTATACAACATGACCAAGAGTGATTTATCTGAGGAATGTGAGGTTGATTCAACATATTATAAGCAATCAATATGATGCATAATATTAGTAGAATGAAGGACAAAAAAACCCATAATCTCAATAAATGCATTAAAAAATTTCATAAATTCCAATAGCTTTCCCCACACACACAAAAATTCTCAACAAACAAGATACAGAAGAAAACTTTCTTAAGATGATAAACAGAATCTCTGATAAACACATTGCTAACATCATACTTAATGGTAAAATACTGAAAGCATTATCTCTAAGATCAGGAACAAGATAAGGATATCAGCTCTTGCCTCCTCTATTCAACATTTTACTGGAGGTACAATGCTAAGCAAGGAAAAAAGGGCATCCATATTGAGAAGGAAGAACTAAACTAATCTTTACTTACAAATGACATGCTATTGTATAGAGAAAATCATAAGGAATTCACTAAAAATACTATTAGAACTAATAAACAATTTCATCAAGGTTTCAAGATACAAGATTAATATAGAAATCAATATATAGAAATGAATATTGTTGTTATACACTACCAATAAAAAATATAAAATAAAGTTAAGAAAATAATTTCATTTACAATGGCATCAAAAAATGCTTAAGGATATAGCTAACAAAATAAGTGAAAGTCTTATATATTGAAATATACAAAGCATTACTGAAGGAAATTACAGAACTAAATAAATGGAAAGATATCCCATCTTCATGGGATACTGTTAAGATGACAATAGTCCCCAAACTGATGATCAACAGTGGCAACATGATACCTAGCAAATCCCAGCTAATTTCTTTTCAGGAACTGACAAGATGATTATAAAATTCATATGGATATGTAATGGATTTCATGTAGCCAAAACAATCTTTAAGAAGAACAAAGTTAGATTTATACTTTCTGGTTTCAAAACATATTACAAAGCTACAGAAATCTAGATAGTGTAGTACTGATGAAAGGATAGACCTATCAATCAATGCAATAGAACAGAAAGTCTAGGAAAAAGCCATGCATTATTGTTGATTCACTTTCAACAGTAGTGCCAAGATATTTCAGTAAGAAAAGAATAGTCTTGAACAAATGGTGCCTGGATCCACTTACAAATGTATAAAATGATTTTCCTACCAAACAATGTATACAAATAGTTACTCAAAATGTAACAAATATCTAAATACAAGATCTAAAACTATAAAACTCTTATGAGAAACATAGGACCAAATCATCATGGCCTTAGATGAGGCAAATGTTTCTTAGATATGACACTATAAAAGCACATGAAAACAAATAAAATCAGATAAATTTGATTCCATCAAAATGTGAAACCTTTGTGTTTCAAAGAGCATTGTCAAGAAAATGAAAAGACAACCCAAAAAACAAGAAAAAATATTTGCAAATCATACATCTGAGAAAATATTTGCAAAACCTATGTGTTAGCGTGAGCAGTTAGTTAGGTTCTAACAGGATACCTGGAAGGCAGCAAAGAGGAAGCCATGGCCAATGACGAGGAAGTCAGAGATCTGTTCTGGCAGCACTCTAAAACAAAACTACAAGAAACTGGATCAAGTCTGACAGGCTCAAGATGGCTGACAAAGTAGGCCAAAGTTCACATTATTCCTTCATTATACATTACCATACTAAATCTCCTCCCTAAGGGTGCCATGACAGGAAACCCCTGACCAAATAAGGAAGAAAAAGTACATAACCTACATTCCTGGAAGAGACTGTCTTGCTTCCAAGAAATCTCCACCTCAAGTAATGAATATCCCACCCCTTTGTTAACAACTGTTAATAAAAGATAGAAACCAAAACCCCAGGGGATGCAGCTCTCCCTTGAACTTGCCCACTCTCACATCTCAAGAGTGTACTCTCACTTTAATAAACTTTCCTGCTTGTATTGATCATTCACTGTGCTGTCTGTCCTTGACTTCTTTCTTATGGAGAGACCAAGAGCCTCCAGTGACATCTTTTGGGTGAGCTGGGTTGAGGCCTCAGCGCCCAGTGACTCCCCAGTCCACCCAGCAACAATATGTATCTAGAATATATATGGGGCGCCTGGGTGGCTCAGTCGGTTGAGCGGCCGACTTCGGCTCAGGTCACCATCTCGCAGTCTGTGAGTTCGAGCCCCGCATCGGGCTCTGTGCTGACAGCTCAGAGCCTGGAGCCTGTTTCGGATTCTGTGTCTCCCTCTCTCTGACCCTCCCCCGTTCATGCTCTGTCTCTCTCTGTCTCAAAAATAAATAAACGTTAAAAAAAATTTAGAATATATAAAAGTTTCTTTAAACTTAATACAAAAAGGCAAAAAAAAAATTAATGGTTCAATGATCTGAAGAAATTTCTCCAAAGATGATACACAAATGGCCATTAAACACATGAAAAGGATGCTCAGCATCATTGGCCATTAAGTAAGTACAAATCAAAACCACAATGGTTATATATGGATATAAAAAAGACAGTAATAAGAGTTGGCAAGAATGTGAAGTAATTGAGACCCATACAGATTGCTGGTTAGAATGTAAAATGGTACTGCCACTTTGGAAAACAGTTTGACATTGCCTCAAAATTTTAAATATAGACTTACCAAATGACCCAGCAATTCTACTTCTAGGTATATACTCAAGAGAATTGAAAACATATCCATACAAAAACCTGTATATGAATATTCATGGCATCATTGTTCATAATGGCCAAGAAATGGAAATAACCCAAATGACCATCAATTGATGATTGTAAAAACAAAATGTGGTATATCCTTACAATGCACTATTATTTGGCAGTACAAAGGAATGAAATACTGGTATGTGCTACAACATGAATGAACCTTAAAATATGCAAATTAAAAAAAAGCTAGTCACAAAAAGAAACATATTGTATGATTCCATTCATAAAATTTTCCACAATAAGCAAATATATAGAGACAGAAAGTAGATTAGTGGTTGCCTGGAACTGAAAGGAAGGTGAATGAGAGTGACTGCTGATGATATAATTTATTTTTCAGTGACAAAAGGGTTCTGGGTTTAGATAGTGGTGATGGTTGTACAACTCTGTTAATATATTAAAAATTACTGAATACACCTTAAAAGATGAATTTTAAGGTATGTGAAGTATATGTCATAAAACTATTATTTAACAAACTATGAGTATCTTCAATTGCCAAAAAGGTATTCAATAAAAGTCTGTGCCATTCCATGACAAAAAAAAAAAACCTCTAAGAAATAGAAATAGAAAGGAACTTCCTTAATTCAATGATTATTCATCAAAAACCAACAGTAACTATCATACTAAATATTAGAATGCTATAGGAGGGGAGGAGCCAACATGGCAGAACAGCATGGAAGTTTTTTGTGTGTCTCACGTCCATGAAATACAGCCAGACCAACACTAAACCATCCTGCACACCTAGAAAACTGATTGGGGGATTAACACAACAATCTGCACAACCTGAACGACAGAATTCAGCAGGTATGTGGCATGGAGAAGTAAACTTGGCGAGCGAGAAGCCATGGCGGGCATGGAGGTGCTTTGAGAGGATGGAGATGGGGGGAGGGGAGAACACAAGTCTCACTGCCTGCTTAGTTTCTGGACTATGAAGCGCTTCATAGTCTGACTTCTAGGGGAAAACGAAATAATTTCAGTCTTATTTCAATCTGTTAGTAGGTCCATCTATTCAATTTTCTTTTTTTTTCTCTTTTTCACTTCATTTCTTTTTCTTTATCCAGAAAGAGAAAAACGTTCATTTTTATTTTTAATTTTTATTAAAATGTTTTTCTTTAATTTTTATACTATACTTTTTACTTTTATGTAAATTTTTTCAAATTCTATTTTACTTCCATCATTTTATTTTAGTCTACTTCAGTGCATTCAATTTTTCAAATTTTCAAATGATTTCCTTTTTTTCTTTTTCTTTTTTCTCTTTTTCATTTCTTGAATGCAGAAAGAGAAAAGCTTCATTTTTACTTTCAATTTATATTAAAAATATTTTTATTAAAATTTTTAAATATATTTTTTATTTTTATGTAAATTTATTCAAATTCTATTTTACTTCCATCATTTTATTTTAGTCTACTACAGTGTATTCACTTTTTCAAATTTTTAAACGATTTCCTTTTTTTTCTCTTTTTTTCTCTTTTTCATTTTTCTTTTTCTTGAATACAGAAATAGAAAAACTTAGTTTTTATTTTTAATTTTTTTTTCAACGTTTATTTATTTTTGGGACAGAGAGAGACAGAGCATGAACGGGGGAGGGGCAGAGAGAGAGGGAGACACAGAATCGGAAACAGGCTCCAGGCTCTGAGCCATCAGCCCAGAGCCCGATGCGGGGCACGAACTCACGGACCGCGAGATCGTGACCTGGCTGAAGTCTGACGCTTAACCGACTGCGCCACCCAGGCGCCCCTATTTTTAATTTTTATTAAAAATATTTTTCTTTAATTTTTTTCTACTATATTCTTTACTTTTGTGTAAATTATTTCAAATTCTATTTTACTCACATCATCTCATTTTAGTCTACTTCAGTGTATTGATTTTTTCAAATTCTCAAATGATTTCCTTTCCCCCCCTTTTTTTCTCTAATGTGTCAAACGACTTTCAACACCAAGACCAAAACACACCTAGGATCTAGCATCATTTATTCTATTTGTGTGTGTGTGTTTAATTTTTTAATTTTAATATTTTTTATTTTAATTTTTTTATTTTAATTTTTCTACCTAATTAATTCCTTTTCTCCCTCCAAAATGACAAAATGAAGGAATTCACCCCAAAAGAAAGAGCACGGAGAAATGACAGCCAGGGATTTAACCAACACAGATACAAGCAAGATGTCTGAATTAGGATTTAGACTCACGATAATAAGAATATTAGCTGGAGTCAAAAATAGATTAGAATCCCTTTCTGCAGAGATAAAAGAAGTAAAAACTACTCAGAATGAAATAAAAAATGCTATAACTGAGCTGCAATCATGGATAGATGCCACGGCGACAAGGATGGATGAGGCAGAACAGAGAATCAGCAATATACAGGACAAACTAATAGAGAATAATGAAGCAGTAAAAAAGAGGGAGATTAAGGCAAAAGAGCACGATTTGAGAATTAGAGAAATCAGTGACTCATTAAAAAGGAACATCAGAATCATAGGGATCCCAGAAGAGGAAGAGAGAGGGGGGTAGAAGGATTATGTGAGCAAATCATAGCAGAAAACTTTCCTAACCTGGGGAAAGACACAGACATCAAAATCCAGGAAGAACAGAGGACCCCCATTAGATTTAACAAAAACCGGCCATCAACAAGTCATATCATAGTGAAATTCACAAAATACTCAGGCAAGGAGAGAATCATGAAAGCAGCAAGAGAAAAAAAGCCCCTAACCTGCAAGGGAAGACAGATCATGTTTGCAGCAGACCTAGCCACAGAAACTTGTCAGGCCAGAAAAGAGTGGCAGGATATATTCAATGTGATGAATCAGAAAAATATGCAGCCAAGAATTCTTTATCCATCAAGGCCGTCATTCAAAATAGAAGGAGAGATAAAAAGTTTCCCAGAAAAACAAAAATTAAAGGAGTTTGTGACCACTAAACCAGCCCTGCAAGAAATTTTAAGGGGGACTCTCTGAGGAGAGAAAAGATGAAAAAAAATACCAAAAGCAACAAAGACTAGAAAGGACCAGAGAATAGCACCAGAAACTCCAACTCTACAAGAATCATAATGACAATAAATTCATATCTTTTGGTACTCACTATAAACGTCAATGGTCTCAATGCTCCAATCAAAAGAGATAGGGTAACAGAATGGATAAGAAAACAGGATCCATTTATATGCTGTTTACAAGAGACCCACTTTAGACCTAAAGACACCTTCAGAATGAAAATAAGGGGATGGAGAACCATCTATCATGCTAATGGTCAACAAAAGAAAGCCAGAGTAGCCGTACTTATATCAGACAATCTATACTTTAAAATAAAGATTGTATCAAGAGATGTAAAAGGGCATTATATCATAATCAAGGGGTCTATCCACCAAGAAGACCTAACAATTGTAAACATTTATGTGCCAAATGTGGATGCACCCAAATATATAAATCAATTAATCACAAACATAAAGAAACTCACCGATAGTAATACCATAATAGTAGGAGACTTCAACACCCCACTCACAGCAATGGACAGATCATCTAATCAAAAAATCAACAAGTAAACAATGGCTTTAAATGACACAGTGGAACAGATGGGCTCAACAGATATATTCAGAACATTTCATCCTAAAGCAGCAGAATATACATTCTTTTCCAGTGCACATGGAACGTTCTCCAGAATAGAGCATATACTGTGACAAAAGTCAGCCCTAAGAAGGTACAAAAAGATCAAGATCATACTATGCATATTTTCAGACCACAATGCTATGAAACTCGAAATCAACCACAAGAAAAAATTTGGAAAGGTAACAAATACTTGGATTCTGAAGAACATCCTACTGAAGAATGAATGGGCTAACCAAGAAGTTAAAGAGGAAATTAAAACATATATGGAAGCCAATGAAAATGATAACACCACAACCCAAAACATCTGGGATGCAGAAAAGGCGGTGATAAGAGGAAAGTATATAGCAATCCAGGCCTTCCTAAAGAAGGAAGAAAGATCTCAGATATACAACCTAACCTTATGCCTTAAGGAGCTGGAAAAAGAACAGCAAACAAAACCCAAAAGCAGAAGACAAGAAATAATAAAGATTAGAGGAGAAATTAATGCTATTGAAACCAAAATAACAGTAGAACAGATCAATGAAAAAAGAAGCTGGTTCTTTGAAACAATAAACAAAATTAATAAACCACTAGCCAGTTTGATCAAAAAGAAAAAGGAAAGGACCCAAATAAGTAAAAAAAGGAATGAAAGAGGAGAGATCACAACCAACACAGAAGAAATAAAAACAATAATAAGAGAATTTTGTGAGCAATTATATGCCAATAAAATGGGTAATTGGGAGGAAATGGACAAATTCCTAGAAACATACACAAAATCCTAGAAACTGAAACAGGAAGAAATAGCAAATTTGAACAGACCCATAACCAGTAAGGAAATCTAATTAGTAATCAAAAATGTGCCAAAAACCAAGAGTCCAGGGTCAGATGGCTTTCCATGGGAATTCTACCAAACATTTAAGGAAGAGTTAACACCTATTTTCTTGAAGGTGTTCCAAAAAATAGAAATGGAAGGACAATTTCCACTTTCTATGTAGCCAACATTACCTTGATTCCAAAATCAGACAGAGACCCCACTAAAAAGGAGAACTACAGGGGCACCTGGGTGGCTCAGTCGGTTGAACATCCGACTTCAGCTCAGGTCATGATGTCATGGTTCATGGGTTCAAGCCCTGCTTCAGGCTCTGTTCTGACAGTTCAAATCCCGGAGCCAGCTTCAGATTCTGTGTCTCTCTGCCCCTCCCCCGCTCATATTCTCTCTCTCTCTCTCTCTCTCTCTCAAAAATAAATAAATGTAAAAAATTTAAAAAAGTTTTTAAAAAATAAGTAAAAAGGAGAACTATAGACCAATTTCCCTGATGAACATGGATGCAAAAATCTTCAACAAGATATTAGCCAACTAGATCCAACAATACATTAAAAAAATTATTCACCATGACCAAGTGGGATTTATACCTGGGATGCAGGGCTGGTTCAATATCCACAAAACAATTAATGTGATTCATCACATCAATAAAAGAAAGGACAAGAACCATATGATCCTCTCAATAGATGCAGAGAAAGCATTTGACAAAATACAGCATCCTTTCTTAATAAAAACCCTCCAGAAAGTAGCGATAGAAGGAGCATACCTCAAGATCATAAAAGCCATATATGAGCAACCCAATGCTAATATCATACTCAATGGGGAAAAACTGAGAGCTTTCCCCCTAAGGTCAGGAACAAGACAGGGATGTCCACTCTCACCACTGTTATTCAACATAGTATTAGAAGTCTTAGCCTCAGCAATCAGAGAACACAAAGAAATAGAAGGCATCCAAATGGGCCAGGAGGAGGTCGAACTTTCAGTTTTTGCAGATGACATGATACTCTATATGGAAAACCCAAAAGATTCCACCAAAAAACTGCTAGAACTGATTCATGAATTCAGAAAAGTTGCAGCATATAAAATCAACCACAGAAATCGGTTGCATTCCTATACACCAACAATGAAGCAACAGAAAGAGAAATCAAGGAATCAATCCCATTTACAGTTGCACCAAAAACCATAAAATACCTAGGAATAAAATTAACCAAATAGGTGAAAACTCTATACACTGAAAAGTATAGAAAGCTTATGAAAGAAATTGAATAAGACAAAAAAAATGGAAAAAGGTTCCATGATCCTGGATAGGAAGAACAAATATTGTTAAAATGTCAATACTACCCAAGGCAATCTACATATTCAATGAAGTCCCTATCAAAATAACACCAGCATTCTTCACAGAGTTAGAACAAATAATCCTAAAATTTGTATTTTACCAGAAAAGACCCTGAATAGCCAAAGCAATCTTGAAAAAGAAAACCAAAGCAGGAGGCATCACAATCCCAGACTTCAAGCTATACTACAAAGCTGTAACCATCAAGACAGTATGGTACTGGCACAAGAACAGACACTCAGATCAATGGAACAGAATAGAGAACCCAGAAATGGACCCACAAACGTATGGCCAACTAATCTTTGACAAAGCAGGAAAGAATATCCAATGGAATAGAGACAGTCTCTTCAGCAAGTGGTGCTGGGAAAACTGGACAGCGACATGCAAAAAAATGAACCTGGACCACTTTCTTACACCAGACACAAAAATAAACTCAAAATGGATGAAAGACCTAAATGTAAGACAGGAAACCATCAAAATCCTTGAGGAGAAAGCAGGCAAAAACCTCTTATCTTTGCCGCAGCAACCTTTTTCTCAACACGTCTCCAGAGGCAAGGAAAACAAAAGCAAAAATGAACTACTGGGACTTCATCAAAATAAAAAGCTTCTGCACAGTGAAGGAAACAATCAGCAAAACTAAAAGGCAACTGACAGAAAGGGAGAAGATATTTGCAAATGACATATCAGATAAAGGGTTAGTATCCAAAATCTACAAACAACTTATCAAACTCAACACCCAAAAAAAACAAATAATCCAGTGAAGAAATGGGCAAAAGACATGAATAGACACTTCTCCAAAGAAGACACCCAGATGGTCAACCGATACATGAGAAAATGCTCAACATCACTCATCATCAGGGAAATACAAATCAAAACCACAATGAGATACCACCTCACACCTGTCAGAATAGCTAACATTCACAACTCAGGCAACAACAGATGTTGGCGAGGATGTGGAGAAAGAGGATCTCTTTTGCATCATTGGTGGGAATGCAAGCTGGTTCAGCCACTCTGGAAAACAGTATGGAGGTTCCTCAAAAAACTAAAAATAGAACTACCCTATGACTCAGCAATTGCACTACTAGGCATTTATCAAGGGATATAGGTGTGCTGTTTCAAAGGGACACATGCATCCCAATGTTTATAGCAGCACTACCAACAATAGCCAAAATATGGAAAGAGCCCAAATGTCCATCGATGGATGAATGGAGAATGAAGATGTGGTATATATACAATGGAGTATTACTCAGCAATAAAAAATAATGAAATCTTGCCATTTGCAGCTACGTGGATGGAACTGGAGGGTATTATGCTAAGTGAAATTAATCAGTCAGAGAAAGACAAAAATCATATGACTTCACTCATATGAGGACTTTAAGAGCAAAACAGAAGAACACCAGGGAAGGGAAATAAAAATAATATAAAAACATGGAGGGGGACAAAACACAAGAGACTCATAAATATGGAGAACAAACTGAGGGTTACTGGAGGGGGTGTGGGAGTGGGGATGGACTAAATGGATAAGGGGCAGTAAGGAATCTACTCCTGAAATCATTGTTGCACTTTATGCTAATTTGGACATAAATTTTTAAAAAATCAAAAATTAAATTAAAAAAATAAATTAAGAATATCCAAGGTCTTAAAAAAATGCTATAGGAATTCCCTTCAAAGATCAGGGCATCCATTAAAGCCCTTATTATTCTAATTGTTCTGAAAGTATTAACTAACACAGTAAGCCAAAGAAAAATATGAGATTGAAATGTCAAAAATGAAATTTAATTTATTGTTTGCAGATGATATACCCATGCAATACAAGAAATATACCCATGTAATACAAGAGACAACTATAGATTTATAAGAACTAAGTAGGAACTTCATTGTGTTCATCAGATAAAAATGAAATATGCAAAATTCAAAACATTCCTATTTCAAATACAAATATGTAGTAAAAATAAATGAGAAAATGTAATGGCAAAAGGATACCATTCACATACACAGACATACACACATTTTAAATACAGAGTAATAAATTTAACTATAATTATGCAAGATCCATATGTAGAAAGCTTGAAATTTTACCAAAGGACACAAAATAATACCTACATAATTGGAGAGATATACCTTGTTCCTGGATGGGATGTGAAGCAAGAGAACTTTCATGCGCTACTGGTAGGAGTCTAAATTACTATAACTTCTTTGAAAAACTGACAAGTATGCACTAAATTTTAACATATGCATATCCTTATCACTCAGAAGTTCCACTCTTAGATGTATATACAACAGAAACAAAATATATTTACAAGAATGCTCCTAGAACAACAATCCAAATGTCCCTCAACATTAGTATGGATAAACTATGGAATACTACACAGTGATGAAAATGAACAAATGAATGCTCCATGAAACACCATGGATATTGATCCATGAACAATGAGTATTCCATGAAACACCATGAATCTCACAAACATGATATGAAGTGAGAAAAGCCAGACCCAAAAGAATATGTACCATAAGATTCCACTTACATGAAAGTGAAAAAGCAAGTGAATTAATCAATAATTCTAGAAATCAGGATAATATTTACTTTGGGGAGGAAGGAAGGAGTAGTAATGGAGAGGAATACATGAGGGGGGCTTTGGGTGTGCTGGTGATGTTCCATTTCTTAAACAAGTGGGTGGTGGCATAATGATATTTTCACTTTTATAACTCACCAAACTATGTCTGTGACTTGTTCTCTGTTCTGTGCATATATTATAACAAATGTTTATTTTTTTTAATTTTTAAAATGTTTATAACTCACCAAAATATATGCCTATGACTTGTTCTCTGTTCTATGTATATATTATACTATAATAAATGTTTAATTAAACATTTTTTTTAAATGTTTATTTTTATAAAATTAAAAATTTTTTTTTTTACTTTTGAAATGGTTATCCATGGTGGATAGAGGGAACACAGTAGAGGGAACGGAGACTGAAATTAGACCTTCAAAAATACACCTTTTTGGGGCGGATTTTTAACTCTGGATTTTTGTAATATCATACATAATTATAAAGTTAAATTAAAATTTAAGAAGTTATAAGTATAAAATTGAAAGAAATAACCCTGCATATACAGTTTATGCTATAACAATACATACAAGAACTATTTCTAGTTATTTTAAAATGTAATTTGGCTCCTCATTCCTAGTCTGGCATATTTTAAGGACTGAATTAATTTTTAAAACCCTTAATATGTTTTTAATAATCTTACTATTGGTGATAGTTTGGTGTCATTAAGGGATAAAGGAAATATGTGCTTTTATTAGTGTTGTTAAGAAGCAGGACTTCATGTGGATCCTGAGAAACTCAACAGAAACCCATGGAGGAGGGGAAGGAAAAAAAAAAGAGGTTAGAGTGGGAGAGAGCCAAAGCATAAGAGACTCTTAAAAACTGAGAACAAACTGAGGGTTGATGGGGGGTGGAAGGGAGGGGAGGGTGGGTGATGGGTATTGAGGAGGGCACCTTTTGGGATGAGCACTGGGTGTTGTATGGAAACCAATTTGACAAAAAATTTCAGATATTGAAAAAAAAAGATAAAAAAATTAAGATATTTGTATATTATATTTTTAGCCCATTTAATTTATATCCCATTTATATTCTATTTAAATAGATAACATTTAAGAGATAAAAAAAAAAAAAAGCAGGACTTTTGGCATAGACAAAAGGAGATACAGACATAAGATTGATGATGCCAAGTAAAAACCTTCCAGTCCTGGATTCTGATCTAGAAAGATCCTATAAACCCATGATGGATTTTACATTTAAAAAAGTATTTTCTAGTTCTGCTCACTGAAAAAGCCTAGAAACAGTGACCAGCCCAATAGCAATAATATCAATGAGCAGCCTCAGCACTCAGCTTGTCATGTCTAAATACCATTTCCCACTAAAAGGAACCAAGGCTTACAAACTCTCAGTTATAAAATAAATAAGTCACAGGAATAAAAAGTATAGCATAGAGAACACAGTTAATAATATCATAGGGGCACTTGGGTGGCTCAGTTGGTTAAGCGTCCAACTTCAATTCAGGTCATGATCTCATGGTTCGTGAGTTCGAGTCCTGCATTGGGCTCTGTGCTGACAGCTCAGAGCCTGGAGTCTGCTTCAGATTCTGTCTCTCTCTCTCTATGCCCATCTCTCACCCACCGTTCATGCTCTGTCTCCCTCTGTGTCTCAAAAATAAATATTTAAAAAAATTTTCAAATAATAGTGTAATAACTCTATATAGTGACAGATGATAACTATACTTATTATAGTGAGCATTTCATAATGTATTTAGTTGCCAAGTCACTATATTGTACACCTGAAATGAATATAATATTGTATGTCAATTATACTTCATTTAATTAATTAATTACCAACCATGTTCTAGAAAAAAGAAAGAAAAAGAAACTAAAGCTCCTTGGAGAAATTACAGATTCTATGTCTGAGACAGGAAATTTTCAAATTGAGCCTGGATCATCTTGTCATACCAGATATCAAGGAGCTACCCAAAACAAATAGTTCATGTCAAAGGACTCAGGAGTTGATGTGAAGTGATGCCTGGGTAGCTCAGTTGGTTAAGTGTCTGGCTTCGGCTCAGGTCATGATCTCATGGTTGGCAAGTTTGAGTTCGAGCCCTACATGGGGCTCTGTGCTGACAGCTCAGAGCCTGGAGTCTGCTTTGGATTCTGTGTCTCCCTCTCTCTCTGCCCCTCCCCCACCTGTGCTCTCTCTCTCTCTCTCTCTCTCTCTCTCTCTCTCTCTCTGTCTCTCTCTCTCTCTCAAAAAAAATAAATATTTTTTTAAAAATTTAAAAAAAGAGTCAGTGTGAAGAGGCTCTGACTAGCCAAAGTTTGAACAATTTCATCATCAATAAAAATGATAACTGCAACAGATTGAAACAAATTTATTAAAACTATGAATTCATAATGATAATAAAACAACTCATTGTTGGTGGATGCTAGCATACCAACTAATTATTTTGAAAACTGGTAAATAAAAGAATGGGGCACCTGGGTGGCTTAGTCGGTTGAGCGTCCAGCTTCAGCTCAGGTCATGATCTCACAGTTCATGGGTTCGAGCCCCATGTCAGGCTCTATTCTGACAGCTTGGAGCCTGCTTCAGATTCTGTGCCTCATCCTCTCTTTGCACCTCCCCTGTGCTCTTTCTCTCTCTCTCTCTCCCTCAAAAATAAATAAACATTAAAAAAAAGAATGAAGAATCTACCTTGCTCTTCTTATAAATATATACCTCATTGAAACTGAATAGTTGATGAGGGGAAATTGGTCTTTATGGAGGTATTCCAACTAATAAATGAGAAAGGAATAGTAATAGTAATAGGATATCACCATTTCACAACACTTACAGATGTAGGTGATGAGTGTCAGTGGCTGCTGATATCACAAAAAGAGAAGGACATTATATGCTTCCTGATGGAAATTTGTAACCCCACCTATGGGGTATTCTTGTGAAAAGATCAAACCTGATTTTGATCAAATATCTAACTCTAACTACACATTTATAGGAAACAGAGGACAGATAAGTAATTTTAAGAGACACTACTAGGATGCAGTGAGCAAAATCCAGACTAGGAGACTCTACAGAACAAGTGATCTTGCTTCTTAAATAAAGGAATTATAAATGAGAGAGAAAGAGAGAGAGACATAAAGATTAAATGAGATTTAAGAAACATATCAAATAAATGCAATGTATGGGCCTTCTTTGGATCTTTATTCAAACAAACAGTTGAAAGAAAATTTATAAGAAAATCAAGAAGATTGATACACTGGCTATATTATTTGATGAAAACTGTTAAATTTTTAGATATAATGATGGTACTAAGAATATGATTTTTATAAAGAGCTTATATCTTTTAGAAATATACACTGAAATATTTAAGATGAAATAAGAAGATGTCTTGGACTTGCTTCAAAATAATCCTGGGTAGGAGAGTGGGATTATACAGATGAAACAAAATTGACCATGAACTGATATTTGTTGAACCAGGGTGATGAATTCATGGGAGTTCATTATGTTTTCTATTTTGGTAAATGTTTGAAGTTTTTCATAATGAAAGACATTTTTTAATGGTACAGGGAAAAAAGTTTATTAAAATTGTCCATACTCCCAAATTATTCTATAAACCTCAGAGTGCCCAGATACTTAAAGATATAATTAATTACAGTTGTAATAAGTGTTTCTTTTGAAAAATGGAGCTTAATAAGAGCTTATGTCAAGGGGGCTCTTCACTTAGTTATTTATAATATGATTGTTAGTGGATCCATATTTTTCATTTGTTCCATTTCAGTTGGTAATTTTACTTATATCAATTTATTCATTATGGAAAAAATGAGTCAAATGTCTCAATAAAAGGAGACAAACAACAAAGAGAAGTAAAATATATAGTTCATTAGTTTTGCCTTTAAGTGCTGAAGAATAGTTTGTAAGCATCATCTTAAAGGAGCTCTAAGTGATGTTCAATCCCTTTAGATCTCATCTAGAGAGTTATGTTTTGTCTTGGATGCCACATTTTAAGAAAGATATCAACAACCATGGTACAGCTAGAGGAGAATGACCACAACTGTGAGGTGATCTAGAAATCCTGTCAAATCAAAAGACATTGAAGGTACTTGGAATGTTTAACCTGGACAAGAAAAATCTTGAGTCTACATGCAAATGGCATTCAAATATATGAAATGACAGGCAAGCAGTTGGTGGATAGATTTATGTCACTCAGGAAAGCTAATAATACATTAAAGTTGCAGAATAGTAGGTTTTGTCTCCACTGTAGAGAACTTTCTAACTATGAGAGATATCTAGCAGTGGACTTTGTGCCCTAGATGATATAAAGATGTCCCCAGAGGTGGGCAAACAGACAGGACAACACAACATCCCAGGTCTCTCCCAGACGTAAGGTTCTGAGTTTAAGCTGTTCAACACAAGTCTGCATAAAATCAAGTAGGAAGCTTCCTTAGTTTAAAAACAGTTTTCTTTAACCAGACAGGTACGTATTTATTCAATAAACACAAATACAGAGGAGATATTTTTGGGTAAAAAATCAATGCTTTTAAAGATAAAACCCATCAATGTTACTTGTGTCAAATGCCTAGAGTAAATTAAGTTTACAACTTCAGCAGGCTGTCATGTGAAAGTGTGGCAGCAACTAACAAATTGAGTTACCATAGTACTATATCACTCACAAAAGTGTTATTGATAGTGACAGAGGGATACTGAATTTAAATTATTCATTTTTATTGATTGAACAGCACATCTTAACTAGGAAACAAGAAGAAAAGAGCTGAGATGTTAGACTTGAATTTTGCCTTCCGTTGAGAATGACCCCAAAAATGAATATGTGTATATAAATTTGGGCCCTGTAAAAAGCATCAATTAACTGAAGTTTCCTCAGGATACCCTTGCACAGCTGACTTCTCTACTAATGCCCACCTGAGTGGGGACCTAAATACCCAGAACTCTGTGCTTCAATTTCCCTTCCTTCTTGCATTCCCACCTTATCCTGTTTCCCTGGCACCTTAGTGGCCTGGTTTCATTCCTTATTTCAAAACCATGTACTGAATACTTTTTCTGTGCTAAACGCCATGTTGGGCATCGGGTATGCACCAATGAGTATGGCTTTCCCTCAAGGAAGACACAGTCCAATAAATGGAAAGAGACACATAAAACAAAACAGGCTGCAATAAAGTGTTGCCCATTTCTCCCTCACCATTAAAAATCCAGTGTCCTCAGCTCTGTCATCCTTATATCTAAGGAGATTCTTACCCTTTGAGGAATTGTGGGTTCCAACTGAGAATTCTATATAAGCTATGGACTCTCTAGGAAAAAAATTCATAGACTATATATATATAAATATATATATATATATAGTCTATGAATTATATATATATATATATATGAATATATATAAACATATATAGTCTATGAATTTTATTTCCTATATATATAGTCTATGAATTTTTTTCCTAGAGAGAGAGTCATATATATATGTATGTAATTACTTGGGGGGTGGAGTTCAGAGATCCTTGGAAGCTTAAATGAGAAGCCCCTGCCCTAAGATGTTCATGATCATTAAGTACTGTTTTCCTAATTCTGGAGCATTTTAATTGTCATGGGGAATTTCTGGAATATAAATTATTGAGGCAAAAGAATTAAGTGACAATGGGAATTTTAGGATTCTTGAAAGGCCAGGAAAAGTGAGGAAACCATTATTCTCCCCACCAAATTACTCCTTGCAGGTGGCCTCAATTCAGAGATGTACTGTACCTAGGTTTTGTTCACTGTTATGAACTGAATGTGTCCCCTCCAAATTCATACATTGAAGCTCTTAATCCCCAGTGTGACTATATTTGGATATGGGGCCTTTAAGGAAGTAGTTAAGACTAAATGAGGTCTTAAAGCTGGGGCCCTGATCAGACAGGATTAGTGTCCTTATAAGAAGAAATACCAGAGGGCTTGGCTATACTCTCTTCCTGCCCTCTCCCAAACACACACAAGAAATAGCTACCTACAAGGCTAGCTTGAAGGCTGCCACCTACAAGACAAGGGTCCTTAGAATGAAACTTACCTTGCTGACACCTTGATCTTGGACTTGCCAGAATCCAGAACTGTGAGAAATAAATGTCTGTTGATTAAGCCACCCAGTCTGTGGTAGACTAGAAGACTAATACATTTACCAAAGAAAAATTCTTTCATCTAAGTTCTTTGTAGCACTCTCAAGCATCTGTCTGTCACCTCCAAAATCTCCCTTGTTTAACTTTTTAATTAAACAAAGACAGGAGCATTATTCCATCCTCCTCAGAAAAACAACAACACAATTTATACCCATGAATTTTATAATTGCAGACATGTGTATCTTAATTGATTTGAGGTCTTTTTTAATTAAAACATGTATGGTTGTTGGTAGAGCTTGAAAATTAAGCAGCTACCATTGGGGCCTCAGGTAAGGAAATTTCTCTGTAGCAGAGGAGCAAGTAGCCCCAAGTAAACAGCAAATCCCTGGTTTGCTATACCCACTACCTTTTTTTTAGCTTAAAGCCTTGTTACTCAAAGTGTGGTCGATGGACTTGGAGTACCAGCATCACCTGGGAGTTTGTAAGAAAGCAGAATCTCTGGCCCATCCCAGACCCACTAAATCAGAATTTGCATTTTAACGAGATACCCAGGTGATTCGTGAGCATTAAAGTTTGAAAAGCACTTTCTTAAAGAACAACTTAGCCTTTATTGTAATAGCACTGAGTGGACTCTCAGGTCTATGGGACTGTCAGGCAAATGGGTTTAAAGACCCAGGTCCTTCCGCTGGGGTAGTCTCAGCATCTACCAGAGTGCCTGGAGCCTAAGAAACTGCAATAAATATTTGTTCATTGATCCATCAAAAAAAGTATTTGTTGAACATCTATGTGTGAGGCACTATGCAAGGCACTGTAGATACATTATTGAGAAAGTCCTCATAGAGCTTATAATCTAGCACAGTGTTTCTCAAAGAGGTGTCAACTTACTATCCCTATCAAAATTATAGGAGTGGGTATATGTTTAAAATAAGCAAATTCCTGGGACCCACCCCACATCAGCTAATCACAATCTGAATGGACATGGCCCCAGCAGTCAGCATTTAACAGGCACCTCAGGTGATTCTTACTCCCACTGATGTCTGAGAACAATTGACTTAATGGATTTTGGAAGATTAATGAATAATTTCATTCATTCAACAATTTATTGAGTCCCTACTATGTACAAGGCACTGTTTTAGATACTAGAGATATAGTAATGAATGAAATCCCCCGTTTTCATGGAGTGCACACTCTAAATGGAGGAGGCAGATAATAAACAAACACATATGTCAATTCGTGATAAGTGCTATGAAGAAAACTAAAGCTAGGGCTAGTTAGTGATGGAAGTGCTATTATATACAGGGTGGTCCAGAAAGGTCTCTTTGTAAAGGCAATAATTCAGTCAAGACTTTAATGAAGTGAGTGAATGAGCCATGCAGATATCTGGGAAAGAGTTTTCCAGGTAGAAGGAATAATGTGGGTAAAGACCCTGTGGTAGGAGTGTGCCTCATATATTCAAAAATAGAAAAGAGACCAGTGAGAAAATTATTGGAGAAGATTCAGAGAGGTAATATAGATATGGGAGTATGGACAAGTCCTGTTGGACTTTGTAGGCCATTCTAAGGTTGTTGTTGGCTTTTTATAGTCTGAGAAATAGGGAGCCACTGGAGAGTTTTAAGCAGAGAAGCAAAATGATATGATTTATGTTTTCATAAAATTAACTGTGTTTTATAAAAATTAAATGCTGTGTAGGGGCGCCTGGGTGGCTAAGTTGGTTAAGTGTCCAATGTCGGCTCAGGTCATGATCTCACAGTTTGTGAGTTCAAGCCTTGTGTCAGGCTCTGTGCTCACAGCTCCCCACTCATTCTGTCTCTCTCTGTCTTAAAAGTAAATAAAACATTAAAAATTTTTTTTTCAAATGCTATGTAGAGAACAGAATATAGGAGGTATATTAGGGTAAAGCTAGGCTACTGTCACAAAGATTTAATCTATGGTAGCTTAAAGAACAAAGGAATTTGTTTTTCTCTTACTTATCCCTAATGTAAATGGTTCAGGTCCATAGAGCTAGTCTATTGCTCATGGTAATTCATGGGACCTTTCCAAGTTGTTGCTGTGCCATTACCTAGGGCCTTGTCATGGTCTGCAAGCTCAAAGCCAGATTGTCAAGATATCTAAGTTCCAGCAGACAGAAAAACGAAAATGAGCTCATAGAGGAGACAAGCCTAAATGTCAGAAACCCTTGACTCAGAAATGGAACATGTCATTTCTGACATTCTGTTAATGAGAACTTAGTCATATGGCTACTCCAAACTGCAAGCGATATTGGGATATGTAGTCCAGCAGGACAGCTGTGCAGTCAGTTGTACTCCTGAGGATATATAAAGAGAGTTAAATGGGTTTTGATGGACAGCTAGCAGTGTCTACCATAGAGGACAAGGGCAAAAGAAAGGAGATGCTGCAGTCATCCAAAAAAAGATGATTGTGGCCTGGACTAAGATGGTGGCAGTGGAAGTGCGGAGGAGTGGTTGGCTTATGGATATACTACTTTTTAAAGGATTTGCTGATAGACTGAATATGGGTGTGAAAGTCAAGGATGAATCCAAGCATTTTTATCTGAATAACTTGAAGAAAGGAGTTGAATGAATGATCAGATAAAAAATATTCCACCAATGGGGTACCTGGGTGGCTCAGTTGGTTAAACATCTGACTCTGGTTTCAGCTCAGGTTATGATCTCACAGTTTGTGAATTAGAGCCCCGCATGAGGCTTTATGCTGGTAGTCTGGCGCCTCCTTGGGATTCTCTCATTCCCTCTCTCTCTCTCTCTCTCTGCCCCTGCCCTGTTCGTGCTCTCTCTCTCTCAAAATAAATAAACATTAAGAAAATATTCCACCTGAGCCAAACATTTCTCTCTTCTCCCCATCTTCCCAAACCCATTATATCTTAGTGTGAATAAGATTCAAGTCCTTCTTTGAAAGCCACATTTGAACTTTCAATTCTACTATTTTCTACATGTGTGATATTAAGTAAATCATTTCATTCTACTAGGTCTTAGTTTCCTTCTCTATAACATATAAATAATAATAGCACCTCCCTCATCAATTTAGTATGAATATTAAATAAGATAATGTACATAAAGTACATAGCATAGTGCAGGACACACAGGAAACACTTTGTAAAAAGCAGCCCAAGACTTGTTACAAGAATTAAATGGGACTATGTAAAACACATAACAATTCTTGACACATGGTAAGTACTTAATAAGTCGCAGTTGTTATTATTAAAAAGGTAGAGTTACCAAAGACAAATTTAATGACTTCTCAAATTCTTCCAGAGATGTCAGTGAGAAGAGTATGTTCTCTTACCACAGTGCAAAAATTAAATAAGCATGCTGTATAGAGTTGTTGGACTGTTAGAAATATTTCTCTTAGACCCTGGCTTGTAAGTATTGGCCATAGTTTCTCCCTATCTCTGGTATACAGGACACTGACATCCTCCATCTACTAGTGTCAGAGAATAATATAAATGATCTTTATTCAAACCATATGTTGCTGAAGTTTCATTAACTAGTCATAATGTCTGTGCATTCCAGAGGAACAAAGCATCCATCCATTGGAAACTAAATTCAAGCCAGTGTACATGAGTGCCTGCATTTGACAGTATAAAGAGACTTACATAAACCAAAAAGAGCAGGGAGAGCTGTGATAGCCACTGGTCTCCTTTTCCTCCTTGGTCCTCAGGGTCATTGAATTCAAGATAGAAATATATTTCTGATCAGGAAATGAGATTTCTGTTATGATCCATCTATTATAATCTGTATATCTAGGTATCATCCTACACAGTTTGCAAAACACTCACATACATTGATACTTTCAACAATTCTACAAGCTATTAACTCTATTTTACAGAGGAAGAAAAATAAAAGTTAATAGGTAAAATAACTTGCCCCCATCCACACAGCTAGCAAGCAATTTAATTCTTTTATTACAAGGTAGGGAGCTGTTACAACTTGGATTTAATATCTTTATAGTGAAATTCTAAATTTGCATCAACATACTTATGTTTTCCTACAATTGACAAGGTTTCCTAGTATAGGTGCCAACCCACGCTAGAATCTGTGAATCCTGAGCACCCCCTCCTCATCTTAGTGAGACTTACAGCATTTGAGTTTGTTAGCTTATTTGGGTTTTTTTTTCCGTGCATTACTAAAAGCTGAGCTATACCTGAGCAAAATGTTTCAGAAGGCAATGTTTGTTCCATACCAACTGACCAGATTGTCTTCTATGGTATACTTGCCTTCTGTTTGACTTGTATTAGAACTGTGAGTTCATGTCTTCTAAGAAACACTGTGCAAATTACTCTTTTCTTCTGAGTCTCAGTTTCCTCAACTGTAAAATTGCGATAATAGTGGCAATCTACTACACAGGGCTGTTGTAGGAAATGAAGTAATGTCTGTAAAACACCAGGTACATACTAGTCACCCAATAAATGATGATGTTGTGATGGGGTAGTAGTGATTATAAGGGTAGTACTAATTATAATTATAGCTTCCAGATCATTCCCCTGCTACTTCCCATAAAAACATTTATCCCAGTTCTCCTCAAAGCCCTATCTGCTTGCCTAAACTACTAACTCACCTCCTAACCTACTGAGGATAATTCAGTGTGTTACTTCCACTAGATAACATATATGCATTTTAACAAGATGCTTGAAAAATACTTGTCATACTTTTCCCAAAAAATAACCAAACCAAAAGTGCTGTACCCCAAAGAAAGAGATTCGGGGGCTAGTTTTAGTTTGGCTCTACCCCCCTTCTGCAGGCAGACCCTTATTCTATCTGGTATAGATCCAGGCCTGACTGGTTGTGTTTGGCTCCCCATGCAAAAGAAAAAGGGAATAAAGCGTTTTGCTAGGTATTCCAGAAATTGACTTTTAAGCCAAGCTATTTGAAAATGCTATTTTGAAAACAAAACAAACAGAAGAATAAAACCAAACAAGGCTTTGTCATTCCAATCTCCCTAGCTACCTGCCTCCCTGAGTCCTAAGCCCTCTGCCCCCCAACAGAACACACACACACACACACACACACACGAAACAAATATATAGACACCCAGGTAAGTTGTGTAAAAGATCATAATGTTCTGTCACAGTGGGGCCAAGGGTAAATGTTGTGCTGCACTGTAGTCAAATGCATTTGTTAAGAAATAATGCACGAGAAGGGGAGCACAGGTGTTGTCAGAAATGTGAAAAAAATACCTCTGTGCTTCTCAAAATTGATAAACATAAAAAGGGTGAATACAGGACAAAATCAGTCAGAACCTTCTTTTTCTGATAATATTTGATTTGCCATAGTCATTTCTGAACACCCTTATGGTGCACAAGAAGTGATAAAATCTTTTAGATGTAAGTTGATCTTTTCCAGAGGAGCAGAATAGCCTGGCTAGGGTATCTGGCTGCTGTGGATTTTTATATTTTAATCCAACATTGATAAAGATTTTTTGTATAAGACAAAGGGTTGTGTCATATGTTCATCCAAGTGAAATTGACAATACAGAATGCGACCTTATTCCTCAATTTATAATCTCTTTAACTGGGGGAGGTTTTTATCCTTGGGAACTTTTCAATGAACCCAAAGCTGAAGCCTATTGGCTATGGGGCAGTACAAGTCTTCTAAACAAGAAATGGTTTTATCCAAGATGGAAAATTTCCATGGATCCTGGCTAAAGTCTGCTTTTTAAATCAAAGGTATAAGACAAACAATAGGACAATTAATTCAGAAAACTTTAAGTACAAACCAGGGTCAGCCTCACTAGAAGTGGCTGTCTATGTTTATAATTCCCCATTAGCCTGGCATGTGGTATTAAAATTCATTCTCTTGGAGTAAAACACAGAAGTGTTGGTTAAAAGGTATTGCCCCAAAAGAGAAGTATGTATATATTGGTTCATCAAGAAGGAGCCTGATCTTGATAGAGCCACAGCGTTTGAACATTGTCAATGGATGTAAGTCTGACAGAGGTCATGGATTCTGGAGTTTGGGGGTGGGGGAGGTGGAGCAAGTGCTGAAAAGACTTGTGGTATGACATAAAATTACATCATCAATTAAACAATTTTGCCAAGAGCCAGCTCTTTTGGCCTTCCCCAACTCTAAGCATCTTCTTACTTTACACTAGACCCTGAATGACTATGAATGATAACCACTAATTATTACCTTGATAGGGTTTTAATCAGCCTTATCTGATAACTATGGAAAGCAGAGAATACATTTCCTCACTTCTGATGTTGCTTTCCACGACTTCCCCCTCACTTTTTCTCAGGAAGATGGAAGTCATTGAAGTGGTCAGAAAAAGCCTGTTGCATTTGTCCCAGCCCCTTTATCTACTCTTGGTCTTGGGAGTAAGCTATCTACACAGAATGTATGTTCTGTTCTGCCCTTCCATGCAGAAAGTGTTATAGGAACATAAATATGCACAGAGAGGGGAAGGGCAATGTGATGGTCTAGTGCTACCTCTGTGTAAACAAGACTGGGATGCAGTATTAAGAAGCTCACTTATCCACAGATATAAGCTACATTTTTAAATATCAGCTTAACTGGGATTAAATGGGTTATTTTCATTTCCCATCTGACTTTCTATTTTTTTCCTAAGTATCTATTGATTTATAATTCAAGGTTTTATTCATTGAACTTCCTTCAATCAAAACACCTGACACATTAGACCAAGACCATAGAGAAGTAGACTAGAATTAGAATTAGCAGACTAAAATAGCATGAGAAGGATCTCTGAGTGGAGCCAGGGCACATGGTTATAGATCTTGGACTTCAGTATATAGACAAGATATTTTGAAGTTGGCAGTTTGTAGAGGCTTACATTAGGCCAAGAGTCTAGTTTTTATAATTATGCAATTGGATTTTAAATACACAAGGCCAAAATTAACTACTTAGTGAGAAATTTCTCCAAATTGGATTGACGTTCATAGATCATGGACTCCCGATATTTGGGTAGACTGGCACCCCTAGCAAAGCTAAAACCAAGATACCTTCCATCTATTATTTTATTTTCATATAACATTGAGTTCACCACAATATATAGCAATTCTGAGTACTAGATATGGACAATATAATTTTGTACAGAATAACTTCTTTAGGTATTAGCCAGTGTATTAGCTATCACTGCATAACAAATTACCCCAAAACTTAGTGGCTTAAAATGAAAACATTTATCTCACAACCTCTGTAGGTCAGGAATCAGATATAGCTTAGCTGGATCTTCGATGTTAGGGTCCTTCACAGGCTCCAAAGTATTTTCCAAGGTTGAAATCACCTCAAGGTTCACCTCAAGGGGGAGGATCCACTTCCAAGCTCACTCACATGGCTGTTGTCAGAATTCAGGTCTTCAGACTGTTGGACTGAGGTCCTCATTCCTTGCCACATGGGCCTCTTCCTAGGGTTGCTCACAACATGGCAGCTATCAGTTCACACAAGTGAAAAGAGCCAGAGAGGGAGAAAGTACTAGAAACATGAAGTCACAGTTTTTTGTAACTTAATTATTAAAGTGATACCCCATCACTATGACATATTCTGTTTGTTGGAAGTAAGACACTAGGTCAGCCCACATACAAGGAAAAGGATTCCAAAAAGGGTGAATTGTAGGAAGTAGGGATCAATGTGAGCCACAAGGTAGCTATCATAGCTTGTTTTTTAATTGAAAATTATGGGGCCAGTGATATGATTATCTTGTAGGTTCTGTTAATTCTTTGAACTCTGTGTAACATCAGAGACTTGGCAATGAACTAATACAAACTTTGGGGCCCAGAAGTGACCATACCCATTCCAGTAAGTAATAGCACAGGCTAAAATTGCTGAAGATCAATCCCAATTGGACACAGGTCTTGGGAACCTTTCTAGTTAGGATTGAGCAGAATGAGGAGATAGGGAGGATACATTTTGGTCCTTAATTTCTTTGAACTTTTACTCATAAGAGCAAGAAAGCTTTATTTTGAACTTTAATTTTTTGGATTTTAAGAAATTTGGACTTTCTCTGGACTTCCACTGAAAAGTGCAAGGGAATTTAATATTTGGACTTAAATGTCCCCTTATAATTGTGATAATGGCAGGCTGTACTCAAATGAGTTGCATCTTACTGTTGCACATTATTATTACAGTGTCTTAATGTTGTCCTTTGATCACACTGTATATCATCTGATAGATGACTTAAGACAATGTAGCTGGACATCATTTGAAAAGGTTAATAGAATAGAGAATGAATTTTTATCATTGGGCATGGCATGATCTTGATATTAATTTAATTAAATATAGTCTTCAGACACATTTCAGAGCCTTCTGAGTGTACTACCACGTACATTCCCCATCAGCAGCAGACCAGTGATTATCGGGGAAGTAGCTTCATCAAGGTGGGAATAGGACTGTCATAAACTTCTGACCTCCCCACTCTACAGAGATTGCTCAACAGTTAAACTTAGTGAGTTAAGAGAAGAACAAACTGGGTAGTATCAGGGGAGACTCTTCTTGCCACTCCAGATGTTTCTTTCCATATGTTGCGATATACCTATAGGGAGGAGGAGACTGAGAAATAATTTAACTGGTTGTAAAGCCTGGGACAAGGAAATGTGGATGCATAGTTCTGTCCAAACATCTTCTTCTTGGGATATGGCAGACTACAAAGGAGCTGTGATCTGCTCTGTTTTCTGCCAAACAGTGAGAGGGGCCTGGCCCTGTAGAGGGTACTGAAATGGCGCAGGCTGTGAGAGAGGGGGTAAGTCTCTCTAACACAGGATCACAGTAATGGAAAGCCCACTTGCTTATAGATCTATATAGGGTGTACTTCACCCTAGACTTTAAGGTAATAATCTTTGGATTACTTTTCATTTCTCGTTGTTCAGAACTCAAGTAAAGTACTATAATCTTGATTGGCCTCCCATTTGCTCACAAACAGAAGTGGTCTGTCTATGAAGGGAAATTTGCTTCACAAGATGGCATGGGATGGAGAATTCCAATGGAGAATGGGTGGGAGTACTCTACACAGACAACATGAAAATCTTGGGAGGTTATCACCCAAAGCAAGGAGTAGGACCCTCAAAGGGGCCTTAACCATTTGGCTGAGGGCCAGCTGAGAATAACAGAACTATTCTCAGAACTTTACTTTGGAACTCAAAAATCCCTTTAAGCCCCACAAATTCTTATTTAAAAAAATTCTCCTGATTCAACAAGGTCTGAAGGCTGAAGCAGAATTGAGCAACTGTGATAAATAGCAATATGATCAGTGGCTTATTTGCTCTCACAAATTCCTATTGCCTCTGGGGATTTTCCTGATGCTGGGGGACATGAATTTGCAAATAATGTCTTTCTCTGGGTCTGGAAGAGTTTCTGTCATTTTCTTCATTTTTGTTGACATTTCCCCAATAATTTATGAGCTTCCCTTGATATGTGGAAGGATCGATAGCTATGTGTGTCTTTGTAACTAAGTGACAAAATAATACATGCTCCAGTAAAAAGCACCACATTTCTCTTGTCGTGGCCAATATTTGAAGTTGGCAAAACATAGAGGTGACTCTATCTATGCATATCTATGTCTCCTCAGATATTCTGAAGCATGGATTCCTTTCTAAGTGCCAAGGGGCAGTAGTTTTTCAAAAGAGCTAAGATACAGCATTAGGGGTGTCAAGGAGCTTTCTCAGGAACTGCCATGGAAATAAAAAGTGAAAAGGTAGGCTCCATCTCTTCTCCAACTGTACCCAGGGCATCTTTGTTTTAATCTGTTTTATACATTGAGTTGAAATATTCCATTTAAACACAGAGTCATACAATTTAAAAGAGTTTGAAAATCCAACAGCAAAAATACAAACAACCCAATTAAAAAATGGGAAAAGGACTTGAATAGACATTTCCTCAAAGAAGATACACAAATAGCCAATAAACACAGGAAAAGATGCTTATCATCACTAATTATTAGGGAAATGCAAGTGAAGACCACAGTGAGATACTATATCAGGATGGATATAAATAAAAAAGTTGAAAATAACAAGTGTTGGTGAGGAGAGAAATTGGTACCCTTGTGTATTACTGATAAGAATATAAATGGTGCAACTGCTGTGAAAATGATATGGTTGCTCCTGAAAAGAAGTTAAACATAAAATTACTACATAATTCAGCAACTCCACTTCTGGATATATACCCAAAAGAATTAGAAGCAGGGGCTCAAACAGATATTTCTACACCCATAGTCATAGCAACATTATTCACAATAGCCAATGATAAATGGATAAACAAAATGTAATATATATCTACAATGGAATATTATCCAGCCTTTAAAAGGAAGGAAATTCTGATACCTGCTACAACAGAGATAAACCTTGAAGACATTATACTAAGTAAAATAAGCCAGACACAAAAGGGCAAATACTGTATGATTTTACTTATATGAGATAACTATACTAATCAAATTCATAAAGACAGAAAGTAGAATGGTAGTTGCCAGGGGCTGGTGGGAAAGTGGAATGGGGAAATATTGTTTAATGGGTATGGAATTTTAGTTTGGGAAGATGGAAAAATTCTTGAAATGGATAATTGGTGATGGTTGCACAACAGCGTGAATGTACTTAATGTCACCAAATGATACACTTCAAATGGTTCAAATAGAAAATTTTATCCAACTTTTAAAAGTTTAAAAAATCACTGTTCTATGACACTTTATCAGTTTGTTGATAATGAGAAGAAATCTTTCAAAGTGTATGAGATAACCTACCTTTCTTCAAATGGTGCCAGCATTCCCTTTAGGATGAAAAAAATTTATGGATATTCTATTCTCTAAATATAAACACTGCCTGGCATGAATCAAATACAAACACATTGGGAGCTCAGCACAGATTCAAGGATTAAATCCACCCCAGAGGAGAGCTCAGGAAATGGGATACAGAATATGTATGAGTGTAGAGAAAGGCCTAGAGCTTCAAGGGCTGGTTGGTGCCTAGCCACACACTGGGGGTCAAAATTATTGACCTGTGTTTTCAGTAGCTTCCATAATGGCTTACTAAAGGTATACATCAATAGACAAGGTTCTAAGACCAAGTTAGGGGAGAAGAAAAGTTGAAATTTAGGGAATAAAGCAGATTCAATTGGATGCAGTTAAATCCAGATGTCAAAGTTGGACTAAAAGACCTAAAAACTGGGGCACACAAAGAAGATAGTCAACACAGAGAGCAAAGAATGATTGAAATGTAGGCCCAAGTGTAGTGTGGCAAAGTTGGAGCGGTAGGAACAGTAGTCTTGAACCATCATTGACTATCAGGACACAGCACTCCAAACACTATGCCATTAGTGAAGCTTACTTAACCTCTCCCAAAAATTCTGAACCAGGTAAGGTGAGACAGTGACAAGAGAAACTATTCAGAATTTCTTTAAAATACCACCCCTAATGTTGGAGAGAAATACTCAAGGCCCAGAAGACCAGTGGAGAGGAGAGGGAGGTACCATTTCCAAAATAGTCAATTCACATATGGATGATCAAGCATGAAACACAGCACTAAGTTGAATCATCCATGGGGTTTCAATTGTCATCAAGAACTAGGCATCCACTGGTGTCCACTTTGAAGAAAGTAAGTGCTTACAGGCACACCAGGAATTTCTATGTCAACAATAGCTAAATCATTTCAAAAAATAATTTATATATTTTCTTCAAATCTTAGTAACATCCTTGACTTTTCTCTTTCTCTCATACCCCACATCCAGTCTGTCAGCAAACTGCCTTCAAAATAAATGCAGAATTTGTCTCCTCTTCATCTCCTCTACCAAGCCACCATTATCTCTTGCCATGTAAACTCCAACAGCTGGTCTCCCTGCCTCCACTTCCCCTTCCTATGATCTGCTCTAAACAAAGTGACCAGAGGGAGCCATTTAAAATGTAAATCAAATCATTTGCAGATGTACAAAAAGGCAGTACAAAGCAGACTAGGAGTGTAAGTCCAGAGCTAGACTGCCATAATTCAAACTCCAGATCCATAACTTCCTAGCTGTATGACCTTACCAAGAAACTTAATCTCTTTGTATAACTTTCTGTCTTCCTTACAACAAAGGTAATATTAGTAGCTATATTGTAGATTTGTTTGAAGATTATATGAATTGATACACCCAACACACCGAGCATAGTGCCTGGAACCATAAATATTAGCTATTGTTATGTCACATAACTGCTCAAAACCTTCCAAACAATACCCATCATGCTTAAAATAAAAATCACAAGTCTGTACTATAGCTTAAAAGACCCTATGTGAACCACTAGCCTTTACATACTTCCCTGATTTCACTTTCTATCATTCTTTTCCTTGCTCAACTAATTCTATTCACATTGGCCTCCTTGCTGTTACTAGAACACCCTAGACATTTGTAATTTCATTTGTACATTCAACAAATATTCACAGCAAGTACTGTGTAACAGGAACTGCTCTAGATACTTAAAATACATAATGAACAAAACAGATGAAAATCCATACCCTTTATAAACAAATCTATGCCTTCCCCACTCCCATCTTTGTCTCCTAAATCCTATTTCCCTAGGTAAATCAAACATAAGTGAAAGTTGACCAGGAGAAATGTGGGGCCAGGTAGGGGCAAAAGACAAAAGTGAGAGAGATAAGTGGGAGCCTAGTTTATCACATGAGTGTTAGGTTTCCAAACATTGGTTTATTAAGGAGTCCTGAGACCTCAGGGCCAGTCACCTAATAATATCTCTCAGTCCCAAGCCATACCAATCTGCCCAGTAAGCCGGTCCCATCCTCCCTGGGCAAGGCCCATGCACATAAAATTAATTGCACTCATGTCCCCACATGAAATATTGAAGGACTTCAAACTGACATTGTAAGAAAATGACTTGTTTTGCTAACACAATAAATATGGCATGGTCCAATAGGTCATTGTTTAGGTAGATATTTAGGAGATTATTTTAAAACATATGACTAAATTGTTGAGACATGGATAGTGGATTATTTTTATTAATGCATACTGGAGGGAAGAAAATCCACAATTTTTTTAGTTTGTTACTAAACTAATTTCTGAGTTTCAAGACTTCTTTGTATTCTGTAAGGTGAACAAGAACACAAATTATTAAGCCAGTCCAACAGGAGACTAGAACACTCCTGGCCCTGACCCAAGGACCTCCTGCACACAGCACAGACTTCCCACCCAAGCTCCTCTGCACAGTGCTTAGCCAATTAGCAGAGTGATAAGGCAAAGTGAGGACACTTCATGAAGTCCCTAGGTTTTCAGGGCCTGTGCATGCTACAGGAGACAGGCTGCAGGACCTAACTACCTGAGGTCTCTGGGTGAAAATAAAAGGTTGGACAGCCAACCCAGCACTGACAAACCTGGTTTTAAAAAGCCCTGATGGTCATATGTCCTAATCATTCCTCTCTCTTTCCTTATTTAGCATTGGGCCTAGCTGGCTACTAGGCCTCATCTCCTACCCTAAGGCAGCAGGGAACAAATCGTTTGTGAGTCAAGGTTGCTGTTTACAGGAATCTGGTAGTAAATCTTTCTTTGAAGCAAAAATGACTGCAAAATTCTTCTGCACATCTGCACTAGGTCTATGGATTTCCTGTTTTCCCACTGTGTATATTTTTAATTCTACAGATACCACATGGATACATTCTTGTAAAAATGTAATTGGTACACATAAAGTTAAAGGCCCCCTTGACCACTGCCTCCCTATTCTATTCCCCTATCTAGAGACAACCACTATGATCAATTTGCTCTATATCACTCAAAGCCTTTTCCTATTAATCTTTGTTCTTGTATATATCTTAATTTACAAAGTTGTTTTGAGGGATTTTTCTTTGAAAGAAATAGTGCCAAACTATTATAGTGTATTTTCTGCTTGTTTTATCTCCTTAACAATATGCCTTAGAGATTTTCCCTGTTAGTAGGTACAGTTATCATATTCTTTTTAACTGTTACATAATATTCCATAATAAGGTGGTACCATTGTTTATTTAATCAGTTACCTTTGAGGCAGCTCCCATGCTGTCTTTATTTGGGCTACTCTTACAATTTCTGAAAGATGTCTGCTATAGATGGAATGTTTGTGTCCCCCCAAAATTCATATGTTGAAATCCATCTCCCAATGTGGGGCCTTTGCAAGGTGATTAGATCCTGAAGGTAGAGCCTCCGTGAATGGAATTAATGCCCTTGTACAAAAGACACCAGAGAGCTCCCTTGCCTCTTAGACCACATGAAGACACAGTGAGAAGACACCTATCTATAAACTAGGCAGCAGGCCCTCACTAGACACTGAGTCTGCCAGTGCTGGACCTTGGATTTCTCAGCCTCTAGAACTGTGAAAAATAAATATCTGTTGTTTATAAGCCACCCAGTGTATGGTATTCTTTTATAGTAGCCTGGATGGACTAAGACAATGTCCCATTGCAGAAAATAACATATTTTCCTTTGTCGTGTAACCACTTTAACTTGTTTTATTTTACTTTTCACTTTTCCCCTACTAATTCCCTATTTGGGAGACTGTTGCTTTGCCTTAGACTGAGGAACTATGAAATAGATTGCTCTTATTTTCCCTTTCACCAGAATGGTAAACTTTTTCTATCCCTGCCATAACAATATGATTTATTCACAGCCACTTCTTACTCCATTTCCTGTTTACTCTCCAAAGCCTAAGTCAGTCTATTTCCCCTTCCTGAAGTTTCTAAGACAACTTATTTCCAGAAGCAATTACCTAGAACTTCTAAAAAATATACCACCTTCCAGGAATGTTATTCAAAATATTTAGCAACCAAATGAACTAGGCACAGACCAATCTTCCCGGATGCCTGAACAGGGCAAACACTACTAGTCTTGGTGTCATGCTGACACCAAATGGCTGAATGCCAAGGGCTTTCTTGCAACTCCTTTATGAGATTGTCTCCCAAACCATGTCTCTGCCTCCAAATCACATTTTTGTTCCCCAAACTTCACTCATCCATTCGATACACATTTATCAAGATGCTACCGTATTCCTTGTATTTAGGCATTGTATTAGAGTAGGGTTTCTCAACCCCAGAACTATTAATATTTCAGGCAGTATAGTGGTTGTGGGAGACTATCCTGTGCCTTGTAAGGTGTTTGGCAAAATTCCTGGCCTCTATCCACTAGATTCCAGGAGCAACTGCCTTCTCCTCAGTCATGACAACCAAAAATGACTGCAGACATTGCCAAGTGTCCCCTGGGGGTACAAAATCACTCATGGTTGAGAACCATTATATTAGATGTTGAGGAGATATAAGACAAAAAGACAAAAATCTCTGTCCTTGGTTAGATCACAGTCTCATTTAACATTTTATTTAATATACTGGTCAGACAGCCTAAAATGTTTCTGTTGTTAGAGTTATGTGACCTAAATATCCAATATTTATTCAAAGGTCTATAGAAGCAACTTTACATTGGCAGCCATGGCCCAAGGTAAAGTAGTAGTTAATGAAAGAAATGGGTCAATGCTTATGAGCTCCATAAATAGAAATTGCAATCACAATTGTACCTTTTTTAAGGCAATAGCTGAGTCCTGAAGCATTGTGGACAAATGCAACTACATTTCCCCACTGACAGAATTTAATAGCCCAGAATCACTTTTTTATCTCCACTTGTTCCTAAATGGATATAGTCTCCTTAGACTTTAGGTATTGATTAAGAACATGTGTGTAAAGCAACTAGCTTAGTTCTAAGTGCTTGTCGTGGATTATAGCATTCATTCATCACAACAAGCCTATGAGGTAGGTGCTGTTATAATCTCAGTTTTAAAGATGAGGGAATGGAAGTGCAGACAAGTTAAGTAAGTGGCCTAAGGTCATACAACCATTACACAGTAGACCCAGAACCTACATTTTCAACTACTACATGGCACTGCCTCAATAAAGATGAAGAAGAGAAAGAATAATGAGGAAAAGAAAGAGAAAGAGGAATAAAGAATTAAACTTACCCCAGCCTCCTCCCATGGATTTGAATACGGTCCAAGTAGCAAGAGAAGCAGGTTCTGTATTGCAAATGCTCCAGACCACTTTGGAACTTGATTATGACCACCTCAGCATCAGGTGCCACAGATACAAAGTCAAGAAAAATCCCTGACAGGTCTTAAAGTTGTGTCCTCACAGGCAATATGAAGTTGGCAGGAACTACTTGCCTCGCTCAAGATCAGAGAAGCAAGGGAACAAAGTCCAAATTCTTTGACAATGTCTCACTACCCTATTCGCTGCACTATATTCCAAAGAAAAAGAGTTGCTTGCTATGGAAGAGGATACTCAAGGTCAGAAGAGCAGGAGGCCCAGACACTAGAATACCAAATAGCCATTAGTGAGTATATCCACCAAAGGAGTCTTCAGATAGAGGCTCTGAATGGTTCACCACTGAAGATAAGCATCTCCATTGTACTTGAATGTTTCTCTTCTTTTTCTTTTTGCCTCCACAACACAGAATCTTCACTGACTTGATTTTCATTCTTTGCCAAGTCCACCCAAATTCACTGTCCTAGGTAAGTTAAAAGACATATATATACAGTCAGTTTTCCTATAACATGATATATGTATTCTTTAAAAATTGCTGCACTATGCAAAATTACACAATAAAAACCACAGGGCTTATGGGGAAAATGGGACTAGAGGAACAACAATAAAAATATCAGCAACATGTTAAAAACCAGGTAAGAAAGGCAGCACAGTTTTGCACATGCTAATGGTTAAGAAATACATAAATACTACAATAAAAATGGCACTATAACTTGAAAAAACCTAAAGTTTGCTTGTGGATGTGGGCATGGCAGATTATGAGTTATTGTGAAGTGGTGAAAGGAGTGTTATCTGAAATCAGATGAAAAGTTGTAAAACTAAATGTGAATGGCTGTGGCTAGTATATGTTTGACGTGTGTGTTTTGTGTATTACCCTACAGCTCAGTTCAGCTGGGTGCTGTTTTCTGCATTCACCTGGTGTTTCTTACTGATGGAATCATGCTCAAGCAAACACAAAATTCATGTCATGCTCAGATTGTCCACTGATATATCAATCACATTGGAACAAACAGACGTTACAGCAGAACGGACTTACAATTATTTAGCTAGTAAGAAGATGGAAGACAGTGGCAGAATGAAGTATTATCAAGGACAATAAGCATCCAGTTAAAATTGCAAGCTACTTTTCCATGCTACTGTAAACGCATACACCTACAACTAAAAGAAAATATATTTTTATATTTTCCCTTTTGTTCCAAGATCCTAAGACAAAATACTGTGAGGGTTACAGGTCCTATTTATCTCCTAGTGTGAAGGCACTAACCTGGACCTGCTGCCTTCCCCAAAGAGACAGGACAGGTAAGTAGGAGTCTTTGGAGGATTATCGGACTTAAAAAATTTTTTTTAATGTTTATTTATTTTTGAGAGCCAGAGAGTGACAGAGCATGAGCGGGGGAGGGGCTGAGAGCGAGGGAGTCAGAATCCCAAGCAGGCTCCAGGCTCTGAGCTGTCAGCACAGAGCCCAAAACGGGGCTTGAACTCATGGACCACGAGATCATGACTTGAGCTGAAGTCACATGCTTAACTGACTGAGCCACCCAGGTGCCCCTATCGGACTTTTATAGAACCTTCACCTCAACCAGTACTTAACAGGCACAACTGAACTAAATAGAGACAGAAACAGCCCCCAGTGTCCATTTTTAATTATTTCCCTTGATTTTGTGCTTTTGCATATCTGATTCCCTCCTCCTAGAATATTTCCCCTTGTAATCGTTTTCAAAATATGTCCACAAATTTTTGATACTTCCCCACTTGAGGATGTGAAGTCTAATTCTTCTCCCCTTGAGTATGACCTGGACTTAATGACTCACTTCTAACAAACAAATAAAGAGATGGTATGTCACTTCTGATATTAGGTTATAAAAAATACTGTGAGTTCCATCTTGATTTTCTGACCCTCCCCTTGGGATCATTGGCTATGAGGAAAGCCAGCTGCCATGCTTTAAGTTTCCCTAGAGAGAGGGCCATGTGGCAAGGAAAAAAACAGCCCACAAGAAACTGAGGCCTGTCAACAGTCATGTGAGTAAGCTTGGAAGCAGATTCTGCAATCCCAGCTGGGCCTTGAGATGACTACACCTTGGCTGACAGTTTAATTGCAACCTCTTGACAGACTGAGCCAGACCCATTCATTTAAGCCACTCCCAGATTCTTGACTCTGAAATACTGTGTGAGATATTAATATTTGTTGTTTTAAACAGCTATGTTTGGGATAACTAATTAATGATAGCTATCTATTAGCAATAGATAACTAATACAACTCTTCCCCACTTGGTTCATTTTCATTTGTTCTTCAAGCAGCAACTGAAGTGTAACCTAGTCCATGAAATCATCCTGACGACGTTCTGCTACAGAGCCCACTTAGTAATCTTTTTCAAGTTTTACTTATTATATATTTTCAGTCTTTAAACTTCCATCTGGTTAGTGTTTATATTTTTTATTTCTTTGCTGAGGCTTTCTATTTTTCTATTTTTTTCAAGGATTTTGCCCTTGTTAGTGTATTTTTATAATAGCTTTGCTTTAATTTTTTCTGATAATTCCAACATCTGTCATCAAGGATGGCATCTGTTGATTGTCTTTTCTCATGTGAGTTAAGACTTTAATTCTTCATTTGCCTAATAATTTTGGATTGTATCCTGGATAATTTAGATGTTGCCTTATCAGGTCTTGGAAATTGTTTAAATCCTATGAAGAATGTTGATACTGATGTTTTTGTTTTAGCAGGCAGTCAACCTGGTTAGGTTCAAGTGAAAGTTCTGATCCAACATCTGTGGGTTGTGGTTCCAAAGTTTATTCAATTTTCAAAGCCTTTACAGCACTATCCAGGTATGTTTCACATGTTCACCATTAAGTGAATAGTATGAGACCTGGGTGGTGGTCTATCTGTTCAGTACTTAAAGAGTTTAGTCTGCTAAATAGGACCTAATCCACACATGTTCACTCAGGGATGAGCTCTGTAGTTCATAAACAACTTTATAAGGTCACTTTCCCAAGCTTCTCCTTTTCTATGATCTCCTCGGCACTTTTCAGAACCCTGAGGCTATTTTTGTGTAGTCCTCTGGCCTGAAAGCTAAGGCTTTAGTTACCCTACTCTACAATGCACTTTTGCAATTGTACCCTTGTTTGGGTCCAAGCAATAGGAGACAGAGAGGGAAAAAAGCAATGGAAGTTAGCCCAACCCTCTGTGAACCACAGATCCAACAAAAAGGGAGGAAAATTCCCTATCCTCAAAGTTTTAGCCCCTACAGGCTCCAATTATCAGCTGCTGCCACTATTGCCACAGAATGGGAGCCAGAACACAAGAAAACAGAAAAGAGTAGAAAAAAAGGAGGACTTCCACACTAAGTGTTAGGATTTCCCTTTTCCATTATTTTTTTTAAATTTTATTTATTTTGAGAGAGAGAGCATGCACAGGGGAGGGGCAGAGATAGAGGGAGAGAGAGAATCCTAACAGTGAAGAGCCTGATGCAGGGCTCAAACTCAAAAATTGTGAGATCACGACCTGAGCTGAAATCAAGAGTTGGACGCTTAACTGACTGAGCCACCCAGGTGCCATCCCCTTTTCCATTCTTGAGCCAGAATTAGATTGCTTCTCCTAGAGCTCTCTCTGTCTGCTCCCTGATGGCTGCTTAACAGGATTCTAGTGTGCTGAGTTCAGGCCAGGGTATAGCAGAATTTTTTAATGGCATACTTATCACCAGTTCAGTTAATACTTTGATTTCTGTTTTTCTCCCCCAATCTGCTACTATTTACCTTTCATACTGTTCAATGACCCATTCATTCTGTTCAGATTTTATAGCTATAATACAATGGTGAAGACAAGGTAGAGTATGCTTATTTCATCTAACCCATAACTGGAATCCCATGATACTATATTATAATTACCTAATCTTGTTTTTCTGTTTCTCCCTCCAAGCTCCTTAGAACAGAGATTTTGTATATCACCCCATAACTAGAACATAGCCTGAAATAACATTGGTGATTAATAAATTTTTCAGTAATCACTGAATGATTGAAGGCCCAATCCCAGAAAAGTACCCATTCCTAGAATCCAAAAGCAAGGACACCAGCTTGGCAGTATAAGCATGGAGCAGAGCTTGTACCAGTGACAAAAAATTGCAGTGCCCTTTTTAGTAGTGTAAGTCATTTCCACAGAGGCCCTCTTATGGCAATGCTCCCATCTTTGCCATCTAATCCATTATTACTTGCAGGACAGAGGTTTCACATGTAGTAGTAAAGGGATGGGTATATATATATAAATGACCATCAATCAAAACATTTCAATGAACAAACCAACTTGTTCTATGCTAGGCACAGGAAGAATAGAAAAGGAGGAGGAATTGCCCCTACTTCTCAAGGAACTTACAGTTACAATACAGTTACAAAGACTCATATGGAAAAACAAAAAAAAAATCAAGACATGACATCAGGAAATATGTAATTGTGAAGAGCACTGTAGTAGTTCAAAGGAGGTGCAGATCAGTGCACACTGGCTCAGCTACAGCAGAGGAAGAGGCAGGACTTGAGACGAGTCTTCAACTATGGATTAGAGCGTAGTAAGTGGAGGGTTTTTTAGAAATATTAAGCAACACAAGCAAAGATATGAATATGGGGAAGGGCATGAAAAATAGATGGGCCTGACTAGACAAAAGATTATATTTGATGAACCATAAGAAGACTCAGTGGTCTATACTTATTGCTACATTCTGGCCATGGTGTCAAATAATATTAAAATCCCAGGGCTAAGAGGGATCTTCACTTATTCAACCCCATCCAATGCCTAAGACTCTTATTGTTTTGTTCATCCAATTCCCCTCACCCTTCTCCTAATACACACACACACACACACACACACACACACACACCACTCTATTTCTGACCACATTGGTCCATTTAGAATCAGTGTATCTCTTTTGAGAAGTATCAGAAAATATTTTCTATCTATACTGGGGTTGCCAGGACATCACATGGAGAGAGCCTAAATGCAGAATAAAGGAAAGCAAAGACAAACAGGGCCCCCTCCAAAAAATGGCAAGAAAGAGTCTGATGATATCAATTGATCCCTTGAACCAGCCCTCCCTGAAATCACTTCCCTATTATATCACACAATAGACTCTATTTTTAAGCTTTTTGAATTGGGTTTCTGCTCATGTGCCACAAAAAGAGTCTTGACTAACACAAGCCTTCTCCACACTCTGTTCACCAACTGGTTAAGCAGCCCAATGGTTTGGAGTCTTCAGATTGTAGGGCAAACATTTCTTTTTGAGGCAGCCTATAACATCTTTAGACAGCCCTCTTAAAATATTACTCCTTTATTGAATTAAAATTTGCCTTCCTGTTACTTCATCTTCTTGGTTCTAGTACTCATCTCTGGAACCAAATAGAACAAGGGTAATCCCTCTGGCACACTCCTTTGAGGACAGCTTTTGTGTCTTCCTTGAGATTGCTCACACTCAGTTCCTTCAACAGTTCCTCATGGCATAGTTTGTATGACTGCAGGTACTCTTACCAGCTTGGTCACACTGCTCTGAATGGGTTCCAGTTTGTAAAAGGTATTGTCCAAGACTAAGTGAAACATTCTAATTTGATGAATACACATTACAATGGGATTATCGATTCTCTCACATTCTATCATCATAGTGGTTCTCAACTTTGGTTTCCCATTTGAATCACCTGGGGAGCTTTAAACCTACTTATTTCTAGGCCCTACCACCACAGATTCCTATGCAGTTGATCTGGATTGCAACCTGTGAAGCCAAGTGTGTGAACCACCATATTAAGGCATCATGAAAAAAATGCATAGACATGGGCAAAATAAGTGAAAGGGTTAAATGGTACAAACTTCTAGTTATAAAATAAATAAGTCACAGGGATAAAAAGTACAACATAGGAAATACAGTAAAAAATATTGTAATAACTTGCATGGCAACAGATGGTAACTACACTTATTGTGGTGAATGAGTAATGTATAAAATTCTAACTATATATTAGTTATAGAATGTACTAATATTAATATATTAGTATTAGTATAATATTTTATATATAGAATTATTGAATCACTATGAATCACTATCACTTGAAACTAATATAACACTGTATGCCAACTATACTTAAATAAAAAACAGAATAAGACATTTGAAACAAACAAGCATATAGACACATCTCACAGCTAACTTACATTTGAGCTCATTGAACGTTAAAGCCCCTAAGACTTTTTAATATGAGCTCTGCTAAGCCACATTCCATATTTGGGTAATCAGTTTCTTGGACTTTCCCCATAGTCTTTTGTGCTACATTTTTAAATTTCATCTTGCAGATTCAGCCCATCTACCAAATATGTCAAAATTTGCAGAATCATAATTCTGGCTTCCATTGTGTATACTATGCCTTTTAAAATCTTATGAGCCTGTTTTTTTATAACTTCAACCAAGTCATGGATAAAAATGTTTAATAGGACAAGGTTAAGGACAGTACTCTATAACTTATTACTAGAAATCATCATATTAAGTGTCCAAATCTGTACCCATAACTTTTTGTTATATTACTTCAACAAACTATACTAATTGACATAACTGTATGAATGAGACCACAGATCTTCATACTTTCCACAAATACATCATGAGAAATCTTGCTAAATGCCTGGATTACAGCCACATATATATTGTAGGCTACATTCTCCAGAGCCATCACTCAACTAATTAAATAAGCAAATGAAATTTGTATTATATGACTTCTCAGCAAATCCATGTTGACTCCTACTGATCAGAGCTAACACTTCTTAGGATTATAAACTATCTTCTAATTGCAATCTCTAGAATTATTGTCTAAGATTGACATAAAGTTTGCCAGCCTGTGTTTCATACAATCAATCCATCATTACTTCCTTTCCAAAACCTACAATTTCATTTGGCCATTTCATGTCTTCCTGAAAATTGGTCCAGCTTCTTCAAGTTTTATTATCTGCAGAAGAATCCAGAAATTAATGTCTATGATTATGTCTGATGTGTGACTTTCACAGAGAGCCCGAGACACTGAAGTAACCAGCCTCTCCTTCAGTCCAACTTTCTGCTGCAAAATTGAGTACTACAGACATTAGAAATCATCAAAACACCCCATTAGGGAACCAAAGAAAAGCACCTTCCCCATCTTAGCTCAATAGTCTTTTCCTTCTTTGTTCATTATATTCACTATCATTGTGTTTCTCCAGTAGGGGTTGCCAAAGTGTGTGTGTTGGCAGGGGGCTGATTTCTATGTCATCAACTTTTATCTATGGCTGTACTGTAACTTTGAGAGTTTTGCTGCTTTATCATTCTCTTTGAGCTGGGAGCAAAGAGAGAACCCACATTATTATTTAGTAGAAGCTGCAATTGAAGAGTCTGGGCAGCAAGCAGAATAAGGAGCAGCAGAACATTCCTTTGTTCTCACACAGCTGCTTGCCTTTTACCTCTATATTTTATATGCTTAGATCTTACCTGTCAAACGCTTTCATGTCTCTCTTCCTCCCTCTCTCATGTTCCCTCTTTCCTTTCCTCCACCTTCTGTTTCTCAAATACATTGCTATATTATGTTCTCATGGCAAGGCTGGGCCTCTCAAGTTGATCTGAATTCATTATTTTTGCCAGTTTTATCCCAATTTGATGGAATTTCTTGATCACACATTGAAAGGCAGCTAAGATGAAAAGAGGCACTCTCATGAGCATAACTGGTCCTAACAGAACTGGTCAACAAGCAAAGTCTTAGATGTCACTGTCCTCAGCTCATGCTACCAGGCATGGGAAAGGGAGGGCATATTATAGGAAATACACACTTTTCCCCTGAATCTCATTTTGCAGGTCAAGTGCTGACCTAGGAGTTATGCCTCCTTTGATACATTTTCTGCAGTTCTTGGGAAGGAGGCTCTGGTGTAGAAGTATGAGCACTGGCCTTGGTTACCTCAGCTCCATCACTGATTTATGTGTGTCTTGGTATACCCATTCAACTTTTCTAAACCTATTATTTTATCCCTGGGTTGGGATAATAACAATAACAACACCAACAATAACAACAACAATAATATTGATCCCTATGAGATTGATAGGAGGATTTGAGTGACATGAAAGAATTCTATAAGCTTTGATCTTCATGAACTAAGAAGAGTGGGTTACTGAGTCTCAAGGCCCTCATATGAGCTATGTGTATATAAAATATTATCAATTATAATAATGATAGTTAAAATGTATGAGTGTATCTGACAGCCCCTCTTCTAAGCACTACACACACACACATACACATACACATACACACATGTGTGTACATGTGTAACCACATACATAAAAACTAGGGTTCTTCCAGACACCATGCCACCTACCTGTGCCATCTCAGCTCACACAACAGAGGCACCGTGGTGCACAAAAAAAGAGCACAAAGTAAGGCATCAGGAGTTCTGAGCTATAACACTCAATAAACCATGAATTCACTCTGCAGACTTAAGCAAGTCACCCCCACCAGTGATAAACTAGACAATGCCTACAAACCCTTCCTCTTATATGCTAAGACTAATAGTAAAGGGGACATAGCACTAATGGCAATGCAGGAAGAATCCCTGTTTCAATGCCTCATTATGCATACTGGTGGGGAAGGATTGGTTCTCACACCAATTACCAGGGCTGTCCCAGCCTTTATGTTCAGCCAGCACAGTATGCTGGTGTCTCTCCTGATGAGGATGGAAAGGATGATGAAGATGAGTATCAGCTGTTTTGTGAAGTCTGGAGTCTTAGTGCCTTCAAAGGAATGGCAGGAGATGACCCTGGCCTTGATTCCAACAGAATTCCTCTTGCTAGTTTTATCCAGATTCAAACCCACCTTAATCCTTATCCCATAAAATACCTTATAAAAGGTCTCAAATGCCAGTCTCCAACCCCAGAACCCAAGAAGTCCAGGCACCATCACCAAGAGCAATGGCAACTTCTACTTCTGCTCAACCACTGCTGCAAAAGGCTAACAAGGGAAGGCTACACTTCATCGTAACCCTAAGAAGAGTCTCTATCTTTCTCTAAGAAGGCTCCAAAGGATAAATATTTTCTAAGTGGCCACCCAGGTGGTATGAGAAAGCCTCTTACTCAAATTGCTCTCTTCCATAACCTAATACCTTTATGCATGAAATTCCGCTGTATATCATTTCTTTGAGAAAAGCATGCCTCAAAGGCATTAATATGCCTATAATATATGAGAAAGGTAACACATTAATCCATTAACACATTAACCTATACTTTATCAGGTAAATTTGACATACAACAGGTCCCAAAGGGATTGGGATACAAGACAAGGAATTCCTGATAATAATGATTATGAAGAATATAAAGAGATCTCCAGAGATAGAGGACACTCCTTGAATTGCAAGCATGGCCAGAAATCCATGACAGGATGTGGAATATGGGAAAGGGCGGGCATATTAGAGGAAACACACACTTTTCTAACAATAAAATCTCATTTTTTAAAAAATATTTCTTTGCTTATTTATTTTTGACAGAGACACAAAGTGTGAGCAGAAGAGGGGCTGAGAGAGGGGGAGATACAGAATCCAAAGCAGGCTCCAGGCTCTGAGCTGCAAGCACAGGGCCCTACACGGGGCTCGAACTCACGAACGTTGAGATCATGACCCGAGCTGAAGTCGACGCTCAACTGACTGAGCCACCTAGGCACCCCTTCATTTTCTACTTATAAATCTCAGGACTGGTAAATAGAAGGGTAGAGATCCTTGCCAGTTTCAAACAGATAAAGCAAGACCATAACACATGAATTTGACTAAGATAACTGACTTTATCAGGAGGTGCAATTGAATCAGTGGAGGATACACAAATTCAAGTCCCTCCCGTTCTCTGAACCTCATTTTCACCATATACAAAATGAGGAGTTTGGATAACCCAAGCCTAAGATCTCATCTAACTCTAACATCCTATAATTAAATTCTCAAGAACTTGCCGGTATACTATTAAAGCAAACAGAAGAGATTCAGGATCCATTGGTACTTATACTTTGAGACAGATTATTTTTTCAGTCAATATTTATTGAATGCTTAATATATGCCAGGACTATGTTAGGCACTACACAAGGCCCTTCACAGGCATCATCTCATTTAATCTCCCCAATACCTTAGGAGACAAACATTATTATTAGTCCTATAATGAAACTGAGACTCAGAGAGGTTAAATGAATTTTGTAAGATCACACAGTTGGTAAATGATAGAATTCAAACCCACTAGCCACTCTTTAGCAAAATTATGATAGAACACATATCACCATACCCTTAGAATGACCAAGCATAAGCAAAATGAAGAAAATGGCTGTGTGATGCCATGGAAAACATAAGCTTTGGATTCAGACAGATGTGGCTGTAACTTCTGACTCTGTTAATTTACGTACTCTAAGCTTAGGTTTCCTTATCTTTAAAATGAGAATAAAAGGGTTGATATCAGAACCAAATCTCAATGAATAACATAAAAATGTAAAGCACTTGGTACATGGTAAATAATAAGAGAATTCTTTCCCACTGTAAAGCCTTACCAATTAAGTTTATGAACCAAAGGAAGGATGCAAGCATAATTATACTCTTTTCCAGGTTCTACAGGTTGTGTGGTTCTAAAATACCACCAAGAATGAGGTAGAAAACCTGCCTTAATTTGCAAAACAACTTAGGGCCCATGCATCTGATAGAAAGCAGCTAGGCTAGGCATCTATTCTTTAGTCTCTAAGCTACATACTCATTCTGCATTTGAGTAACTAGTGGGGATGAACTCTAAGAAGCCAAAAGCAATGTAACACCAAGGGCAGCGTGCCACTGCTTCAGCTCTTCCAAGCTAACTCACTTTGATACCTAAATTTCTGTTGTCAAAGAAATAGGATTCTCTGAGTCCTAGGCAGATTGTGAGTGTAGTTAGGATGATCCTACCCAGGTGGTGGAAAAAAGGTACAGAGAGGAGAGTGAGATTATTGAGCCCAGGCTGTGGCAGGAGCCAGAGGTAGTGAAATAGAGTTACAGTACCCCATATTCCTGAAAACTCCCTTTCCTAAGGCATATAAAGAATAGAACACTGGTGGTGAATACTACTAGCTCCTAGCTTGCTGAACATACTCAGAGTAAATAACAAGAATCTTTAATCTTTACTGATTTTCTGAAGCTCAGAACAATGTCATGAGGGAGACTGGGAAGAAATTATAACCTTACTTCACATATGAGGAATCTAAGACTCAGAGACAATATGTAACTTACCCTCAGTCCTCAGACATTAAAGGATAGAAATAGTATTCAATCCCAAATATGTTTAGATACCATTGTAGAGTTCATCACATGGGAAGAAAGAGAGTCATGAGGAATGAACCAGCATACAACCCTATAATCTGTGGCTTCTTGTTAGCAGAAGCTATGCAGAGAGACCTATAGGGATACTGATGCTGCATTTACAAATGGGACCAAGAATAACAAATCCAGTTTAGGGAAGTAGGAACTTTGATGCTTACGCTACAAGTCTCCACTATGCTCTGATGCCCCAAATAAAACTAGCAGAATTTTGCAGAACTAGCAGAGCTGGTGATAAACAGAAGAAAATTTCATTCCTTTGTAAGAACTCTTCTAGGAGGAAAAACAGGCGTGGAAATAGTAAACAGTGAAGAAAGCAGAGATTACAATATACTTAGGCTTTAGAATTTAAATAAAAATCCTATGTTCATTTACATTTCACATGGAAACATAAGATGGTCTCAACCAAATATTTCTATGGTCATAAGAGGTCTGTCAGTTGCCACAATAATGCTGCATAGCAAACCACCCCTAAACTCAGAAATGTGAAACAACAGACATTTATTTTTACCCACATGTCACTCACCTAGGTTAGGCCTACATGGGCTTGGCACCAGACTTTGGGATGGATCCAGGTATGCTCCACATATCTCTCATTTTCCCTGGAACAGCGGGATCCGTGGGTCATGTTCACTTCATGGTAATGGCAGAAGGGCAAAAGATAAGTCTAACAACAAAATATATTCTATGCCTCTGCCCTTGTCATGTCTCCTTAGCCAGATGACTAAGCACAAACTCAAGGGGTGATGGACCATACTCCAACCATTACTAGGCCAAAGTAAATCACAAGGCCAAGCTCAATATTAAAATGGTACGGAGGTATATTCTTCCCACAGAGATTGAGGAGTAAGGTCAAGGGAGTGAACAATAAATGTAACACAGTCAATAAAAGTTTTACATGTGGGGCAGCATTTATTTAACTTAAAAAGGCAACACAACATACTGATGAAAAGCTTAGGCTGTGACATTAGGCATACTTGAATTGAAATCCCACTTTTCCACTTAGTATACTAGCTTTTTGCACCCAATCACCATCTTTTATGTGCCAATATGGGGAATAGGGGGAGAGGAGGCAATCAAAATTAGGAGAATGTTTGTTGTACTTAAGGTATCACCCCAATAAAATGTTAAAATTGCTGTAACCAAGAAGAAAAAAATGTTTATGTATCCAAGGGTTCCAGTTAATTAAGAGGTGCCTGACTGGCTCAGTTGGTAGAGCATTGCCACTATTTATTTCAGGATCATGAATTCAAGCCTCACATTAGGGGTAGAATTTACTTTTAAAAATGTAGAATCATCCGATATTATTAGGGTGTCTGGCTGGTTCAGTCAGTAGAGCATGTGACTCTTGATCTCAGGTTTGTAAGTTCAAGTCCCATGTTGGGTGTAGAGATTTACTTAAAAATAAAATCTTAAAAAAATGTTTTTAAAAAGGTCCCAATTAATTAAGTCTTAACTGTTTTATTTTTTACTTTGCTTTGATTTCAAAGAGAAAATGAATCATTTCCTGCAACAAACCAAAATTACTCTAGGGGCGCCTGGGTGGCTCAGTCAGTTAAGCAATCAACTCTTGGATTTGGCTCAGGTCATGATCTCATGGTTCATGAGCTCAAGCCCTGCATCTGGCTCCATACTAACAGTGTGTAGCCTGCTTGGGATAGACTACTATCCATATTCTAGTCTGGCCACTGGGTGTCACACAGGCAGAAAATATTCAAATAGCACTGCAAAAGTTTGTTTCTTTGTTTGTTTGTTTGTTTGTTTGTTTGTTTTAAGCAGGCTTTACACCCAGAACAGAGCCCAACATGGGGCTTGAACTCAAGACCATGAGATCAAAACCTGAGCTGAGATCAAGGGTCATATGATTAACCAACTGAGCCACCCAGGCACCCCATCACTACAAAAGTTTTAAAAACTAAACTGATATAGGAACTTCAGCCCACAGAAGGAGTGTTGGAAATTGTGGTCTTAACTAAACCAGATTATCTGATTAAAAATGAAAATATCAACATGCTCAACAGTATTTAAGCAAGTCCTAGGGTCTCAAAAATGTAATATTCAAAATGCCCATGATACAATCCAAAATTACTAGACATACAAATGACTACAAAATCTTGACTTACATAGGAAAAGATAATCAAGAGGTCAGTCATGGAATGACACAGATGTTGGGATTATCTGATAAAGTCTTTAATTCAGCTATTATAAAAATGCTCAAGTGAAAATAATGAACACTTTTTAAATTTGTTTAATGTTTATTTAGTTTTGAGAGAGAGAGAGGCAGAGCTTGACTGAGGGAGGAGCAGAGAGAGAGAAGGAGACACATAATTGAAAGCAGGCTCCAGGCTCTGAGCCATCAGCACAGAGCAAGACATGGGGCTTGAACTCATGAACCATGAGATCATGACCTGAGCCAAAGTGAGACGTTCAAATGACTAAGCCACACAGGTGTCCCAATAATGAATACTCTTGAAACAAATAGTAAAATCCAACATTATCTGTAAAGAAAAAAAGATGTATAAAAGAATCAAATGAAAATATTAAAATCAAAAAATAACTTAAGGACTCATTAAATAGTCTCATTAAGTAGACAGGACAGAGGAAAGAATCTGTGAATTTGAAATAGAATCAAAAAATATTACCCATGCTGAAATGTAGAAACAAACAAACAAGGTTTAAAAAAAATGAACAGAGTCTCAGAGAACTGTGGAGCAACAACAAAAGATTTAACAATAGTGCCCTCAGAGTCTTAAAAGGAGAAGAAAAATAATGTAGTGCTGAAAAAATATTTGAAGAAATAATAGCTGAAAACATCTCAAGCTTAGCAAAAGAAAAAAACCCTACAGATTCAAGAAGATGAGGGAACCTCAAATTAGATAAACCTAATAAAATGAATGAAATGAAATGAATGTCAAGATCATGCATCATGGTTGAACTTCTAAAAAATAAAGACAAAGAAAAAAATCCTGAAAGCAACCAGAGAGAAATAGGGATGGGGGAGTGTTACAAAGGACTGTAGGTTTTCCATTAAAGACCATGAAGGGCAAGGAAGTTGCATGATATTTTTAAAGAAAAGAAATATTATCCCAGAATTCTATGTCCAGTGAAAACATCCTTCAGGAGTGAAAGTAAAATAAAATCATTTTCAAACAAAAGAATCTAAATTCATAAACAGTTTACTTGTTCTTAATCGCAAAAGGAAATTCTTCAGATAGAAAGGAAATAATACCAAGAGAAAACTTGGAACTTCAGGAATAAAGGAGCATAAAAAGAATTGTATCTGGATGAGTATAATAGAAATGAGCAGAAGAAATATTTGAAGTAATGGTTGATATTTTCCCAAAATGAATATTTGAACCCAAGCCATAGATACAAGAAGCCCAGAAAATACCAAATATAACAAATACCATAAAATCTACAACTCAGTGGGAATGCAAGCTGGTGCAGCCACTCTGGAAAACAGTATGGAGATTCCTCAAAAAATTAAAAATAGAACTACCCTATGACCCAGCAACTGCACTACTATGTATTTATACAAGGGATACAGGTGTGCTGTTTTTAAGGGACACATGCACCCCAATATTTATAGCAGAATTATCAACAATAGCCAAAGTATGGAAAGAACCCAAATGTCCATCGATGGATGAATGGATAAAGAAGAAGTGGTATATATATACAATGGAGTATTACTTGGCAATAAAAAGGAATGAAATCTTGCCATTTGCAACTACATGGATGGAACCAGAGGGTATTATGCTAAGCGAAATTAGTCAGAGAAAGACACATATCATGTGACTTCACTCATATGAGGACTTTAAGAGACAAAACAGATGAACATAAGGGAAGGGAAACAAAAATAATATAAAAACAGGGAGGAGGACAAAACATGAGACTCTTAAATATGGAGAATAAGCAGAGGGTTACTGGACGGGGTGTGGGAGGGGAATGGGCTAAATGGGAATGGGTAAGGGGCACTAAGGAATCTACTCCTGAAATCATTGTTGCACTATATGCTAACTAATTTGGATGTAAATTAAAATTTTTTTTAAAATTTTTTTTTTATGAAATTTATTGACAAATTGGTTTCCATACAACACCCAGTGCTCATCCCAAAAGGTGCCCTCCTCAATACCCATCACCCACCCTCTCCTCCCTCCCACCCCCCATCAACCCTCAGTTTGTTCTCAGTTTTTAAGTCTCTTATGCTTTGGCTCTCTCCCATTCTAACCTCTTTTTTTTTTTTTCCTTCCCCTCCCCCATGGGTTCCTGTTAAGTTTCTCAGGATCCACATAAGAGTGAAACCATATGGTATCTGTCTTTCTCTGTATGGCTTATTTCACTTAGCATCACACTCTCCAGTTCCATCCACGTTGCTACAAAAGGCCATATTTCATTTTTTCTCATTGCCACGTAATATTCCATTGTGTATATAAACCACAATTTCTTTATCCATTCATCAGTTGATGGACATTTAGGCTCTTTCCATAATTTGGCTATTGTTGAGAGTGCTGCTATGAACATTGGGGTACAAGTGGCCCTATGCATCAGTGCTCCTGTATCCCTTGGATAAATTCCTAGCAGTGCTATTGCTGGGTCATAGGGTAGGTCTATTTTTAATTTTCTGAGGAACCTCCACACTGCTTTCCAGAGCGGCTGCACCAATTTGCATTCCCACCAACAGTGCAAGAGGGTTCCCGTTTCTCCACATCCTCTCCAGCATCTATAGTCTCCTGATTTGTTCATTTTGGCCACTCTGACTGGCGTGAGGTGATACCTGAGTGTGGTTTTGATTTGTATTTCCCTGATAAGGAGCGACGCTGAACATCTTTTCATGTGCCTGTTGGCCATCCGGATGTCTTCTTGAGAGAAGTGTCTATTCATGTTTTCTGCCCATTTCTTCACTGGGTTATTTGTTTTTCGGGTGTGGAGTTTGGTGAGCTCTTTATAGATTTTGGATACTAGCCCTTTGTCCGATATGTCATTTGCGAATATCTTTTCCCATTCCGTTAGTTGCCTTTTAGTTTTGTTGGTTGTTTCCTTTGCTGTGCAGAAGCTTTTTATCTTCATAAGGTCCCAGTAATTCACTTTTGCTTTTAATTCCCTTGCCTTTGGGGATGTGTCGAGTAAGAGATTGCTACGGCTGAGGTCAGAGAGGTCTTTTCCTGCTTTCTCCTCTAGGGTTTTGATGGTTTCCTGTCTCACATTTAGGTCCTTTATCCATTTTGAGTTTATTTTTGTGAATGGTGTGAGAAAGTGGTCTAGTTTCAACCTTCTGCATGTTGCTGTCCAGTTCTCCCAGCACCGTTTGTTAAAGAGGCTGTCTTTTTTCCATTGGATGTTCTTTCCTGCTTTGTCAAAGATGAGTTGGCCATACGTTTGTGGGTCTAGTTCTGGGGTTTCTATTCTATTCCATTGGTCTATGTGTCTGTTTTGGTGCCAATACCATGCTGTCTTGATGATGACAGCTTTGTAGTAGAGGCTAAAGTCTGGGATTGGGATGCCTCCTGCTTTGGTCTTCTTCTTCAAAATTCCTTTGGCTATTCGGGGCCTTTTGTGGTTCCATATGAATTTTAGGATTGCTTGTTCTAGTTTCGAGAAGAATGCTGGTGCAATTTTGATTGGGATTGCATTGAATGTGTAGATAGCTTTGGGTAGTATTGACATTTTGACAATATTTATTTTTCCAATCCATGAGCAGGGAATGTCTTTCCATTTCTTTAAATCTTCTTCAATTTCCTTCAGAAGCTTTCTATAGTTTTCAGCATACAGATCCTTTACATCTTTGGTTAGATTTATTCCTAGGTATTTTATGCTTCTTGGTGCAATTGTGAATGGGATCAGTTTCTTTATTTGTCTTTCTGTTGCTTCATTGTTAGTGTATAAGAATGCAACTGATTTCTGTACATTGATTTTGTATCCTGCAACTTTGCTGAATTCCTGTATCAGTTCGAGCAGACTTTTGGTGGAGTCTATCGGATTTTCCATGTATAATATCATGTCATCTGCAAAAAGCGAAAGCTTGACTTCATCTTTGCCAATTTTGATGCCTTTGATTTCCTTTTGTTGTCTGATTGCTGATGCTAGAACTTCCAGCACTATGTTAAACAGCAGCGGTGAGAGTGGGCATCCCTGTCGTGTTCCTGATCTCAGGGAAAAAGCTCTCAGTTTTTCCCCGTTGAGGATGATGTTAGCTGTGGGCTTTTCATAAATGGCTTTTATGATCTTTAAGTATGTTCCTTCTATCCTGACTTTCTCAAGGGTTTTTATTAAGAAAGGGTGCTGAATTTTGTCAAAGGCCTTTTCTGCATCGATTGACAGGATCATATGGTTCTTCTCTTTTTTTGTGTTAATGTGATGTATCACGTTGATTGATTTGCGAATGTTGAACCAGCCCTGCATCCCAGGAATGAATCCCACTTGATCATGGTGAATAATTCTTTTTATATGCCGTTGAATTCGATTTGCTAGTACCTTATTGAGAATTTTTGCATCCATATTCATCAGGGATATTGGCCTGTAGTTCTCTTTTTTTACTGGGTCTCTGTCTGGTTTAGGAATCAAAGTAATACTGGCTTCATAGAATGAGTCTGGAAGTTTTCCTTCCCTTTCTATTTCTTGGAATAGCTTGAGAAGGATAGGTATTATCTCTGCTTTAAACGTCTGGTAGAACTCCCCTGGGAAGCCATCTGGTCCTGGACTCTTCTTTGTTGGGAGATTTTTGATAACCGATTCAATTTCTTCACTGGTTATGGGTCTGTTCAAGCTTTCTATTTCCTCCTGATTGAGTTTTGGAAGAGTGTGGGTGTTCAGGAATTTGTCCATTTCTTCCAGGTTGTCCAATTTGTTGGCATATAATTTTTCATAGTATTCCCTGATAATTGTTTGTATCTCTGAGGGATTGGTTGTAATAATTCCATTTTCATTCATGATTTTATCTATTTGGGTCATCTCCCTTTTCTTTTTGAGAAGCCTGGCTAGAGGTTTGTCAATTTTGTTTATTTTTTCAAAAAACCAACTCTTGGTTTCGTTGATCTGCTCTACAGTTTTTTTAGTTTCTATATTGTTTATTTCTGCTCTGATCTTTATTATTTCTCTTCTTCTGCTGGGTTTAGGCTGTCTTTGCTGTTCTGCTTCTAGTTCCTTTAGGTGTGCTGTTAGATTTTGTATTTGGGATTTTTCTTGTTTCTTGAGATAGGCCTGGATTGCAATGTATTTTCCTCTCAGGACTGCCTTTGCTGCATCCCAAAGCGTTTGGATTGTTGTATTTTCATTTTCGTTTGTTTCCATATATTTTTTAATTTCTTCTCTAATTGCCTGGTTGACCCACTCATTCGTTAGTAGGGTGTTCTTTAACCTCCATGCTTTTGGAGGTTTTCCAGACTTTTTTCTGTGGTTGATTTCAAGCTTCATAGCATTGTGGTCTGAAAGTAAGCATGGTATAATTTCAATTCTTGTAAACTTATGAAGGGCTGTTTTGTGACCCAGTATATGATCTATCTTGGAGAATGTTCCATGTGCACTCGAGAAGAAAGTATATTCTGTTGCTTTGGGATGCAGGGTTCTAAATATATCTGTCAAGTCCATCTGATCCAATGTGTCATTCAGGGCCCTTGTGTCTTTATTGACCGTGTGTCTAGATGATCTATCCATTTCTGTAAGTGGTGTATTAAAGTCCCCTGCAATTACCACATTCTTATCAATAAGGTTGCTTATGTTTATGAGTAATTGTTTGATATATTTGGGGGCTCCGGTATTCGGTGCATAGACATTTATAATTGTTAGCTCTTCCTGATGTAACTAATATATAACTATTATATAATGTCCTTCTTCATCTCTTGTTACAGCCTTTAATTTAAAGTCTAGTTTGTCTGATATAAGTATGGCTACTCCAGCTTTCTTTTGGATTCCAGTCGCATGATAAATAGTTCTCCAACCCCTCACTCTCAATCTAAAGGTGTCCTCAGGTCTAAAATGAGTCTCTTGTAGACAGCAAATAGATGGGTCTTGTTTTTTTATCCATTCTGATACCCTATGTCTTTTGGTTGGCGCATTTAATCCATTTACATTCAGTGTTATTATAGAAAGATACGGGTTTAGAGTCATTGTGATGTCTGTATGTTTTATGCTTATAGTGATGTCTCTGGGACTTTGTCTCACAGGGTCCCCCTTAGGATCTCTTGTAGGGCTGGTTTAGTGGTGACAAATTCCTTCAGTTTTTGTTTGTTTGGGAAGACTTTTATCTCTCCTTCTATTCTAAATGACAGACTTGCTGGATAAAGGATTCTTGGCTGCATATTTTTTCTGTTCATCACATTGAAGATCTCCTGCCAATTCTTTCTGGCCTGCCAAGTTTCAAAAGAGAGATCAGTCACGAGTCTTATAGGTCTCCCTTTATATGTGAGGGCACGTTTACCCCTTGCTGCTTTCAGAATTTTCTCTTTATCCTTGTATTTTGCCAGTTTCACTATGATATGTCATGCACAAGATCGATTCAAGTTACGTCTGAAGGGAGTTCTCTGTGCCTCTTGGATTTCAATGCCTTTTTCCTTCCCCAGTTCAGGGAAATTCTCAGCTATGATTTCTTCAAGTACCCCTTCAGCACCTTTCCCTCTCTCTTCCTCCTCTGGGATACCAATTATGCGTATATTATTTCTTTTTAGTGTATCACTTAGTTCTCTAATTTTCCCCTCATACTCCTGGATTTTTTTATCTCTCTTTTTCTCAGCTTCCTCTTTTTCCATAACTTTATCTTCTAGTTCACCTATTCTCTCCTCTGCCTCTTCAAGCCGAGCTGTGGTGGTTTCCATTTTGTTATGCATTTCGTTTAAAGCGTTTTTCAGCTCCTCGTGACTGTTCCTTAGTCCCTTGATCTCTGTAGCAAGAGATTCTCTGCTGTCCTGTATACTGTTTTCAAGCCCAGCGATTAATTTTATGACTATTATTCTAAATTCACTTTCTGTTATATTATTTAAGTCCTTTTTGATCAGCTCATTAGCTGTTGTTATTTCCTGGAGATTCTTCTGAGGGGAATTCTTCCGCTTGGTCATTTTGGACAGTCCCTGGCGTGGTGAGGACCTGCAGGGCACTTCCCCTGTGCTGTGGTGTATAACTGGAGTTGGTGGGCGGGGCCGCAGTCAGACCTGATGTCTGCCCCCAGCCCACCGCTGGGGCCACAGTCAGACTGGTGTGTGCCTTCTCTTCCCCTCTCCTAGGGGCGGGATTCACTGTGGGGTGGTGTGGCTCGTCTGGGCTACTTGCACCCTGCCAGGCTTGTGATGCTGGGGATCTGGCGTATTAGCTGGGGTGGGTAGGCAAGGTGCTCGGGGGCAGGAGGGGCAGGCTTAGATCGCTTCTCCTTAGGTGATCCACTTCAGGAGGGGCCCTGTGGCAGCGGGAGGGAGTCAGATCCGCTGCCGGAGGTTTGGCTCCGCCGAAGCACAGAGTTGGGTGTTTGCGCGGAGCGAGCAAGTTCCCTGGCAGGAACCAGTTCCCTTTGGGATTTCGGCTGGGGGATGGGCGGGGGAGATGGCGCTGGCGAGCGCCTTTGTTCCCCACCAAACTGAGCTCTGTTGTCAGGGGGCTCAGCAGCTCTCCCTCCCTTTGTCCTCCAGCCTTCCCGCTTTCCGAGCAGAGCTGTTAACTTATGACCTCCCAGACGCTAAGTCGCGCTTGTTGTGGGAACACAGTCCGTCAGGCCCCTCCGCTTTTGCAAGCCAGACTCGGGGGCTCTGCTTGGCCGGCGAGCCGCCCCTCCGCCCCGGCTCCCTCCCGCCAGTCCGTGGAGCGCGCACCGCCTCGCCGCCCTTCCTACCCTCTTCCGTGGGCCTCTCGTCTGCGTTTGGCTCCGGCGACTCTGTTCTGCTAATCCTCTGGTGGTTTTCTGGGTTATTTAGGCAGGTGTAGATGGAATCTAAGTGATCAGCAGGACATGCGGTGAGCCCAGCGTCCTCCTAAGCTGCCATCTTGCCGCAACTCCTCTAAAAAAAATTTTTTTTTAATCTACAACTCAGTACATCATATTCAAACTGAAGAAAACCTAAAGACTATAGGAAAATTTTGAAGGAAATCAGAGGGGAAAACCCACCTTACTTACGGAAGAACAAGGGTAAGAATTACATTGGACTTCTCAGAAACCATGTAAACTGAAATATTTAAAGTGTTGAAAGAAAGAAAAACACCACCCAGAGTACTATATTCAGCAAAATTATATTTCAAAAGACCTTCAGGCAAAAACTGAAGGAATGTGTTCCCAGTAGACCTGCCTTACAAGAAATGCTAAAGAAGTTCTTTAGCGAGGAGGAAAATTATATAGGTCATAAAAAGAAGAGCATCAGAGAAGGAATAAATGAAAGTTAAAAAAAATCTTTTATCTTGTATTAGTCTTAACTGATCTAACAGATAACTCTTCAAAGTAGTGATAGCAACAATGTATTAGAGAGATTGTAGCATATGGATATGTGAAATAAATGACAGTAAAATAATACGGGACAGGAGGGAGGATTTGGGAATACTGCTATAAGGTATCTGCACTACTCATGAAATGGCACGGTGTTATTTGGAAGTGGACTTAGATAATTTTTAAATGCATATTGGAGACTCTATTAGAATTTCCAAAAGAAGAATCATTTATATGCTTAGAAAATTGAATTATATAAAATGCTCAATTAAAACCAGAGAAGCCAGAAAAATGGGAGAAGATAAAAAAGAAACAGAGCAAATGCAATGAACAAAAGCAGTTGCAGAGCACCTGGGTGGTTCAGCTGGTTAAGCCTCTGACTCTTGATTCAGCTCAGGTCATGGTCTCATATTTTGTGAGATAGAGCCCTGCATTTGGTTGTGTACAGCACAGAGCCTGCTTGGGATACTCTCTCTCCTCTCTCTGCCCCTCACCCTCAAAATAAATAAACTTAAAAAAATTTAATAAGAAAAGAAAGAAAGCAGTTGCAAATATAATAGATATTAATCTATCATATGATATCAATAATCATTTTAAATTTGAATGGTCTCAATACACAAATTATAATACAGAGACTTTCAAAGTAAATAAAACAATAAGACCCAACTACATGTTGTCTATAAGAAATTCACTTTAACTATAAAGTCCAGGTGTATTAAAAGTAAAGGATGGAGAAAGATATACCATGCTAACACTAATCAAAAGAAAGTCGAAGTAGTTATGTTAATTTCAGACATAGCAGACTTCAGAAAAAAATAGAAATTATCAGAGGTGAGAAGATGATACATAATGATAAAGGGGTCAATTCTCCAAGAAGATATAATGATTTTTGAAATGTATGCACTTAACAAGAGAACATCAAAATATATTAGGCAAAAACTGATAAAACTGTAAGGAGAAATGGACAAATTGTCTCCTCTATCAATAATTGACAGATCCAGCAAGCAGTAAATTAGTAAGGATATAGTTGACCTGAGCAGCATCATCAATTGTGTCTAATTGACATTATAGAATAATTCAACCAACAACAGCAGAATACACATGCTTCTCAAGTTGAAATGAACATTCACTAATTTAGACCACATCATATAACATAAAACACACCTTAACACATTTAAAAGACTAGAAATCATACAGAGTATGCTCTCAGACTGCAGTGGAATTGAATTAGAAATCAATAACAGAAAGATAGCTGGAAAAATGCCAAAATAATTGGAGATAAAACAACAGACTTCTTTTGATTTTGAGAGAGAGAGAAAGAGAGTGAGTGGGGGCAGGAGAGAGACAGAGAGAGAGAGAGAAAGAGAGAGAGAGAGAGAGAGAGAGAGAGTGAGTGAGGGAGAGAGAATCCCAAGAAGGCTCTGTGCAGAGCATGGAGCTTGATCCTATCACCCTGGAATCATGACCTGAGCTGAAATCCAGAGTCATTTAACTGACTGAGCCACTCAGGCACCCCACAATAGACTTCTAGATAATATATAGATCAAAGAAGCCTCAAGAAAAATTTTCAAATATTGTGAACTAAATTAATATGAATATACAACTTAGAAAATTTTGTGGAATGAAGCAAGAGCAATGCTAAGAGGAAAATTTGTACCATTAAATGCATATGTTAGAAAAGAAGATGTAAAATCAATAATCTAAGCTTACATATTAGGAAACTATAGAAAGAAGAGCATATAAGCCTAAAGCAAGCAGAAGAAAATTAATTAAAAATAGAGAGGATATAAATAAAATTTAAAACAGAAATTTAATAGAGAATATCAATGAATCAAAAAAGCTGATTCTTTGAAAAGAATAATAAAATGATAATCATCTGTCAGGCTAACCAAGAAAAATATAAGAGAGAAGACACAAATTACTCATCAGAAATGAAAAAGAGGAGGGGTGCCTGGGTGGCTCAGTCAGTTAAGCGTCCAACTTCCGCTCAGGTCATGATCTCGTGGTACACGAGTTCAGGCCCCACATTGGGCTCTGTGCTGACAGCTTGGAGCCTGGAGACTGCTTTGGATTCTGTGTCTCCTGTTCTCTCTGCCCCTACCATGCTCTCTCTCTCTCTCTCTCTCTCTCTCTCTCAAAAATAAACATTTAAAAAAATTTTTAAAGAAATGAAAAAGAGGACATCACTACTTTTCCCATGGTCATTAAAAGGAAAATAAAGGATATTATGAACAACTCTATGCTTACAAATTTGGTAACTTAGATGAAATAGACCCATTCCTTACAAGACACAACTACCAAAAGTCACATAAGGATAAATGATGCTTATTTAAAAATATTAAGTCAAATTAATAATCTTCCAAAAAAGAAAGCACAAGGCGCAGATGTTTTCACAGGTAAATTCTATCAAAATTTAAGGAAGAAATTATAATAACTTTCCACCAGAAAATAGAAGTAGAGTACACTTCCTAATTCTTTCTATGAGGCCAGCATTACCCCAATACCAAAACCAGAAAAAGATAGTACATGAAAGGAAAACTATAGATCAACATCTCTAATGAACATACATGCAAAAATACTCAACAAAATAATAGCAAATTGAATCCAACAATGTATAAAATAAATTATGCACTGTCAACAATTAGAATTTACTACAATTATGTTCAAATTCAAATATCAATTAATGTGATCAACAGAAAAGGAGAAAAATCATACTCTCATAATCAATAGATCCAAAAAGAAATTGACAAAATCCAAATTTCACTCATGATTTTAAAAAACCCTCAGCAGGGGCGCCTGGGTGGCGCAGTCGGTTAAGCGTCCGACTTCAGCCAGGTCACGATCTCGCGGTCCGTGAGTTCGAGCCCCGCGTCAGGCTCTGAGCTGATGGCTCAGAGCCTGGAGCCTGTTTCCGATTCTGTGTCTCCCTCTCTCTCTGCCCCTCCCCCGTTCATGCTCTGTCTCTCTCTGTCCCAAAAATAAATAAAAAATGTTGAAAAAAAAAAATTAAAAAAAAAAAAACCCTCAGCAAACTAGGAATACAGGAAGATCCTTTAACCTACTAAAGAACATCTATCAAAAAAATATTTATGGATAACATCATACTTAATAATGAGAAACTAGGTGTTTTCCCACTAAGACTGAGAACAAGACAAGATTGCCCCCTTTTTCCACTCCTTTTCAACATTATGCTAGAAGATACTGGAAGTCCTAGCTAATGCAATAAGACAATAAAAGAAACAAAAGGTTTACAAATTGGGAAGGAAGAAATAAAACTATCTTCATTCACGGATGACATGGTTGCCTATATAGAAAATCTCAAATAGATAAAATACCTCCTGGAACTAACAAGTGATTAGTTGTTACAGCAACCACAACAAGGTTGCTGGCTATGTGGTTAATATGCAAAAGTCAACTGCTTTCCTATATACCAGCACTGACAATTTGGAATTTGAAATAAAAATCACAATGCTATTTACATTACCATCCCCCAAAATTAAATCTTCAGTTACAATTCTAACAAAATATGTAATGGGTCTATATGAGGAAAACTACAAAATTCTGATGAAAGATATCAAATATTTATGACATTCCATGTTATGGATAAGGAAACAATATTTTTAAGATGGCAATTCTTCCCAACTTGATCTATAGCTTTAACACAATCCCATTCAAAATCACAGCATGTTATTTTGTGGATATCAACAAATGGATTTGAGAATATATATGGAAAAGTAGAAGATCCAGAATAACCAACAATATGAAGGAGAACAAAGTTGGACGACTGACAGTGTTCAATTCCATGACTTACTATAAAGCTACAGTAATCAAGACAGTGTAGTATTGGTGAAAAAAAAAAAACAGACAAATAGATCAATAGAACAAAATGAAGAACCCAGAAACAGACCCACACAAACATAGTAAACTAATCTTTGACTAAAGAGCAAATGCAATTCAAATGAGAAAAGATAGTCTTTTCAACAAATGGTGATGTAACAATTAGATATTCAAATGCAAAAAAATGAATCTAGACACAGACCTTACATCTTTCACAAAAATTAACTCAACATGGATCTAAGTGTAAAACGAAAAATTATTACAATACTAAAAGATAGAAAAAAATCTAGGTGACCTTGAGTTTATTACTTTTTAGATACAACACCAAAATCAATGTCTATGAAAAAAATTGATAAGTTGGAACTTTATTAAAATTAAAAATGTGTTCTTTGCAACAGGCACTATTAAGATAATGAAAAAACAAGCCACAGACTGGGATAAAATATTCACAAAACATATATCTGCTAAAGATAGTTGTATCCAAAACATACAAAAAAAAGAAAACTTTTAGGGGCGCCTGGGTGGCGCAGTTGGTTAAGCGTCCGACTTCAGCCAGGTCACGATCTCGCGGTCCGTGAGTTCGAGCCCCGCGTCAGGCTCTGGGCTGATGGCTCAGAGCCTGGAGCCTGTTTCCGATTCTGTGTCTCCCTCTCTCTTTGCCCCTGCCCCGTTCATGCTCTGTCTCTCTCTGTCCCAAAAATAAATAAACGTTGAAAAAATTAAAAAAAAAAGAAAACTTTTAAAACTCAACAACAAGAAAATAAACCAGTAAATGGGCAAGAGATCTAAAGAGATATCTCATCAAAAAAGATATACAGGTGGCAAATAAGCACATGAAAAGATGCTCAATATGATAAGTCATAAGGGAATTACAAATTACAACAATGAGATACCACTACACACTTAGAATATCTAAAACCCAAAAACCAATGATATTATATGCTGGCAAGGATGCAGAACAAGACGAATGCTCACTCATTGCTAACGGCAATAGAAAATCGTACATTTACTTTGGAGGACAGTTTAACAGTTTCTTACACAATTAAACATACTCTTACCATATGATTGGCAATTGTGCTCCTAGGTATTTACCCAATTGGGTGTAAACTATGTCCACACACACACACACACACACACACACACACACACACGAAAAAGCACACATATGTCTGTAGCAGCTTTATTCTTGATCACCCAAAAGTGGAAGGAACCAAGATGTCTTTCAATAGGTGAACAGATAAACAAACAACTTTGTTACATCCAGACAATGGAATATTACCCAAGCAATGAAAATAAATAAGCTATCAAGCCACAAAAAGACATGGAAGAACTTTAAATACATATTGCTAAGTGGAAGAAGCCAGTCTGAAAGGCCATATATTATATAAGATTCCAACTGCATGACATTATGGAAAAAGCAAAACTATAGAGGCAGTAAAAACATCAGTGGTTGCCAGAGGTTTGGGAGTACAGAGACACAAATGGATGGAGCATAAGAAATTTTTAGGGTGGTGAAACTATTCTGTATGATACTGTAATGGTGAATACATGACATTATGCATTCTTCAAAACCCATAGTACTATGGAACACAAAGAGCAAACTTTAATGGAAACTATGGACTTTACTTAATAATAATGTATCAATATTGGTTTGTTAATTGTAACAAATGTATCACATTAAAAGAAGATGTTAATAATAGGGGAAACTGTGCTGGAGTAGAGGGTGGTAATATGAGAATGCTCTGTACTATCTGTTCAATTTTTCTGTAAATCTAAAACTGTTCTTTAAAAAGTTTATTAATTACCAGAAATGTTAAAATTTAAAGATGGATTTTGTACTACATAGAGAAAAACTGAAAATATTATATACAATAGTAGATTAAAATAGAATACTAAAAATGGGATACCTGGGTCGCTCAGTCTGTTAAGCATCTGACTTTGGTTCAGGTCATGATCATATGGTTCATGAGTTCGAGCCCTCCATTGGGCTCTACACTGCCAGTGCGAGCCTTCTTGGAATTCTGTCTCCCTCTCTCTGCTTCTCCCCGACTCGTGCTTTATCTCTCTCTCAAAATAAATAAAAATAAAACTTAAAAAATAAAAATAAAAAGTAGAATAGTAAAAATGTTTAACTCAAAATAAGGCAGGATGAGAGAAATAGAGGAATAAAACACAGGAGAAACAGAACACAAATATGGCAGACCTAAATCTAAACATATCAACAATTACATTAAATATAGTCTAAACATGCCAGTTAAAAAACAGAACAACAATAGACTCTAGGGAAAGAATAGACAACCTGGACCCTGCATCCTAGTCCTCAATATTCACAGTCTAATTGAGAAGTGCAAACCAGAACCAGAGCAAATGATAAATGAACCTCATACTCATGGTGCTCCAATCACATTGAGGACATCTTTCAGTTTTTCGAACACACTAAAATCATTTATGCTTCAGGGATTCTGTACTTGCTGTTCTCTCTGCCTGGAGCACTATTTGCATGACTGATTCCTCATCTTTTAGGGCTCAGTTTAAATGTCACCTCCTCAGAGAAGCCTTCTGTGACCAGTCTATGTGAAGTAATTAGCCTGCCTCTCCCCTCTATCCCTTTGCCTTGCTTTTATGCATAGTCTTTATCACTATCTGAAATTATCTTCCTTGTTGGTTTATTTTTTGTCATCTCTTCCACTAGGATGTCAGGTTCATGAAGGCAGGGAATCATGTCTGTTTTGTTCACTGCCATTTCCCAGCATGTAGTAGATGTTGAGGAATATCTACTGAGTGAGGAAACAGGGAACATTTAAAACATATTGAAAGTACATATTATATCAGCATAAAATTTAAGCATAGAATGTGGAGCATAAAAATTTGTGAATCAGTTGGGGTGAACTGGGGAAGTCTTCTTTTAAAAAGTAAACTTTGTTAAAGGTTTTGAAAATGGGCAGATGTGGATTTGCAGAGATGGGGGATAAGACATTGCAGACCATGCAATTTCACAGCCATGCAGATTAGAGATGTAAACATAGTTCAACAGCAGGGTCTCAATTGGTCTCATATCTAGGCAGGTAGAGTTAAGTTATGCTTTCTTCACCATTCTCCACTCACAAACCAATTATACTGATTAATTTGTACTGGTACAAAATCTTCTGATAAAGGACATCAGCCATATCTCTTCTTGGATTCCTATTGAATGAGAAGAGAACCTAGCTGAAGATATGTTTCTGAAAAGACTGTAGGGCTCTTGGGAAAGAATCCACCAACCAGCAAAAAGACGTCAAGGCACAGAGTCAGATTTAGCAACAGGGGCTGAGAATAAGGGGTAAGCAGAGTTTACAGTTATAGGATAGTTGTTGCCTAAATCCATCTCAACCCAACTATTCTGACTGGGCAAATATGTGTTCTGAGGTATTAGGATTCTGAGTAAAAGGCAAATGAGCTAACTAAACTTTTTAACACCTCAGGACCCAAATAACCATGCTATGAGATTCCCCAAAGGGAGCATAATGCAGGAAGGAGAAAGATTTGCCCCTTCTGACTTTGCAGTTGATTGCCTAGGTCTCATTGTTCTATGAGGATTGAGAGTGTCGATAGCCAGAATAATCAGCAGGATACAGCAGGCTGGCAAGGCAGTGGCAGCAGCACTGACAGTATGGGGCACAGTATCAGCAGCAGTGATGGTGGTCTGGCTAATTCAGAACTCATGTAAGATAACCCCTGGGGACTCCCATAAATACTTTGGCAGTGTCTTTTTGAGAGAGAGAGGCTTAAAATTACTGTGTGAGTAGATAGGGGCCAGAGCCAGGGTTGGCTGGTTACAGCCATAAATCAGACAGGCTAGCACAATGAAACGTGATACAAAAATAACCTTCACACTAGAATGACTATACATTATTTACTCTCTGACAAGAGCAGTTGTTTTCTCGGTGCCATTAACTGATTTGATGGTATTAAAAACCTAATAATTAAAATGACAAACTCACATGGACAAGTCAATTAAAGTCTGCTTTGGTTAATCAATTTCCTTCTTAATGTATGTTACTGCACTTCTAGAAAACCTGCTTATACTTGGGCATATTTAGTGAACATGTTCATCATCAGTTCCAGGACAGAAATGACACCTTTTAAAATAGGAGTCCTAGAACCAAATACAAACTCAGGGAAAGGAACTTTTTTTTTTTAATTTTTTCTTTTCAACGTTTTTTATTTACTTTTGGGACAGAGAGAGACAGAGCATGAATGGGGGAGGGGCAGAGAGAGAGGGAGACACAGAATCTGAAACAGGCTCCAGGCTCGGAGCCATCAGCCCAGAGCCCGACGCGGGGCTCGAACTCACGGACCGCGAGATCGTGACCTGGCTGAAGTCAGACGCTTAACCGACTGCGCCACCCAGGCGCCCCAGGGAAAGGAACTTTAAAAATAAGATAAATAGAAGTCCTAGCCACAGCAATCAGACAGACAGAAAGAAAAGGCATCCAAATAGATTAGGAAGAAGTAAAACTATTTGCAGATGTCATGACACTATACATAGAAAACCTGAAAGACTGCTAGAACTGATAAATCCAGTAAAGTTACAGTATATAAAATCAGTGTACAGAAATATGTTGTATTTCTATACACCAATAATGAAGCAGCAGAAAAATTAAGAAAACAATTCCATTTACAACTTCACCAAAAATAATGACACCTAGCAATAAACCTAACCAAAGAGGTGAAAGACCTATACTCTGAAAACTATAAAACACTGATGAAAGAAATTGAAGATGACACAAAGAAATGGAAAGACATTCCATGCTCACGGATTGGAAGAACAAATATTGTTAAAATGTCTATATTACCCAAGGATATCTACACAGTTAATACAATCCCTATCAAAATACCAACAGCATTTTTCACAGAACTAGAATAAATAATTCTAAATTTTTTATGGAACTGCAAAAACACCCCAATTAACCAAATCAATCTTGAAAAAGAAAAGCAACACTGGAGGCATCACAATTCCAGACTTCAAGCTGTGATACAAAGCTGTAGTGATCAAGACAGTGGCATAAAAATAGACACATAGATCAATGGAACAGACTAGAAAACACAGAAATAAACCCACAACTATACAGTCAATTAATCTTCAACAAAGCAGGAAAGAATATCCAATGGAAAAAAGACAGTCTCGGGGCGCCTGGGTGGCGCAGTCGGTTAAGCGTCCGGCTTCAGCCAGGTCACGATCTCGCAGTCCGTGAGTTCGAGCCCCACGTCGGCTCTGTGCTGACAGCTCAGAGCCTGGGGCCTGTTTCCGATTCTGTGTCTCCCTCTCTCTCTGCCCCTCCCCCGTTCATGCTCTGTCTCTCTCTGTCCCAAAAATAAATAAACGTTGAAAAAAAATTTAAAAAAAAAAGAAAAAAGACAGTCTCTAACAAATGATGTTGGGAAATCTTGATAGCAACATGCAAAAGAAAGAACTGGGCCACTTTCTTACACCATACACAAAAGTAAATTCAAAATGGATTAAAGACCTAAATGTGAGACCTGAAGCCATAAAAATCCTAGAAAAGAACACAGGCAGTAACTTCTTTGACATCAGCCATAGCAATTCTTTTCTAGATATGTCTCCTTAGGCAAGGGAAACAAAAGCAAAATAAACTATTGGGATTACATCAAAGTAAAAATCTTCTACACAGCAAAGAAAACAATCAGCAAAACTAAAAGGCAACCTACTGAATGGGAGAAGATATTTGCAAGTAACATATCCAATAAAGAATTCATATACAAATTATATAAAGAACTTATAAAACCCAATATCCAAAAAAACAAATAATCTAATTAAAAGTGGGCAGAAAACATGAACAGAATTTCTCCAAAGAAGACATCCAGATAGCCAACAGACACATGAAAAGATGCTCAATATCACTCATCATAAGGGAAATGCAAATCAAAACTACAATGAGTTATCAGGACAACTAAAATCAAAAACACAAGAAACAACAGGTGTTAGTGAGGATGTGGAGAAAAAGAAACCCTCTTTCGCTGTTAGTGGGAATACATCCACTCTGGAAAACAGTACGGAGGTTCCTCAAGAAGTTAAAAATAGAATTACCCTACAATCCAGCAATCACACTACTGGGTATTTACCCACACAATACAAAAACACTAATTGAAAAAGATACATGCACCCCTATGTTTATAGCAGCACTATTTACAATATCCAAGATATGGAAGCAGCCCAAGTGTCCATTGATAGAGGAACTGATAAAGAATATGTGGCATGTATATATGATGGAATATTATTCAACTATAAAATGAATGAAATGTTGCCATTTGCAATAGCATGGATGGAGCTAGACAGAATAATGCTAAGTGAAATAAACCAGACCAAGAAAGGCAAACACCATATGATTTCACTCATATGTGGAACTTCATAAACAAAACAAATGAGCAAAGTGGTGAAAAAAGAGACAAATCAAGAGACAGGCTCTTAATTATAGAGAATAAACTGATGGTTATAAGAAGGGAAGGAAGTAGGAGATGGATTAAATAGGTGATGGGGATTAAGGAGTGCACTTGTGATGACAACGGGGTGAGATATGGAATTACTGAATCACTACATTAAAAAAAAGAATTGGAATGTTTGTCTTAAAAATTTTTTAAGTTTATTTTGAGAGAGAGAATAGGAGAGGGACAGAGAGGAGAGGGAGAGAATCTCAAGCAGGCTTCACACTATCAGCACAGAGCCCAATGCAAGGCTCATACTCATGAACTGTGAGATCATGAGCTGAGCTCAAATCTCAAATCAAGAGTTGGATGCTGAACTGACTGAGCCACCCAGGCGCCTCTAAAAAATTTTTCTTTTAAATGGGATAAATATAAGAACTCAGTTGGAATATCACAAGAAATGTCATCTCATTTGTTGGGCTCTTGGAGATAGGAAAACACTTCCCAAAAAGCTTTTCTACAGAATAATATAGTCCACTTTGGGTCAGCTCTTGAAATAATAGGAATAATAGCCAACAGTTACCTGTTGGTCTTACTAGGAGCCAAATACTATTCTAAGTATTTATATGTAAAAACCACACCCAATCCTCCCAAAATTCCTATTAGTCAAGCACTTATTATCCCTGTTTTTCAACTGAGCAAAATAAGGCTCAGGAAGTTTACATAGTGAGTGGCAGAGCCAGTTTTCCATCCCACAAAGTCTGATATCAAAGATAAAGTTCTTACCTTTGAATCCTTTCTGAGCATACTTAATACTTACATCCCACCCCTAGTTTCCCAGAGTCCACCAGAGTGGTACTCCATCACAGCCTACCCTTCTGGGCAATCCTCAAACAACATAGAAAATAGGCTAAACAAAAATGTACCTGTTCATGAACTTTTCTGTTCAGTCCACTCTCTCTACAGGCAAGTAAGTATGCTGTTTGATTGGAAACCTATGCTCTTTCACTCTAAGCAAATGGGTTAGTAGCAAAATTATCCTCCCAGAACCAGTTTAAGGTACTTAATCTGGCTCATAAGACAAAACTGTTCTATTCCACATCTGGATATGATCCCCATGGCTAGCTATTAGTTGGAGGCTCATTTTAAGTTGGTTCTCCAACATAGAGATGACTCTTACCATGTCATCCATATTCTCTATTATGGTCCAAGGTTCAGTTTTACAGAGAAATAGGCCATAAGGGTAAATAAATCTTGCGTATATATTTTTTTTTTATTTGAGAAAGAGAGAGAGCCGGGGAAGGGGGCAAAGGGATAGAGAGAGCATCTTATGCAGGCTCCATGCTCAGCACAGAGCCTGACACTGGGCTTGATCCCATGACCCTGGGATCATTACCTGAGCTGAAATCAGGAGTCAGATACTCAACTGACTGAGCCACCCAGGCACCCCTCTCAAAGATAAATTTTAACCAATTTTTCAAACCTGTTTCTTCTATTTCTCCCGCTTTGTATCATTTCATATTTCACACCTGATGAACTAACCATTGTTTTTAATTTCTGTTTTTATACAGATAAACCTAATTTACAATTCCCACTCTGCTACTTTCTAGCTCCATGTTAAATCTAGGGCAAGTTACTTAACCTTTCTTTGATTTAATTTTCTCAGCTCTAAAATGGGTACACAGATTTCTTTTCACAAGGGATTTAGTGAGGAGAAAATGCACGTATGTGTGAAAACATTTGGGAAAAAAGATACAAAATAATATATTATGATTTTGTTTTAAATTTCATAAATTATCAGAAGGACAACTATTTGAAATCAAAAGTGACTATAAAATAATCTTATAAGTCCAAGGAGACAGGATTTTTACAGTTTCCAATTGTCTATCTATGAACCTCCGATGCTCAGTATTAATGATCTGTATAGACTGTCATTTTCTTGGCATTCAAAAATGGCCAGAGCTCAACCAATCTTCAAGTACAATCTCTAGTAAATACACAAACAATTTCAGTCCTCATAAATTCCTCTCCTAGTATCATCCATCATTTTAACCAACACCTAAACATTCAGGTTCTTTAAGAACAACGTATAAAGCTACATTATAGGCCCAAATTTCCAGACAGTGGGTTCAAATTTTAATTAAAACAGACCATGGGGAATCATTAATGAGCCAATTAGCTTCTTCAGAACACTTCCAAACATATTATTAGTCTTTCTCTAACCCTCAGGCATTCTGGAATACCAAAGCCCAGACCAGCACAAAGAAGTATGATTTCAAAAATGGGAAATTCAAAATGAGAAATTATAGAAGGAAATTGAATCCACTACACAAATTTTCAGCAAGAAATTAATATATGCCACATTTGCAAAAAGTATAAAACAACCACTCCCCCAAGTACCCATATTTTAAATTAAACCTTTATTAAATATTGATATCAGTTGAGTCCCCATCAATATTACACATGTTCTGCAATATTGTAATCATACATATTTCATTAACTACATATCCACAGCTTTCTAATAAGATTTCCATTTGGACTTCCTGTCATTGGAGCATATATTAGCATATAGGCACTTGGAGTCCATGAGGAAGGGAAGGAAAAACATAATAACTAAAATGTGCTTTCATTCTCACTGTCAGCAGGAACTGTAGCTTGAGACACATAATTGAAAAGCAATACTGGCTTGAAATACTGCCTTAGACAAGAAAAAATACAGTGGCAGATTCAGAACAGAGAAACGAAAGCATAACATATTGTTTACCACAGATAATTGCAGGCTTTCAATATTTTTTTAATTTATTAGATATAATTTCACCAAATTTCCTGTCTTTATTTGCATGAAATAAAGAACTCTTACATTTGCTTCTGCAAATACTCATTATCTGGTAGAATTTTGAAATCTAGAGCACACAGTAAGAGGTAGAGACAGGCAGCCCTCAAGTTACAAACCAATGACTCATGGTGTTCTGTTAATACTTGCTTAATTTCTGACACTTGCCTTTCAAGCCATCTCTTCAAATTGAATGAATACTGCATACACTTAAACTTCACCTTTTTCTCTATACCATTTTTCAGGTCATGCTTGTCTTAACTTGACCAAGTAGAGCAGGGCAGGGTCACCGTGAAATGTCAGTGCCAAAATAGATTTGCAAAAGCAAAACCAAGGATAGCCTGGGATCTGTTGGCCTGGAAAACATGGGCAGGCAGCCACAATCTGGCCTTTGAGCCAAAGAGAATTGGGAGCAGAGTTAGGATCAAATATAGGGTCATCCCAGCAGGGAATGACAGATCCAAGTGGATGAATGTGAGTTAACATCCTTGGACAAAACCGAGGCCAAAGCTTTAAAAGGCCTGACAACTAGGGTAGATACAGACAGATACTATGTACAGCATTTCCTTGTTATCAGGCACCTTTTGAAGGCATTGGACCCCAATCCCTTAGACAAGCCTCTATCAGTATGAAGAGCACAAATCTCTGCACATTAAACCACCATAAGACCTAGCATGCGATAAATGCTTAGAAATTATCTAAATAGTGTGATAAAATACAAGTCCATGGTCCTTTGTATCCAATTCCAAAATACAAAGGGCTCTGAAATGGAAAGATATTCATAACTCATTTGCCATCAAAATCTGACATGAACAATTATGAGATTATTTATAGTCTATATCTATCCTTCTTAGAGTGAATATTTATACAATTTTCTGCAGAAATATTACTATGTCTGATTGTGGAGCACTGACCACACTCCACTGAGGATATCATAGAATGTTAGGTACACATATTGGATTACCTCACTAAAATATGAAGAATTCTGGGGCGCCTGAGTGGCGCAGTCGGTTGGGCGTCCGACTTCAGCCAGGTCACGATCTCGCGGTCCGGGAGTTCGAGCCCCGCGTTGGGCTCTGGGCTGATGGCTCAGAGCCTGGAGCCAGTTTCCGGTTCTGTGTCTCCCTCTCTCTCTGCCCCTCCCCCGTTCATGCTCTGTCTCTCTCTGTCCCAGAAATTAATAAGCGTTGAAAAAAAATTTAAAAAAAAATATGAAGAATTCTGAATTTCAAATCACAATTGGTCCTAAGAATCAGATAAGGGTTGTAGGCCTGTATTTTTTTTAATTTTTTTTAATGTTTATTTATTTTTGAGACAGAGAGAGACAGAGCATGAACGGGGGAGGGTCAGAGAGAGGGGGAGACACAGAATCCAAAGCAGGCTCCAGGCTCTGAGCTGTCAGCACAGAGCCCGACATGGGGCTCGAACTCACGGACTGTGAGATCATGACCTGAGCCAAAGTCGGACACTTAACCGACTGAGCCACCCAGGCGCCCCTGTAAACCTGTATTAAAAGCAGTTGTCTCTGAGTAGTGGAATCATATACTTTGTTTTTTTTTTAAGTTTTCTGTATTTTCAATATTTTCTATAGTATATATATTATTTTTATGATTATAAAAATGTCTTCATAAAACACCTATCATCCCAGAGATAGCAGGACATCTCTTTACCCATATTTTTAACAGTTAATTCACTACATACACTTAAACAAAACATAGTTTTCTAAACGTTATGCTATAAATCAGGTTTTTTATCAGTAGAAACTTTCTCTCACTTTATTTCAAATGAGGAGCATTGCATGTTTATTTTTCTTCCCCAAACATTATTTTTTTAAGTGAGTAACTTCAGGCAAACATGCTTGTTTAGAGAGAATTTATATAGTGAGTAACAATGCTTTTCAAGTTCTTCTGCCAAGGCAGAAGAAAATAAACACTTACTCCTGGGGCCTGAGGCCATAAAGCCCATTTCTTGGTTCTCCATTGTAACCTAGGTGCTCATCTGAGGTCATGGCAGGAATGAAATGAGTAAAAAATGAATAAGCTAATAACTAAATTTCTTTCTAGAGCACTGTCTAAAAACAATCCTGCTTGTAATACATTAAGGATCAAAGAAGTTCTTCAGGGACACACACACTTTACGTGTCTCTCTAGATGTTAATTAGTAATCCTAGAATCAAGAATTCTCTCAGTGGTCAACCTAGGATTTCCCAAATGGCCTAGAAGTTTTAAGCAAAAGTGATGAGGAACATATGGAGAAGGGAATGCCAATGGTTTGAGTTTTTGAGCACTTATCTCTCTAGCCAAATCAAGCTTCATAGATTAGAAACCTAAAGTAGACTCTTGGAGCCAGGTGTGGTCTGCCTGGGAGGTGTGTGTGTGTGTGTGTGTGTATGTGTGTGTGTGTGTCTGTGTGTGTGTTTTAAATTTTTTAAATGATGCAAATTGGCTGGAAGCCAAAGGTTCAGGGCCTGGAAGAAACAGGCAAAAATTGAAAGTAATTAGTTTCCATGTAAATAAAACAGAACTGAAATAGACATGATTTCTTCCTTCCATTGTCTCTGGAATCCTAGAAGGTCTGTTGAAAATGATGTGGGCTATATCAATCATATTCTTTATTGACAAGGAGAGATTAAAGATTTGACAACGCTAGATTAAGGATATCTGCAAGTAGGCTTAAGGAGAAGCATCTTCTCCTTAAAGGAAAGGGAACGTTTGTTTATGCCCATTCTTCTTTAACTGTGAAAGAGGAATCAGATGCATCTTGTGGGCCATAATGTTCAGCAAAGAAGTGTCTTACACTGAAACCTGACAACACACTGAAGACCTGGAGAATACGTTGACAACATAATACTCCATACTCTTGGCAGCACAATACTCTTCTGCTTGAAGGCACTGCTGTTTATGAAAAGGGTCTAGTTTGTAAGTAGGCAGAGCTACTACTGTGAAGTAAGGAGGTATGGGGGAGTTCCTTCTGCCCATTCATTCATTCAATCATTCAAAAAAATTTATTGAGGGGTTATCACTGTCCAGGCTCTCACCTGAGAGATACAAAACTGAGTATAGCAAAAGAAGAACACCGAAAATTACCACTCACTTGTGATTTAATCTCAGAATATAACAGGAAGGAACTAAAATGTACCACCCCACCCCTGCCCCCAACTTCACTTCCAGCTAGAAGATGCCTAAATATCCAATGGTAGTACTTCATCTCATCAGCTAAAGGTTGGGTTCCCTACTTCATGGGCCCTTTGTGCTGCATTGGCCATTTCCTCATCATGTTGTAGAAGTTCTCCATCCTTTTCAAGAGAAGGTTTTGACAAGATGAGATAGAAGAAAGTTGAAAGTGTCTGGGAACCTGTCAGGGAGGGTAGGAGTGTAGGAAAGGCAGGCCCATCAGGGGAAAACAAAAAGAATGAAGTCAGCCGGAATGGCAAAAAAACACCATGAACAAACTTCTAGCTTTAACAATTTTACCAAAGATTAACTTTGCAATAGATACCAGAGCCAGGAAATGGATTAGGGAAGTAGGGAACCTCAGCAAAGGAGCAGAAGAGACAGACACATATGTGGAGGAAACTGTGAGCCAAATGCATATGCTCAGGATTCACCTACTTTTCTTTATGGTAACTGTAATTCATACCACTGAGAGATCTAAGTCTTTCCTCCCTGTCCCACTCCTCTACACTCTTGGACAGGTTCCCAGACTCACCAAGATCTCTTTTCTAGCCTGAAGACTACTTGACTGTGTGATTATAAAACAGGAAGGCACATGGGGCCCTTTAATGAAATCAAGCCCACAAACAATGTCTATGAAAGGCTTCCTGCACAGAATTAGGGTAAGACATAAAGTGTCACTTGTCATAAATCTATGCAATTATAGAAGAGATTAACCCACATGTGGAGCTTGATGTTGATGGAACAAACTCTCAATCTCTCTCTCTCTCTCTCTCTCTCTCTCTCTCTCTCTCTCACACACACACACACACCTCATACATCCTCTACTGTCATTCTCATAAAAATATATCTAAAAACACCAGCATGTCACTGTCCAGACTACATCCTCAAGGCTCTTGCATCCTGAAGCATCTAAAATTTATCTTTGACAAATAATTAGAAAATATTTCCACCAAAGACCAATTATTTTTAAATCAAAAAACTTCTACATTCCAGCTTTAGTCTGGACCCTGACTCTGGGCACAAACTCAACATCTAATTTTAATTAGCAATATTACAAACATGTAATTAAACAGGTAAGGGGATATCAATGTGAAAGTACAGGTGACATAGAACAAACACATCCTCAATGAAAGAAAAACTCCAGAGCTCCTCTTCTTCCCAGAAGGTCATCTTCACATTACAGAGGATAGTGCCATTTGCTTTCTTCAGTGAAAGGAACACACATGACAGGCCAGTTTCAGAGCATACCAGTGACTTCAATGAGGGCCTCCTCCAAAGAAGACTCTCATCAAGTTTCCATGCCACTCAGCCCCAGTGAAAAAGCTTAAGGCAAAATCCAACAAGTTCAATCAGTTTCAACTTCACAAAAGCAGAAAAATACCCAGCTATAATTGCCTTTATGTGATAGTACCTTTAAATATACTTAGGGTATCTTTTTTTTTTTTTACAAGACCTCTCTGTTTTCATCTGATCTGCTCACTGCAATATAACACACACATAAAACAGTGCAACTGTGTTTGTTTTAATAAGGCCATTTTGAGCAGCTGTTTAATGATCCATGGTGTTAAATGAAAACTACAGGTGTTCCTAATGCAAACCTTATGGCCCAGGGCCCCCCTTATTACTGCTTCACAATTAGCAGCCAACTGCTCTTAGACTGCGCAAAGAATTGCCGCCATCATCATTACATTATTTCTTAATTTCATTTCTGCCTAAGTGTCTTCCCCCAAAGGAAAAACCTGCTTGGCATGGGAAAGCACAATAGTGACAAAACTAAAAGGGAAGGAGAACACAAACCACTCCCTGTCCAACCACAGGCAGACCTCAGTTAAGGGGGAAAGAGCCATCTGAAAGACTCAGACACTTGAGAAATACTCCAGAATGGCTTCATGGACAAACTGAGCAAAGTCTTCTTGAATCTACTGGTGTTCATGAGGATCCCACTAACTCTTTCCTCTTCATGATTTTCCAAGATTTATTACTCTGCTAAACCTAATACTAGAAAGCCACATAGCTGCACCCTATCACTCTTGCTTCTGCTTTTACACAACTATAATTTTAACCTTACAACTTCAGCTTTCATTGAGGATACATATAATAAGCAATAAAGGAGAAAAGCTTCTGTATCTCATGTGAAATTGCTAGTCTATAGCATCATTCATTACATAGCTCAATACCCCAACACAAAGATGCCTGAGACAAATTTAATCAGAGCTCAAGAACAAGTTTATCTTTCCATATCAATGGGTACTCTTTCTTCTATAAAAGTAATAGTTCTCAACTCTGGCTGCACATTAGAGTCATCTAATAGTAAACATATTTACATGCCAGCTCCATCCTAGACCAGTTAAATTTGGATTTCTAGAAGCGGGTGCTGGACAGGACTGTTAAGTTGTGCAGCATCAGGGGTCACCATTTACAATGTGCTTGGCCAAGCTCCAGGATTACACTCTGCAGCCAAGATTGAGAACCATTGCCCCAGAAAATGAGAGTTTTATAACTCACTGCCTCTGCCTCTTCATTTTGGTTACTAAGAAGCTCAAAACTAATTGCATTGAATTGCAGTTTTCCTCTGCGAGACTTTTTCAATATAATTTTCCCTCTGAATCCCCTTGCTTTCGTGGTTTTACCAGTACTTTAAGCTACCAAATATTCTTTTTGTAGGTTAAAATAAAACAAACAAATAAATAAATTAAGAATTTGTTGGGAAGAAAAAGTATATCAACATATGAATCTCTAATAATCACTTCAAACATAAGATGGCCAAAGATGAACGCCTGGTTTCCCTCATACTAGCTTTTCCCTAATTCTTCCCCATTTCAGTAAAGGATGCCCTATTTTCTCGGTTGCTCAAAAGTCATCCTTGACTCTTCTCCTTCTCTTTCATCCCACATCTTGCAAACATCATCAAGTCTTTTTAGTTATGTCTTCAAAATATATGTAAAATCTGGGGCAACTGGGTGGCTCAGTCGATTAAACATCCGACTTTGGCTCAGGTCATGATCTCATGGTTCATGAGTTCTAGCCTCACATCAGGCTCTGTGCTGACAGCTCAGAGCCTAGAGCCTGCTTCGGATTCTGTGTCTCCCTCTATCTCTCTCTGTCCCTCTCTCAAAACTAAATGAACAACAAAAATAAATAAAAAATATATATGTAAAGTCTCACCGTTTCCACTGCTACCAGTTTTTTTGGTTTTGGGTTTTCTTCATTTTTGGGTTTGGGTTTGTGGTTTTGTTTTTGTATTTGGTAGCCTCAAACAATCCCAGAATCTCTGAGACTTTTGAAAATAAATATTTCTTGCTCAAGTTACATGAGGGCTGCAGTTCAACTGAACTCTGCTGGGTTTCAGCGGGATGAACTTAGTTCCATGTGTCTAAGAAGGACCCTGAAGATCCATGCAATTCTCATAGTGGAGAACAGAAGATCATGGGCAGCAGAGCCAAACCACAAGTATACCTGAAGCTCTGCTCTGACAGGATATAGGTTACATCTTCTCAAATTTAATTGGCCAAGTCAAGTCACATGGCCAAGCCCAAAGTTAAAGGAGAAGGAAAATATCTCAGCCTACAGGAAATCATGGCAAGGAAGAAACAAATACTTATGAGCAAATATACAATTACCACAGTCCCCTAATGGCTAAACAGTTTCCACCCTTGGTGCCTTTGTTTTTTTCTCAACACAGCAACCAGAAGATTCTTATTAAAATTCAAAACTGATAATGTGATTCCCTTGCTTAAAACCTTCCAATGGCTTCCCATCTCATTTAGAATCAAATATAAATGATATGTTTGTTTGTTTGTTTGTTTGTTTAAAATTCCCTTCATGATCTGGCCTCTGCCTACCTCTATGGTCTCCTCTCTTAGTACTCTCCTCTTCACAAAACCTGAACTAGCCACACTGATCCTAAAATATACCTTACCCCAGGGCTATATCCTCTACCTGGAATGTTCTTCCACTTGGTCTTTGCAGTCTGGCTCCTTCTTTCATTAAAAACTAAGTTTAAGTATTACCTCCTCAGAGAATCCGTCTCTGAAAACATAATCTAAGGTTGCTCCCCCCAGTCGCTCTATCACATACTCCTATTTTAATTACCTGAATGCCATGTATTACTATCAGAAATTATCTATGTTATTTTGTTTACATGATAATAGCCCTCCCTACTCAAGTTTAAGCTATTTGAGGGCAGAGGCCTCATCTGCTTCATTCACTGTTTTATCTTACAGCACATAGAACAGCATCTGAAAAATAATGGGTGCTCAATAAATGCTTGTTGGATAACTCACTCCCCAAGTAATGCTTATACTTGTAAATATTCAAGTAAGTATAATAATTATGGTGGTTTCTTCAAGCATAGGACAGGGATTGGACTATGTAACCTTTCAAGTCTCATCAAATCTTAAGATTCTTTGGTTTTCTAGCCAAGTTCCTACATTTGTACAGCAATTTTCCATTTGCAAAAATCTTCACAATCATTACCACTTAGAGTCTCACAAGAAGCCTGTGGGATTTCCAGGGCAAGGTATTAATACAAGTGAAGAAACTGCTTCATACATTGGGTGAGGATAAGGGAGAGGCAAAAACTGAGAACACTATTACTGACTGAAACTTTAGTGCATGGACAGATGTAAACAGTATGATCTAAGCTCTTCAGGTTCCATACCTTCCCCCTCCAATCCCTTTAAGACATTCAGACACTGATATTGGTGTTGTATACCAGCCCCAGCCATCTTTTTTTTCTTCAGAATCCAGACTTCCCTATCCTCTACTCCTCCACTCAGCTGGATCTGGTCAGAGAAATCCATGACAGGACTATGATCTTTTCCCAAAGCAGTCTGTGTTCTTCTCCTTGTGAAAGGAAACAATATCCAGAAGTAAATGAGGTGAGATTCTCTGGCTGGCATAATGCATTGAAATGTGTCCAGACCATGGTGAGGGGTGTGTCTCACCATTCCCCTGTCCACAAGTAAGCAGAGAGAGAAACAGATGGGCCAATTTTACCATCTTACAAAAAACAGTGTTTTCACAATATGGTCATCAATATGGTATTTGTTGGGGGACTTGATGGCCAAAAAATTGTTTCAGGAAGACAACAATAAACCCGGTTATGGGCAAGTAGCATGGTTTTTGATAGATACTATTCATTAAAGTGTGGACCAACAAATGAGCCAGACTTTTGCAGTATGTAACTGTTCTTGGAACAAACTTTAGGTAGAGACCTAGCTTACTGAAGCATGCTCAAATCCTCTACCTCCCATCTGCCAGTGCTTGGAAGTCTTCACGGAGAGCCTTGCCTCTGTTGGTTCTGCTAACAGAGTTGTGCTTGATTCTGGCCTCTGAAGAACCCTGCCTTACTCTAGGTAAGATCACCCACACTGGCTTTGTCTATTCTTACTTAAGAGGTTAAATTCAGAGAAGAGGGAAACAGTCCTGCTCAGTGAAACAGTAAGATATCAGTGTAATTCAGAAAATATTTTAATCGTAGGTTTGGGGAACCTATGCTTAATGAAAGGTAAAGAGTAATGCAGATGATCACCATATGGCCCTGTTTAGAAAATAGGAAATGCATAATGATGGCAGACTTCAACAATGCTTAACTTAATTCCCAATTTCCTAACCCCAACTACCACCCACCACCCCTTAGGTAGATCCCAGTATAGTTTCCTCAGTTCCAAATAAAAACTCTCACTTAAGGTTATCTTAGCAGGGATGATAACCCCTTGATCTTGGCTCAAGTCATGATCTCACAGTTCATGAGATCAAGCCCCACATCAGGCTCTGTGCTGACAGCACAGATCCTGATTGGAATTCTCTCTCTCTCTCTCTCTCTCTCGTCTCTTTCTCTCTCTCTCTCTCTCTCTCTCTCTCTCTCTCTCTCTCTCTCTCTGCCCCTACCCTACTCGTGTTTTCTGTCTCTCTCAAAATAGATAAATAAACTTTTAAAAAATTAAATAACGTTATCTTAACAAGTATAATATGTTAGGGTAAAGTTATATGACAAGCAAAAAAAATAAGACAAGTATAACTAGAACATAAAATTATATATGTATGCAGAGGAATAAAAGTTTGGAAAAATAAAGATCAGGAGTCTGATCATGCCACATGTTGCATGGAAGGCTGAAGAATGTGGACATTCACTTAATGGTAATTCCTGACTTGGCTGGGGGAAGTTGGTGGGTGATAATGAACACAACAGAGGAGCTACTTGTGAATCCTAGCTTTGACATTACTCACAGGTAAAATAAGCTGTTTAACTATAGGAATTTGAGCCACACCAACAAGTCCCCATACCTTGTCTATACCCTCCTCTATACCACCACACCCAAAATCCCAATAATAATGTAACAACAACAACAATATTAGTCACTAACCTTTACTAGCCCTTATTATATTCCAGAATCTGTTTAAGCACATCATGTAGGTTTTTACTCATTCCTCTAATTCAAGACATTAAAACTTCCTGATAAAATGGATAAGTTTCTAGAAATAAATAATCATTATCAACCACTAATCTCTAAATATTCACTAGATCATCATATTAATGAAGGGTGGTATGCAGAGAAATAACATGATGAAAAAAGTTTCTGGAAGGTTCATTTGACAGCTGTACAGAGACTTAATTAGGACTAGAAAGACCCTAGAGCCCTGCACATGAGTTAAGAGGCTGTTTTATAGGAAATATTGTTGCCAAATAAAAGATTAAGTTTTAATTGATATATGCTATAAGTTTTATAAATTTAGAAATATATATGTGTGCATATGTATCTATGCATACACATGCATACATACACACATTTTATGTATATACTAGAAAACAAACCCAATCAGATGGGCCCTTTTAGGCAGTAAATTTACAGCTGTGGGTACACAAAGGGAGGCCCAGAATTAAGTTTTGGAATTGGCACTAGAGAGCCCAATTGCTCTGCTCAAGAAAACTTGCAATACCTGTATATTCTTCCTGAATTGGCAGGAACAAAAAGTAAAGAAAAGGGAAGAAGCCATGAAGAAAGATCAAGGAGACTAAGCAATGTGGTAGGAGGCTAGAGCTTGGGCTAAGGGACTTTGAAGGACAAGAATAGCTACCACTCCATTTGAAGTCATTTGCATGCCTGTGGTAAAAATCCCTCCATATTACCCAAGCTTCATTAAAATCTGCCACATCCACTTTCCTTGAGTGAGTGGGGTTTTGGAAAATTAAGGAAAGGAGCTATGTTCTGAGTTTGAGTCAACATACTGTAGAACAGAAACTGCACGTACAGCAGACTGAAATAAAACAGACTCAAAGTGGCAAGCGCTCAGAGCTACAAGTGGGTACAATGGCATTCACAGCTGGTGGAGGGCTTTGGACTTTTCACAATCACTGGGATAGAGGTTCCAGCCAATCTTTTTTAGATTCTAAGGATGATAGGAGTGACTCTAGCTGATATCTATATTGCATGTGTATAGGGTTTTCTTAAAATGAAAGGCAAAAGCAACAGGAACTAGGAAGTTTTACAACATAATTTGGTTGCCATAAGCCTCTGAGCTGAGCTATTTTTTATTTTTCTTTTCATTTACTTGTGTGTGTGTGTGTGTGTGTGTGTGTGTGTTTTCCCCTTTTGCTCAAAGCAGGAAATTGGAGAAAAAAAAAAAGGTCCAGTAATTCCAATCCTAGGTAGATCGTGCCTGCAATCTGCAATCTCTAGGTAAGCTTTATGAAGAAAGAAAACTGATCAAGGTGGAAGAATATTGCAAGCCATATGCCAGTGTCAGGCAGGGAAGTTTGCAGCTGCGCTATCAATTAGAACATTCTAATACCCGGTTATGAAGACTGACACTTTGAAAGTAATTAAGTATTAGATATTTTTAGGTAATTGCTGCTGCAGGAACGTACAACCTGTGCATTTGGGAGATCGAAGACTTGATACTGGCTTCTTCCTTGGAGGCTGCACTATCTTAATTGTCCCTAATCATTTTCAACACCTATGGTGTTTTGTGATTGCCTCAAGCATAGCAATTGGTCAAATGTGAACCAAGGGAGAACCACCACTTCTTCTTTTTTTGCTAAGTATCATGAAAATCAGCGGGGGCATATTGGAATATTAAACTAAATCACAATGACAGAAATAGCCCATTGACATGCTAGATTCCCATTAAGGGCATACACTCCTACAGTTAATTTCCTATGGCTAGTAGGGGATTCTGGGAGGCAATAATCACTCTGTCAAGATGCTGAGATTGTCAGAGATCTCTCTTTCTAGCTGGGGGAAAAAAGGAAAATCTTAGCTGATCATTATTTTAGTTAACACTTTGGCATTGTGTGTCCTTACCATGTGATCAAGCCCTAGGCCACACATTGTGGGTGAGACAGAAGGGGCCTCAATAACAACAACAAACAATCCACAGCAGCCTTTTTTCATGAAATCATAAAGTTGCAAAGACCTTCTAAAAACTACAATGCCTAAGATTCACCTTTTACCAGAGTTTTTGGTCGGGGAGGGGGAGGTTGGATGCCGATATATTTTATATGTATTTTAGAGCTCCCCAGATGATTCTAATGTCAACCTGGGTGGAGAACCACTTATTCATCCAATGCCTTTATTTTACATGTGTGAGAACTGAGACCCACAAGGTCACACATTTGTGACAAATCTACAGTAGAATCAAGCCTCTGAACTCCCAGTGAGTGCTCTTTCCTCCCTCATGCAATGCTGCTTCCTGTCAAAGGAACCAAGATTGATAGAAAGTAAGGAATTTGCTCAAGGTCACACAGCTTTTAAGTGGCAGAACTGGGACCTGAACCCAGGCAGTCTGATTCCACAGTCTCTGCATTTAGCCATTATGCTGTCTACATCCCAAAACAAAGCCAATCAACAAGATCAGGTCAAATGATACTGACACCAGCAGTGCTGGAGGAATGTAGAGAAGGGGCCTGTTCGAACTGAACCTGTTGATCCAGGTAGGATTGGAGAAATTGATTTGCCACATTGGGGAGAATTGTTGTGGGAGTGATGTCAGTGAAGAAGTGAAGGAATGGAGATGGGAATCCAAAAGGTATACATATAAGGGAAACAGGTCATCATTCTTTGAAAATAATTTCAAACTTAAGAGTTGCAAGAATGGTACAGAGAATGCCTTTATACTTTTTACCCAGGTTAATCTCATTCTCTCCCTGCCATATACACAACTTTCAGATGCAGATAGCAGAGTGGCCAAAAGCATAGAATGTATATATACATACATACATGTGTGTGTACATAATTTATTAAATATAATTAATTCATATATCTTATATAGAACTATATATATATATTTACTCAATATATGTGTATTTATTTTCAGAACCATGTGAAGGCAGATGACATACATCAATCCCCTTTGCCCCCTAATACTCCAGTTTGTGTCTCTCCTAAGGACAAAGATATTCTCTTAGATAATCACAGTATAGTTGTCAAATTCAGGAAATTTAACATTGTTACAATATTTTTATCTGCTGTCCGTCTTCTTATTTTATCAATCGTCCCAATAATGTCCTTTATGGCATTTTGGTTCCTCCAGTATAGGAAGCAACCCAGCATCGTGTTTGCATTTTGTTGTCATATCTCTTTAGTTTCTCTTAATCCCAAACAGTTCCTCAGGCTCTCTTTGTCTTTATGACACTGACATTTTTGAAGAGCAGAGGCCAATTATTTTATAGACTGTTCCGCAGTTTTGGTTTGTCTGATGTTTCCTTATGATTACATTCAGGTTTATGCATTCTCAGCCCGAAAACTACATATGCACTGTGTCCTATTCAGAGCATCACATTTGGAGGCTATCTGTGATCTTGATTTTGATTGTCTGGTCAAGGAATTGTCCAGTTTTTCCACTGTATAGTCACTCTTTCTCGCTTCATAACTACAAAGCAATCTATGAGGAGGCACTTTGAGACTATGCATATATCTAGCTCCTCATCAAACCTCCCCACCAAAGTTAGCATCTGTTGATGATTCTTGCCGAAACCATTCTATACTATAAGGGCAGCAAAATGATGATTTCCCAGCTCTACCACCCCTTCTACATATATCATTGGCATAAGGAGCCCTTTCTCCCCAATTTATTTGTTTTTTTATCTATTTATTAATTATAAATAGATGCACACTTTAATGGTTCCTACACCTGGCTCTGCCATTCACAATAGGGGCTGGCTAAAATATTATGGTAGAAGCCTGTGGAGGTTCCAAATATATACAGAAGGGTTTGGACACTTTAAGAGAGAAAGAAGGCATGCACATCTGGTGATAAAAGGAAAAAAAACTAGTAAACCTATAGGAAGTCCTACTAGTGGGTTAAATTTTATATAACACACATTAAATGCAGTCAGCTATTCATAGTAATAAATCTGAAATCCAAACAAAAGCACTTTGCTATTTGCTTGAAAGCACTGTACCTATTTACATGTAGCATCTCAATTTTCAACCATTAGCCCAGCAAGGATTGTTTGAAAAACCTAGTTTTGTAAAAAAAAAAAAAAAAAAAAAAGCTTCAGCTAAATACATCATGACAGTTAGATTTCTCAGAGCTCCAGAAATAGATATAGGTTCTTGAGGTGGGTTGGCAGAGAGTGAGGGATTGGACTACAGGAGGTAGTAATTAATCTGATAAAAATCGCTCAAACTGTGAAAAAATTAATCCTGCTGAGATTTCAAGGTATGTTAGCAGTTCAATTAGGGTTTGTACAAACCATACCAGCAACAGTGAGATACTTTAACAATTAAGAGCTGATGAGGCCCAGGGGAGACTTTATTATCAGTAAATTTAAAAATCAGGAGTGCAAATTCAAAGAGTGCTTTACAGATCAGTGGATTTAGATTCAGGTTGAAACTAGTCATGTGAGGAATATGCATCAAATTTCTTCACTAAAGCATACAGAGAAGGCCATATCTTTTCCCAAGTGTCTTATTTTTCCCTCCTATTTTACCCCCTTCCCAAAAGCATACTCAAACGTGAGCCTGCTTTGGTCACAGCTAGGTCTGGACAGACCAAGTAAATTTGGGGTAACCTTCTCTCTGTGCTCCCCTCACATAAAGAAGCTCCAAAGCAATGATCTTCTTCTATTTTCGGAAACTGAAAATCCCAATTATGGTAAACAAGGCTGATACCAGCTTTGTCTCATGCTGTCTTACAAAAGATTTCTGTTCTGTCTCAGAATGGAAACAGTTGTAAGGGAGATGAGGTCTGCATGAGAAAATGTTGGAATGTTTTGGGAGTGTCAGTAGTTCAGGGGTCTAAGAGGACAGTTTTTAAAAAGATCTTGTTCCAGAAAATTCAGAACTTAGAGCTGGTGTACAAATATAAAACAACAGGGATTCCTTAGCACTCATTTTATTAGGGCTTTGGTTATAAGCCTTTTTGGAAAAGGGACAAATGCTTTTAAGGTAATAAATGTAACTGGTTTACATAAAGGATTCAGGTTCTAAAATCCAGAAGTGAATTCCCTAATTTCAAGCTGTATGATGGGTTCATCGTTCCATCAAAATGACTCTTTTGCACCAACAAAGGCTGACTTCCTGAGTTCATCCACCATGAGAACCTAAAATAGTTTGTTGCTGAGTACTGAGACAATTCCCTTTTTGGAAGAATTTAAGTTCTGGTTCCTGGAAGTTCCAAAGCACAGGAATACTGGCTGTTGTGCACAAACCACCCACAGGATGCTTTAAATGACTCTTGACATGTTGGAGACATAAGATTCAAATCTGCTATTAAGCTTCTGTAATATTGTTCAATTTCTGAAATGATTTTGTGATCTTTAGAACGATGGGATTTCTCATAGAGCTCTTTGGCCTTGAAACATACTTATTCACAACATTTGTCATATGCAGAGACATTCAGCTACAGCAGAGTAAATAGGTTTAAAACCGTGCGTTCTGCCTGCTGGAATGCTTTATCATTACGCCTTGGCATCCTCAAATGCAATAAATGTGGAAATTCAGAATTGAAGGGCTTGATTTCCAATCTCATTGGCCTCTCTCCCTTTGAATTAATGTGGTGCCATTGAGTTCAGCAATAAAGCATCTCATGCTAACAGAGAGAAAATATCAACTTTCTTCCTGTGCATATGTGAATTTGGCAAACTATCAGTAAGAAGCAATATAAAAGTAAAAATGATTTAGCCATCATGAATATGAGAAGGTGAATTGAATGCATAACTAACACCCTGCAGACTTTGAGGTTCTGGCATACTGGGGGAGGTGAGACATTGAGTTAAACTTTGGAAGAAAACCATTTTTCTAGTGATAAAAGCAAAGCATATTTTGGATGCTTTTCTCTAAGTAATATTACATTTAAGTTACCTTATCATCATCATCAACAACAACAAAGAATTGCTGTTTAAAATTTTCTGTTTCTACACATGCATAGTATAGAGAAGGCATTATACATATTCTCCCATTCCTAACTCCAGTGTCTTGCCTGGTTCCTCTCCTCTCTGTGTGCCACTCCCTATTGCTAAAGCCATTTGCAGAATGAGCCACAAGCTTGGGACCAACATGTTCCTGATCAAGGAGGAAATTGCAAGAACGTCAGTTCAGGGGTTCAGCTGATGGTCTTCCCTGCTCCAACTATGCAGGGCAAAAAATGTTAATTATCCTCAACTTTCATTTCCCCTTCTTTCAGTTTTAAAGCCACCCAATCCAACTATCACCAGGCTTCCATCTCATCAAATATCTTCTTGTGTTTTTGCATTCTTTCTGCTTCTAAACTCTGCAGTGCTGCTCTCCTCCTCCTCTCCAGGAAAAGTGTGCCCTTGGTGGATTTCCTGACTCTGGCTGTCTACCTAAATCACTTCCTGTTGCCTGTACTAGATGTGGAGCTGAATCCATTAGTGAGTTGGGGATCTCCCTTACATATTGGTTTAGTTTCCAGTTCCAGATGTCTCTTACCCTGGCCCATCTTGCTTCCTTCTAACATGTCTAACACTGTTTCACACATTTACCACTTAACCATACCCTGACTTATATGACTATTTACCTCATGTATTCTGGAATAAAGTCAATTCCTAACTTTTGCTCTAATACCACCTTCTGATGGACAGAAAGAAGGTCAGACTGGGTGGCTCAAGCAAGCCTGTATTTCAGGAAAATTAAACTTGCATAAAGTGAATAAAAATGTATGTCTAAAATTCCTACAGGTTATCAAAGGCCAGGGCAAGTGAGGCATTCCCCTTGGATGCAAAATGTAAGAAGGCAGCAAAAGACTCAGAATCAAGATAAATACTTCAATGCAAACTTTTTTAAAATAAAAAATAATGCAAAGACATGATAAACAAAATATCAAAATTTTAAATAAACACAGGATCAGTAAATGGCACTATCCAGCCATATTGGAGCCTAAAAGGAAAAGAAAAAAATCAGCAATATTGATCATTATATGGAATGTCCTCTGCCTTCTAAAGATGAAGATACCAAAAAAAAATGGAAGCCTGGGTTGCCATATGAGGATATAAATTGAAGAAGCTCAGAGAAAAGTTAAGTTGCTCTCTATAAGAAAGAGGATAGAAGTAAAGTAGAATCTAGGAGGATGCAAGACAGCAGAGAAGCTGAGACAGGAAGAATAAAGTCAGGAAGAGGGGAAGACCTGGGGAGAGTTAGATAGGAAAGAGACTTTGGGAGAGATATGTTCAATGAAGGAATCAGATTGAATTTCACTCTACGGTGTTCAGTGTAACCAGGTCTTCCATTTCCCCATGACATATTCAGCAAAATGCACATTGTCCATTAATGGAAGTGGATTTATTTGTGGGATGAATGACAGAGTGATGAATCTTATCTCAGGAAAAGCATAGGGCAAAAGCAGAGGCTAACCAGGGGGAGTCCTTCTTCATCTAATGAATCCTTCTTCATCTAATCACTCACCAGGTTCTAAAAATGCTACCTCTTAAATATTTCTTTAATCTGTCTACTTCTTTTGATCTATATTGAAATTATCACCTTAGGTCATCATCATCACTTTTCACCTTAACCATTGCACTAACCTTCTAACTCATCAAGGTTTTGCCTCTCTTGCTCTCCAGTTCATTCCCCATGCTGCAGTAACTAAGTTTTCTAAAAACCTCATGTCACTCCCACTGTTCCTAGGATAAAGTCTAAATAGTTCAACATGGCTTCAAAGCCCTTCATAATCTCGCCCTGCTATTAATCTTTTACCATACCCCATTATAATCAATGCACATGCCACAGTAGACTTCTTCAAGTTATTTGAGTGAATGCACTATGATAAAGTGGGGGAAGATTAAAAAGCATAAAGGTAGCACATAGGAAATGAGTTGCAAATTCAAGAGCTATACCTCAAAATTATAACAATTAAAGGAACAGTAGGATAAATGGAAGCTAATCAAGCCTCAGATCTGCTTCATAACTCAAACTATACTCAAGACATTGATTTGGTTAATGGCATATCATTTTTTTTCCTGTTTCATTCTATAGTCCAAGTCTCCAACAGTATGATATTGAAATAGATATTAAGTTTTTTGGCTTTCACTTAATTATAAATGTCCCATATAAAGATGGAACTCTGGTTATTATATCCAAAACACAGAAGAAACATTAGCAAATTCTTTAATCAAAATATTATTTACATTTCTTTTGTGAAATATTAATTTATTTGCTTCAAACAAAATGCATTACTTACATTAAAGTCATTAATGCCCATTAGCAAAGAAAAATAAATTTGAACTTTCCATATCCTTAGACTGTCCACAGAGATACATGCTCCACAAATACTGGCATGCTCTCCTCTAAAATCAAGGTAAAGTGTCTGTCTAAAGCTAACAAAAGCCTATTCTTCTCAATAGAGGTATAAACTGAGTTTAGACATATGGATTTTCTGGGTTTTCTCTTTTCCTTATACTTTTCTTGCTCTTGGATCTGGCAACTGACCTAAATTCTACGTTATGCAGTCCAACACGGTTGCCACTATGGCTATTTAATTTTAAATTAATTGCAATTAAATAAAATTTAAAACCAAGTTCCTCAGTCACACTTTCCACATTTCAAGTGCTCAATAGCCATAAGTTGCCAGGGGCTACTATATTGAACAATGCAGATACAGAACGTTTCCTTCATTACAGAAAATTCTATTGGACAGAGCTATTCTTATACACCTTCCCTGCCCCTGTACAGGGATCAAATGGAACTTTAATTCCTCAATTTCCCCCATGCCCACATTCTGAAATATTTAGATATCTTTTTAAATCCCTATTATACCTCCGCTTCAAAGTGGAGACTCTGACAGTTTTATTACTACCTTATCAAGTCACTTCATGATTTTTAAGAAATTATTCTAAAATCCCATTTATCCAGACCAGAATTGGTAGTTGTATGAAGTCTACTAATTTAATAGAAACTGACTTCCAGCACATGGTTCTTGGCTTCCTTGCCCCCTAATGTGCTCTGTACCCAGCAGCACTCACAGTATATGTCCTTTCCAAGAAAGCTTCCTTCCAGCAGCCATGTTCACAGACCCATTTAAAATCATGTTCTGTCATTTGCTTATGTTTTCACAGTCACAGGAAATTACTTCTTTCACTTGACTTTCATTTTTTCTTTCCATTTTTTTAAATAAAAGACTGTCTTATCATGGCAATAAAATATTTGTGCTCTCTGCAGTTGGATAATTGGAGAAGAAACACTGATAGGCATATTGCTATATCAATAATGCACTGCCCTTCACAGACAAAAGGCACAGCTACTGACCCACCTCTAGTAAAGCACAGGCCTTGAACTGTGTGTCCAGTGGTGAGAACTGGTTTGCCTTAACCCATCTGACAATGATCATTAGTGTAAGAGCTGTCTGGAGTTAAGGTGCCAACTGTGGCCAGATTGGGGCTCAATCTGTGGCCAGGACCAGGACTCAGCTTTAACTACAGTCAGGAAATGATATTGTGGACAGAATCAAGGCTCAACTTATATCCGGTGCTGACATCCAGAAAATACATGAAGATTAGGGTTTAGTAGTCATGTGTTTTAACCTGTTGACCTAGCAAGGTGCAGATAATGATAGTTTTTGGCAGAAATCTATAACTTTCTCTTCTACTTCAAGGATAGTACATTTTTGAAGTGTGTGCTGTCAATCTTCCATCCCATACCTACAGAACAGACATCATTGATCAGTCATGGCCTTCTTTCCTGCTTTGTTCAGATGAGGCCTCAAATGACTTCTTGTAGTGTCCTATGCAGCCATTACTATCCAATCAGAATTGGCCCCATATATAAAATCTATTTATCATCTTTGCTCCAGAGAGGCCCATGAAGCAAGCAGCAGATTACTCCTGGAAAGAAAATTGTTATGATCCAGACCATTTTGGGGGGTCAGAAAAAGGTAGGGAACAATCAACTTATGGGTAAGACCTGAAGCAAATCAAAATATGTGTACAAGCACACCCATGATTCAAAGGTGAAGAGTTGGCACAGTCTGAGAAGGGATGGGGAAAAGGCAGGAAAGTGTTATTTCCTGACCACCTGCCTAGTCCTAACTTTGCATACTGTTGGAAGTGACAAGGTTTTGCACCAATTGGATATACTTGCACCTCTTTCTACCTTTTGCTGTGTGAGTCATTGAATAGTTTCACCTCCTTATTTCTATGAGCAGCCACTGAGGCACCCCCCAAAATAAGATCCTAAAGATTCAACTCATTTTGCCATACCCTAGAAATGATTTTGACAAACTCAGAGACTAATCTAGAGTAGCACCATTCTTTCCTAGTATACCTTTTGGTCACTGGAAAACATCTTCCTGAGTTATCTCTTTTCAGTTTCAGGACTACACATACTTAATAGATTTAATGTCTTCCTAGAGACTTGGTCCACAGTTCCACCAAAAGCTTTAGTTCACCATGCTTGAGAACAAATGGCTGCTATAGTTTCAAGTTCTCAAACTTTCTCCAATACCAATTCCAAAGAATCTCAGTGTTGGAAGAATCCTTAAAATTCACCTTGTCTAGCCACCTGTTACTTGAATATGCTTTCCAGCATTCCCAACAAGTTGTCCTCAGGCAATTCTTGGACCATTACAGAGCCACAGCCAGGCTAACCACCATTTCCCAAGGTATTCATTCCACCAACACCTTGCACTGTGCCTTTCCCTATCAGCACAGTTATCATTTATATATATTTCTTCTTCATATTGTGCCCAAAATCTCTTCTACTGATTCCTTCTACCAATTGGCCCTGGTTCTGCCTCATGATACCTTGCAAAAAAGGAACCTATTTTTATCTCTGTATGACAGTCTTTAAGATTTCTGAGGACAGTTATCATGACCATCCCTGTGCCTTCTCTTCTTCAAGCTAAGCAGGCTGTATTCCTATGGCTGTTAGCCATCAAGTCCCTTCACCATCCTAGTCATCCCTTTTTGAACATGCTTCAGTTTATCAATCTCCTCAAATCTCAGAACCGGATGCTTTAAGTCTGGCTTAACCATAGCTGTTAAGGCAAAACTGTTATTTTTCTTTCCCTAGCTATTATACTTCCATTGATGATTTTTAAACTTGTACTCCTTTCCTTTGGAAATCATCTCATACTCTTAACTCACAGAGTTTCCTAATCACTTTTTTCCTCCTTCCCAACATTTCATCCAATCTATCTGGTCTTCTTTTTTTTTTAATGTTTATTTATTTTTGAGACAGAGAGAGACAGAGCATGAACAGGGGATGGTCAGAGAGAGGAAGACACAGAATCCAAAACAGGCTCCAAGCTCCGAGCTGTCAGCACAGAGCCCAATGCGGGACTCGAACCCACGGACCGCGAGATCATGACCTGAGCCAAAGTCGGCCGCTTAACCGACTGAGCCACCCTGGCGCCCCTCTCTGGTCTTCTTTTAAAAAACTTCTTGGATATCTCCCTCTTTTCTATTCCCATAACTCCCACCTATTATTTGGGCCTAACCACCTCTTTCCTGGATTATTACAATGGTCTCCTAACTGGTCTTCCTATCTCCATTCTTTCTCAAATTCCTGCTCATCCTCTGCCCTACTGCCACTTTGTAATGCATCATTTTGATGGCAGTTTAGTATAGTCATTCAGGCCTTAAACTTTGGAGCTAGACTATTGGGTTCAAATCTCAGCTTTACTGTTTATGAGCTCTGTGAGCTTGGAGAATTCACCTAAACTAAAAGAGCATTATTTCATTCATCTTTCAAATATGGCTAATGATGGTATCTATCTCACAAAGTGGAATAAATGAGATACAACATATAAGTTAGACCCAGGTTTGGTGCACAGTAAATGTGCAGTAAGTATGAGCTATTATTATTATCTACTGTTACCACCCTGCTGATCAAAAATTGCTAGGGTTTTCTGCTGCCAGTTTCAAATAAACTGAAATATCTTTAACTGAACATCTAAAGCTATAATGCCAAACTACTACAAACCAGCTTAATTACTTTGAACAAGTTACCTGTGACTCCACCTATAAAATGAAGGGGGAAGACTAAATTATCTCAAATGACCCTTCAAGGGCAGACATTCTATGATTCAACATTTCTAGTCATTTTTCCCCTCCTATCCAATTGTACTAATTAGTTCTCTTTAAAAAAAAAAACTTGTTCTTTTCAGCATCCATGTCTTTGCTCATGCCATTTCCTCCATTGGAAATGTCACTCTCCACTTGTCCTTTAAGATGTTGTTCAAATGGTATCCCCTCCATGAATCTTTCAATCAGAAGAAATCAGTCTCTCCTCTGAAGCTCCTAGAACTATTAGTTTCCTTGGCTCTGTGATACTGATCACATTCTACCTATGGACATATGTCTTATACCCCCCCACCAGACTATAATACAGATACTACACCTTTTTCACTATGTATTCAGCTCACTGTGTCCAGAACTATATGTCTTACATTGTAGAATAAAACAATCTTATTGAATACATGAATAATGAAGCTTTACTTATATGTGACACAGAATTTTTATCATGTGATAATGTGTGTACATATCTTCAACCAATTCATGTTACTTTGACATATTTATATATTCATTTAAGTTTATTTATTTTGAGAGAGAGATAGAGAGTGAGTGGGGAAGGGGCAGAGAAAGGGAGAGACAGACTCTCAAGCAGACTCTGTGCTGTCAGCACAGAGCTTGATGTGGGGCTCGAACTCACAAACCATGAGATCATGACCTGAGCCAAGATCAAGAGTTGGATACATAACCAAGTGAGCCACCCAGGAACCTTGACATATATTTTTAAAGAATATTCAGGAAGTCATACAAAAAAACAAATAATCTCATTTAAAATGGAGAGAGAACCTGAACAGACATTGTTCCAATGAAGACAGACTGAAAGACACATGAAAAGATGCTCAACATCACTCATCATCAGGGAAATGGAAATGAAAACCACATAAGATATTGCCTGACACTTTTCAGAATGGCTAAAATAAAAAAGACAAGAAATAACAAGTATTGATGAGGATGTGGAGAAAAAAGGGACCCTCATGCCCTGTTGGTGGGAATGGTCACTGCAGAAAACAGTATAGAAGTTCTTGAAAAAATTAAGATTAAAAACATGATCCAACAATTCCAGTACTGGGTATTTACTCAAGGAAAACAAAAACACTAATTCAAAGAGATATTTGCATCCCTGTGTTTACTGCATCATTATTTACAGCAGCCAAGGTATGGAAGCAACCCAAATGTCTACCAATAGATGAATGGGTAAAGTAAATATGGTATTATATACAATGGAATATACTCAGCCATAAAAAAGGATGAGAGTTTTGCCATTTGTGACAATTGGGACGGACATTGTCATTGGGGTGGACATTGGGATGGACATTAGGGTATTAAACTAAATGAAATAAGTCAGAAAAATACCATATGATTTCAGTTATATGTGTAATCTAAAAAAAAAACAAAACAAAGAAATAAATGAAAAGCAGAAACAGACTCATAAATACAGAGAACAAACTAATGGTTGCCAAAGAGCAGAGGGGACGGGGAGATTGGCAAAATAGGTGAAGGGGAGTGGAAGGTATAGGCTTCCAGTGTGGAAATAAAGAAGTCCCAGGGATGAAAGGCACAGTATATGGAATATAGTCAATGATATTGTAATTGCATTATATGGTGACAAATGGTAGCTATACTTGTGGTGAGCATAGCACAATATATAGACTTGCTGAATCACTATGTCATACACCTGAAACTAACATTGTGTGTCAACCATCCTTCAATAAAAAAATATTCAGGAAATCAGCAAATACCCACCATACCCACTCTGAGCACTAGTTGCACATTCCTTATTCCTTTGTAAACTTCTAATTACAGATGATTAGACAAAAGCATTATTTTTTAATAAAATAATTTGTTCCCTAAAAATGAATGTGTCAGAAAAGTTAAAGTCTAAGAACCATAACTGTCAAGTCTAAAAACAGTTAAATTCTAGGAAACTGAATAAGGAGAGAACTTGACCAAATCAATAATGCTGAAAAAAACAAGGAAGACCCATCCTCTCACCTAAGGGAAATAGGTGCTGGAGCCTGCTCAAGAAGGTGGGCTGAATGCTCCAAGAAGTTCTCCTGTAAGAAAACTCTTCAACTCTGATAACATCTTCAAATATCAAAATAGTTGAGGTTGTGTCTCTCTCAAACAAAGGGGAAGTGTGAGGAGCGTTAGTGCTCAAAGGTTTACTTACATAAAGATCTATCCTATCTGCCAACTTACCTGACACAAACTCTCAGAAATCCTCACCATTACTCATTTTCCCCTATGATGATACTGAAATCCCTGATTTCTGATTAGAAACTGGAAAAAGGAAGAGTATGAAAGACATCATGGAAGAAACTACTTAAGTCATTTTGTCTAAGGCATGAGATATTGTAGGGCTGAGAATATTGAGGAAACTTCTGTAAGTTCCTGTGTGTAGAAATAACCTTGGCTCCCAGCGATGGGCTGGGGGCAGACATCAGGTCTGACTGCGGCCCCGCCCACCAACTCCAGTTATACACCACAGCACAGGGGAAGTGCCCTGCAGGTCCTCACCACGCCAGGGACTATCCAAAATGACCAAGCGGAAGAACTCCCCTCAGAAGAATCTCCAGGAAATAACAACAGCTAATGAGCTGATCAAAAAGGATTTAAATAATATAACAGAAAGTGAATTTAGAATAATAGTCATAAAATTAATCGCTGGGCTTGAAAACAGTATACAGGACAGCAGAGAATCTCTTGCTACAGAGATCAAGGGACTAAGGAACAGTCACGAGGAGCTGAAAAACGCTTTAAACGAAATGCATAACAAAATGGAAACCACCACAGCTCGGCTTGAAGAGGCAGAGGAGAGAATAGGTGAACTAGAAGATAAAGTTATGGAAAAAGAGGAAGCTGAGAAAAAGGGAGATAAAAAAATCCAGGAGTATGAGGGGAAAATTAGAGAACTAAGTGATACACTAAAAAGAAATAATATACGCATAATTGGTATCCCAGAGGAGGAAGAGAGAGGGAAAGGTGCTGAAGGGGTACTTGAACAAATCATAGCTGAGAACTTCCCTGAACTGAGGAAGGAAAAAGGCATTGAAATCCAAGAGGCACAGAGAACTCCCCTCAGACGTAACTTGAATCGATCTTGTGCATGACATATCATAGTGAAACTGGCAAAATACAAGGATAAAGAGAAAATTCTGAAAGCAGCAAGGGGTAAACGTGCCCTCACATATAAAGGGAGACCTATAAGACTCGTGACTGATCTCTCTTTTGAAACTTGGCAGGCCAGAAAGAATTGGCACGAGATTTTCAGGGTGCTAGACAGAAAAAATATGCAGCCAAGAATCCTTTATCCAGCAAGTCTGTCATTTAGAATAGAAGGAGAGATAAAAGTCTTCCCAAACAAACAAAAACTGAAGGAATTTGTCACCACTAAACCAGCCCTACAAGAGATCCTAAGGGGGACCCTGTGAGACAAAGTCCCAGAGACATCACTACAAGCATAAAACATACAGACATCACAATGACTCTAAACCCGTATCTTTCTATAATAACACTGAATGTAAATGGATTAAATGTGCCAACCAAAAGACATAGGGTATCAGAATGGATAAAAAAACAAGACCCATCTATTTGCTGTCTACAAGAGACTCATTTTAGACCTGAGGACACCTTTAGATTGAGAGTGAGGGGTTGGAGAACTATTTATCATGCGACTAGAAGCCAAAAGAAAGCTGGAGTAGCCATACTTATATCAGACAAACTAGACTTTAAATTAAAGGCTGTAACAAGAGATGAAGAAGGACATTATATAATAGTTATATATTAGTTACATCAGGAAGAGCTAACAATTATAAATGTCTATGCACCGAATACCAGAGCCCCCAAATATATAAAACAATTACTCATAAACATAAGCAACCTTATTGATAAGAATGTGGTAATTGCAGGGGACTTTAATACACCACTTACAGAAATGGATAGATCATCTAGACACATGGTCAATAAATAAACAAGGGCCCTGAATGACACATTGGATCAGATGGACTTGACAGATATATTTAGAACTCTGCATCCCAAAGCAACAGAATATACTTTCTTCTCGAGTGCACATGGAACATTCTCCAAGATAGATCATATACTGGGTCACAAAACAGCCCTTCATAAGTTTACAAGAATTGAAATTATACCATGCTTACTTTCAGACCACAATGCTATGAAGCTTGAAATCAACCACAGAAAAAAGTCTGGAAAACCTCCAAAAGCATGGAGGTTAAAGAACACCCTACTAACGAATGAGTGGGTCAACCAGGCAATTAGAGAAGAAATTAAAAAATATATGGAAACAAACGAAAATGAAAATACAACAATCCAAACGCTTTGGGACGCAGCAAAGGCAGTCCTGAGAGGAAAATACATTGCAATCCAGGCCTATCTCAAGAAACGAGAAAAATCCCAAATACAAAATCTAACTGCACACCTAAAGGAACTAGAAGCAGAACAGCAAAGGCAGCCTAAACCCAGCAGAAGAAGAGAAATAATAAAGATCAGAGCAGAAATAAACAATATAGAAACTAAAAAAACTGTAGAGCAGATCAACGAAACCAAGAGTTGGTTTTTTGAAAAAATAAACAAAATTGACAAACCTCTAGCCAGGCTTCTCAAAAAGAAAAGGGAGATGACCCAAATAGATAAAATCATGAATGAAAATGGAATTATTACAACCAATCCCTCAGAGATACAAACAATTATCAGGGAATACTATGAAAAATTATATGCCAACAAATTGGACAACCTGGAAGAAATGGACAAATTCCTGAACACCCACACTCTTCCAAAACTCAATCAGGAGGAAATAGAAAGCTTGAACAGACCCATAACCAGTGAAGAAATTGAATTGGTTATCAAAAATCTCCCAACAAAGAAGAGTCCAGGACCAGATGGCTTCCCAGGGGAGTTCTACCAGACGTTTAAAGCAGAGATAATACCTATCCTTCTCAAGCTATTCCAAGAAATAGAAAGGGAAGGAAAACTTCCAGACTCATTCTATGAAGCCAGTATTACTTTGATTCCTAAACCAGACAGAGACCCAGTAAAAAAAGAGAACTACAGGCCAATATCCCTGATGAATATGGATGCAAAAATTCTCAATAAGGTACTAGCAAATCGAATTCAACGGCATATAAAAAGAATTATTCACCATGATCAAGTGGGATTCATTCCTGGGATGCAGGGCTGGTTCAACATTCACAAATCAATCAACGTGATACATCACATTAACACAAAAAAAGAGAAGAACCATATGATCCTGTCAATCGATGCAGAAAAGGCCTTTGACAAAATTCAGCACCCTTTCTTAATAAAAACCCTTGAGAAAGTCGGGATAGAAGGAACATACTTAAAGATCATAAAAGCCATTTATGAAAAGCCCACAGCTAACATCATCCTCAATGGGGAAAAACTGAGAGCTTCTTCCCTGAGATCAGGAACACGACAAGGATGCCCACTCTCACCGCTGCTGTTTAACGTAGTGCTGGAATTTCTAGCATCAGCAATCAGACAACAAAAGGAAATCAAAGGCATCAAAATTGGCAAAGATGAAGTCAAGCTTTCGCTTTTTGCAGATGACATGATATTATACATGGAAAATCCGATAGACTCCACCAAAAGTCTGCTAGAACTGATACAGGAATTCAGCAAAGTTGCAGGATACAAAATCAATGTACAGAAATCAGTTGCATTCTTATACACTAACAATGAAGCAACAGAAAGACAAATAAAGAAACTGATCCCATTCACAATTGCACCAAGAAGCATAAAATACCTAGGAATAAATCTAACCAAAGATGTAAAGGATCTGTATGCTGAAAACTATAGAAAGCTTCTGAAGGAAATTGAAGAAGATTTAAAGAAATGGAAAGACATTCCCTGCTCATGGATTGGAAAAATAAATATTGTCAAAATGTCAATACTACCCAAAGCTATCTACACATTCAATGCAATCCCAATCAAAATTGCACCAGCATTCTTCTCGAAACTAGAACAAGCAATCCTAAAATTCATATGGAACCACAAAAGGCCCCGAATAGCCAAAGGAATTTTGAAGAAGAAGACCAAAGCAGGAGGCATCCCAATCCCAGACTTTAGCCTCTACTACAAAGCTGTCATCATCAAGACAGCATGGTATTGGCACCAAAACAGACACATAGACCAATGGAATAGAATAGAAACTCCAGAACTAGACCCACAAACGTATGGCCAACTCATCTTTGACAAAGCAGGAAAGAACATCCAATGGAAAAAAGACAGCCTCTTTAACAAACGGTGCTGGGAGAACTGGACAGCAACATGCAGAAGGTTGAAACTAGACCACTTTCTCACCCCATTCACAAAAATAAACTCAAAATGGATAAAGGACCTAAATGTGAGACAGGAAACCATCAAAACCTTAGAGGAGAAAGCAGGCAAAGACCTCTCTGACCTCAGCCGTAGCAATCTCTTACTCGACACATCCCCAAAGGCAAGGGAATTAAAAGGAAACGTGAATTACTGGGACCTTATGAAGATAAAAAGCTTCTGCACAGCAAAGGAAACAACCAACAAAACTAAAAGGCAACCAACGGAATGGGAAAAGATATTCGCAAATGACATATCGGACAAAGGGCTAGTATCCAAAATCTATAAAGAGCTCACCAAACTCCACACCCGAAAAACAAATAACCCAGTGAAGAAATGGGCAGAAAACATGAATAGACACTTCTCTAAAGAAGACATCCGGATGGCCAACAGGCACATGAAAAGATGTTCAGCGTCGCTCCTTATCAGGGAAATACAAATCAAAACCACACTCAGGTATCACCTCACGCCAGTCAGAGTGGCCAAAATGAACAAATCAGGAGACTATAGATGCTGGAGAGGATGTGGAGAAACGGGAACCCTCTTGCACTGTTGGTGGGAATGCAAATTGGTGCAGCCGCTCTGGAAAGCAGTGTGGAGGTTCCTCAGAAAATTAAAAATAGACCTACCCTATGACCCAGCAATAGCACTGCTAGGAATTTATCCAAGGGATACAGGAGCACTGATGCATAGGGCCACTTGTACCCCAATGTTCATAGCAGCACTCTCAACAATAGCCAAATTATGGAAAGAGCCTAAATGTCCATCAACTGATGAATGGATAAAGAAATTGTGGTTTATATACACAATGGAATATTACGTGGCAATGAGAAAAAATGAAATATGGCCTTTTGTAGCAACGTGGATGGAACTGGAGAGTGTGATGCTAAGTGAAATAAGCCATACAGAGAAAGACAGATACCATATGGTTTCACTCTTATGTGGATCCTGAGAAACTTAACAGGAACCCATGGGGGAGGGGAAGGAAAAAAAAAAAAGAGGTTAGAATGGGAGAGAGCCAAAGCATAAGAGACTGTTAAAAACTGAGAACAAACTGAGGGTTGATGGGGGGTGGGAGGGAGGAGAGGGTGGGTGATGGGTATTGAGGAGGGCACCTTTTGGGATGAGCACTGGGTGTTGTATGGAAACCAATTTGTCAATAAATTTCAGAAAATAAATAAATAAATAAATAAATAAATAAATAAATAAAAGAAAAACTAAAAAAAAAAAAAAAAAAAAGAAATAACCTTGGCTCCACTCCCTTATTATGAGGGGAAGTCCTCTCAACTTTATGTGGCATATCTTGGAGATGGAATATTTCAGAATTTAGGAGACATTTCTCCCATACTCAATATTATCCATACAAAGCCATGATACATTTTGATATTTATCAATCACCTCTCAGTCACTTTCTATCCTTTGAAGCACTTTCATATACATTTTTATTTGTTTCAAATACTGGAAATAATGGCCAGTCACGGTTCTGAGCACTTAACATGAACTATATCATTTAATCCTTACAAAACCCTATGGAGTAAGTGCTATTATCATCCCCATTTTACAAATGTGCAGATCAAGACATGGGGAGGTTAATAATTTGCCCAAAGTCAGACAGCTAGTAAATAACGAAGCCAATATTTACACTCAAATGTGCCTAACATGAATCGCCACTGTTTAACAAATATACCGTACATATCATAGTATATTTACACTTTGTAACCTGCCTTCTCACTCAATAAATATTATCGAATCTTTCAGTGTCAGTAAATATAAATTTACATTGTCATTTCAAATGCATGTTTATTATTTCATTACAAGGTTGTACCAAAATTTATTTAATCTCTTATTGATACAAATTTTGATTGTACCTGGTTTTTCACAATTTAAATATTATTATGCTAAAAACCTTTTATGTACACACATCTTCATGCACATGTATTACTATTTCCTCAGAATTAATTCTCATAAATTTTGTGCCACTTTCAGGATGTGACAGGAATGACCTACAAACTATCCCAAGGAAAGCCCCAAAGGAAAGAGCCAAGCCAATGGCTTTATAGAATTAAGCACAAATTCAGAAATGAAGATGTATTTCATCAGAGTAGAGAGAAAAAAACAATAAAAATAGCAAATATCAAAGAATAAGAAGAATTTATATAGCAAGTCAAGGAGATAAGTGAAGAAGATAAAGCTAAAGACAAACTAAAGACAGGACCTATGAACATTTGAGAATTGTTAAGTTAAGAGAGAAGGATATTTTCTGGTGGTGGCCTTAATGGACAAAATGAACAGACTGACAGTGCAAAATGAGAAATTTGGATCATGGGGTTCTTTTCAGAATTATTTCAGGAGCAAAGAGAAGGGAGAGGCCATGGTCTTATGTTGAGGTGCCAATCAGAGGAGAAAAAGACAGCTGATAGAAGAGCCAACATGATGGCTCCAGAAGTGAGCAGCAGGATCCAGTTGTTGAAAAAGAGTAATGCTCTCAGTCCTGACAGCCTCACTGCTGAGTTCAACACAACACTGGAGGATAGAAGTTTCAGCAAAGCTTTGAAGCTACTGTTTTCGGTGGTACCTAGGAGGAAGGGGAAATGGCCATCAAGGTGACACAAGGAATCTAGCTGCAAAAGGTGCTGAAACTGGCAGAATTCATACTTCTCAAAGCCCAGGAACAGCAATAAAGCGATAGGCAATATTTGACTGACAATCATTAGAATTTCTCTGAAATTCATTAAATGTCAAAGGCTGTGAAATGTGTCTGGATCAAAACAAACCTTTGGTATATGCTTTTCTTCTCAAACTCTTGCAGAGAAATGAAATGCCAGATGTATTGATGAAATCGAAGAATATAACACATAGCAATGGGTAGATAAGGGAAGAAGCTGAAATAATAGTGAAGCAAGGAAAGTTTACCTTTATAAGTGGTCTGCCACACCTCTCTTATGGAAACTTATGTCGGGTTTGAAAGAAGCAAAAGTCTAGGGGCACCTGTGTGGCTCAGTCAGTTAAGCATTCTACTTCAGCTCAGGTCATTATCTCATGGTTCGTGGGTTTGAGCCCCGTGTCAAGCTCTGTGCCAACAGCTCAGAGCCTGAGCCTGCTTCAGATTCTGTCTCCCTCTTTCTCTGACCCTCCCCTGCTCACACTCTGTCTCTCTCTTTCAAAAATAAACATTAAAAAATTTTTTAAAAAGAAAGCAAAAGTCTAAAGATCAAAGGGGGATGGTTTATATATAACCAGTTAAATATTTTTCAGACGAAAACATTCTGGTAAGATACACAGAAGGCCAGAGAAGCTAAAATCAGACAAAGTGAAAAGTTATAAATATATAAGCCAAAGGCAAATATGCTAGTAGCAAAATTCTGTAAGTGGTGAAAATTCTTGGCATCCACTTTGTAGGAAAATAACACAGGAATAACTTGGGAAATCAAAATAAAGATCAGAGGAAAATAAAATAAATGTGGAGAATTTGTAAGTTATTATCATATAGGCTAAGACTGAGCAAGCAGTTTGGGTGATATAAAGCCATGCTAATGTGAACCACTGAGGTAGGTGTCTGGGACAGTAAATCCAACATTCAGAAAGCTCACATTCTAGCACCTGGAAGAAGACAAGTTGGGCTTGATCAAAGTGTGGTTTTTAGAAGAATTAACACAGTGCAGAACAAAATACTTGAACTTAGGCGTCAGACAAATCTGTTTGCATCTTAGCTCTAAAATTTACTGGTTATATAGCGTTAGACAAGTTATCTCTCTAAGGTTTGTTTTTTTCATTGTAAAATGAGGATAATAATGGTATCAACCACAGAGGGCTATTGTAAGAAATTGATGAGATAATATATATAAAGTTCTTAGAAGGGTTCCTGGCATATAAGAAGTGCTCAATAAGTATAGGGATATCAGAGAAAATGTTCAACAAAATTTTAATAGTAATATTTCTTGGTGATAAGATTTGTAGAGTTCTTCCTTCTTTATCTCTTGAATGGACTTATTTTAATTCCAGTAGTTAACATGCAGTGTTATATTAGTTTCAGGTGTACAAAAGAGTGATTCAACAATTCCAGACATCCTCCAGTGCTTCATGACAAGTGCATTCCTTAATCCCCATTGCCTATTTTACCCATCCCCACCTAACCTTCCCTCTGGTAACCATCAGTTTGTTATCAACAGCTAAGAGTCTGTTTCTTGGCTTCTCTCTCTCTCTCTCTCTCTGTCTCTCTTTCTCTTTTCCCTCTTGCTTGTTTTTGTTTTGTTTCTTAAATTCCATATATGAGTGAAATCATATGGTATTTTTCTTTCTCTGACTGACTCATTTTGTTTACCATAATACTAACTCCATCCATGTCATTGCAAATGGCAAGATTTCATTCTTTTTTATGGCTAATAAGATTCAATTGTGTATATGTAACACATATTCTTTACCCATTCATCTATTAATGGGCATTTTTGTCTCCTTCCATAATTTGGCTATTGTAAATAATGCTGCTATAAATATAGGAGTCCATGTATCCATTTGAATTTGTGTTTTTGTATTTTGGGGTAGATGCTAGATTGGGAGGTAGTTCTATTTTTAACTCTTTGAGGAATGTCCATAGCGTTTTCCACAGTGGCTACACCAGTTTGCATTCCCACAAACAGTGCAAGAAAGTTCCTTTTTTTCCACATCCCACCAGCACTTGTTGTTTCTTGTGTTGTTAATTTCAGCCATTCTGACAGGTGTGAGGTGATACCTCATTGTAGTTTTGATCTGCATTTCCCTGATGATGAGTGATGTTGGGTATCTTTTCATTTGAATGGACTTTTACAATAACATCTTATTTTGAAATATTTTAAGACTCAGAATAAATTGCAAAAATTATTATAGAGTTCCTGTGTACCTTTCACCCAGTCTCTACCGATGTTAATATCTTACATAACCATAGTACAATGTCAAAACCAGGATATTAGCATTGCTACAATACTATTAACTAAGGTACAAACTTTATTTGAAGTTCACCAGTTTTTATAAGCACTCTTTTGACATACAGTTCTATAAAATTTTATCACATGTGTAGATTTGAGTAACCATCACTACAATCAGAACACAGAACTGTTGGTTGTGAATTTTAAAATGACAGTGTGGCATGTTTTCTTTCTTAAAATATATAGCATTATAATTATAAATTATAATCTTTTTCTTATCCTTTAAAAAATTCCTACCAAAACTTACACAATGAATGAAAAACAAAAATTTATAGCTATAAATACCTACATTAAGAAAAAAAGAAAGATCTTAAATAAACAGCCTAACATTACATTTCAAGGAAATAGAAAAAGAAAAAACTAAGCCCAAAATTAGCAGAAGTAAAACAATAATAAAGATTAAAGCAGAAATAAATTAAATAGAGAATAGAAAAGCAATAGAAAAGATTAACAAAACGAAGAGTTGATTTATTGAAAACATAAAGAAAATTAACAAATCTTTAGCTAGACTAACCAAGAAAAAAGAGAGAGAAATTGAATAGATAAAACCAGAAATGAAACACATTACAACTGATACTATAGAAGCACAAAGAGACTACTATGAATAATTATAAACCAACAAATTGGACAACCTAAGAGAAACAGATAAATTCTTAGAAATATGCAACCAAACAAGACTTAATCATAAAGAAACAGAAATTCTGAACACATCAGTTATGACTAAAATCTTAAAAAAAAGAAAACAATTCAATTTACAATAACATCAAAAACAATAAAGTACTTAGAAATAAATGGAACCAAGGAAGGAAAAGATCTCACTGAAAACTACAAGACTTTGATGAAAGATATTGAAGAAGACAAAAATTAATGGGAATATATCCTGTGTTCATGGATCAGAAGAACGAATATTGTTTAAATGTCCATACTACCCAAAGCCATCTATAGATTCAATGCAATCCCTACCCAAATCATAATGGTGGGGTGCCTGGGTGGCTCAGCCAGTTCAGCATCTGACTCTTGATTTCAGCTCAGGTCATGATCTCATGAACATGGAATCAAGCCCTTCCTCAGGCTCCATACTAAGCTGAGTGTGGAGCCTGCTTGAGATTCTCTCTCTTTCCCTCTTTCTTTGTCCCTGCCCTGTGTGCACATTCTCTCTCTCTCTGAAAATAAACTTTTAAAAATCACAATGGCATTTTTCACAGAAATAAAAAACACAGTCTCAAAATTTATGGAACCACGAAAGTAGCCAAAGCAATCCTGAGAAAGAAAAACAAAGCTGGAGGCATCATACTTCCTGATTTCAAACTACATTACAAAGCTACAGTAATCAACAGTGTGGTACTGGTATAAAAACAAACACATAAACCAATGGAACAAAGTTAAGAGCTCAGAAATAAACCCATATTTACATGCTCAATTAATATTTGATGAGGGAGACAAAATACTCAATGGGGAAAAGATAGTATCTTCAACAAATCGTGTTAAGAAAACTGGATATTCACCTCCACAAGAATTAAATTGGACCTCTATCTTACAACACTCACAAAAATTAACTTGAAATTGATTAAGAACTTAAACATAAGACCTGAAACCATAAAGCTCCTAGAAGAAAACAGGGGGAAATCTCCCTGGCACAGGTCTTAGAAAATATTTTTTTGGATATGACACCAAAATGACAAGCAATAAAATAAAAAATGAACAAGTGGGTCTACATCAAATTCAAAAGCTTCTGCACAGCAAAAGAGAGAGTCAAGATAATAAAAAAGGCAACCTATGGAATGGAACAAAATATCTGCAAACCATATATGTGATAAGAGATTAATTTCCAAAATATATAAGGAACTCCTATAACTCACTAGCAAAAACACAAAACAAAACACAATAAAACCCAAAAACAATTCAAATTTAAAAATGATCAAAGGACCTAGATAGACATTTTTTCAGAGAAAATATGCAAATAATCAACAGGTATATGAAAAGATGCTCAACATCACTAATTCATCAAGAAAATACAAATCAAAACTATAAGATATCATCTCATACATGTTAGAGTGCCTATTATCAAAAAGGAAAGAGATAAGTGCTAACAAGGACATGGAAAATAAGGAACCTTTATGCACTGTTGGTCAGAATGTAAGTTGGTACATCCATAATGGAAAACACTATGGAGGCTCCTCAAAAAATTAAAAATACAACTACCCTATGATCCAGCAATTCCACTTCTTTTTTTAAAATTTTTTTAAGTTTATTTATTTTGAGAGAAAGAGAGAGAGAGTGAGTGGGTGAGCAGGGGAGGGGCAGAGAGAAATGGAGAGAAAGAATCCCAAGCAGGTTCCACGCTATCAGCACAGAGCCTGATGGTGGGGCTCGAACTCACAAATTGTGAGATTCATGACCTCAGCCAAAACCAAGAGTCGGATGCTTTAACTGACTGAGCTACCCAGATGCTCACAATTTCACTTCTGAGTACATAACTGAAGGAAATAAAATCACTACCTTGAAGACATATCTACACCTCCATATCTATTGTAGAATTATTTACAATAGCCAAAAGACAGAAATAAAGTAAGTGTCCACCAATGGGTGAATGGATTAAGAATATGACATATATAAACAATGGAGTATTATTATCCATAAAAAAAGAAATCCTGCCATTTGTAATAACATTGGTAGACCTTGAGGGCATTATGGTAAGGAAAATAAGTCAGAGAAAGACATATACTGTATGATCTCAGTTACATGTGGAATCTTAAAAAAAAAACAAAAACTCATAGCAACAGGTGATTGCCAGGGGCTGGGGAGCAGGTGATGGATGATAGTGGTCAAAAAATACAAACTCCCAGGGCGCCTGGGTGGCTCAGTGGGTTATGCGACCGACTTCAGTTCAGGTCATGATCTCACTGTTTGTGGGTTCAAGCCCCTCGTCGGGCTCTGTGCTGACAGCTCAGAGTCTGGAGCCTGCTTCTGGTTCTGTATCTTTCTCTCTCCCTCTGCCCCTCCCCCACTTGCACTCTGTCTCTCTGTCTCTTGAAAATAAATAAATGTTAAAAAAAAAATTTTTAAATACAAACTCCCAGTTAAAAGATGAATAAATTCTGGGGATGTAATGTACAACATGGTGACTATAGTTAACCATACTATATTGTATACTTGAAAACTGCTTAGAGTGTAGATTTTAAATGTTTTCTTTCACCATATACAAAAAAATGGTAACTATATTAGGTGATAGATGTATTAACTAACCTTATTGCAGTAATCCCTTTATAATATATATATATATATATATATATATATATATATAACTTATTACATTGTATTCCTTAACATACACAATGTTATATGTAAATTATATCTCACTAACATGGAAAAGTTCCTTCCATAGATATATAGTATATTTGAAAATAAAAAAGGTTGATAATAGTCAATATGGGAACATTTTAGGATGCTGAAAACTATCGATAAGCGTTCCTAATAGAAGTATCTTTGTAGGGCCTTTCAAATTCAGTTTCTCACATGCACATCCCACAGTAGCCAGCCAACTTTAGCTTGCCTCCTAAACATGATAGAAAGAAAAATCAAAGAAAGGAAGCAGATAAAAATGCTTTAGACTATCGTCAATGTGTAATCAGGGAGATTTACCTTGGAGCTTATTGTAAATGGAGAATCTCAGGCCCCACCCAGAACAATGGAATCAGAATATTTACTTTAACAAGATCTGCTGGTGACCCTTATGCACATTAAATTTTGAAATGTGCTCTTCTAGAGATGTGGTAAAATTAAAAATGGTAATATATATTTTTAAGCATATTTATTTCTTCATCAGAATGAAGGACCAGCAAGAAAAATGAAAACAAGAGAGGAAATGTCAGCTGATAAAGATTTCAAGAAATTTTTTAGAAGACAGAAAGTAGATGAAAGAGTGGTCACTCGTTTGTCAAAGTAGAGAAGTTCATGACCTAAAGGATGCAAAGAAGGGATTTTATTTATTTTTCATTTTATTTTATTTATTTTATTTTATTTTATTTTATTTTATTAGGGAGAGAGAGAGAGAGAAAGCGCAAGAGTGGGGGAAAGGGGCAGAGGGAGAGAGAGAGAATCTAAGCAAGCTCCACACTTAGCACAGAGCCCAATGCAGGGCTTGATCCCATGACCCTGAGATCACGACCTGAGCTGAAATCAAGAGTTGGATGTTTAGCCAACTAAACCACCCAAGCACCCCTCAAAGAGGGGATTTTAAAGAAAAGATGCCTAGAAATATCTACAGAATCCAGGAGAGATTCAAATCTTAGAGGTATCATTTCTGGCAGTGTGTAGGAATGGAACTACGGGGTACAAATGGGGATAGATTGAAAATGTATATGTGGAATAATCAAACTTTGCCCCCTACACACACACACACACACACACTACTTCCAACACTCACAGAACATCCTCAGCCAGAACCTACTCTGTAAACCAGAAACCAAAAGAGACTTATTAACTGGAGAAGCTGAACAAAAATCTGAGGAATCAGGGATAGCAAGAAAGATGATGGGTGAGGATGAATACAAAGTTGAATGTAAGTTGAAATGCTGCATATGAAATGGTCAGACACCCATGCATACCCCTTTCTCTATACCATGGTCAGAAAGTCTTCTAACCAAGTCAGTAACCTCAGGCAAGTAATTGAAAGAACCATCTCTGGAGAAATGTAGTTTAAAAGAAAAGACTTCTACATATTGACAGTTTGGGCCCCCAATGAATTATGTGAACAATCAGTAGCAAACTTCTGCACACTGTACACCCTGCCCATATTCACAAAGCCCCTATTCATGTTTTATGCATCAAACCTACATATAAGCAAGTAACCAATCATCATATCACTGATGAAAGCTCTCAACATATGACAAAAGCAAAATTAAACAGAAAGAAACTGAAGAAAGTAATTCAGAGAATGGAGAAAAAGCTGAAAAATATGAGAAATTATGGCTTCTATGAAATAGACATAAAATGTTATGAAAACAATCAGGAAAAAGTTTAAAAAACTCTTAAAAATTAAAACTTAATAAAATTAGTTTAATTCATTTTATGTAAAATTAATACATGTAACTTAATAAAATAAAAACTCAATAGAAAACGAAAAAATAAAATCACAGAAAATTCCTCAAAAGTAGGACAAAAGTGAATGGAAGTCAAAAAATCGAAAAAAAATTAGTGTTCTCCATAATCAATCCAAGAGTTCTAATATCCAACTAATTAACGCTAGGTCCTAGAGAGACAGAGAGAGAGACAGAGAGAGAGAGAGAAGAGAGAGAGAGAGAGAGAGAGAGAGAGAGAGAGAGGGAGAGAAAGTGAAGGAGAAGAAATTTTCGAAGAAATACCATAAGAGAATGTTTTGGACCTGAAAAACATGAGTCTCCAGATTAAAACTGCTCACGAAAGTTCCAACAAAATGAATGTTAAAAGCTTTACCTATACCAGGGCACAGTACTGAAACTTCAGAAAAGTCCCAGGATGACATTTGTACAGCAAGCTAAGGGAGTAAACAGTCCATATGGGAAAAAGAGAGCAAAGAACCTTAAAGAAAAGCAAATTTTAGGAAAAGAAATTTTATTGTAGATGAGTTAATATGATGAAATATTTGAGTGAAGAGAAAAGGAAAGGTGGGGGGAATATTTGATAGAACAACTTGGAAAAAATTTAAGAATACTATTTACCTTATTATAATAATATAAACACTGATACCAATTTAATGAAAATAAATGGTGACATGTCTATATTGAAAAGATGAAGAAAATGAGGAAAAATAGATGAGAAAGCTAAATCCTTATCTACCACTACAAAAAAACAATAGATATTAAATTTTTAAAAGTCAATAAATAGTAGAGTGAGGATGTTGTCTAGAAACATGGAAGTAAATAATAGAAGAAACACCTAATAATATTGAAAGTGGTTGCCTCCAAAGAGTCAGATCCAGGAATACATAAGAAAGGGGTAAGGAATTGCAGATTTATGTCATAAATCCCTTAACTTCTTAAATTATGCAAATGAATTACTTTGATTTTAAAAAATAACACAACTTCTGCTTCTTGGAAGATGGAGTAGATACATTTTTTCTTTATTCTCCCCACTAAGCACATCTAAAAACCCTAGAAATTATATATAAAACAAGCATAGGAAGACTATTGAAGGTGGAGAAAAGAAGACATAACAGCTAGGGATCTCAGTTGTAAGTTCCTCCAGTTTTCTTTTTGCTTAATATATCTCAGACTTAGAGACAAAGAATCTAGCTAGCAACCCAGAAACACCAGTGGGTACAGACAAAAAAAAAAGCACAAATTAAAGTCTGCTTTCACTAGTCCAAGGACCAGGAAACTTCTAGACAATTAGCACTATACTCTAGTCGAACACCATAGAAAGCAACTGTAGCCCCGCCTTTACTCATTGTAGCAAAGGCTGAATGGGAAACTTATGCTTCCACTCTTGCATGCATCCACTCTTGCAAATTCATAAGGTGCTGCCCAAAACCTCCACTGGGTGGCACCAGAAAAGGCCATGTAAGGAGTTGGAATTTCTTCACTCCTGGGCAATAATGAGGCCCCATTAGTAGAAATCACCTGAGGGAGGGACTAAGATGGCAGAATAGCATGGAAGTTTTTTTTTTAATGTCTCTCTTCCCTGAAATGCAGCCAGATCAACATTAAACCATCTTGCACACCTAGAAAACTGATTTGAGAATTAACACACCAATCTGTACAACCTGAACCACAGATCTTGGCAAGTACATGGCGCAGAGAGGTGAACTGGGGGACAGAGGAAGCCGCAGAGGGCAGCGAGCTATTTTTGCTTGCAGAGAGAGGATGTAGACCAGGGTACAGTACAGGGAAAGCACCCCCACCACCACCACCACCAAAAGCAGCTGGAGAGAAAGTGGAAAAGTGGAAACAGCCACAGGACTGAAAACAAGGGGCAGAAAGAAGAAAAGACAGGATTTAAATTCCATTAAGACTCTATAAACAGGGGGAATGCAGACTCTGGAACTCTGCAGCTCGATACCTGGTGGTGCTCTGGAGGGAAGGGCAAATCCCCAGAGGCAGAGAGTGAAGTCCAAGGGCTCCTCGGGCCACATGGGGAGTTGTGGTTCCCCTGCTGGGAGGACACTTGGTAGAGGCTGTGCAGACTCCCCACAGGCAAAGGACCCAGTGGGCCCTGAGAACAATCACATTCACTGGTACTAGAACATGGACATTAAGGGTGAAGCCTAGTGCCAGATGTGTGTTTTGATTTTCCAGAATCACTGAAATGCTGTTGCTACAAGATCGAGTGAACTTTTTCTGGGGCAGGCTGGCACCCAGCCACAGTCTCTAGGCATCAACAGCAGCGTGGTCTCTCAAACGTTCCTGGGGGTGGGCCAGTACCTGGCCATTGCTCAGCGAGACCGTCCCCCAGAGGGTCTGAGCAGATCAAAGCCACAGTCCCTCAGAAGGGAGGGGTTGGGAGGAGCCAAGATGGCGAAACAGCATGGAAGGTTTTCTTATGTCTCACGTCCATGAAATACAGCCAGATCAACACTAAACCATCCTGTACACCTAGAAAACTGATTTGAGGATTAACACAACAATCTGCACAACCTGAACCACAGAATTCAGCAGGTTCATGGTGCAGAGAGATGAACTGGGGGAGAGAGAGAAGCCTCAGGGACAGGGAGCTGTCTTTGTGTGCAGAGAGAGGATAGAGATGTGGGGGGGGGTGGAGAGAGGAGAATACAGGAAAAGCACCCCCCACCAAAAGAAGTTGGAGAGGAAGTGGAAAAGTGGAAACAGCTGCAGGGACCAAACTAAAAAGGGAGAAAGGAGAAAGGGGAGGGTTCAAATTCCATTAGGACTCTATAAACAGGGGAGGTGCAGAGTCTGAAATTCTGCAGCTTGATACCTGGCAGTGCTCTGGTGAGAAGGATGAATTCCCAGGAGCAGAGTGAAGTCCAGGGGGCCTCAGGACACACAAGGAGAGGTGGTTCCCCTGCTGGGAGGACATTTGGTAGAGGCTGTGTGCCCCCCACAAAGGCAGGGCCCCAGTGGACCCTAGAAAACAACGACATTCACTGGTTCTGGAATAAGGTCGTTAAGGGTGAAGCCTAGTGTCAGGTGTGTGTTGTGATTTTCCATAATGCCTGAAACAATGCTGCTACACGATCACATGAACTTTTTCTGGAGCAGGAAGGCATCCAACCACAGTCTCTAGGCATTGCAGCAGCACGGTCCCACAGGCATTCCTGGGTGCAGCCCGCACCTGGCCATTGCTTGGTGAGAACCTCCTGCAGAGGGGCAGAATGGGGCAAAGCCACAGTTGCTCAGAATTAAGGGGTTGGGAAAAACAGCCACATCTGAGATAAAACTCAGGAGGCAGGTGCCACTTGGCAACTTAATGACTTGGTCATGGACAGTGTAAAAGGGGAGTGGATGAAAGCCAGAGACAAAGGATAAGGGTGTGACTGCTGACTGGAGAGAACAGAGTTCAGATACTAGAGACTGGGTAGCTGGGTGATGCCATTTTAACCTCTCCCACACATGTGCATACTCACCTACAAGGGCCATAACAATCCACTCCAGTAAGCTAAGCAGCGCCATCTAGGGAAGAACAGAACCATTACACTAAGCCCCGCCAAACTGGGCCAACCTTGCTCTTAAGAAACACCAAAACTCTCTATGCCTGCTTAGTTTATGGACTATAAAGTGATTCATAGGTTGACTTCTAGGGGTAAACAATGTACTTTCAATCGTATCTCAGTCTGTTCATGCTGGTCCATCTATTCAATTTTCTTTTTTTTTCTTTTTTGTTTCTTTTTGTTATCTTGAATACAGAAAGAGAAATTTATTTTCAATTTTTATTAAAATACTTTTCTTTAATTATTTTCTACTATATTTATAACTTTTTTGTAAATTTTCAAATACTACTTACTTCCATAATTTCATTTTATTCTATTTCATTGTATTCATTTTTTCAAATTTTCAAATGTTTTCCTTTTTTTGTTTTTGTTTTGTTTTGTTTTTCCTCCTTTTCTCTAATCTCTCAAGCCCCTTTCAACACCCAGACCAAAACACACCTAGGATCTAGCATCATTTATTTGATTTGTGTGTGTGTGTGTATGTGTGTGTTGTCTTTAATTTTTTAATCTTAATTTTTTAACTCATTGATTCCTTTTCTTCCTTCAAAATAAAAAACAGAAGGAATTCACCCCAAAAGAAAGAGCAGAAAGAAACGACAACCAGGGATTTAACCAACACAGACACAAGCAAGGTGTCTGAACCAGAATTTAGAATCACGTTAATAAGAATACTAGCTGGGGTCAAAAATTGATTAGAATCCCTTTCTGTGGCGAAAAAAGAAGTAAAAGCTAGTTAGGATGAAATAAAACTGCTATAACTGAGCTGCAATCTCGAATGGATGCCATGGTGGCAAGGATGGATGAGGCAGAGCAGAAATCAACAATATAGAGGGCAAACTTATGGGGAATAATGAAGCAGAAAAAAGAAGGAGACTACGAAATAAAATTAAAGAGCACGAAATAAAAATTAAAGAACTCAGTGACTCATTAAAAAGGAACAACATCAGAATCATAGGGGTCCCAGAAGATGAAGAGAGAGAAAAAGTATTATGTGAGCAAATCCTAGCAGAAAACTTTCCCAACATGGAGAAAGACACAGACATCAAAATCCAGAAAGCACAGGGGACTCCCATCCGATTCAACAAAAACCACCATCAACAAGGCATATCTTAGTCAAATTCACAAAATACTCAGGCAAGGAAAGAATCATGACAGCAGAAAGGGAAAAACAGTCCTTAACCTACAAGGGAAGACAGATCAGGTTTTCAGCAGACCTATCCACAGAAACTTGTCAGGCCAGAAAGGAGTGGCAGGATATAGTCAATGTGCTGAATTGGAAAAAATATACAACCAAGAATTCTTTATCCAGCAAGACTCATTCAAATACAAGGGGAGATAAAAAATTTCCCAGACAAACAAAAATGAAAGGAGTTTATGAACACTAAACAGCCCTCCAAGAAATTTTAAGGGGGACTCTCTGAGGGGAGAAAAAGTGAAAAAAAAAAAAAGAAAACCGAAAAAGACCAAAGGCAACAAAGACGAGAAAGGACCAGAGAACACCAGCAGACACTCCAACTCTACAAGCAACATTATGGCAATAAATTCATGTCTTTCCAGTACTCACTCTAAATGTCAATGGTCTAAATGCTCCAATCAAAACACACAGGGTAACCGAATGGATAAGAAAACAAGATCCATCTATATGCTGTTTACAAGAGACCCACTTTACACCTAAAGACACCTTCAGATTGAAAATAAGGGGATGGAGAATCATCAATCATGCTAATGGTCAACAAAACAAAGGCAGAGTAGCCATATTATGTCAGATAATCTAGATTTTAAAATAAGGACTATAACAACAGATGAAGGGCATTATATCATAATTAAGGGGTCTATCCACCAAGAAGACCTAACAGTTGTAAACATTTATCCTCCAAATGTGATAGCACCCAAATATATAAATCAATTAATCACAAACATAAAGAAACTTGTTGATAATAATACCATAATAGTAGGGGGCTTCAACACCCCACTTACAGCAATGGACAGATCATGTAATCAGAAAATCAACAAGGAAACAATGGCTTTGAGTGACACACTGAACCAGATGGATTTAACAGAAATATTCAGAATATTTCATCCTAAAGCAGCAGAACTCACATTCTTCTCGAGTGCACAGGGAACATTCTCCAGAATGGATTACATACTCGGACACAAATCAGCCCTTAACAACCACAAAATGATTGATATCATACCGTGCATATTTTCAGTCCACAATGCTATGAAACTTGAAATCAATCACAAGAAAAAATTTGGAAAGATTACAAATACTTGGAGTCTAAAGAACATCCTACGAAGAATGAATGGGCTAACCAAGAAGTTAAAGAGGAAATTAAAAAGTACATGGAAGCCAATGAAAACAATAACACCATGGACCAAAACCTCTAGAATGCAACAAAGTCAGTCATAGGAAGAAAGTATACAGCAATCCAGTCCTTCCTAAAGAAGGAAGAAAGGTCTCAGACACACAACCTAACCTTACACCTCAAAAAGCTGGAAAAAGAACAGCAAATAAAACCCAAAAACAGCAGAAGGCAGAAAATAATAAAGATTAGAGCAGAAATGACTGTGATCGAAAACAACAACAACAACAACAAAAAGAGTAAAACACATATATGAAACCAGAAGCTGGTTCTTTGAAAGAATTAACAAAATTGATAAACCACTAGGTTTGGATCAAAAAGAAAAAGGAATGGACCCAAATAAATAAAATCAAGAATGAAAGAGGAGAGATCACAACCAACGCTGCAGAAATAAAAACAATAATAAGAGAATATTATGAGCAATTATATGCCAATAAAATGGGCAATCTGGAAGAAATGGACAAATTCTTAGAAACATATACACTATCAAAACTGAAACAGGAAGAAATAGAAAATTTGAACACACCCATAACCAGTAGAGAAATCAAATTAATAATCAAAAAGCTCCCAAAAAACAAGAGTCCAGGGTCCGATGGCTTTCCAAGGCAATTCTACCAAACATTTAAAGAAGAGTTAACACCTATTCTCTTGAAGCTGTTCCAAAAAATAGAAATGGAAGGAAAACCCCCAAACTCTTTCCATGAAGCCAGCATTACCTTGATTCCAAAAGCAGACAAAGACCCCACTAAAAAGGAGAACTATAGACCAATTTCCCTGATGAACATGGATGCAAAAATCCTCAATAAAATACCAGCCAACTGGATCCAACTATAAATTTAAAAAGTTATTTACCACGACCAAGTGGGATTTATACCTGGAATGCAGGGCTGGTTGAATATTCACAAAACAACAAATGTGATGCATAACATCAATAAAAGAAAGGACAAGAACCATATGATCCACTCAATAGATGCAGAGAAAGCATTTGACAAAATACAGCATCCCTTCTCCATAAATAAACCCAAGAAGGTAGGGATAGAAGGATCATACCTCAAGATCATAAAAGCCATATATGAAAACCCAATGCTAATATCATCCTAAAGTCAGGAACAAGACAGAGATGTCCACTCTCGCCACTGTTATTCAACATAGTATTGGAACTCTTAGTCTCAGCAATCAGACAATGCAAAGGAATAAAAGGCATCCAAATTGGCCAGGAGGAAGTCAAACTTTCACTCTTCGCAGATGGCAAGATTCCACAAAAAAACTGCTAGATCACAGGATATAAAATCAACGCACAGAAATTGGCTGCATTCCTATACACCAATAATGGAGCAATGGAAAGAGAAATCAAGGAATCTATTCAATTTATGTTTGCACCAACAACCATATAATACCTAGGAATATACATAACCAAAGAGGTGAAAAATCTATACACTGAAAACTATAGAAAGCTTATGAAAGATATTGAAGAAGACACAAAAAAGGGAAAAATATTCCATGCCATTGTTAAAATGTCAATACTACCCAAAGCAATCTACATATTCAATGCAATACCTATCAAAATAATACCAGTATTCTTCAAAGAGCTAGAACAAACAATACTAAAATTTGTATGGAACCAGAAAAGACCCCAAATAGCAAAAGCAATCTTGAAAAAGAAAAACAAAGCAGGAGGCATCACAATCCCAGGCTTCAATACATATTACAAAGCTTTAATCATCAAGACAGTATGGTACTGGCATGAAAACAGACACTCAGATCAATGGAACAGAATAGAGAACCCAGAAATAGACCAACAAACGTATGGCCAACTAATCTTTGACAAAGCAGGAAAGAACATCCAATGGAATAAAGACAGTCTCTCCAGCAAGTGGTGTTGGGAAAACTGGACAGCAACATGCAAAAAATTGAACCTGGACCACTTTCTTACACCATACACAAAAATAAACTCAAAATGGATGAAAGACCTAAATGTAAGACAGGAAACCATCAAAATCTTCGAGGAGAAAGCAGACAAAAACCTCTTTGATCTTGGCCACAGCAACTTCTTACTCAACACGTCTCCAGAGGCAAGGGAAACAAAAGCAAAAATGAACTATTGGGACCTCATCAAAACAAAAAGCTTCTGCACAGCAAAGGAAACAATCAGCAAAACTAAAAGGCAACCGACAGAATGGGAGAAGATATTTGCAAATGACATATCAGAAAAAGGGTTAGTCTCCAAAATCTATAAAGAACTTATCAAACTCAACACCCAAAAAACAAATAATCCAGTGAAGAAATGGGCAAAAGACATGAATAGACACTTCTCCAAAGAAGACACCCAGATGGCAAATAGACACATGAAAAACTGTTCAACATCACTCATCATCAGGGAAATACAAATCAAAACCACAATGAGATAACACCTCACACCTGTCAGAATGGTAACATTAATAACTCAAGCAACAACAGATGTTGGCAAGGATGTGGAGAAACAGGATCTCTTTCGCATGACTAAGGGGAATGCAAAGTGGTGCAGCCACTCTAGAAAACAGTATGGAGGTTTCTCAAAACATTAAAAATAAAACTACCCTACAACTCATCAATTCCAATACTAGGTATTTATCCAAGGAATATAGGTGTGCTGTTTCAAAGGTGCAAACGCACCCCAATGTATATAGCAGCACTATTGACAATAGCCAAAGTATGGAAACAGCCCAAATGTCCATCGATGGATGAATGGATAAAGAAGATGTGGTATATATATATACAATGGAGTATTATTCAGCAATCAAAAAGAATGAAATCTTGCCATTTGCAACTATGTGTATGGAACTGGAGGGTATTATCCTAAGGGAAGTTAGTCAGTTAGAGAAAGACAAATATCATATGACTTCACTCAGATGTGGAATTTAAGATAAAACAGATGAACATAAGGGAAGGGAAGCAAAAATAATATAAAAACAGGGAGGGGGACAAAACATAAAAGACTCTTAAATATAGAGAACAAACAGAGGGTTGCTGGAGGGGTTGTGGGAAGGGGGATGGCCTAAATGGGTAAGGGGCATTAAGTAATCTCCTGATATCATCGTTGTACCATATGTTAACTAACTTGGATGTAATTTAAACAATAAAATAAATTAATAATTAAAAAAAAGAAATCACCTGAGAAGCTTGGTCTTCCACACACCCTCAACAGTAACAAGGTGACTTCTGCACTGGGGTGATGTTAGAGAAAGCTAACTGCCCAACATAAATGAAACCCCTATAACTTTTAGTGTGAGTGAAAGTCAGATGTGGAGCATTAACAAGGCACTTCATTCCTTCCCAGCCAGGGAGTCATCAGTGGAGGTCTAGTGAAGAGATGGAAATCCTACCCTTGCCAGGAGTAATGAAAATTTCCCCAACCTTGGGTGTTAATTGAGGTTGAATAGGGAATATAGACTTCTACCCCTACCTGGAAATAATGAGGTGACACCCTTCTTACCTGCCAAATCAGTATCAAAAAAGGCCAGCTAAAACAGGTTTAAAAAAGATCCAGAGCCTCATAATATTACAGCCAAAATGTTCAAACTTCAACTGAAAATTACTTGTACAAGGTACCATGAAGATCTCAAACTGAATGAAAAAAGACAAAATAAACGGTAACCCCAAGATGACACAGATGTTAGAATATCGGTCCAAGATTAACCATCATCATAATCATACTTCAGTGGGCAATAACGAACACAATTGAAGCAAATGATAAAACAGAAAAACTCAGGAACAAATAGAAAGTCTCAACAAAGGAACAGAGGACATAAAGAACAAAATGCAAATTTTAGAACTAAAAAATAAAATCACCAAAATATAAAGCTCAATTGATGGTCCCAACATCAGAATATAGGGGATAGAGGAAAGAATTGGTAACCTAGAAGACAGAGCAATAGAAATTACCCCATCTGAAAAATAGAAAATATAGTGAAAAATAATACACAAAGCTGCATTGACTTATGGGACTATAACAAAAAATCTAATATTTCTCATTGGAGTCCTAGGAGAAGAGTGAGAGGGTAGGTCTGAAAAAAATGCTCAAAGAAATAACAGCTGAAAACTTCCCACATGGTTCCCTACAGGTTCAAGAAGCTAAGTGAATCCAAAAATGGTAAATGCAAAAAAATCCACACCAATACATCATAGTCAAACTTCTTAGACTAAAGTCAAAGAAATAATATTGAAATCAGTGAAAGAGTAATGATTACTTATCTATAGGGGGAAAACAATTTGAATAGCAGACTTCTCATCAGAAACCATGATTGCCAAAATAAAGTAGCACAACACTTTCAAGTGCTGAAACAAAAACTATCACCTTAGAATTCCATATCCAGAAAAAATATCAAGAATGAAGGGGAAATCAAGACATTCCCAGATGCAGAAAAACTAATAGAATTTATCATGAGCAGACTTACCTATAAGAATGGCTAAAGGAAGTTCTCTAAACAGAAAGAAAATAGTAAAAGAAAGAAACTTGGAACATCATGAAAAGAAAGAACACAGCAACCAAAAGTATGGGTATATACAATAGGTTTTCCTTCTCTTGAGTTTTCTAAAGTATGTTTTATGGTTAATGCAAAAATTATAATATTGTCTGATGTGGTTCTAAACATATGTAGAGAAAATATTTAAAACAATCACATTATAAATAGGGAGGGTAAAAGGACATAAAGGGAGCTAAAGTTTCTATACTTCATTCAAACTGGTAAAATGATGATACATGTAATAAGTTACATACATGTATATAAAATGTAATTCCAAAAGTAATCACTAAAAATTCTATACAGAAAGAATCTAAGGGTGCGTGGGTGGCACAGTCGGTTAAGCATCAGGCTCTTAATTTCAGCTTAGGTCATGATCTCACAGTTGGTGGGATTGGGCCCCATGTCGGGCTCTGCACTGAAAGTGTGGATCCTGCTTGGGATTCTCTCTCTCCCTCTCTCTGTCTCTCTCTCTGTCCCTTCCCCACTCACATGCACACACATGTTCTCTCTCTCTCAAAATAAATAACTTAAAACTTAAAACTTAAAAAAGCACTATAGATAAATCAAAATGGAATTCTAAATAATGTTCAAGTAACCCACAGGAAAATAAAATAAGTAAAGCCTATAAATCAAAAACAGAAAACAAAAAATAAAATGGCAGACTTCAACCCTGGTATACTGATAATTTACAATGGTCTAAATATACCAGTTAAAAGACAGAGATTAGCAGTGGGAATTTAAAAACATGACCCGACTTTATGTTGTCTACAAGAAACTCACTTAAAATATAATGATATTGACAGGTTGAAAGTAAAAATAGAGAAAATGACATATCAAACAAAGGAGATTGGAATAGCCATATTAGTATCACTAGGAATAGCCATATTAATATCACATAAAGTAAACTTCAAAGAAAATTACCAGAGACAGAGATGGGCATTACATAATGATAAAAGGAAAAGTCTACCAGGAATCCTAAATGTGTATGCACCAAACAACAGGGCTGAAAGATCTATAAAGCAAAAACTGATAGAACTGTTCTGAGAATTGGAAAAACAGAACTCTTTCTCTATTTAGAAAAATAGACAAATCCACAATTATACTAGGGGGAAATATGCAAGTATATGGAATTGAGCAACACAGTCAACCAACAGGATAAATAGAGCACTACACCCAATAACAGTCAACTACACATTCTTTTCAAGTACCCATGAAACATATACCAAGATAGATCATATTGCGGGCCATAAAACAAATTTCAACCAATTTAAAAGAATTTAAATCATACCAAGTGTGTTCTCCAACCATAATGGAATCATACATGAAATCAATAACAGTAAAATAACAGTAAAATCTTCAAACTCTTGGAAAATAAACGCACTCCTAATTAATCCATGAGTTAAAGAGGAAATGTTGGAGGATATCAAACAGTGCTTCAGAATGAATGAATGAAAATGAAAACACAACATATTAAAATTTGTTAAGACAGCTAAAGCAGTGCTGAGAGGGAAATTTATAGCACTAAATGCATATATTAAAAAACAGTAATAGTCTCAAATCAATAATCTAAGCTCTCAGCTTAAGAACTTAGAAAACAAAAAGAAAAATAAACCCAAAGCAATCAGGAAAGAAATAATAAACAGCAGTCAATAAAAGTGAAAATAGAAAAATAATAGAGAAAATCTATGAAATAAACAGATGGTTCTTTACTTTTTTCAAGTTTTTATTTCAATTCCAGTTAGTTGATATAAAGTATAATATTAGTTTCAGGTGTACAAAATAGTGATTCAACCCTTCCATTTAACACCTGGTGCTCATCACAATAAGTGCACTTCTTAATTCCCATCACCTATTTAACCCACACCCTCACCCACCTCCCCTCTGATAACCATTAGTTTGTTTTCTATAGCTAAGGGTCTGTTTCTTAGTCTCTCTCTCTCTCTCTCTCTCTCTCTCTCTCTCTCTCTCTCTGCTTTGCTCATTTGTTTTGTTTCCTAAATTCCACATATGAGTAAAATCATATGGTATTTGTCTTTCTCTGAATGACTTATTTCGCTTAGCATAATACTCTCTAGCTCGATCTATGTCGTTGCAAATGGCAAGATTTCATTCTTTCTTATGACTGAGTAGTATGTACCACATCTTCTTTATCCATCATCAGTCGATGGACTCTTGGGCTGATTCCATAATTTGGCTATTGTAGATAATGTTGCTATAAACATTGGGATGCATGTAACTCTTTGAATTAGTATTTTTGTATTCTTTGAGTAAATACCCAATAGTGCTATTGCTGGGCTGTAGGGTAGTTATATTTTTAAATTTTTGAGGAACATCCACACTGTTTTCCAGAGTGGCTGCACCAGTTTGCATTCCCACCAACAGTGTAAGAGGGTTCTCCTTTCTCTACATCCTCACCAACACCTGTTTCTTTTTTGTTGATTTTATCCCTTCTGACAAGTGTGAGGTGATAGCTCATTGTAGTTTTTTTTTAATTTTTTTTCAACGTTTATTTATTTTTGGGACAGAGAGAGACAGAGCATGAACGGGGGAGGGGCAGAGAGAGAAGGAGACACAGAATCGGAAACAGACTCCAGGCTCTGAGCCATCAGCCCAGAGCCTGACGCGGGGCTCGAACTCACGGACCGCGAGATCGTGACCTGGCCGAAGTCGGACGCTTAACCGACTGCGCCACCCAGGCGCCCCAGCTCATTGTAGTTTTGACTTGCATTTCCCTGATGATGAGTGATGTTGAGCATCCTTTCATGTGTCTGTTGACCATTTGGATGTCTGCTTTGTAGAAATGTCTGTTCATGTCTTCTTCCCATTTTTTAATTGGATCATTCATTTTTGGGGGGTGTTGTGCTTTTTAAGTTCTTTATATATTTTGGATATTAAGCCTTTATCAGATATGTCATTTGCAAATATCTTCTCCCATTCTGTAGATTGCCTTTTAGTTTTGTAGAAACTACAAAATCCATGGAAAGTACAGGTCATGACAGCTGCGTCCCTGATGGTTCTGAGTGACATTATCTCACAGCAGCTGGTGGAGAGGTGAGGTCTGTAGGAACACCAGACTGGCTGGACCCTAATTATGGTCTCTCTGGGCTGTGGTTTTGTGGGCTCTGTAGTAGAAGGCTTGTACAGGGGTTTTGACCAGCTTATCCCCAGCACCACCAAGGTAGATGTACTAAAGATGATGCTATTAAATCAGCGGAGCTTTGCCCTGTGCTTTCTAGGCTGTTTCTTCCCACTGGTAGGAGCGTTCAATGGACTGTCAGTCAGGGACAGATGGGCCAAGCTACAGCAGGACAATCCTGGTGCCCTTATTACCAACTATAATCTCTAGCCTTCTGTGCAGTTAGCCAACTTCCACCTGGTTCACCTTCATTACAGCTTGGCCCTTGTCCAGTGTGTTACTGTTATCTGGAATGCCTATCTATCCTGGAAGACACACCAGCTCTAGGCCTGCCTTACTCCATTGTCTCTACCTTGTGGTGATCCAGCTTGACCTGGATGGTCAGACAACCTCCTCAAAGTGGGCATATCAGTTTTCATGGGGTTCAGTTGCAAGTCAGAACTTAATGGGTTTAGAACCTGACTGCTTTTGAAATCATTAAAACCTTTATAATTGTCTTATACTCAAAACAAAGAGATCATTCTTTAAAAAGATCAATAAAACATTCTAGATCCATCCATGCTGTTGCAAATGGCAAGATTTCATTCTTTTTGATCACTGAGTAATTGGGGCTCAATGTGCCCCTTCAAATCAGCATTTTTGCATCCTTTGACTACCTAGTAGTCAATTGTTAGGTCATAGGTAGCTCTATTTTTAATTTTTTGACGAACCTCCATACTGTTCTCCAGAATGGCTGCACCAAGTAGTACAATTGCTGGGTCATAGAGTAGTTCTATTTTTAATTTTTTGAGGAACCTCCATACTATTCTCCAGAGCAGCTGCACCAGTTTGCATTACCACCAACAGGGCAAAAGTGTTCCCCTTTCTCTACATCCTCATTAACAACTTGTTTCCTGAGGATGGAACTAGAATGTATTATGCTAATAGAAATAAGTCAGTCAGAGAAAGACAAATATGATTTCACTCATATGTGGAATTTAAGAAACAAAACAGATGAATGTAGGGAAAGGGGAAAAATCAGATAAAAATAGAGAGGGAGGCAAACCATAAGAGACTCAAATACAGAGAACAAACTGAGGGTTGCTGGAGGGGAGATGGGTGGGGGGATGGACTAAATGAGTGATGGGCATTAAGGAGGGCACTTGCTGGGATGACCACTGGGTGTTATATGTAACTGATAAATCACTAATTTATATTTCTGAAACCATTATTACACTATATGTTAAGTAACATGGATTTAATTAAAATTTAAAAATTTAAACAATTAAAGAACCAAGAGAACACATACATATTTATAAGTTTGTTCACTGTAGTGCCACTTAAAAAAATAAAACATTACCAAAAAAATCCGTGAAATGTTTAACAACTGAAGACTGGTTGAAAAAATTGTAGTAGAAGTAGGCGGCAAGATGGCGGCTTAGGAGGACGCTGGGCTCACCGCACGTCCTGCTGATCACTTAGATTCCATCTACACCTGCCTAAATAACCCAGAAAACCGCCAGAGGATTAGCAGAACAGAGTCGCCGGGGCCAAACGCAGACGAGAGGCCCACGGAAGAGGGTAGGAAGGGCGGCGAGGCGGTGCGCGCTCCACGGACTGGCGGGAGGGAGCCGGGGCGGAGGGACGGCTCGCCGGCCAAGCAGAGCCCCTGAGTCTGGCTTGCAAAAGCGGAGGGGCCTGACGGACTGTGTTCCCACAGCAAGCGCGACTTAGCGTCTGGGAGGTCATAAGTTAACAGCTCTGCTCGGAAAGCGGGAAGGCTGGAGGACAAAGGGAGGGAGAGCTGCTGAGCCCCCGGACAACAGAGCTCAGTTTGGTGGGGAACAAAGGCGCTCGCCAGCGCCATCTCCCCCGCCCATCCCCCAGCCGAAATCCCAAAGGGAACCGGTTCCTGCCAGGGAACTTGCTCGCTCCGCGCAAACACCCAACGCTGTGCTTCTGCAGAGCCAAACATCTGGCAGCGGATCTGACTCCCTCCCACTGCCACAGGGCCCCTCCTGAAGTGGATCACCTAAGGAGAAGCGATCTAAGCCTGCCCCTCCTGCCCCCGTGCACCTTGCCTACCCACCCCAGCTAATACGCCAGATCCCCAGCATCACAAGCCTGGCAGGGTGCAAGTAGCCCAGACGAGCCACACCACCTCACAGTGAATCCCACCCCTAGGAGAGGGGAAGAGAAGGCACACACCAGTCTGACTGTGGCCCCAGCGGTGGGCTGGGGGCAGACATCAGGTCTGACTGCGGCCCCGCCCACCAACTCCAGTTATACACCACAGCACAGGGGAAGTGCCCTGCAGGTCCTCACCACGCCAGGGACTATCCAAAATGACCAAGCGGAAGAATTCCCCTCAGAAGAATCTCCAGGAAATAACAACAGCTAATGAGCTGATCAAAAAGGACTTAAATAACATAACAGAAAGTGAATTTAGAATAATAGTCATAAAATTAATCGCTGGGCTTGAAAACAGTATACAGGACAGCAGAGAATCTCTTGCTACAGAGATCAAGGGACTAAGGAACAGTCACGAGGAGCTGAAAAACGCTTTAAACGAAATGCATAACAAAATGGAAACCACCACAGCTCGGCTTGAAGAGGCAGAGGAGAGAATAGGTGAACTAGAAGATAAAGTTATGGAAAAAGAGGAAGCTGAGAAAAAGAGAGATAAAAAAATCCAGGAGTATGAGGGGAAAATTAGAGAATTAAGTGATACACTAAAAAGAAATAATATACGCATAATTGGTATCCCAGAGGAGGAAGAGAGAGGGAAAGGTGCTGAAGGGGTACTTGAAGAAATCATAGCTGAGAACTTCCCTGAACTGGGGAAGGAAAAAGGCATTGAAATCCAAGAGGCACAGAGAACTCCCTTCAGACGTAACTTGAATCGATCTTCTGCACGACATATCATAGTGAAACTGGCAAAATACAAGGATAAAGAGAAAATTCTGAAAGCAGCAAGGGGTAAACGTGCCCTCACATATAAAGGGAGACCTATAAGACTCGTGACTGATCTCTCTTTTGAAACTTGGCAGGCCAGAAAGAATTGGCACGAGATTTTCAGGGTGCTAGACAGAAAAAATATGCAGCCAAGAATCCTTTATCCAGCAAGTCTGTCATTTAGAATAGAAGGAGAGATAAAGGTCTTCCCAAACAAACAAAAACTGAAGGAATTTGTCACCACTAAACCAGCCCTACAAGAGATCCTAAGGGGGACCCTGTGAGACAAAGTCCCAGAGACATCACTATAAGCATAAAACATACAGACATCACAATGACTCTAAACCCGTATCTTTCTATAATAACACTGAATGTAAATGGATTAAATGCGCCAACCAAAAGACATAGGGTATCAGAATGGATAAAAAAAACAAGACCCATCTATTTGCTGTCTACAAGAGACTCATTTTAGACCTGAGGACACCTTTAGATTGAGAGTGAGGGGATGGAGAACTATTTATCATGCGACTGGAAGCCAAAAGAAAGCTGGAGTAGCCATACTTATATCAGACAAACTAGACTTTAAATTAAAGGCTGTAACAAGAGATGAAGAAGGACATTATATAATAGTTACAGGGTCTATCCATCAGGAAGAGCTAACAATTATAAATGTCTATGCGCCGAATACCGGAGCCCCCAAATATATAAAACAATTACTCATAAACATAAGCAACCTTATTGATAAGAATGTGGTAATTGCAGGGGACTTTAATACACCACTTACAGAAATGGATAGATCATCTAGACACACGGTCAATAAAGAAACAAGGGCCCTGAATGAGACATTGGATCAGATGGACTTGACAGATATATTTAGAACTCTGCATCCCAAAGCAACAGAATATACTTTCTTCTCGAGTGCACATGGAACATTCTCCAAGATAGATCATATACTGGGTCACAAAACAGCCCTTCATAAGTTTACAAGAATTGAAATTATACCATGCTTACTTTCAGACCACAATGCTATGAAGCTTGAAATCAACCACAGAAAAAAGTCTGGAAAACCTCCAAAAGCATGGAGGTTAAAGAACACCCTACTAACGAATGAGTGGGTCAACCAGGCAATTAGAGAAGAAATTAAAAAATATATGGAAACAAACGAAAATGAAAATACAACAATCCAAACGCTTTGGGACGCAGCAAAGGCAGTCCTGAGAGGAAAATACATTGCAATCCAGGCCTATCTCAAGAAACAAGAAAAATCCCAAATACAAAATCTAACAGCACACCTAAAGGAACTAGAAGCAGAACAGCAAAGGCAGCCTAAGCCCAGCAGAAGAAGAGAAATAATAAAGATCAGAGCAGAAATAAACAATATAGAAACTAAAAAAACTGTAGAGCAGATCAACGAAACCAAGAGTTGGTTTTTTGAAAAAATAAACAAAATTGACAAACCTCTAGCCAGGCTTCTCAAAAAGAAAAGGGAGATGACCCAAATAGATAAAATCATGAATGAAAATGGAATTATTACAACCAATCCCTCAGAGATACAAACAATTATCAGGGAATACTATGAAAACTTATATGCCAACAAATTGGACAACCTGGAAGAAATGGACAAATTCCTGAACACCCACACTCTTCCAAAACTCAATCAGGAGGAAATAGAAAGCTTGAACAGACCCATAACCAGCGAAGAAATTGAATCGGTTATCAAAAATCTCCCAACAAATAAGAGTCCAGGACCAGATGGCTTCCCAGGGGAGTTCTACCAGACGTTTAAAGCAGAGATAATACCTATCCTTCTCAAGCTATTCCAAGAAATAGAAAGGGAAGGAAAACTTCCAGACTCATTCTATGAAGCCAGTATTACTTTGATTCCTAAACCAGACAGAGACCCAGTAAAAAAAGAGAACTACAGGCCAATATCCCTGATGAATATGGATGCAAAAATTCTCAATAAGATACTAGCAAATCGAATTCAACGGCATATAAAAAGAATTATTCACCATGATCAAGTGGGATTCATTCCTGGGATGCAGGGCTGGTTCAACATTCGCAAATCAATCAACGTGATACATCACATTAACAAAAAAAGAGAGAAGAACCATATGATCCTGTCAATCGATGCAGAAAAGGCCTTCGACAAAATCCAGCACCCTTTCTTAATAAAAACCCTTGAGAAAGTCGGGATAGAAGGAACATACTTAAAGATCATAAAAGCCATTTATGAAAAGCCCACAGCTAACATCATCCTCAATGGGGAAAAACTGAAAGCTTTTTCCCTGAGATCAGGAACACGACAGGGATGCCCACTCTCACCGCTGCTGTTTAACATAGTGCTGGAAGTTCTAGCATCAGCAATCAGACAACAAAAGGAAATCAAAGGCATCAAAATTGGCAAAGATGAAGTCAAGCTTTCGCTTTTTGCAGATGACATGATATTATACATGGAAAATCCGATAGACTCCACCAAAAGTCTGCTAGAACTGATACAGGAATTCAGCAAAGTTGCAGGATACAAAATCAATGTACAGAAATCAGTTGCATTCTTATACACTAACAATGAAGCAACAGAAAGACAAATAAAGAAACTGATCCCATTCACAATTGCACCAAGAAGCATAAAATACCTAGGAATAAATCTAACCAAAGATGTAAAGGATCTGTATGCTGAAAACTATAGAAAGCTTCTGAAGGAAATTGAAGAAGATTTAAAGAAATGGAAAGACATTCCCTGCTCATGGATTGGAAAAATAAATATTGTCAAAATGTCAATACTACCCAAAGCTATCTACACATTCAATGCAATCCCAATCAAAATTGCACCAGCATTCTTCTCGAAACTAGAACAAGCAATCCTAAAATTCATATGGAACCACAAAAGGCCCCGAATAGCCAAAGGAATTTTGAAGAAGAAGACCAAAGCAGGAGGCATCACAATCCCAGACTTTAGCCTCTACTACAAAGCTGTCATCATCAAGACAGCATGGTATTGGCACCAAAACAGACACATAGACCAATGGAATAGAATAGAAACCCCAGAACTAGACCCACAAACGTATGGCCAACTCATCTTTGACAAAGCAGGAAAGAACATCCAATGGAAAAAAGACAGCCTCTTTAACAAATGGTGCTGGGAGAACTGGACAGCAACATGCAGAAGGTTGAAACTAGACCACTTTCTCACACCATTCACAAAAATAAACTCAAAATGGATAAAGGACCTAAATGTGAGACAGGAAACCATCAAAACCTTAGAGGAGAAAGCAGGAAAAGACCTCTCTGACCTCAGCCGTAGCAATCTCTTACTCGACACATCCCCAAAGGCAAGGGAATTAAAAGCAAAAGTGAATTACTGGGACCTTATGAAGATAAAAAGCTTCTGCACAGCAAAGGAAACAACCAACAAAACTAAAAGGCAACCAACGGAATGGGAAAAGATATTCGCAAATGACATATCGGACAAAGGGCTAGTATCCAAAATCTATAAAGAGCTCACCAAACTCCACACCCAAAAAACAAATAACCCAGTGAAGAAATGGGCAGAAAACATGAATAGACACTTCTCTAAAGAAGACATCCGGATGGCCAACAGGCACATGAAAAGATGTTCAATGCCGTTCCTCATCAGGGAAATACAAATCAAAACCACACTCAGGTATCACCTCACGCCAGTCAGAGTGGCCAAAATGAACAAATCAGGAGACTATAGATGCTGGAGAGGATGTGGAGAAACGGGAACCCTCTTGCACTGTTGGTGGGAATGCAAATTGGTGCAGCCGCTCTGGAAAGCAGTGTGGAGGTTCCTCAGAAAATTAAAAATAGACCTACCCTATGACCCAGCAATAGCACTGCTAGGAATTTATCCAAGGGATACAGGAGCACTGATGCATAGGGCCACTTGTACCCCAATGTTCATAGCCGCACTCTCAACAATAGCCAAATTATGGAAAGAGCCTAAATGTCCATCAACTGATGAATGGATAAAGAAATTGTGGTTTATATACACAATGGAATATTACGTGGCAATGAGAAAAAATGAAATATGGCCTTTTGTAGCAACGTGGATGGAACTGGAGAGTGTGATGCTAAGTGAAATAAGCCATACAGAGAAAGACAGATACCATATGATTTCACTCTTATGTGGATCCTGAGAAACTTAACAGGAACCCATGGGGGAGGGGAAGGAAAAAAAAAAAAAAGAGGTTAGAATGGGAGAGAGCCAAAGCATAAGAGACTGTTAAAAACTGAGAACAGGGGCGCCTGGGTGGCGCAGTCGGTTAAGCGTCCGACTTCAGCCAGGTCACGATCTCGCGGTCCGGGAGTTCGAGCCCCACGTCGGGCTCTGGGCTGATGGCTCAGAGCCTGGAGCCTGTTTCCGATTCTGTGTCTCCCTCTCTCTCTCTGCCCCTCCCCCGTTCATGCTCTGTCTCTCTCTGTCCCAAAAATAAATAAACATTGAAAAAAAAAAATTTTTTTAATAAAAAAATAAAAAAATAAAAAAAACTGAGAACAAACTGAGGGTTGATGGGGGGTGGGAGGGAGGAGAGGGTGGGTGATGGGTATTGAGGAGGGCACCTTTTGGGATGAGCACTGGGTGTTGTATGGAAACCAATTTGTCAATAAATTTCAGAAAAAAAAAAAAAAAAAAAAGAAAAAATTGTAGTATATTTATGTGATATAATGTTGGCAGTTATAAATTGTACTTTAGAGAATATCTACTATCATGAGATCAAATGTGAAGCTTCATTTTTACACAACGTGAAATTAAATATGCTGCATAATAATACCCAGCACACACGAGAGACTGTTCACAGTGGATTTCTATGTGTGATACAACTATATGGGATTGTTATTTACCTCTGTATTTTCCTTTATATTATGTTTCTGTTGTCCAAATTTCTTTTTGTTGTTGTTTATTTAAATGTTTATTTTTGAAAGAGAGAGAGAGGGAGAGCACAAGTGTTGGAGGGGCAGAGAGAGGGAGGCACAGAATCTGAAGCAGGCTCCAGGCTCTGAGCTGTCAGTGCAGAGCCCAACGTGGGGCTCAAACCTATGAACTGTGAGATCATGACCTGAGCAGAAGTTGGATGCTTAACCAACTGAGCCACCACGTGCCCCTTAAAAATTTCTTTAATTAGTTTTTTGGTAAGCAAATTATATATTACTATAATAAATGAATAGCTGTTATATTTGCATATAAAAAACTGAAAACACTATGGAAACAAGTAGATATAGGTTGTGTTTATTAGTAGAAAATTGCAATATTGCAAAGATGTAACTTCTCTTTAACCTATTTATTAAGAAATTAATCTACAAACCTGAAATAAATAAATAGACCAATAAAGTTGACAAACCTCTAGAGAGACTGACAAAGAAATAAAAATAAAACACAAATCACCAATATAAGAATGAAACAGGGGATATCACCACAACCCTGTAGACAACAAAATGGTAAGAGAATGGTATGAAAAACTCTATGCACACAATTCAACAACTTAGGTGATATGGACTGATTATTCAAAAAATCCAAACTACCACAACCTCACCCAATATAAAATAGATAATTTGAGTACTATTATAATAAAATTAAATTTAGTAGAATTATACCAAACATTTAAAGAATAAATGCCAATTCAACACAGTATCTTTCAGATAATAGAAGAGGAAGAAACACTTCAAAATGCATTTGATAAAACTAGTATTACCCTGATACCAAAACCAGATATATAGTGCAAAAAAAACTGTACATACCAATATTTCTCATGACTACATATGTAAAAGTCTAACAAAATAATAGAAAAAACAATTCAGCTACACATAAAATTAAGTATACACCAAGATCAAGTACAATTTATATGAAGAATGCAAGACTGGTATAATATTAGAAAAATTAATCAATGCAATCCCTCATATTAATAGGCTAAAGAAGAAAAATTACATGATCATATCAATTGATGCATAAAAAAAATTTTCACAAAATTCCAAACCATCATGATAAAATTCTCAGAAAATAGGAATAAAGAGGAACTTTCTCAACTTGATATAGAGCATCTACATAAAGCCTACAGTTAACATACCTCAATTGTGAAGGCCTGAATGGTCCCCCACTAAGATCAAGAACAAGGGGTGGATGTCCATCCTCACTCCCTCTTATTCAACATAGTGTTAGAAGGTTTAGTCAGTACAATAAAGCAAGAAAAGAAAAGGCATACAGATGGAAATAAAGGAAGAAAATTGTCCCTATTTGAAAATGACATGATTGTCTACATAGAATACCCTAATAAATCTACCCAAAGAACCCTCCAAAACTGAGTTTTTGTGAGTTCAGCAAGGTTGCAAGATATAAGATAATAACATGAGAATCAATTGTATTTCTATACAAACAACAATGAACACACGGACACTGAAATTAAAAATACTATACCACTTAAAATTGCTTTTAAAATAAATACCTAAGGGTAAATCTAACAAAATACATACAGAACTTACATGCTAGAAACTACATAATGTTGATGAAAGAAGTCAAATATGATCTAATAAATGGAGATACATGACATGTTCATGGGGTGGAAAATTCAACATACTAAATATCTAAATTCTCCCCAAGTTGATATATAGATTTAATGCAATTCTTATAAACTCCCAGCAATATTTTTTCACAGATATACACAAGACTATTCTAAAATGTATATGGAAAAGCAAGGGAACTAGGATAGCAAAAACAATTTCACAAAAGAATAAAGTGGGAGGAATCAGCTTACCCAAATTCAAGATTTATTATATAGCCACAGCAATCAAGACTATGTAATATTGACACAGAGACACTTAAATCAATGGAATAAAATAGAAAACCCATAAAAAGACCCATACAAATATGTCCAACTAATTTTTGACAAAAGTATAAAAGCAATTTAATAAAGGATAGATAAACTTTTAAACAAATAGTGCTCAAGCAACTGGACATGCAGAGTCAAAATATGAACATGCATCTAAATTTCATACCTTAGGGGGGATCCTGGGAAGATGGCAGCGTAGGAGGACGCTAGGCTCACCGCGCGTCCTGCTGATCACTTAGATTCCACCTACACCTGCCTAAATAACCAAGAAAACTGCCAGAAGACTAGCAGAACGGAGTCTCTGGAGCCAAGCACAGACAAGAGGCCCACGGAAGAGGGTAGGAAGGGCTGCAAGGCGGTGTGCGCTACACGGACTGGAGGGAGGGAGCCGGGGTGGAGGGGCGGCCCGCTGGCCAAGCAGAGCCCCCGAGTCTGGCTTGCAAAAGCAGAGGGGCCGGACCAAGTGTGTTCCGACAGCAAGAGGGACTTGACATCTGGAAGGTTATAATCTAACAGCTCTGCTCGGAGAACGGGAGAGCTGGAGGACAACGGGAGGGAGAGTTGTTGAGCCCCGGATGACAGAGCTCAGCTTGGCGGGGAACAAAGGCGCTCGCCAGCGCCATCTCCCTCGCCCATCCCCCAGCCAAAATCCCAAAGGGAACCAGTTCCTGCCAGGGAACTTGCTTGCACTGCGCAAACACCCAACGCTGTGCTTCTGCGGATCCATCCCTCCGGTGGGTCTGACTCCCTCCCGGATCTCCAAAGAAAAAGAGAGCTGAGCCTGCCCCTCCCACCCCTGCGCACCTTACCAATCCACCCCAGCTAATACACGAGATCCCCAGCACCAAAAGCCTGGCAGTGTGCAAGTAGCCCAGACGGGCCACGCCACCCCACAGTGAATCCCGCCCCTAGGAGAGGGGAAGAGAAGGCACACACCAGTCTGACTATGGCCCCAGCGGTGGGCTGGGGGCAGATATCAGGTCTGACTGCGGCCCCGCCCACTAACACAAGTTATTCAAGACAGCACAGGGGAAGTGCTCCATAGTCCCGCACCACTCCAGGGACTATCCAAAATGATGAAACAGAAGAATTCCCCTCAGAAAAACGTCCAGGAAGTAACAACAGTTAACGAACTGATCAAAAATGATTTAAACAATATAACAGAAAGTGAATTTAGAATAATAGTCATAAAATTAATCGCTGGGCTTGAAAACAGTACAAAGGACAGCAGAGAATCTATTGCTACAGAGATCAAGGGACTAAGGAACAGCCAGGAGGAGCTAAAAAATGCTATCAATGAACTGAAAAATAAAATGGAGACAACTACAGCTCGGATTGAAGAGGCAGAGGAGAGAATAGGTGAACTAGAAGATAAAATCATGGAAAAAGAAGAAGCTGAGAAAAAGAGAGATAAAAAAATCCAGGAGTATAAGGGGAAAATTAGAGAACTAAGTGATGCACTAAAGAGAAATAATATACGCATAATTGGTATTGCAGAGGAGGAAGAGAGAGGGAAAGGTGCTGAAGGTGTATTTGAAGAAATAATAGCTGAGAAGTTCCCGGATCTGGGGAAGGAAAAAGGCATTGAAATCCAAGAGGCACAGAGAACTCCCTTCAGAAGTAACTTGAATCGATCTGCATGACATATCATAGTGAAACTGGCAAAATACAAGGATAAAGAGAAAATTATGAAAGCAGCTAGAGATAAACGTGCTCTAACATATAAAGGGAGACCTATAAGACTTGTGACTGATCTCTCTACTGAAACTTGGCAGGCCAGAAAGGAATGGCAGGAGATCTTCAATGTGATGAACAGAAAAAATATGCAGCCGAGAATCCTTTATCCAGCAAGTCTGTCATTTAGAATAGAAGGAGAGATAAAGGTCTTCCCAAACAAACAAAAACTGAAGGAATTAGTCACCACTAAACCAGCCCTACAAGAGATCCTAAGGGGGATCCTGTGAGACAAAGTACCAAAGACATCACTACAAGCATGAAAACTACAGACATCACAATGACTCTAAACCCATATCTTTCTATAATAACACTGAATGTAAATGGACTAAATACGCCAACCAAAAGACATAGGGTATCAGAATGGATAAAAAAACAAGACCCATCTATTTGCTGTCTACAAGAGACTCATTTTAGACCTGAGGACACCTTTAGATTGAGAGTGAGGGGTTGGAGAACTATTTTTCATGCGACTGGAAGCCAAAAGAAAGCTGGAGTAGCCATACTTATATCAGACAAACTAGACTTTAAATTAAAGGCTGTAACAAGAGATGAAGAAGGGCATTATATAATAATTACAGGGTCTATCCATCAGGAAGAGCTAACAATTATAAATGTCTATGCGCCGAATACCAGAGCCCCCAAATATATAAAACAATTACTCACAAACATAAGCAACTTTATTGATAAGAATGTGGTAATTGCAGGGGACTTTAACACTCCACTTACAGAAATGGATAGATCATCTAGACACACGGTCAATAAAGAAACAAGGGCCCTGAATGAGACATTGGATCAGAGGGACTTGACAGATATATTTAGAACTCTGCATCCCAAAGCAACAGTATATACTTTCTCCTCGAGTGTACATGCAACATTCTCCAAGACAGATCACATACTGGGTCACAAAACAGCCCTTCATAAGTGTACAAGAATTGGGATCATACCGTGCATACTTTCAGACCAAAATGCTATGAAGCTTGAAATCAACCACAGGAAAAAGTCTGGAAAACCTCCAAAAGCATGGAGGTTAAAGACCATCCTACTAAAAAATGAATGAGTCAACCAGACAATTAGAGAAGAAATTAAGAAATATATGGAAACAGGGGCACCTGGTTGCCTCAGTCGGTTAAGCATCTGACTTCGGCTCAGGTCATGATCTCACGGTCCGTGAGTTCGAGCCCCGCATCGGGCTCTGTGCTGACAGCTCAGAGCCTGGAGCCTGTTTCAGATTCTGTGTCTCCCTCTCTCTCTCTGCCCCTCCCCTGTTCATGCTGTGTCTCTCTCTGTCTCAAAAATAAATAAACGTTGAAAAAATTAAAAAAAAAAGAAATATATGGAAACAAATGAAAATGAAAATACAACAATCCAAACGCTTTGGGATGCAGCGAAGGCAGTCCTGAGAGGAAAATACATTGCAACCCAGGCTTATCTCAAGAAACAAAATCTAACAGCACACCTAAAGGAAATAGAAGCAGAACAGCAAAGACACCCCACACCCAGCAGAGGATGAGGAATAATAAAGATCAGAGCAGAAATAAACAATATAGAATCTAAAAAAACTGTAGAGCAGATCAACAAAACCAAGAGTTGCGTTTTTTTTTTCAACGTTTATTTATTTTTGGGACAGAGAGAGACAGAGCATGAACGGGGGAGGGGCAGAGAGAGAGGAAGACACAGAATCAGAAACAGGCTCCAGGCTCTGAGCTCTCAGCACAGAGCCCGACGCAGGGCTCGAACTCACGGACTGCGAGATCGTGACCTACCTGAAGTCGGACGCTTAACCGACTGAGCCACCCAGGCGCCCCGCGTTTTTGAAAAAATAAACAAAATTAATAAACCTCTAGCCAGGCTTCTCAAAAAGAAAAGGGAGATGACCCAAATAGATAAAATGATGAATGAAAATGGAATTATTACAACCAATCCCTCACAAATACAAGCAATTATCAGGGAATACTATGAAAAATTACATGCCAACAAACTGGACAACCTGGAAGAAATGGACAAATTCCTAAACACCCACACACTTCCAAAACTCAATCAGGAGGAAATAGAAAGCTTGAACAGACCCATAACCAGCGAAGAAATTGAATCGGTCATCAAAAATCTCCCAACAAATAAGAGTCCAGAACCAGATGGCTTCCCAGGGGAGTTCTACCAGACGTTTAAAGCAGAGATAATACCTATCCTTCTCAAGCTATTCCAAAAAATAGAAAGGGAAGGAAAACTTCCAGACTCATTCTATGAAGCCAGTACTACTTTGATTCCTAAACCAGACAGAGACCCAGTAAAAAAAGAGAACTACAGGCCAATATCCCTGATGAATATGGATGCAAAAATTCTCAATAAGATACTAGCAAATCGAATTCAACGGCATATAAAAAGAATTATTCACCATGATCAAGTGGGATTCATTCCTGGGATGCAGGGCTGGTTCAACATTCGCAAATCAATCAATGTGATACATCACATTAATAAAATAAAAGATAAGAACCATATGATCCTGTCAATCAATGCAGAAAAGGCCTTTGACAAAATTCAGCAACGATTCTTAATAAAAACCCTCGAGAAAGTCGAGATAAAAGGAACATACTTAAACATCATAAAAGCCATTTATGAAAAGCCCACAGCTAACATCATCCTCAACGGGGAAAAACTGAGAGCTTTTTCCCTAAGATCAGGAACATGACAGGGATGTCCATGCTCACCGCTGTTGTTTAAGATAGTGTTGGAAGTTCTAGCATCAGCAATCAGACAACAAAAGGAAATCAAAGGTATCAAAATTGGCAAAGATGAAGTTAAGCCTTCACTTTTTGCAGATGACATGATATTATACATGGAAAATCCAATAGACTCCACCAAAAGTCTGCTAGAACTGATACATGAATTCAGCAAAGTTGCAGGATACAAAATCAATGTACAGAAATCAGTTGCATTCTTATACACTAACAATGAAGCAACAGAAAGACAAATAAAGAAACTGATCCCATTCACAATTGCATCAAGAAGCATAAAATACCTAGGAATAAATCTAACCAAAGATGTAAAAGATCTCTATGCTGATAATTATATAAAGCTTATGAAGGTAGTTGGAGAAGATATAAAGTAATGGAAAGACATTCCCTGATCATGGATTGGAAGCATATTGTCAAAATGTCAATACTACCCAAAGCTATCTACACATTCAATGCAATCCCAATCAAAATTGCACCAGCATTCTTCTCGAAACTAGAGCAAGCAATTCTAAAATTCATATGGAACCACAAAAGGCCCTGAATAGTCAAAGTAATTTTGAAGAAGAAGACCAAAGCAGGAGGCATCAAAATCCCAGACTTTAGCCTCTACTACAAAGCTGTCATCATCAAGACAGCATGGTATTGGCACCAAAACAGACACATAGACCAATGGAATAGAATACAGACCCCAGAACTAGACCCACAAAAGTATGGCCAACTCATCTTTGACAAAGCAGGAAAGAATATCCAATGGAAAAAAGACAGTCTCTTTAACAAATGGTTGCTGGGAGAACTGGACAGCAACATGCAGAAGGTTGAAACTAGACCACTTTCTCACACCATTCACAAAAATAAACTCAAAATGGATAAAGGACCTAAATGTGAGACAGGAAACCATCAAAACCCTAGAGGAGAAAGCAGGAAAAGACCTCTCTGACCTCAGCCACAGCAATTTCTTACTCGACACATCCCCAAAGGCAAGGGACTTAAAAGCAGAAATGAACTACTGGGACCTTATGAAGATAAAAAGCTTCTGCACAGCAAAGGAAACAACCAACAAAACTAAAAGGCAACCAACGGAATGGGAAAAGATATTTGCAAAGGACATATCAGACAAAAGGCTAGTATCCAAAATCTATAAAGAGCTCACCAAACTCCACACCCGAAAAACAAATAACCCAGTGAAGAAATGGGCAGAAAACATGAATAGACACTTCTCTAAAGAAGACATCCGGATGGCCAACAGGCACATGAAAAGATGTTCAATGCCGTTCCTCATCAGGGAAATACAAATCAAAACCACACTCAGATATCACCTCATGCCAGTCAGAGTGGCCAAAATGAACAAATCAGGAGACTATAGATGCTGGCGAGGATGTGGAGAAACGGGAACCCTCTTGCACTGTTCGTGGGAATGCAAATTTGTGCAGCCACTCTGGAAAACAGTGTGGAGGTTCCTCAGAAAATTAAAAATAGACCTACCCTATGACCCAGCAATAGCACTGCTAGGAATTTACCCAAGGGATACAGGAGTGCTGATGCATAGGGGCACTTGCACCCCAATGTTTATATCAGCACTCTCAACAATAGCCAAATTATGGAAAGACCCTAAATGTCCATCAACTGATGAATGGATAAAGAAATTGTGGTTTATATACACAATGGAGTACTACGTGGCAATGCGAAAGAATGAAATACGGACCTTTGTAGCAACATGGATGGAACTGGAGAGTGTGATGCTAAGTGAAATAAGCCATACAGAGAAAGACAGATACCATATGTTTTCACTCTTATGTGGATCCTGAGAAACTTAACAGAAACCCATGGGGGAGGGGAAGGAAACAAAAAAGAGGTTAGAGTGGAAGAGAGCCAAAGCATAAGAGACTCTTAAAAACTGAGAACAAACTGAGGGTTGATGGGGGGTGGGAGGGAGGGGAGGGTGGGTGATGGGTATTGAGGAGGGCACCTTTTGGGATGAGCACTGGGTGTTCTATGGAAACCAATTTGACAATAAACTTCATATATTGAAAAAAATAAAAAATAAAAAATAAATTTCATACCTTATAGAAAAATTAACTCAAAACTGGTCAAGCATTTAAATTTAAAATATAAAGCTATCGAACTTTTAGAAAAAAACATAGGAGAAACGTTTGAGGTGTAGGGCTAAGCAAAGAGTTCTTAGACTTGACAACAAAAGCACCATTCATAAGGAAAAATTGATAAATTGGACTTCATCAAAATTAAAAATGTTTGCTTTGAAAAAGACCCTGTTAAGAGCATGAAAAGACTAACTACAGAGTAGGAGAAAATATTTGCAAAATTCAAATCTGACAAAGGACTTTTAGCTGGAACATATTAAGAGCGCTTAAAACTCAAAATTAAAAAAATCCTATTAGAAAATAGGGAAAAACATGAACAGCTATTTAACTGAAGAAGATGTACAGATGGCAAATAAGCACCTGAAAAGTTGTTCATCATTAGCCAGTAGAGAACTGCAAATTGAAACAATGAGATATTAGTATACACTTGTCAAAATAGCTAATATAAAAAAATGTGACTCCAAATGCTGGTGAGGATGCACAGACACTGGATTGCTCCTATGCTGCTGGTGGGAATATAAAATGGTATATCCACTGTGGAAAACAGTATGGCCCTTTCTTTAAGTGAAACATGCAATTATCATACAACCCAGAAATTGCACTACTGGGCATTTGTCCCACAGAAATGAAGACTTATGTTAACACAAAAACCTGTACACAAGCATTTATAGCAGCTTTATTCATAATAAGCAAAAACTGGAAATAACCTAGATGTTCTTTAAAGGATGAATGACTAAATTGTGATACATCCATACCATGAAATACTACACAGTAATAAAAAGGCTTAACCTATCAATACATGCACCAACCTGGATAAATCTCCATGGAATTATTCTTTGTGAAAAGAAAAAACATAGTCTCAAAAGGCTACATACTATATTACTCTATTTATTTAAGAATCTTGAAATTACAAAATTTTAGAATGAGGAACAGATTAGTGGTTACCACGGGTTAAGGAGGGGGTGAGGGTGGAAGGGTAGTGGGGGTAGCTATAAAAAGACAAAACAGGGGTGCTTGGGTAGCTCAGTTGGTTAGGCGTCCATCTTTGGCTCAGGTCATGATCTCATGGTTCGTGAGGTCGAGCCCCGCATCAGGCTCTGTGCTGACAGCTTGGAGCCTGGAACCTGCTTTGGATTCCAGGTCTCCCTCTCTCTCTGCCCCTCCCCCGCGCACATTCTGTGTCTCTCTATCTCAGAAATGAATCAACGTTTAAAATTTTTTTAAAAGAAAAACAAAACAATGGATCCTGTGGTGATGGAAATATTCTGTATCTTGAGTCTATCAATGTCAAAATCCTGTTTTTGATAGTGTACTATAGTTCTGCAAGATGTTACCATTTTAGGAAACTAGATAAAGGGGACATGGAATCTCCCTGTATTATTTTTCACAACTATCATGTACATTCATTTCAAAATAAAAAGTTTAATTACAATAATTATTGTTTCTAATTAAGCAAAATATGAAGCAGTTATTAACTCCAGGATGAACAAAAAGTTGTATACAGAAAGACATAAGAATCATAGTATGTTACTTGGCTCAGCAGTGAACCATACTTACATAGCTACCCTAAGAAAAATACAGCATACTGATTTGAACAAAGATTATGATGTAATTATATTGAGTGGATATAGGGAAAAGAAGATAAGCAGAGGGTAAAGTAAAAGTATTAAATCCCCATATTCCATAAGAAAATGTCAATAGATGCTGTCTAGAATTCATATAACAGGAAATAGCACTAAAAGCATATTATTTATACAAATGGAAAACAACTACCAGAAGGAGTAGTCAGAAGACTTAAGTGTTGGTCTTCTAGCAGGCTGGATATGAAGGAAGAGAGGGAATGGGTGGGGCCTGTTAACTATTTTATGTTTTACAATTGTGCAATGTGTTGATAAAATTTGGTAAACTTTTCAAGAAAGGGGGAGCACCAACCTCCTCAATAACAAATCCTCTTCTCTAGCCCCAGTTTCCTAGACCTCTCTGCAGTATCTGACATAATTGATTATCAACTCCTTCCCTGACTGGCATTACACTGTATCTCTCCTTGCTCTCCTGGCCTTTCCATCCCCACTGCTCCAATGCTAGTTTCCATTCCCACTGCTCCAGATCCTTATTAAGACTCACCTAAACCAATGCACTGTCCTCCACCCTCCTACCCACCTCCTTGGTGCTGTCAAATAAAATTTTCTTATGAAGCAGTTGTCATCCTGTGAATGCTCTACTACAGCAGTTGGCAAGCTAAGGCCCACAGGCTAAATCCAGACTTCCACCTGTTTTGGTAAATAGTCTTTCTGGAACACGGCCATGCCCATTCATTTATCTATTGTCTATGGCTGCTTTGGTACTACAACATAGTTGAGTACTTGTGACAGATACCTTCTGGCCTGAAAAGCCCAAAATATTTGCTGTCTTGTCCTTTACAGAAAAGTCAGTGGATCCCTCTTCCACTACAAGACAATTATAGGTCTCGTTGCTACTCAGAAGTACCTTTGTTTGTTCCTAGACCCCTCTATTACATGAACCACAGTAGTTATTGCAAAGCTTCTCCAACATCTTCCGAGCCTACTGTTCTGAGATCTCCTGCATCAGTCACAGAGGAAATATAGGTCATTAAAGAACAACAAAGGTCAACCTTTGACCTTTGAATGTTTCAACCACAGTCTGCTTCAAGCCCAAGCATGGCTTATATGTATTTGTTCTTGTACATACTTCATTCTGGAACATAAGCTCCATGACAACAGGAAATTTTTTCCTGCTGTTTTAAACTGCTACATCTTTAACACCTATAACAGTGTCTAGTACAGTACAGAAGCTCCATAAATCTTTGTTAAATGAAATTATCTTCAAATTCAGTAGGGTAGGTGCCACTCTTCTTACCTCAAGGCTAATCCTTCCACCTGTGCTCTGAATTTCCTCTGGTTCCACCTCTCTAGGGACCTCAGATAATTGACAGATCATTTTCTTTCCTCCATCTTCAACCTTACCCTGTCCCTTTAGCATACAATTGCACTCATGTCTCTCCTGGTATACATGCATGTATAAATAACCAACTATCACCCAACTGCTCACCTCTCATTCACAGCCAAATATCTTGAAAGAGTTGTCCATACTCAGTCTCCACTTCTTTTCCTCCATTAAATTCTCAATCCACTACAATCTGGTTTCAGCGCCCACCACACCAATGAAATGATTTCAGTTAAAGTTAGCAAAGTTAGCAATCCCCTCCATGGTGCAAATTCAGTTAATTTTTCTTGCCTGGCTTGCTCTCGCTCTCTCTTACTCTCTTCTCCCCTAACCCCAAATATCTATCTATTCCTTATATTTCTCCTCTGGAGTTATGCCCTTGGTTTTATTTTTTTTTTCTGTACTCTACATTCTCTCTGCCAAAACTCTACATTCCCTTTATGGCTAATTGTGATCTCTATCAAAGGTGGAAAACTGGCTGCTTGAAAATTCATATGGCTTTGTAGCTGGGTTTGGTTTAGCTGGCTTACTAGATTATTTTCAACTTGAATGCCCTGGGCAGGGCCTATGTACATCTCCTCCTTTTATCTTTACTCCATATCAGCCCAGACTGAGTCATCCATTTATGTTACCTGCCTAGATCCTGTAGACATTTGGATTTGCAACTCCTGATACTGTGACTCTAAAAACTATATCTGCAGCTCAAACTACATTCCTTCCTGTACTCCAAATAATATATCCAACTTTTTGCTATTTTCTCCATTTGGATATCTGACCAGCCTCTCACACTCAACATAGGTAAAACTTACCTCATGACTTCCCTCTCAAATCTTCTCATCTACCTGTGTTCCCCCTCTGAGTGAATGGCTCTCCCTGACACCCAAGTCCAAGCCTGAACTTCATCCTTGCACTCTATTATGTACCTTAACACTTACGTTTCATTAACAAATCCTGTCAATTATACCCCTTCAATCTCTCTCAGATGGACGTATGCCCTCTTCTTCCTCCCCACTACTATATTTTTTAAATGTTTTTGTTCATTTTTAAGAGACAGAGCATGATCAGGGGAGGAGGAGAGAGAGAGAGAGACAGAATCTGAAGCAATATCCAGGCTCTGAGCTGTCAGCACAGAGCCTGACATGGGACCTGAATTCACAAACCATGAGATCATGACCTGAGTCTATGTGGGACACTCAACCCACTGAGCAACCCAAGTGCCCCCGCCCCACTACTATATTTTTAATTCTGAGTTGTGTCATCTTCACCTGGATCACTAAAATAGCTTCTATAAGGCATTCCAGGGTGAGCTCCCTATTGATCCCTCCAGCCTCATCTCTTTAGCATTCAATTCACACCCTCAGTTCAAGCCTAGCACTCCTAGGAATTCTCCAGGCTATCTACACCTTGGGGACTTTGCATATTCTCTCTGCTTATAATGTTCTTCTCATTTTTCTGCTTAGAAACACTCTTCCTATGTCTTCTGTTTCAGGAAAGCCCATACTCTCTTTCATATTTCAACTCAGACATCACCATTTCTAGAATGCCTCTCCTGACCCCTCATATCCTGTCTAGGATAGGTGCCCTCAGCACTTCTCATGCATAGCCTTCTCTAAATTAGTTTCCTGTGGGCAGGAAAGGTATTCATCTCTATACTCCCCATGATTTTTTAAATGTCTGGCACACAATAGTCCATCAGTAAGATTTTTTAATTGAATGTTTCCTTGCATAAAATCTACACAAGAGCTTTTATAACCCAGATCCATATCTCCATTTTCATCCATATCTTTCACTATACCTAATGCTCCAGTGTAAAGTGTAAAAAACATCACATTATAGGTTTTGACTAGGGAGAAAGTCTGAAAAACCCAATAGTTGCATTCACAAATTTAGATAAATTGCCACCCTGACTGTTGAATAAGTAACAAAATTGGTCGACTTCATAACCTGAAGCCCCTGTGCTGGTTTCCCACATCTATCATTGCTCATGGTCTCTTCAATATGTCTTCTTATAATAAGTCTACTTCTCATGCACCATATTAAATACCATCTTCCTGAAACCTGACCAGCTGTACCTAGCCAGAAATAGAAATGATTGTTTCTTCCCCTGAGCTATTCCACACCTTGTATTCTCTGATAACTATCCGATTTTGCCTTGTTTTGTAGTTTGTGTGCATAACTTTTATCCCCTTCCTGACTATAATCTTCCACAAGGCAGGGATCATGTCTTTTTAACCTTTGAATGCCCTGTGACATCTTGAACTTAGCAGGAACTCAATGCATATTTTAAGTGATATTAAACAAAATCAGATTAGAGGGAGCATTTCACCTAATTACAAATGTATTTGAATATCATCCCCAAATCCAACTGCTTTGTGAATTTGAAAAAAATAAAACTTATCTATGGTGATAATTATTAATTATCATGGTGCTATTTCCCATTTATAAATATTAACATAGGGAAAAGGGGTTTTCAAAGTCACTGAGAGGGATAGACACTTTGGTTTCCATTTCTAAAACCTAAGCTACAGAATCCATTTTTTTTTTTTTTTTTTGGGGACAGAGAGAGACAGAGCATGAACGGGGGAGGGGCAGAGAGAGAGGGAGACACAGAATTGGAAACAGGCTCCAGGCTCCGAGCCATCCGCCCAGAGCCCGACGCGGGGCTCGAACCCACGGACCGCGAGATCGTGACCTGGCTGAAGTCGGCCGCTTAACCGACTGCGCCACCCAGGCGCCCCCAGAATCCATTTTTTTTTTTATTTTTATTTTTTTTAAATTTTTTTTTTCAACATTTATTTATTTTTGGGACAGAGAGAGACAGAGCATGAACGGGGGAGGGGCAGAGAGAGAGGGAGACACAGAATCGGAAACAGGCTCCAGGCTCTGAGCCATCAGCCCAGAGCCTGACGCGGGGCTCGAACTCACGGACCGCGAGATCGTGACCTGGCTGAAGTCGGACGCTTAACCGACTGCGCCACCCAGGCGCCCCCAGAATCCATTTTTATATGGCCTGCTTGGACAGTGAACTCATCAGTTCAGCCTCCTACTGAAACTATATTGGCAACTCAGAGGTATCTCTTCAAACCCTGAATTGGTTCCCTGGAGCCTCCTGAGATAAAGAGCTGTAATTTAATTTGCCATTGCATAACCCAGTCACGGAAAGCACGAAGGAGCTCACGTTTTCATTCCCTTCATAGTAGACATTTAATTATATGATAATTACTTACAGCTTACTGCTCAGCTTCTACTTTTATTAAATGTAAATTACACTTCACTCAAAAGTGCAAGATGAGCATTTAAAATACTTCACTAAATAGATTTAAAGAATTTTCTGACATTTTTTCCCAGGCCACGAATTAGAAAGGCGATATACCTTAAAAGGAAACATTCATTTAGATACCAGGAAAGTTGAGTTCTTAATAAATAGAATACCTCAAAGGGAGAAAAACTTCGAAGTAAAAAAAATTGTATATTGGGTTTTGAATAAGCTCAGTGGCTTCAGTGAAGCCAAAGCCTCATCTCTCAGAATAAGTAAACCACTTAATCAACTGTGCTTTACTGGTAGATTCATTAACTGAGTTTTACCCACGAGGCCAAGGAAAAAAAAGTGATAAAATGATACAATTTGAATGACTACTTTTGAAAATTAATGTCAAATGTATCTTACTATTCTTCTAGCATTAATTTCTCCTAACTTTAGAATTATGGACTCCTAACAGAGGTCAAATGATTGCAGAAATCATTATTATTTCCATTAAGTATTTAAGTAGAAAACTTAGTCTGAAGAATGCAAAGCCACAGCTGATTCAAAGAAGTCATGAACCATTTTCCTTTAACCTTGAACCTTGAATTTAGAGGCTTTGTCATTGTTTATTGCTAGCTCAAAATTTAAGATTCAGGATTATTCTCCATGATATTTGTCTCTGGCTTCTCATCCAGGGTCTTGACAGAAAAGTTCAAAGGAATTGGAAGATGAACAATAACCAGAAAAGCAGATAGGTAACTTAAATTTTCAAATAGAAAATAAATACATAGACATTTAAGTAAATTATTTGCCATTGTTTGGTCAAGAAATCACTAATAAAGATCAGGTACCACTGGTAACCTGTAAAAGACCATATACTTGTAGAGAACTTTTTAATTTGAAAGCATTTTCACATGAGATAAAAACATGTTAGAGCTGGAGAGAACCTTAAAAATCATCCACTGTAATCCCCTCCTCTTCTTTAATATATTTATTCTTGTTTTATTTATTTTTATAAACTTTTAATTAAAGTATAACATATATATATATATAATAAGGATACATCTTACTTGTACAAATTAATTTTTATGAAGTGAGCATACCTGTATTACCACCACCTATATAAGGACTGAGAACTAGATCAGAATCCTAAAAGCCTCTCTCGTGTCCCTCCTGGTCTACCACTATTCTGATTTCTGTCACCATAGATTAATTTTGCTTGTGTTTGAACTTGATATAAATAGGTTCTCTTTTGCATCTGACTTCTTTCTCAGCCTTATCTTTGTGAGATTCATCCAGTTGTTTGATGTAATTTAGTTCACTCTTTTTATTTTATTTATTTTTTTGCAGGTTAAAATTTTCTTTTTTAAAAAATATATGAAATCTATTGTCAAATTGGTTTCCATACAACACTGAGTGCTCATCCCAACAGTTGCCCTCCTCAATACGCATCACCCTTCCTCCCCTCCCTCTCACCCCCCATCAGCCCTCGGTTTGTTCTCAGTTTTTAAGAGTCTCTTATGCTTTGGCTCTCTCCCACTCTAACCTCTTTTTTTTCCCTTCCCCTCCTCCATGGGTTCCTGTTAAGTTTCTCAGGATCCACATAAGAGTATAGTTCACTCTTTTTAATTGCTGTGTGACATTCTATTACTTAAATATACCATACCACAATTTACTTATCTATTCCAATGCTGATGAACATTTGGATTGCTTTCCATTTGGTACTATTACAGAAATATATGCATTTCTGTTGGTTGTATATATACAGGAACAGATTTATTAGGTCATTGGATACATCTATATTCAACTTGAGTAGATACTGTCAGTTTTCCAAAGTGGTTGTACCAGTTTACATTCCAATCAACAGTGAATAAGAGTTCCAGGAGCTTCCCATCCTTGACAATACTTGGTGGTGTTAGTCTTTTTAATGTTAGCCTTCCTGAGAGTTGAGGTCATTGTGGTCTTAATTTGCATTTCCCTGATGACTAATGATGCTTGTTAATCATTTCAATATCCTGTTTTGTGAAATATCTGTTCAAGTGTTTTTTAGAATAGAAATTCTTTGTTACATAAATCCAAAAGGGAGGGCTCAAATTAGCAATATAAAGAATTTTAAAAAAAGAGATATCACTACAGATATTACATATGTTTAAAAAGATAATAAAAAGATAACATAAACAACTCAATGCCAACTTTTCTGGCACAAGTCAATGCATGGTCTATTTTCATCCTATAATCTATTACCACTGTATAAGTCTAAAAAAAGAAAGATTAGAAAATGACCACTGAATTGTTACTTCACAACTGTGGAAAGCTTTCACTTCATTTATTCACTTACTCCACCTTCTTTTACATATTCTAAACTTGTGATATTATGAAGCAATAAGGATATAACAATAAACAAAAAAGGCTAGTCTCTATTCTTATGGACCTTACAAACCTGTAAGAGAAAGAAATATTAACAGTCACCTTAATAACTCATTACCATTATGGCGTGTACTACTTAGAAAAGCTACGCCATGCTATGCATGTGTATTATGGGGATCTAATTTAGAGCATGGGGCCATGGAAAACTTAACTGAAAGAGTGACATATAAGCTGAGACTTGAAGGATGGTTAGGAGTTTGCTACGTGACAGGGGGTGGAGGAGCAGGGAGGATTATGAGAAAGGGAAAATTCAGAAAGAACATAAACCCTCTCCCACCCCACCCCTGATGTGCATGCACAGAAGCATACACATGCATACACACACACACACACACACACACACACACACTAGCATGCTCACATGCACACAGCCTACCCAGGGCAATATGAGCCTTGTGACTTGGAAACCATGGAGATTCAACAGCTTCAGGCCAAAGTTAAGAGAATGCTGTGTTCTAAATCCAAGGCAAAAGGAGGCAAAGAGCTAAACTGATGTCCTAAAATGGAAGTGGCTCTGAGATTTGGTACCTCAGATAAAGAGGTACTTAGAATTTAAAGACAATATCCTTAAAACTGGCAGGGCTACTAAAGTTTTATAGATTCTACAAGTGGAAAGTATAGGCACCCTGTGTCCTGACAGTGCCCAGCAGGTGACAAGATCTCAGAGAAAAATAGCAATGTGGTATACAAAGAAGGCTAGACTCCTGGCCACTCTGGGGCTACCAACCTGGATAAAAATTCCTGTTCCTTGGCTTGGTCCAGAGTCATAAGAGCTGTTAGCCTTGAAGAGACCATACAGTATGTAGACTGAAGACTCCCTATGATTTTCAAGATACCCAGTAACTTAACATGATCCTGGAGGCCTCAATAACAACTAAGATAGAATTTTCTACCAAATTTGAGGAAGGGATGTGGCCTCTTAGCAGACTAAATTATGTTTAGAGAATAAAAGAAATACAGTACTTAATTCACTCCATATATTAGAGTAAAATGCATGCCCACCACAAGTTTTAATACTGGGGAGAAGTAATGGAGTCTGGAATCTCAAAGCAATTTGGGCTGAGCTATAGGTGTCTTTCCTAGTCTTCCTTTGGTCATGAGTGGGGAAGGAGCAGTTAAAGGCGTAGAGCCAGTGTGAAAAGATGTCTAGTGAATGAAAGAGGAATGGTCCTGGCCCTTCCAGGGACCTATTCCAATCTCCAGAAAGTCATTCTTTCTATCTTACCTCTATCTTTCCCACAGGAGAAATACATAGAAACTTTGGCTGCCTTACCTTAATCTATTGCTTCCCAGCAGTGAAAGTAGACCTCCCAAGTGGCCATCAAGGTTATAGGGGTAAAAATGTGCTTTATGCTTAACTGGAAAAGATGCTCCTCCTTGAACTATGTGTCATTAGTGGATCCTAATGTCATTAGGCACAAGAATAAAAATTTGCATGAAATCATTGCAGGGAATTGTTTCTTCCCCATGCTGGTATTGATTTTCCAGTACAGTTAGCTGCTTAATGCTACTTCTTTTAATTGATTACTCTAGAGGAGTCCCTCAATAGCAGGTTTCTTCAATTGAGACGTGAGGACATTCATTGAATGTGATTCGACAACCCCAATTGACTCTGGAGACCTGCCTATCTATAGCGTAATCACAGCAGCCCCACATGGTTTAATAAATAATGTGGCCCTTCCAAATGCAATACTCATGCTACAGCCCAGTTAAAAATATGAATCTTTCCAGTTCTGTTTACCTGCTAAAATCAATGATCAAGTCATACATCTGTAACTACACATAAAAGTGGATATTGAGGCTTATTTTAAAACTTCTTGTTTCCACCTCTGTATTTATGAGAAAACTCTAAAATGGCTGAATTCACCTTCCTGCCTTAATAGTTGAGTGACTCTAGCTAGAATCTTCTTTGACTAAGCACGGATATTGCACTGTTTGATATTTGGAACACTATTATCACAACTGAGACTAGAGGAGCTGAGAAGTGTTGGAGTGAAAGCATACTGAGGCAAGGACAACTCAGGGAGCACTTAAATACATACTAATTTACCCAATCCCCTGCAAGAGCTTCTTGTCTTCTGATTCACTTTTCTCCTAAATGTTGGCCCCAAGAGGAAGGCTCTGGTTCATCAAGTCAATCCAGTCAACCAAATACAGAGTATCTTGGTAGGGTTGATATAAATGTCAACTCACAAATACAGATGCTTAAGAATCTTTTCTTTCTCTATTTTGAGTCCCCATATCTCCAAGTAATATAAAATGGTCAATTCAAGCATTCCTCACAATGTCTGGGGTTGTGGCTAAGACAAGCAGAAGGTATTTAGTCTCCAGTTGTCTTCTGCTATCCACCCTGGAATCCACTGAGAGGTACATTGTCATGCGTGGCCTTGATTGTCTCTGTGGGGATATTCAACTTACACTCAGGTCTCAGTCAAAGTTGCACTCAGATCACTGCTGTGCCTCCTCAACCCTGAATTTAAGTTTTCTCAGGTCTCAGGGCACATTGTTGTTATCTAGAAAACACTTGGCTCCTCCCATACCTTACCAGAAAATTATAAGACTGTTCAAGCCCTGTCTCCTGAAATAGAACACATGCAGCCACCTCTACCACTCTGGTGCCAGGCTGGGTTCAGCAGAATTCTTCAAGGTGTATTGCCTTCCCCTATGTGGGGAGAGGCAAGGCACAGTCTCTTGCTTAGCTTTCTCCATCAATCTTTCCCATTTGAGTATTATATTATTTATTCAACTTGGGCCTTGGCCCACAGGGACAGGTTACACCACCTTTCTTAAAGGACTTAACACAGACTCACTCTTTTGCTCAAATTCTCACTCCTCTCACATCCCGTGGAATTTTCATCTAGTCTGGGGAGAGAAAAACTGGCTCTGTTTGGTCTTATATCATTTTAGATTTATTGTGTATGTCATGAAGTGTATGTTCTAAGTTCTTTATGCTCAAAAGTCTTGATTCCTGAAACTCAAATACGTTTTTAAAACTCAAAGGCTAATAATTAACTTTTTTGTTTTCTCATCTCCTACTATATTAACCTTTTTCTTAGGTGATGTCTTTGTTAAATATGGGAAGGGCTAGATGTAAGGACACATACACACACACACACACACACACACACTCAGGATAATTTATTAAAACATTATCCAAACATGCTACTATACACTTAAGCCCATAGTAGAAACTAGAGGACACAAAAGAAAGATACAGTCTGTGTGCTAAGGAGAATACAGTTTCATTATGGGGATCATGATTTATATATCTTAGACACGCAAAAAATGCATTGTCACATATAATCAGGGATAGCTTGAATGCTACTCATAATGCTATAAAGAAGCCAAATAAAAGAGCTATCAATATGATCCATTAGGGTCAGAGACAGTTCCATGGACATGATTGACCTGAAAGGAAGAAGGTAGAGAAGAGGAGGTAATAAATGAATAATTTCATCTCGATAACTTTTCTCCAGGCAAGTGTCATGCCCCTTATATTAGCCCTTTTATGGTGTTTTCACTGTCCTCCTGTGGTTTTGATGAAAAGGCCTATATGTCTTTCAAAAACTAATGTACCCTACAGCTCAATTCACTCATTATTCAACACTACTATTAAACATCTACAGTATGCTGAGCCCATAGGTACCCTTAGGGCTATTTGCATAGATGAGCGCAACCTGGATCTCTTACCAAGAAGGAACCATAAAATAAGCAATCTAGTGTACACAGTGGTTCTCACATTTGAGCATGCATCAGAGTCACCTGGAGGACTTATTAGAACACAGATTGCTAGGCCACATTTCCAAAGTTTCTGATTCAGTAAGTCTATGGTATTGCCTGAGAATCAGCATTTCTAATGAGTTCCCAAATGATGCTGATGCTGATGGTCTGGCAAAAACAACTAGCATAATTATTAAGAACCCATGGGATTTATAGTCAACTGTCTCTGTGTTTGAATTCTAGCTCTGGCACTTACTAGCTATGGAAACCTGAGTACATTATTTAACTATTTTGACATATGGAAACCTGAGTACATTATTTAACTATTTTAAGCTCAGGGGTTTTTTTCTGTAACACTTGATACAATGAGATTCATCAAGTGTATTTTGAGATCTACAGTATGTCTAGGTAAAGGGGAAATAGCAGTGAACAAATAGCCATAGACTCTCTGGGGGTGACAACTGTTAATCATTATAATTGCTATTGTGATTAGTACTATAAAGAAGAAGGGCAAGGTGTTATGGAAAACAAGGAAATTTAAATCAGATTGAATGATCAGGGAAGACATTACTGAAGCAGGCTCATACCTAACCAGTAAGTAAGAGGGCCCTTGTTAATTAGTAGGGTAAGTAGGGTAGATCTGCTACTATTTGGAGCTGCTGGATGGGCAAGGATAATATGGTTGATGGTGGTATGTGGGGCTTCTGAGTATAGCTAATAGGGAGTGGTAGGAAGAGAAGCATTGGTTTTAGAAGAGGTGGATGAGGCTGGCAGTAATAGGTGGGGCTAGAGAGTATGGCTAATGAAGAAAGGTGTGGTGGTGGACATGACAGTGGGGAATTGTGGTGGGTGATGAGATTATTGAGGAGGTAAAGCCTAATGGAAGTGGTGCATAGGAACTGGTGAACTTGCTGCTCCCAGTAGGCAAGGTTAGTGAGTGTGACTTGTAAGTGATGGTGGGGAGTAGAACCATTATAAAGAATAAGGAGGGACACCTGGGTGGCTCAGTCAGTTGAGCATCCGACTCTTAATTTTCACGCAGGTCATGATCCCAGGGTTGTGGGATCAAGCTCTGCATTGGGCTCCACACTCAGCATGAATTCTCTATCTCTCCCTCTGCCCCTCTCCCCCATTTGTGTGCTCTCTCTCTTTCTCACTCTCTCTCTCAAAAAAAAAAAAAAAGAAGAAGGAAACATTACTTTAGATACATGAATCAGAGAAGGCCTTTTTGATGTAGTGATATTTAAGTTGAGACTGGAAGGATAAAAAGAGAGGTAATGTATACTTGAAGCAGAAGGAACTGCATGTGCACCAGCTCTGAGACAGTAGGGAGCTAAAGATCCTATAGAAACCCAGTGCAGCTAGAGTGCCAAGAGTGAAAAGTAAAATGGTAGAAGACAAGTTTGAAGAGGTGGGCAGGAGCCAAACCATGCATAGCCTTATAGAAATCAGTGGAGTCAAGTCTTTATCCTAAGAGCAATTAGAAGCAATAAAATCTTAACATATTCAAAAGCTCCCTCTGGCTACATTGTGAATAACAGACTAGAGAGGACCACCAGTGAGAAGATTGAAATAACCCAGCAATTCAGTACCAAGTCACATTTTTCCACTGACAGAATACAAGTACCTCCACAATCAGAGCCCTTCTATGTCTTTCCTCCCCTGTGATTCCTTGCCTGGACTAAAGTCCTTCCTTTAGTTGGACTAAATTTTATACAGAAAAATCTGTTTCCCAATCTGAATCTAGATCTGAATCCCACATAATCATACAATACTATATCATACCACAGTCCCTTGATAATTGACCACCAGCTAATCCGGACTCTGCCAATTGTCAAATGCTTGGATGACCATTGTCAACTGCCTCACTTCTGCTTGGCCAATAGCCTGGTTCTTGGTTTAGTTCATTATGGATATTTACCTGCTTTTATCCCTCTGTAGTCTGATTTGATTCTGAACCTACCCTGATCAAGTACATCATATACTCAAGCCTATGATAACCAAATCATTAAACCCTGGAACTACATCTTTACCCCATCCCATCCCTCCCCTGACCCACTAAGCCCTCCTAAATTCCCAAGTCTTGCCTCTTCCAATCTGGCTTATTCTACCACCCCAAGTCCTGGTTCTACCACTAGGTATTACTGAAGTGCTAGAACACCATTCAATAATAAACATAGCCTTGGATTCAGACCATATCAGGTCTTGCTGTCTAAGAATTGGATGTGGGCTATTTGATCTTCTTGGGCCCTTGTGATTATACATCTTAGGCCTCGTAAACAAGTTAGAAGTGCTCCTTTACAACACCTGAACTCCCTTGTCCACTTCCTGGGAAGTCAGCACTCACATTTGAATGGATTTGTCTGAGGCCTCCTGATAGTTTAATAAGTGAATCTGTTATATATCCTAGACTACAGGCATCACTTTGGTGACATCATTATATTCACTCTGAGGCAATAGCCTGGAAAACAAGAAGTCTCTCCTTCCTGGGTTGCTGAAAGACCTTAGTAACTATGTAGATCAGATAGTCTCTCTGTTAGGTTAAGGCCCAACTGTTCCTTATATTGAAGCCATCAAATTACAAATGGAGATGGCGGGGGTAGACAAGGGATAGGTGAAGCTACTAATAGGTTCAAAGTTCATCAGTTTTCTGGACCTTTGTTAGAGTTCTCTGGGAGTGAGGTCAGAGGTAGGGAAGGCAGGCGACCAAGTGTAATGATTACAGATACAGATGGCAGATTTTGGGATTCAAGATCCTTCATGTATAAATCTGCTATTTCTTATTGTAAAGATAAGAATACTTGGTGAGGAGAGGCAAAGTGGGGAAGAGAATTCTCTCTGGGAAAGAGTCATTTCACAAGTAATCTGTAAGATCTCCTGATCAAAACCAGCCAGGGGCTGGTAGAAAGTTTATAGGTTAGGGCAAAGAATTCCTAGGAGCAGGAAACTCAAGTCTCTGGGGATGAAAAGAAAATGTGTCTGGCAGGCCTAGCCTAAAGAGCTGAACTTAGAGGACAGCAGGAAAAGGCAGTAGAGGTGGCAGGATGTCAGAATATTAGAAAGAGACAAAAACCAACAGTGGTGAACCAAAGAGCTATCAGTCCCAAAGTCAGACATTTTGTAGATTTGTATAGGAGAGCACGAGAAGTTCTTTCTTTCCTTGAGTTCATCAGGAACTCTATGGAACAGGCCTGCAACTAACTAGATTAGTCATAAAGATGATGCTCACCATCCAAGGTGAGTTTTTCACTAGTTGGTCCCAGTACAAAGTGTAATAAATGAAATTTAGTTTTCAGGTTCTCTCTTTCCCCTTTTTGGCAGCCTCTTATCCCAAGTATCACTTGCTACACCCAGCCACACAGATACCACCCATCAAGTCTATCCTCTCACAATCCAAGGCCCAGAAATCCCTGTAATCTGGGTCCCCTTCCATGCTCTCTGCCAGTCAGGAAGATTAAGGCATAGCAGGCTGAATGTTGCCTAACACGGTTTTTCCTTTGCATTTCAGCAGAAGCTTTTAACAGCTGTGTCTTTCAGTGATATCACCCAAAGCAATAATTCTAATAATGGGAACTTCTGGCTTTCCAGTATATCTTGGAGAATTTGGAGGGCTGGTTTTAGACCACACAAATTTATTCTCCTATGGTTCTGGAGTTCAGAAGTCTAAAATAGGTTTCAATGTCCTAAAGCACAATGTAGACAGGCCTGGTTCCTACTGGAGGCCCTGAAGGGAAAATCCATTTATTTGCCTTGGTCATCTTCTAGTAGCTGCCTGTATTCCTTTGGCTTTTGGCCCATTCCTCCATCTTTAAAGTGCATAACTCTAATCTCTGCTTCTGTCATCACATTGCCTTCTCCTCTGCCTCTGTCTCCTCTTAAGTCCCTCTTATTAGGACCCTTGTGATGACATTGGGCCCAGCCAGAAAATACAGAATAATCTTCCCATATGAAGATCCTTAACTTAATCATATCTGCAAAGTTCCTTTTGCATATAAGGTAACATATTCCAGGGATTCCAGGGATTAGGACATGGAAATATTTGGGGTACCATTATTCACCCTATCATAGGGAACATTTCAAACTGTACCACAGTATAGACATTTTCCATATCTACACATTGTTTATGGGTTAGTGATTTTTTAAATGTCAAATAACTCAGTGTTACATTTACCCAGTGATCATCATCTTCCAAAGGCCTTCTGTGGATGAAAGGAGGTGATTGCAGGGAGGGGAAATGCATATTACAAAAGTTGTGCAATGGGACATTTGGAATTGGCCTCTTACCTGAGTAACTCCACTGCCAATTAGGATCAGGCTCTGCCTTGTGTTTTCATTTGAAGCCTCATTTCATGACAATTCATTTCAGTGCTTCTGCTACTTTTCCAATACAATTTGCTCTTGAGCCCAAACGGTGCTCTCAGCCTGGTTGAAGATTGAAGGCCAGTTTTCTTCAACTCTGGCCTTGATCAAGGAAATAGGAAGTAGACATTTGGAAAATTTATCTGGGAAGGGAGGGAAATTAAAACTGAAGGGACTCCAATTGTTCTTCAGAAATGTCTAAATAAATTAGAGCAATGGTGACTCAAAATGACATCCTACTTAGCTTACAAACTCTCACTTGTTCAGCCCTCTGTAGGGCAGGAGATAATCTGAGTCTCTGTGCCCAGGAAAGCAGCACAAGTCTCCGAAGTTGAGGGCAAAGATGTAGTGTTGAGCAAGAAAAGATGCTATCCAGGTCTGTCACTTTCTAAAGTTTGTGTTCTAGGAATAAATGTATATAATACTACCAGAGATTGTGTGCTTACTACATGATAAAAACTGTTAAGCACACTACATGTTTTGCCATTTCTTTAACTTTCATAACAACCATATAAGGTAGTTAATATCACCCCATTTTAAAGGTTAGGAACCCTAGAACACAGAGAGGTTAAGTGACTTGTCTGATCTCAAAGGGTTCCTATAAAGTAGAGGTAAAGTTTGAGGGCAGGTATGTCTGACTCCAAAGCCCATGCTGTTATTCACCATGCTATACTGTTCCACATGGACCTCTGGTTGAGGAATTCTGCACTAAGAGATATGGAGGTTTCTGGTGCCAAATAGGTCATTATATCTGCTCCCTAGAACTATTGTCCTCAAGGATATAATTTCCACATTAAGGGAAGCATTGGAGACAATCTCACCAGATTTGCATGAATTGGGTAAGATCCAGGCATGTATACCTTTAAAAAACAGTTATATGGTCATATGCTCGCCAAGACCAAAGATAACATGACATACATATTATCATGCAGGGGTAAACCCCCTTCTGGAGAAGAACTATGTCTAACTAGGGTGTTAATTCCAACAAACATCCTATTTGGAATGATCCTCAGTTTTCTTTTTATATGCATTTTTAAAAAGCCCTATATAGTCATACCCTGCACATCTAATGAATTGAAAAAGTTCTAGATCTCACATCCTCCAAGCTAGAGTTTACATGCATCATCTGTTTCCAGCCCCTAGACTGGTTCAGACATACTAAGGACTTCAAGGGCCTTGTATCTGAGATTTTTTAAAAAGAAAAAAAAAAAAAGAAGGCATATAGGCACTTTACTCAGAAGATTTAGAAAAGGTTATAATTATTTGGAAGACTGATTATAGGAGCCAGCTAAAGTTGTGCAGGACCTCAGCTTAATGATAGAGGCAGGACATCATCAAGACTTGCTTATCAGGAGCTACCTGTATGCCTCAAGCCAGCACCCTGCACCTCCATTATATATTGTTTCAACACCTCCAAGTTTGGGTTAAACATTCAACAGACCTTTATTAAAGGACCAACTATGCACTATGCTAGACACTAAGGGGGGGTGGGTACAAAGATGTACAAGACACAATTCTGCACAAGATATTACATCTATCTTGCTATTCAGACTCCCCAACAAGTATAAGAACCATAGAAAAGTTCAACAACAAAAGATACAAATTGGTTCGGTGATCAAGTTCACTTAACTCTGTGTCATTTTCTTTTTTGTCCTATTATTTCCTTGTCCCCTTTACTCCACAACTTTTCTGTCCCTGATCTCATTCTCTGAAGCTCAGACCACCTTTCCTCTTCTCTCCTCAAGTTATGGCCCATTTTTTGCTCTTCACTATCTTTTTGCTGCTTCATTAAGATTTCCTCCCAACTTCCTTTGATACCTGATACATTCACCTATTCATAGTCATCACACTACCCTAATCCTATCATATACACCACAATCAACAACAAAAACAACACAACCTACAGTTTGAATTATGAGCCCATGTGAATCAAAAAACTGGCAACCACTTGGTGGCAGCATACCCAAATTCAAATAGCAAGAACTGTTTCTAAGTGAGAAGAACAGCTTGAATTTACAAAACTAAAGTTAGAATATGCCAGATATGCAAAGCTACAGTTAGAAACAGATAACCATGTCACAGCTATAAAGTAGTATCAGTTGTACTTAGGAAGACTGAACTGAGAGTGTGTTGCAGTCCGAATAGCTGCAAAGAGAGAGAGAGAGAGAGAGAGAGATGTAAATTTTATTATGGGAATAGGGGGTGCATTTTCAGAGCCATAGCTAAAGAAAGAGTCCTAATACTTTAGCACTAATAGCAGAAAGCCTGTTGTGTCTCCATATTCCTTTGGAAAAAAATTGAATTTAGACTAATTGAATAATCCAGACTACTGGAAACAATGATAAGCCAAATGAAAATGTATATACAGACATTTTTGTTTCTGGTATAATGGGCCATAATAATAAGATACTTACAATAATACAAGCAGCAATGTGGCTTTGGTGAATGCACTCATAGGGAGTCAAATTCTCCTCTGGGATTTCTATCAAATGTCAAATGAGCTCTCATTGATGCTGAAGTCAGTGGGCTGACATATAAGCCCTCCCGAGACTCTTGAATTCTACACAGAAACGATATTCTAGTTTAAGTAGCTAAACCATGATAATTATTAGCAGTCCAGCACAACAAACTTTCTCTGATATCTTTGGAAATATGGGGCTCAGAATAGCCTTACAATTGGCCTGTTAGTCAAATGGTATCCAATTGATTAAGTAATGTCTATGCCTTGCATCCTAGATGCCTGAAAAACAAACATCTCCCTCTCTCATTAATGCTCTTCTATTTCTAGGGGAGTAAGTCTATAGTTTTCATCCATAACAAGACACCCAAACTGAGAAGTTCATTGGTAAAAACTAGGAAGTATTTTAGCTCAGCTGACATGCATGTAGCCAGTGTCAATCAAAAAAACACATATTAAGCCCCTACTATGTGCCCATCCCTGTGCCAGCAACTATAGGGTGGACATAAAAAGTATTGGCATGGTGCCTGATCTCAAGTGCTTACAGTCTGGTTGGGAGATAAGATTAACATATAAAACAATTAGATAAAAGAAATGAGTTTTGAGTTGGATTATTCAGAGGCTAGTGCTATGGCATTAAGAAAAGAAGACAGTGAATGTGGGCTGGGGTTGTTGTCAAGAACTGTGAAGGGTCTAAGATTTTACTCTACCTAAAAGTCAGCAAGTTAGCCTGCCACAGTCTCATGGATACTGGTAGAAAATAGGGGATTCCTGGATTAGAAATGACAGATAATGTGTTGCTCACAGCAATAGCAGTAACAAGTGTATCAGCATTTTTGCATTGGTTCCAAACTCCCAATTCTCAATGGGTAATGTGAAGAGGGCCAAATGACTCCTGCATGTGAAGTAGGTTGCATTATAGGAGAGGAACCCTGAGCTTAGGGAAATCAAGCTTATAGAATCTTTTACAATGGGCAATAAGCATGTCTGCCCTTTGTTTCAGATGGAGACTCTATCTCTATATTGCAAGGCTTTTCCCTATACAAACATCCTTGAAAAAATAGTCTGGTACAATGGGCAGTCAGTGCCCACACTCAGTAGTTAGGCAAGTTCGTGGAGTCATGGCTTTGGGAGGGAGTGCAGGTCACAGAATAAATGGCTTATACAAATTCATGTGCATTACAAAGCACATGTCTTAAAGTAAAGAGATTTTCTGAAATGGCTAATAAAATCCTAAAAGTTCAGAGCTGCAAAGGCCTTTGTTCAACATACTCATTTTGCAAACATGGAGACCAAGTCCCAGAGAAGTCAAGTCGTCTAATATCATTGTGATGTACAACCAGCATGTTTCTTAAGTCTGATTAGACAGGTATATTGTGTGCCCACTGAACAATGTGCTACTTTTCATAGTAGGATGATGGCTGAGCACCTCATTACAAATGAAATTATTGCTTGCATCAGGTTTACACTAACGTATTGACATCTACAGCACTCATTAAATGAACCATAAATCCAATACACTGAAGTCATTTTCTACCAAATCAAGTCAGGCTTCAGTCAAAAGAATTAGCATTGTGATATACTTAATGCCTGGCATTTGTAGTGGGTCTCTGACTAGATCATTTTGGACAAAGATAAAAACTTGTGGAGTCACGAAATAGTGCTGACTACATAAATCACACTGCAAGCATCCTAATCCAGAGCTGGGAGACTAAGGGCAATAATCAACTTTAATTAACTATCTGGTGAAGCCATCTAAGGATTCACAGTTCTTTGTTTACTAATCTATCTGCACTTCCCTACTTTCTCTGGATTCCTAAGTGCTATAAATAATACTACTTGTTTTGTCTAAGTATATCTTTGGTTCTTCTCAATTTGCATAGCAACAGAACTGTAAGAAAGGGTGAGGGGGGAATATAAGAGCTATCCAGAGTACTAAAACAGAACTCAGAGTATATATAGACCTTCTTGTATTTGTGGGAAATCTCGATAAGAATAATAATCTCAGAGTAAGAAAGTTAATTGGACTTAAACATGTTTCCCGGATGGGTTTCATTAAACCTGGCTCAGAAAGTCAGGAGCGAGTATTGAACAAATGAAAAGTCTACTTGTGAGTTTCTGATTTTGTTGGCATGCAAATCATGCCAACAGTATGAGAAAATATAGCTCTTTTCATAACCAGAAATATACTGGCATATAAAAGCCAAACATAGAGTGAAGTTAAGTGTGACTCTAAGCCCCCAACATCACCCCCACCTAAGGTTGACTTAAAAGTCATTACCATCTGTAACTGGCTTAAGCAGAATTATCTTGTTCTGGCTTCATAAATTACTTTAACATAAGACTAGTGTTGAGATCAAGGGAGATGATCATCTCAGTTCACCTGGCAATATACACCTGAAGTATCTGTATGCATTTCTGGGTGTCATAAGAAACAAGAAACCTTCAAAATTGTAGTGTGTCCAAAGCAACCAATGTAATTATATGACTTGGAGTCATAGCCTTTGAGAACTAGTTGAGGAACCTAAAGATGTTTAGTCAGGAAAAGATTTAGTGGGAAACCATTAGGAGTGTCTTCAGACCTTGGCAGAGTTATTATTTTTAATAAATTACTCAGTCTGGGTGGCTCCAGAGAACAAAAATGGGACTATTGGCATGGTTGAAAAAGAAAAAAGAAATCCAACTCAGTAAAAGAAATAACTCTCAAATAATTGCAGCTGCCTGAAAATGAAATGAGAACCAAGTAGGGCAGGATAAATCTTCTGAACAGAAGAATCTATTTGCAGTGTTACCCTCCCTTCTATGACTTAGTACACTCACAGTGTCTGGGAGTCAGGACCTTAAAGTGGCATGCTTCCACTAGATACCAGGACCCTCAATCCTCTGGTTGCAAAGCCACTGGCTCTTTGAGCTGGTTAGATTAAGAACAATCCATCTCTGAGCAGAAGAGCTGGGATTTTGCAAATAAAACCATTTGTTTTTTTCTTAGAAACTTCATATTATAGGACACTAGAGGGGGAAAAATCAACATCTAAGCTTCCAATCAAGTTCATATTGCAGACCCAGTGAACAAAGGATGCCCACGAAGGTTGTAGAAGAAACATTTGTGGACAACTTAAGATATTACATTGACTCACATTATTATCACCTTTAATTTTATATACTCTTTAGTCCCTTTAAAAATAAAATTTCAAGGGACGCCTGGGTGGCTCAGTCGGTTAAGTGTCCAACTTCAGCTCAGGTCATGATCTCATAGTTTATGGGTTCAAGCCCCATGTCCAGCTTTCTGTTGACAGCTCAGAGCCTGGAGCCTGCTTCAGATTCTGTCTCCCTCTCTCTCTCTCTCTGCCCCTCCCTCACTTGTGTTCTCTCTCTCTCTCTCTCTCTGTCTCTGTCTCTCTCTCAAAAATAAATAAATAAACATGTTTTAAAAAATAAAATAAAATAAAATTTCAGGGGTGCCTGGGTGGCTTAGTCAGTTAAGCATCTGACTCTTGATTTCAGTTCAGGTCATGACCTTAGAGTCGTAAGATTGAGCCCCCCACATTGGGCTTAGCGTTGAGCATGAAGCCTGCTTAAGAATCTCTCTCTTTCCTGCCCCCCCCCACTGTCTCTCTCTAAAAACAAACAAACAAATAAGTAAGTAAAATTTTAATGTTCCTTGTGCCAGGCTGAAAGTGCCAATGGTTTTAGTCTTTGCTTCTTCTAATATCTTCTATCAGCTTACTAGAAAGCCAGGCTATGTTGTGGCCCAAACTACATCACCAACTATGCTTTACAAGCAAGAGCCTCTGACACATGTAGTATGAATAATTCTCCTTGTAGCTCCTGCCGGGCTAAAGACTCTTCTGAATATCTTCCACGTCCTTCATCCAGCTCTCTGGTCCATGCAGTATATTGCATGTCTCCCCTCCACTAAAAAGAGTCCCTTTGCAAGTGTAGTAACTTAAATTCAGTGCCCACATCACAAAGAACCATGAAAGTAGAACTTCTATCTTACTACATTTCCCACCCACTTAAGTATGTTGAGGCATACCTTATTTGCTTAGGACCCATTGCAGAGTGAAGAGAAGAAATTAGGACATGCACATGCCTTCTTCTACTCCTCCTAGTTTTTCTCACGGCGCAGACACAGAAGGGAAGAACTCTTCCCCTTATACCTGCTGTCTGTTCACACCTGGCTATCGATATGCTAAAAGTGGAAATTTGGGGGATTTAGAAAATCCTCTCTCAACAATGTCTAGCTTTCAAGCTGTATTCCTGGTATGGAATTCTATTATGAATGTCAAAAGCTGTAAGTTAATGTTTTCTTTCATATTTTACTCTCAATCTTATTTCCTTATCAGTAGGTGGATGTCTTGAGCTAAGAAAAAATCACGTGCCCCAAAATGCAAATAAGAAAAACACATTGATTTTTTTCAAACTATTTCCTCTATTACAAATATTATCATTTATTCAGTACTATTTATGGTATATGCAATTTATGTATGCTACAACACTATGTAAATCATGATTCTTTCAGAAGCATGTGAGAGAAACCCAATTCAAAAGTTTAACCAAAAAAAGAAAGAAACAAGACTCTTATCAATTGGGAAGTTCAAAGGGTAATATGTTTCAGATGAACTGATAGCTCATATACTCTATCCTCTCAACTCTCTTCTAAGTGTTGGGTTCATCCTGCAGACAGACTCTCTACATGTGCAAGGGAAGATGACTGCCCACAGCTCCAGGTTTATATGCACCCAGCTCAGAAATCCAAATATAAAACTGTTTATATCCACCCCAGCACCCAAAAGCCAATCCAGAGAAGGCACATGGCTAGCCCTGCTTAGATCTGTTGACCATCTCTAAACCATTGTTGTCAACGGATAGGACACTATAAGAGGCCCATCCTAGATTATACCATTACCACTATAGCCAGGGTTGGGTTGGGGAACATCATGATTAACAACCCCACCAGAATCACATGGAATGGCTGAAGGAACAGTCCCTCAAAGGACATAGAGGGTTGGACATAACAAAACACCAGATGTTGACCCTCACAAACATCACCTCAATCCTTAAAATTCTTCAATTTATTCTCACTTCATTGAAAAAGCTGAATACCTAACTAATAGAAAGTGATAAACACTCTGTATATTCTGTATATTCCCTGTAGTTTTTATGGGATTCTTAAATAATCTCATGCAGTATTATTGGAATTTATTTTGTTGTCTGGGCACATATCATTATGATAAAAATAAAACAAATATTTGAGGATCAGTGATTAAAAAAAAAGATATAAGCTAAATACATTTCCCAAAGTCACATAGCTGTCTAATACAGCTGGAATTCAATGCCAATCTTGACTGATTCCCAATGCCCTTACCCTTTCCCTTCTATCTTCTATTTTTAGTATCATCCCACCCACCTTGAGTGGTAACTAGGGCCCTCTACTACCATCTTTTAACCCCAGTCAAAACCAACTCTGAGCAAAGGAGTTAACAAATTCATTCACACTTAGCTGTCTGACACTGACTGAGATTCTGGTATTCCTCCTAGGGAAAATTATAATTTAGTGTGTATCAACTTTAGGAAGCAGAATGGCTTCACAATTAAGGGGATGAATTTAAGACTCAGACAGACCTGAATTTTTGTCTTCCCTCCAACACTTGCTAGGTATGTGATCTTCAGAAAGTTATCACTATGAGCTTCAGGCTAACTCATCTGCAAAATGGGGATAATAATATGTACCAAACAGTGATGTTGTAAGGATTAACAGAATTTATTCTGTTAAAATTGCCAGCTCAGAACCTGTAAAACAGTTCATGTTAAAAAAATATTTACCCTATTGCAAAGGAATAATTTAAGTTTTGTTTTTAAGCCATAAAACAAGAGGAGTTTGGGGAAGGCCAGAGGCCCTTCCTATTCCTCTGAAATCATATAGAAATGCCTTATATGTATATAGCATCCGCATTTTAATTTTTTTCCACATATATTAGCTATTTTAATCATTTTAACATCCATAAGGGAGACAGAGCAAACCTTGTTAAGTAAGCCTTATTTCACTGATTAGGAAATGCAGGTCTAAGAAGGTTGAATCACTTTGCCAGAACTGAGGTTTTTTGCCCTCTAACCCAGAACTATCTCCTGGTAGAGAAGAACATATTTCTTAGTAGTCATGGTGGGAGAGAAAGCAGTTTCTTTTTTGTGTCCCCAGATAGAATTTTTTCTTCTCCTCCTCCTTTCCCCACCACTAGGTTTATTTAGTCTGAGCTGTTTGTCTTGGGTTTGTCAGAGAGGCCACGAAAAACTTCCTTTACATATAAAACTCACATCGGTGTAACAAATAAAAGGGCATCTCCTTTCATAGTTGATAACATAACTTTTTGTTGTTGTTTTAAGTCATATATTTCTCAAAGTTAGAGTTATTCAATCTTAAATGTCACCCCATATGAAATTCATTCCTACCACAAACCTTTGCTTCTGGTGCTTCTCAGCAGGGATACAGTGCCCTCTTGTGAGTCTATGTTTCACTGACTGTCTCTCCCACCAGAAGATCTACCTGAGGAACAGGCCTGTATCTGATTTATCACTGTATTGCCAGCACAGAGCCTAGCCCACAGGGTGAGGAGCTAAGCCAACGTTTTTAAAATTTTTTTTAAATTTTTATTTTATTTTTGAGACAGAGACAGAGCATGAGTGGGGGAGGGGCAGAGAGAGAGGGAGACACAGAATCCAAAGCAGGCTCCAGGCTCTGAGCTGTCAGCACAGAGCCCAATGCGGGGCTCGAACTCATCAACCGCGAGATCATGACCTGAGCCGAAGTCGGACGCTCAACCGACTGAGCCACCCAGGAGCCCCTTTTTTTGTTTGTTTGTTTTGTTTTCTTTTTTCTTTTTTGTTTTTTGTTTTTGCTAAGCCAACATTTATTAAGTGAGGTGATCATTACACAAGGAGAAATATGTTTTATTGATTCAACAACAATTACAAGATGATCCCTACTCTCCAGGAGCTCAGTGTCTACTTGGGAATGTTTTATATTCCCCATTATAAGATGCTGGAGATTAGTGGATGGGTTTTAATCATCTCCATATCCCCATCACCTCACATAATTCTTGGCATACTCAGTGCTTTTTTTAATTTTTATTTTATTTTTTGGGAGAGAGAGAGACAGTGAGCACAAGACCAAGGAGGGGCAGAGTGAGAGGGAGACAATCTTAAGCAGGCTTGATCTCACAATGGTGAGATCACGACCTGAGCCAAAATCAAGAGTCAGATGCTTAACCAACTGAGCCACCCAGGTGCCCCCCCACCCAGTGCTTTTTAAACTTGCCCAACTAACTACCCCAATAGTAGAGTAGATACAGTTGCCTGAATGAATATGGGGACTCAGTCTAAAATGTCCTTCCCAAGCAGAATTTTCTTTGAAGTCTTGTTTTCTACCTTACAAATTTAAATCAATATTATATTGTATTCCACAACACAGCCATTTATGTTTTTAAAAATGTTTTAAATTGGGGCGCCTGGGTGGCGCAGTCGGTTAAGCGTCCGACTTCAGCCAGGTCACGATCTCGCGGTCCGTGAGTTCGAGCCCCGCGTCGGGCTCTGGGCTGATGGCTCAGAGCCTGGAGCCTGTTTCCGATTCTGTGTCTCCCTCTCTCTCTGCCCCTCCCCCGTTCATGCTCTGTCTCTCTCTGTCCCAAAAATAAATAAACGTTGAAAAAAAAATTTTTCAAAAAAAAAAATGTTTTAAATTACTTAACACAGGGGCACCTGGGTGGCTTGGTCGGTTGAGCGTCCGACTTCGGCTCAGGTCATGATCTCACGGTCCGTGAGTTCGAGCCCCGCGTAGGGCTCTGTGCTGACAGCTCAGAGCCTGGAGCCTGTTTCAGATTCTGTGTCTCCCTCTCTCTCTGCTCCTCCCCTGTTCATGCTCTGTCTCCCTCTGTCCCAAAAATAAATAAACGTTGAAAAAAATTTTGAAAAAAAAATGTTTTAAATTACTTAACACTGAGTAAATGTATGCTCCAGTAAGACACCCATGCAGTGCTAACTCAGATACCCATCCAAGTAGGTAAGATACTCTAGATTCAACTTATCAGGCCCAGTGTAAGGCTTGATGACAGTTTTCATGAAGGACTTGGTCTTTCCTGAGGCTAAATAGCACAATTAGGGGTAAGGATGAATTGAACTTGGATTTTATCTAAAATGATCTTCTAGAATGCCCTCCAATGTCAAGCTCCAATGTATAAGCTTAGGTGGAATCCCAGAAGCAGGAAAATAGCCTTCCTTGCAGAAGGAGGGTCAGGGAGTAGGGATAGTGCAAGAGGGGTTGGCCTGCCTAGAGGCATTTTGTTTTGCATCAGACTTGGAGAACTCCAGTAGTTTTAGCACTGGCCCCATCCAAAAGTGTCTGCTCTGATAACAGTGGGCCTGAGTGTGTCACAGGACCATACCTGAACCAAAGGAAAGGGTACTTAACATATGAGAAAATAGCAAAAACAACCTAAAAAGAAAATGGAATGGGATGGCATTACTTGAAATCATTGTTCATTGTCTGGTTGGGATGAATTAGAGAAAAATAAAACAGTTTTCAGGAAGCCAGTACCTATGATTCCCAGGCCAGTTTTGTTCTTGTTGTTGTTGTTGTTGCTCTGTTTTATGGCCCTATACTGAGCCCTGATCCCAGTTTTTCTTCAGTTCCCAAACCAGGCTATAATCAGAGCTCTAACCCCAAAAGTCATATCACAAAGTGAGTGGTTGGCCACAAATGGCCAAACCATTTGTGAGAGATGCTAAAATAAAAAGTGAGAGAAGCAGACCAGCACTTCCCAACTTTAATGTGCATATGAGTTGCTTGGCAATCTCGTTAAAATGCAGATTCTGATTCATTAGGTCTAGAATGGGGCCCAAGATTCTGCATTTCTAACAAACACTCTGGTGATGCCAATGCCTGCTGATCCAAAGAGTACATACTGAGTAGCAAGTGTCTAGATCTAGATCTTTTCCCACTAATGCTCACCTCCTGGGTTCACTCTTTCAAATTTGATAGTCCCTATGTGGGCCCTTGAGATTTCAGAGTAAAGGTGCAATTTGAATTTACAGCAATCGATTTTTATTCTATGCTATCATTATACATAAATGCTTTTTACTGAGCATTATGCACTACAAATAATCCTGTCTCCCCAGGGATACGAGAAATACATCTAGAGCTAAAGAAATCAGGCTATCAGCAATAAAAACAATAATAATTTGAGCAAAAAATTATCTTCAAGTTACTAATGCTCTGTGACCCAAGACACTCATACCAATCTAACACAAGTATGGGGGAAAAGGAATATGTTATCTGCTATTTTTCAAGTACTCTATTATGAACATTGACAAATATAGCTCAGTTAATACAACAACCAAGGGATGTAAGTGGAAAGACTCTAAGTATGCTGCCTAGCACATAGTAATTGTTCAATAATCAATAAATCTTTAAACCACCAGAGAGATTTCAGACAGGGGCAGAAGAGATACATAATGGGAACCAGAAAAACTTAAAAATACAAAGGAAGACTATCAGAGTTCTCCAGAGAAACAGAACCAATTTCATATATATATATATGTTTCATATATACATTTCATATATATTTCATATATATACATTTCATATATATTTCATATATATACATTTCATATATATTTCATATATATACATTTCATATATATATTTCATATATACATTTCATATATATATTTCATATATATATTTCATACATATTTCATATATATATATTTCATATATATATAACTTGTAATATATATGTATATATAAATGAAACTTATTTTAAGGAATTGGCTCACATGATTGTGAGGGCTGGCAAGTCCAAAATCTGTAGGGCAGTCTGGAGGACTGGAAACTCAAGTAGGAATGGATATTGCAGTCTTGAGGCAGAATTTCTTCTCCAGGAAACTTCAATGTTTTCTCTTAAGGTATTCAACTAATTGGATGAGTCCCACACACATTATCCAGCATAATCTCTTTTACTTAAAGTAAACTGATTGTAGATGTCAACTACATCTACCAAATACCTTCACAATAATACTTAGATTAGTGTTTAATTAAATAACATTGGGTAATATAGTTCAGCCAAGTTAACACATGAAATTAACCATCACGGAGACCAGTCTAGGTCACCGGCTCTCAGCCTTGGTTACACATTAGAATCAACTGAGGTTTTTTCTATTAAATACTAAAGCCAAGCCGCACTACCAAGAGGCTTAATAATTTTTTTATAGCTTCCCATGTGATTCCAGTGATCAGTGCAATCAGAGTGGAGAACCACTAATTTAGAGACTAACCCTCTTCATTTTACAGATGAAGTAACTAGACCAAAAGAAAAGATTTCCCAGCATCCTTTAATAATCAGGGGCTAGATCTGGGATTCCTAACTCAAAACCCAGTATGTTGCTAACACTTACCTTTTCATCTTCATCCTCTGACTAGGTGAATTTACATATGAATTCCATAATATAATATCTAGAATTTTGCTTGAAAATAATTTGGTGTTGAGGTGGTGAAGAGTAGGTAGGGTGTTAAAAATAAAACAAGAGCAACCATGAGGTGAGGATTGTTAGAGGCAGATAATGGAGGTCTGGTACTACTCCCATTACTTTTGTATTAGTCTGAAATTGTCATTAATACTTTTTTTAAATTGAAAACAAAAAAAGAGGGGCGCCTGGGTGGCTCAGTTGGTTGAGTTTCCAACTTTTGATTCAGCTCAGGTCATGATCCCAGAGTAGTGGGATCAAGCCCTGCATCGTGCTCCATGCTGAGCATGGAGCCTGCTTAAGATTCTTTCTATCTCTCTCTCTCCCTATGTCTCTCTCCTCCTGTTCACACTCTCTCTAAAAATAAGAAATAAATTAGATTCTAACTCTAATTCTAAGTCAAAGTATCAATTGTAATTAACTGGCTTCCACTGGACTTGATGAACTTTTTCTTATTTTCCAATCCTATAGCTGGAAGCATATGAGAATAGTCTGTCAGGCATGGTCACTTCCATGAAATGGTAATGAGTACTGGTTCTTGGAATGTAAACTGTCTCTGAAATAATAAATAAACAGACAAAAACAAAACAAAACAAATTGTCATGTTACTAACAAATGGAAAATTGTCTGTTAAAGAGCCATACGTGTTGGAAAGCCAACTGCATAAAACAGGTTTGATTTTAGTGAATTGCAAAGCACTGAGCCTGAGGTGCCCAATGTTAAGCATGGAAAGATTATTCTGCTATTATTGGGTAGATTATTCTACAGATGTCACTTAGGCAAGACTGACAAATAGTGTTGTTCAAATATTCTGTACACTTGCTGATTTTTTGCCTAGTAGTTCTATCCATTATTAAGAGTAGAATATTGAAGTCTCCAAAAATTGTCTACTTAATTGTCTATTTCTGTCAGTTTTTGCTAGATGTATTTTGGAGCTCTGTTGTTAAGTCCATATATGTTTATAATTTTTATATCTTCTTGATGGATTGACCCTTTTATCATTGTCACATGTCCCTCTATCTGTAGTAATATTTGTGTTGTAAATTCTATTTTCTGATATTAGTAAAGCCATCCAAGCTCTTGTGATTTCTGTTTGAATGGCATAACTTTTTCCATTGTTTTACTTTCAACATATTTGTGTCCTTGAATCTAAAGTGTATCTCTTATAGACAGCACAAAGCTAGATCTCTTTTTTTTTCAATCCAGTTTAAACATTTTTGCCTTTTGGTTGAAATGTTTAATTCATTTACATGTATTATAATTAGATATAGGGTAGGATTCATGTTTGCCATTTTGCTGTTTTCTATATTTCATACTTTTTTTGTTTCTGTTACTCCTTCATTGCCTTCTGTCTTATGTTAATATTTTCTAATATACCATTTTGACTCTTTTAATGATATCTAACTATATTTTTAGTTACTTTATTCGTGGCTGTCCTAGGGTTTACAATATACATCTTAGAATAGCAGAATCTACTTACAGCTTTATACTAACTTAATTCCAGTAAAATATAGAAACATTGGTCCAATATAGCTCCCTTCCTTCCCCCCTCTTATGTGCCATTATTGGTGTATTACATTTATATATGTTATAAACACAAAAATACAGTGTATTGATTATTGATTATAAATCTTTGCCTTTTAAAGGACTTAAGAGAATAAAGGAGAAAAAATGGACTTTACAGGTCTTTTATAATAACCTTCATATTTATCATTTCTGGCACTCTTCCTTTCTTCCTATGGATTTGAATTAATGTCTGGTGTTATTTGTTTTCTCAAGATAGATCTATTCCTTCTCCTCTCCTTTGTGCCATCATATATGTTGCATCTTTATATGTTATAACCCCAACAATACAATTTTATGATTAGTCTTTTATACAATTACCTTTTAAATCAGTTAGAGGAAAACAGAATATATATATATATATATATATATATATATATATACTTATGTACTTTGTTTCTTTGCATGTATCTGAGTTAACTTTTGGTCTCACTTCCATTCAGTCTGAAGAATTTCCTTTAATATTTTTTGTAAGACAAATTTTCTAGCAACAGAGTCTTTTGTCCTTGTGTATATGGAAATTTATTTATTCTGCCTTCATTTTTGAAAGAAATTTTATTGGATATAGAGTTCTTCATTGACAATTTTTTTTCCTTTGAGCACTTTGAAAATGTCATCCTAGGGGCGCCTGGGTGGCGCAGTCGGTTAAGCGTCCGACTTCAGCCAGGTCACGATCTCGCGGTCCGGGAGTTCGAGCCCCGCGTCAGTCTCTGGGCTGACGGCTCAGAGCCTGGAGCCTGCTTCCGATTCTGTGTCTCCCTCTCTCTCTGCCCCTCCCCCGTTCATGCTCTGTCTCTCTCTGTCCCAAAAATAAATAAACGTTGAAAAAAAAAATTTAAAAAAAAAAAAAAGAAAATGTCATCCTACTACTGTCCTATACTATTTCCTGTGAGAAGTTGGCCATTAATCTTATTTTGGTTGCCTTGTATATGTTGGGTAATTTTTCTCTTGCTGTTTTTAACTTTCTTCTCTTTATTTTTGACTTTCAACAGTTTGAATATGATGTGTCTGGCTGTGGCTCTCCCTATTTATCCTATTTGGGATTCACTGATCACCTTTTTATTTCTTCAAATATTTTTCTTCTATTTTTCTCTCTTTCCTTTCCTTCTGGGACACCCATCATATGTATGCTGGTACATTTAATGGTGTCCCACAGGTTTCTGGGGCTCTGTTCTTTTTCCATTGCCTTTTTTTCATTCTGTTCTTCAAAGTCCATGACCTTCATTAATCTATCCTCAAAGTGATTTTTTATTCTACCAATCCAAACCTGCTGTTGAGACCTTCTAGCTAATTTTTTCATTTTGGTTGTTAGACTTTACAATTCAAGAGTTTTTATTTGGTTCTTCGTTATAATTTCCATCCCTTGATTGATATTCTCTATTTGATAAATCATTGTAATCATGTTTTTCTTTAATTTTAAAATATGGTTCCTTTAATTCTTTGACCATATTTATAATAGCTGCTTTCAAGTTATCTGTCTACTAAATTTAACATTTGGGCCCCCTCAAAGACAATTGTCTGCTTTTTCCCTATGTATGAGTCATACTCTCTTGTTTCTTCCATGTCTCATAAATTTTTGTTGAAAAAGTCACATTTTTTATTAGGTATTATAGCAACTCTGAATTCTAATACCCCTCAGAGGTGGCTATTGCTGTTTTTGTTGGTTTCTTGATGTGCCTGGACTAATTCTTTGGAACTTATTTCCCCTGCAACATATGATCTCTGATGTTTCTGATCAGTGTTTTACTTTTTTTTTTCACTTGCCTTCCTTACAGTTGTTCCTGGCTCAGCATAACTTATTTGGTAGCCAATAACTGGTCAGAGGTTATGCTTAAACACTTTTAACCAGGGGCACCTGTGGCTCAGTTGGTTAGGCACCTGACTCCTGATTTTGGGTCAGGTCATGATCTCATGGTTCATGGGTTAGAGCCCTGAATCAGGCTCTGTACTGACAGTGCAGAGCCTGCTTGGGATTCTCTCTCTTCCTCTTTCTCCTTCCTCTCTGCACCTCCCCTGCTCGCTCGCTCTCTGTCTCAAAAAAAATAAATGAATAAACTTAAAAAATTCAGCTCAAAAGTAGCTCATAAGACAGTATATTCTAATATTATCTTTATATGCTAAAATGTTTATAGTTTTATTATTACTTGTATTTTTATGCTGAAATAAAAATAACATTCTATATTTATACAATCCCAAGCATCCAAGCCGGCTCCACGGCATAAGCACAGAGTCAGACACAGGGCTTGAACTCACAAATTGTGAAATCATGACCTGAGCCAAAATCAACAGTCAGAAGCTTAACCAAATGAGTGACCCAGGTGCCCCTATTTAAACACTTAACCAGTAAGGGCCATTGTCCATGGATTTGTGTGTGGCTTGGGAAGCACTTTCAAAATTCAAGAAATTTATAAGCCTGCTTTTGCAAGGCCTCACATTTTATCCAGGGATGAATATCTTGCCAAGGGCCCCTCTGGTCTCTCTTATGTGGGCACAGTTTTGCATAGTACACAGCCTTCCAGACCACCAAGTCAAATGGGATTTTAGCAAGAACCCCTTTGGTTGTCTAATTCCTGAATCTTGCTGTTAAATCTCTGGCTAATGTTTTGTTGATTTTCCCCAACCAGTATCATGATTTCCCAGGCTAACCACAATGTCAACCTTCCCAATTATTTGCCAATGATATTGCTATTGTCTTTGACAACACCCCTGGACATGGATTTTTCCACACTATGCTCCAAATAAAGTCAGCTCCCTCTGGCAGCATTCACTGTCTTTTCTGTCTTCCGAGGTAGAATTTCCCTGCCATGGAGCTGGAGGAGGGTGGCAAGTCCAGGTTAAAACATCACATATTCCCACTGTTCCTACCAAAATTCAATAGATTTTCTTGAATAAATGCTTCTCAATGTATATGCCTTTGGTCAATTTCTAGATTATTTTCATGATTGTTTAAACAACCTTGTTTAGCTTTTCATTCAAGGAACAAGGATCATGGAGACAGATTAATACAGTTTAATCTTCAAAGAACTGGAGTAAATAGAACTCCATGGAATGCAGACCATATTCCTTAGAGGCCCATGGCATTTGACTGTCTTAACACTATGTTTCCCAAGATGTGATCCCTGGACCAGTAGCATCATACACACGTGTGATGGCTTGTTAAAAATACAGCCTCCTTGCCTCCACCTCATATTCCATTGTTTACATACTATAGATTGAGAACTAAAGACCTAAATCATTAAGTACTCAGAAGTCATGTTTTAAAAAGTAAATTTCTAAGACTGAAAGTAAGTTGCATCAAAATTTGTCATTACTCCTTCATCACAGAAGGTTGTGTCACACCAATCCCTTACTGATCAGGACCCTGTATCTGTTAGCCTTCCTAGTCTTAACAGAAGCCCTGCTGGCCCAGAAGCAACCTCACATGGAATTTTTGAAGAGGTTTTTAAAGAGGCAGATTTTCACATCATATTGCAAGTATTGTTTACCCCTCACAGACCTTAGATTATGGTACAAGAAAAGGGTAGCTCTTATGAGGAGAGCCACACTGCTAGAGAGGGCAGACACAGAGCAATGCAAGAAGGAAGGAGGAGGAGATATATAAAGCTCTTGGATATGGAGTATGCACCTGAGAGCAGTCATGGAAAGGAAGGAGCAGGAGAAGCAAAATCTGAGTATTTGTTTACAAATTCTATTCCAAAATTTAAATAGTAATGGTGTTTTCTCATATGTACAGCCTTTCCCAATTTGCAAAATTTTTTAATTTCCATTTTTTTGTTTCTCCTGCTCAAACATCCTGTGAGTTGGCCAGGGCAAGAGTCCTTAGCCTCAGTCTCTTACACTACCTCACAGTTTTGTTGTCGGTTCTCTCTATATATTTAAGAAGCCAGACTTCATGGGTTTAAATATCTCCTCTGCCACTTACTAGCTGTGTGACCTTGGGCAAGTTACTTAACTTCTCTGTGTCTTAGTTCCCTTACCTGAAAAAATTATATAATACTAATATCTACTAATAAGATTTCTCTATGAAATAAGTTAATATTTTTAAAGTGCTTGGAAAAGAGCCTGGCACATACTATCCACTATATATGTTTGTTAAACACATATATGTGTTTATGTTTAAGTTCCCAGCTGGGAAACTTACTAACTGTGTGACATTAGGCCTCAATGTCTTCATCTGGAAAATGGGGATGACAGTACATGCCCTGCAAAACTGTGGTTAAATTTAATCTCATACATTCTTGGTGGAAGTGCAAATTGGAGCCAGCCTTTTGGAAAATAATTTGTCTCTATGTATAAAAATATTTAATTTTTAAAATTTAACAACTAAAGTTAAATAAATTTCTATAACTCTAGAAGTAATGCAAAATTTGGTGATGGAGGATTATTTTCCTGTAATTAAAGCCATTGTGAAAGAATTTATAATAGCAGAAATATGGAAGCAACAATAAAGGAACTGTAAAGTAAATTATAGTACATCTACTTGGAATATTTTGCAGGCATTAAAAATTAGGGATGTCTGGGTAGCTCAGTTGGTTAAGCATCCAACTTCAGCTCAGGTCATGACCTCGTGGTTCGTTGAGTTTGAGCCCAGCATTGGGCTCTGTGCTGACAGCTCAGAGCCTGGGCCTGCTTCGGATTCTGTGTCTCCCTCTCTCTCTGCCCCTCCCCCACTTCCACTCTGTCTCTGTCTCTCAAAAATGAATAAATGTTAAAAATTTTTTTTAATTTATAGTAATAAAGGTGTTATTGTAACATGGAAAAACTGCTTATGCTATAACCAGATAGCAAATTATATGTATAATAGGATTATAATTATGTTAGACAATTATATTTCTGTTTTTTAAAAAGTTATCAAAATTATAAGAGTGATTGACATGACAAAATTAAAGTTTTACTCTCTCTATTTTCCAAGCTGTCTATTCTTCTATTTTTAAAATGTATGCTCAAATAACACCAATCCCTGCCCTGTCTACATAACAGACTTAGTGTGGGAATTAAATGAGACTCTGACATGCATGGAAGTGCTTTGTAAACTCTCACATAATGATCTGATGTCAGGTGTTATTATTTCATAGAGAGTTTTATGCAATCTGTACAGACCCACATATGCGCTAAATGGCACTTCCATGAAGTGCTTCCCACATTTTCACATCAGAACACACATAGAAAATGAAAATGGCCCTGTCCCACCTGAGGGTGAGAGGACCAATATCTCTGCACACCAAATGGAAATTTCTGCTCTATTCGCTTTACACTTTCTTTAAAAAAGGCAAAGAAATGTAGAATCCAAAGATCTAACACTTTGTAACCTTCGACACTTCACTTCACTTCTCACTTACTAATGGAGATAGCAATATTCCTTTCCTTCGCAGGCTCAGGAGGAAAAGTGAGACTCCAGTGAGATGATGGATATGAAAGTGCTTTGTATGGAAATACAGAAGATAAGGATAGGTGACAGATGCTATTATTATTTCACATTTAAACACCAGGAAGGGGCTTCAACACTGGGGAGACAAGAAGCCAGTGTGCTTTCAGATGATACACGTATGCTGCTCATTTATTCTGCAAGTGCTTACTGAGTGTTCCCTGCTGGCAAAATACAGTGCTAGATGTCTAGTCTCCTAAGAAGAAAACTGATTTTTTTTCCTCTGGCCATAGCAACAAGTAACCCCCAGAGCCAGTTTTAAGCCCATTTCTTTTGTCAGTGACACTGTGTACCAGTAATCATGCTTCTGAAAACCAACCAGTGGTAGCCCCATGCCTATAAAAGTTAGCTACTCAACAGCAGATACACTCCAGTAACCATGTTGCCATAGCGAAGATGTCAAGTCCCTAAAAACTTCAGTTTCTGGAGTTCACCAATTCCTGAATTTCACCTTTTCCAAAACCCTACATAAAATAAATCCTCTGCTTTTCTCAGATAATCTACACCTTATAAGTGAACCTCTCCCTTGTTTAAGCAAGCAATAAATTCAGCTTTTGCTTCAGCTATTGTGTAGTAGCCTCCAAGAGTACTAAAAGACAATGTATCAATGAGCCAGAGGTGGTTTCTGTATTTGAGTCCTATATTGTTGACTTCTTCACAGTAGGCTGGGATCCGTTAGCTCAGAAGCCAATAGGTACCAAATTCAAATCTTTGCACATCCAATAGCTTCAAACACTGCCCAAATAGGGCAGATTTTTTGCCATTTAGAGCTTATCTGCTTTGCATACCTACACGCCAATGCTGCCCTTTAAAGCTCTCTAACGCAGAGGATCCCCATTATACTGCTGAGCAACATTATGCAGACATGTAAGCTCCTTCTCAACTCCACTCTCCTCTGGAAGTTCATTCCTGTCCTCTCCTCCTTCCTTTCTGGGTAGTGGCCCCTATATTGTAGACTCTGGAAGGTTTCATCCTATAAGGGACTTCCCCCCTACACAAACCTCCACCCCCACCCACCATGCAAACCTGTCAAATTGGCACCCAAATAAATCTTATTGTGTGTTACTGCCACCTTGTGGTCATATATTTTTTCTTTGATCAGCCTATTCTATGCCATCACACTCACTACAGAAAGGAATCAGCCTGGCTTGACCTTCTGCCCTCCAGGAGTTCTCAGATTGATGAGGGAGTTATGACAAATCCATTCAGATCAGTGGCCAGTTGATGGATATAAACTATAAGTGGCCAAATTTTGGAAGAGGGAAGAGGTCACTGTGGGCAGCTTCCTGGAAAATGTGGGAATTGAACTGAATGGTAAGATGATGAGGCAGAGAAAAGGATATAGAAATGAGAAGATGAAATCAAAAGAAAAGTCAAACTACTCACCAACAGACTTTTTAAACATCTAAATCTTTTTTAAATCTCTAGTAGAATTAGGCTCCCTAACACAGGCCAAATAACTGAAAGCTTGTTTCTACTAAGTGGATCTATATCTAAGTAGTGTCTTAAAGGTTTTTCCCCCCTCCAGTGGTCAGTGGAGTTTAAGAACACTGCACATGGAAATGATTGCAAGCTAAGTAAAGGATCACAATGCAGGACAGCTTGATGACCCGCCTGTCCCCAGGTTTAAATAACTCCAGAGAGAAATAACCTTTATAAACACAGAGGAAAGATTACATCCCACCATGGCTTTCCAAACACAAAAGAAATGTCCATAAATATTCTTTGATTTCTCTGGTAACAGCAGGTGCTCACAGGAAAATAAAACCATCCTTCCCTGTCGTCCCCAGTCTTCCAAAGGCATCCCACTGCCCTGATCAGGTTATCCTCCTTGAAACAAAGTAACTTTTAATAAAGTGGATCGCTGTCAGGGAGAACCTGATATTATCACACACCTGTTATAATAGGATTTAATTCTGCTTCAGATGTGCTAGTTTTAATAAAAAAGGATTGAGCAAATCGAAAATAAATTACATTGAAAGGTCAGGCTTATTGCTTGTACAGGTATGTTAACTCCCCCACTGACACTTTTAGAGACTATATTTATAAGTCCTTTTGATTTGGGAAAGAGAGGTATAAAATATACCTACAATTTCCCCATTATTTGCAACAGTATTTCATTTTCAAGCGTCAATTCCAAGCACTTAAGTATGGCATTCTTTAACAGGAGTAAATCTAAAAAGTATGAGTTGTTTACAGAATGCTGTTATTCAATATATTAATAAAACAAGCTTTTCTATCCAGTGGAAAGTTTGAAAAATCCTTCCAGAGCTTACACAACATATAATTCACTTTAGTGCATGTGAAGCATTTATTAAGAATGTGTTGGCTCCTAATTTGAATAAATATATCCCTCTGACATAGTATCTCTTCTGCCAGAAGGGAAGCCTGCTTGATTTACTAACTAGGGATAGATGCACCAATGACCCACCCAAGATTATTTTCCTGATATTTCTAATGGGACATTCAAACAGATACAGTGAGTTTGTTTCTTTGCTCCGCTTCAATTTAATAAGTGTTACCATAAACAATTCCAAATGTCTTTCCTTATTCCTAGGTTGATTTCATGATCTATCCAGCAAACATAACAGAATGTTGAAGGGGACTTCTATTATTGTCCCCAAACTGGTGACCAAGGTCCAAAACTGAGGACAAATAATAATAATAATAATAATAACAGCAACAATGAGCATTACTATTACTACTATTACTATTATTATTATTATTATAGTAACAATAACAGCAACAATGAGCACTTTATAAACCTTAATCCAATTAGTTCTCACAATAACCCTATAATGTAGATACTATTATTACCCCTATTTTAGAGATGAGGAAACTGAGGCAGAGAAAACTTAACTGAGCTGCTCAGTGACCAGTTTGTAACTGCAAGAACCAGGATTTGAACTTAGCACTTTAGCTCTGGGCTTGAAGTATTTTGTAGCCTAGATTATCTCATAGCCTAAAGAGAGCCACCAACAGATGGGACCAGATATTTTCCTCAGGGCTTACCAGACATATTGTCATCTATCCTTTACCACCCTCTACTTCCAGTCTATTCCTCTGAGGCCTGGAGGAAGAGAAAGAGCAACTTATCAGAGTTTTCAGCCTTGTGGAAAAAAAGAAAAGTTATTTCTCTCCCCTCCACCAAAGCCAAGTAAAATAGTGGGTGGCCCCCAAGAGACTCTCATAGATTTGGAGAGAATCTATAAGAATAATGGACTAGAATCTTGCTCTCCAGGAAGGTACTTAAAAAGCTGCAGATCCTGTATACTTACCCTCATATCGTTGGGTGGAACAAGGTAAGAATCCTTAAGGGAGTGTGATATAGGTTCTCTAAGGGCAGAGGGTGTTTGTGAATATGGAGGCTGGGGCCTACTCCTCAACTGGAGATTTCTGAAGGCAGGCAACTTGCTGTGGTAGTCCATCCCAATAGGATGTGAAAGGATTGTAGCGTAATGTAACCTGGAGGAAAATAGAATGATACCCCCCCACCAGAGATCCTCGATGCCCTTAAAAGTCAAAGAAAAGGACTACAGCAATTCTGTGATTCCAGGTGAAGGAGCATGAAGTAGAAGAGCATGAGTCTTAGTCCTACCTAGGCAGCTTCAGGGCCAATAATCATGGCAACCCACTCAGCAAAGAGGTTAGGCATGTGGACTTCTGGGAATGACTGTGAGGGACTAGGCTGCTCCTATCTGGGAGAGTTCTTAGGAACAGGATGCTTCAGTGAAGCTAGCCACCACTCCCATGAAAGCCACATATGCCACCCATGTACACAGAGGGTAAACATAGGAAGAGAAACTACCAGCAAAAGCTAGAAGCAAATCTAGCCAGGGTAAGGCCAGGGGGATATCCCTACCCCTAGAAGACAGCTATACATTAATACCGGAGAAGATAAATTACAAGCAGGAGGGGGAAGAAGAATGGAAGAGAATAATACTACACCCCTGCATCTACTCCTAGGTCTCCAATCCTTTCATCTAAATAGCAACAGGGTTAAGGAGCAATCTTTGAATCACATATGAAATTGGCATTTTTTAACAGACTAAATTTTACAAACTGAAAGGGACCAGAAGATTATGAATAAAAAGAACTCAACAAAGCAAACTTGGAAACAACATTTAGAACATGTGAACACTTTACATGTTAATACCCCCTAGTAAGTTTATATTACTCAGTGAGCCAGTTACATCAGAATTCCAAATAGTGGGTAGGGGTAGGTGCCTCTTCAGCAGGCTGTAGGAGTGTGGAAATTACTCTTCAGGCCCTTGACTTCAAAGATTCTGTGTCTACATAAGCATCCTGACCTTCCATGGCTTATTTTCAGCTTGTAATTCCTGGATTTATGACCAACAGGCGTTGTCCAGACCACCAGCCTAGGACACAATACAGTCACACACACACACACACACACACACACACACACACACACAGAAACAGTAACAAAACTACCCTTCTCTGGATCAGTTCCCACTTGCAGAATCAGAGGAATGCTAGCCCCTTTGAAATTCCTCCTTCTAGCCCAAGTTAGCTGTGGTGAAGTATAGAAAAGGAAGGATCCTTGGGGTTTGGGGCAAAGGCTACCTTACACCTTATTTCCACATGGTCCCTGGAGACCAGGTCCTGGTAATTATCTCTGGGCCCACCACATTGTCACTGTGCAAAGAATCTACTGCTACTTGCTGTCACAACACTCCACCTCCGTAATTCTGTTAGTGTCGTCACCACTACCACAGCAGGACCCTTCCGTATTGGCACTCTTAGTCTCATACAGAAATACCACACCAGGATGTGCTGGTACATTCCAGATCCTCCTTGGGAGCCCCCACTACCCCAGACTCTGATATTTGTCCCAAAGGAATATGGTAGCAGCCTATGTGAGTGTCAACCCACCACCATGTCCTTGATAATTCCTCTCTCTACACATTAGCATTATCCCTAAACCAAGTTGGTGGATCTTAACTCTGTTACCAAGTTGAGCTCCTAATAATATTAGATATGTATTGTGCAAGTGCTTTGTAGTGAAGCACTGTGATAACTGTATTATCACACTTAATTCTCAAAGCTATTAGGCAGTTCCTGATTAGGATTAGTTTTGTGTGGAAAAGTACAAATGAAAAGGAGGTAATAGTGACTTAAACAGCATGGGGCATAGTTTCCTCTCGTGTTCAAGTACGACTGGTATGATACGCCCCAGATTCCTATTCTGTTCCTCCATCTTGTGTGTTGCTTCTATTCCCATCATCATTTCACAGTCCTGGTTGGTTGCTGGGGTTTTAGCCACGATTGATCCCCTCCCATCCAACACAAAGTAGAAAAGCAGTGGGAAGGGCATGTCCCTTCTTATTAAGGACATTCTTTACAAGTTGCACATAATGCTTATGCTTGCAATTCATTGCCTGATCTTAGTTACATGGTTACACCTAACTGCTAAACTGGTTGGGAAACATGGTTCTTCTTGACGACTATGTAGTCAGCTGAAGAACTAGGGTTTTGTTGCTCATGAAGAAATGATAACATATTTAGGGGATAATTAGCAATCTCTACCACAGGTAGGTACAAGGCTCCCACATATGATTGTGTATTTTGTGGGTTTAGAAAATCTGAGAGAAAGATGAAAGATGAGATCTAGCCAGTGCCCCCTAGCCAAACAAGTGTTCCCTAGCTCAAGGTTCTATCAGGCCAGAAGAAGGAGTGCCTTTCTGCATTAGGTTGAACCATATGAAATTATCATTTTTATAGACCAAAATAATGGAATACCAGCAATTTCCTATGGTTCAACCTAATAATACAACCTTACCACTACTCTACCTAATGGGGACAGAACAGGCCCTTTTATTCCCCAATAGTTAAATGCTAAATATTTAACAACCAGCTCTTTGAGGAAAAAAGCCCTTATTCACACTATTTGTTGATTGCCATGGTGTAAATATTCCTACCATGGCCAATTTCAAATCTTCAAATTGACATTCCTGAACACAGAGTTGAGAAGAGATATGCAAGAGTACACCATTACATAGTATTTCCACACACAAATATAAGTAAATAATCTCAAGAACATATATAAGCAAAATGTAGTAAAACAATTAGGAAGTAATGAGTTTTGTGTATTTGTTTTTAATATAATTTTCATTATAAGTTTGTATAATTTAATTTTTAATAATGGCTCTACTACTTAAAAATTAGCTTGCAAAATTTCCTAAAAGCTAACAATTGGCTCCTGTGACCCAGAATGAGCTGACTCTTGTACACCTTTGGCTAAAGATCATAGTCCATTTATCGAGTCATTTGACTTGCCCAGCGAACTCCTTGCTTCCTTCTCTAAACTAATAACTAGCTACTCACCTGTCCAGCCCTCCAGATTTGTAATGAGATGAACTGAATATATATGGATTAGGCTACATCCGGGGATTTCTGTCCACATATCAGCACTTTTTAAACTTCTTCTATTTATCTTTTCAGCCTATACTACCCCTTGGGGTAATAAAATTTATATGTACTCCCCACTGGGTGAAGTCTACATTCATTTCCTTAGTTTATTTATTGTAAAATGATCTCATTAGTCCTCTAGCTTCAGAAAGGGCCCCTACCTGCCCTTTCTAGGATCCAACATAGACAACAGCTCCATTTTCTCTTTCTCCCATCCCCCTACCCTCACTTTTGATAACAAAAATTTCTATACTGTAAGCCATCCTTTCTCTACATAGAGAAAGCCTAATATTTTGTCCTTGTGGTCAAATGTATCCACCCACTCATCCATCCAGAAAGTGTAATCTCATAGTCTCCCTGGCTAGTCTCTCCATCTTCATTATGGTTTACAGATTAAACATTTTAAAGTCCACATAAGGCCCTTCATGAAGTCCATATAAATCCCTTTTCAAGGACTTCAAATTTTGTCACTCCCTACCTCACATGTGACATTTCAGCAACACTGAAAAGCCTGGAAAGCCTGGAGTGGCTTACACTCTCCAGGTGTTCCTTGCCTTGTGCTGCTGATTTTCTGTCTGAAATGCCCTCTCCTCCTTTCTCTGCCCCACACATTCACCTGTCAAATGCTTGTTCATCTGACTTCATCTCCTTCATGAAGACTTCCCTGATACCTCAAGACAGAATTCATTAATTTCTCCACTGCACAGCATCTCTACCCTACATAATTCTGCTATTATGTGATAAATAGGGTTGCCAAATTTAGCGAATAAAAATACAGGACACCCAGTTAAATTTGAATTTCAGATGAACAATGAATAATTGTTGTTAGAAGTATGTCCCATGTGATATTTAGAACATATTTATGTTAGAAATTATTTCTTATTTATCTCAAGTTCAAACTTAACTAGGCATCCTGTATTTTATCTAGCAACTCTAATGACACCACACTAGCATTTCTTTCTGGCTGCTCATCTATGAGTTCCTCAAGGGCAAGGATTTTGGCTTGTTTACCTATATTTCCTTGGGCACCATGCTGTCCTTAGCATATGGTAAGAGTTCACTAAATGTTTTTCGAACTACATTCGGGTACTATTTTATACCATTTGAAGTAGTTTACATATATCATCTTATCGAATCTCACAAAAATCCTGTGAGGTTAGGGGTGCCTGGGTGGCTCAGTTGGTTGAGCAACCGACTTTGGCTCAGGTCATGATCTCACAGCTCATGAGTTCAAGCCCCGCGTTGGGCTCTGTGCTGACAGCTCGGGACCTGGAGCCTGCTTCAGATTCTGTGTCTCCCTCTCTCTCTGCCCCTGACCTACTTGCATTCTGTCTCTGTCTCTCTCAAAAATAAATTTTTAAAAGTTTTAAAAAAATCCTGCAAGGTTAAAAATATACATATATATTATCTTCATTATACCAGCCATGAAACCAGGGGCCAGAGAGAAGTGACTTACCCAAGACCATACAATGTGAACACTACAGAGCCATAATTGAGACCAGATCTTCTGAGTCCCTAGTTCTTTCCACTAAACCACGTTGCTGTTTTCATCTGTATATGGCCACAGATTTTTTGCAACTCTGCAATTTTCAGAACTATTTCTAAGCTTTAAATAAATGATCATACTTGCTTTGGTTTTAAATGATATTATGCCTCCATTGGTATAGCAGTGACTTTAATATAGCTTGAGGTGCTTGAAGTTGAGCCTAGTGAATTTTTAATTAGGTATCAATCAAATCAAGGACTGTTATAAAGCATCATTTTTCCAGTAAAGTCAGCAACATGGTAAATGATTTTATTGGTAAACCATGAACTTTTTTTACATATTTATTATTATTATGTCAATACAGGTTTCCTCTATCTGCGTATGTATAGCAGTTGACAATATCAGCCACATTATTAGTTTGGTTTCCTCTGCTTGGCTAGCTTTTCAGTTGTGGTAAGTGAAATCTGCATTCCCTGCCTCAGCACTTTTGAAGAAGTGGCAGTTACAGTAAAACTTATATTAACTTGCACCCAAGTAATGAGCCCTCTATTAATTGAAATTTTCTGCACTTAGCACTTACGAAAAAAAAAAAACCAGAGGAAATTATGTGAATATGGACTGACAAACATTTTTCCCCCAGAAACATCTGACATTGGTCTATTCAATCCGATTTCCCGTACTACTTATTTCCATCTGGAGTTCTAGATAGTAATGAGTAATCAGCACCTTGGCCTTTATGAAGGACCCAGCTTTCTACGAGGTGTCATGGCGTTCAAAAGAGGGAAAGAAACTAATTTTAATGACTACTATAAACACTTCTGGAAAAATTTTCAAGAAACTGGTGGTTGTGGTTATCTCCTGGGAGGAAAAGTGAATGACTGGGGGACAGGGGTGAGTATGAGGCTCATTTTGCAACACATTCCCTTGTGTACATTTTGAAATTTTTATCAGGTACCTGTATTACCTAATCAAAGAAACTAAACATTGTTTCAAATACCCACCATGTTCTTTGCATGATCTGATAAATTCCCACAGTGACCTTTTAAGATAAGAAATGTTATCTCTGTCTTTATAGAGAGGAAACTGGGGCTCAAAGAATTTAGGTCCCTTGCCTCAGCTCATCCTGGTTAAGTGAGTAAACAAGAATCTGAACAAGGGTCAGCCTTATTCCAAAGCTATGCTAACTATGCTGCTCCTCAAAGAAAATGAAAGCCCAGAATTTGTCCTCAATGATAATTTTATTGGACAAATAAGAGATAAAACTCTGAAGAGTTAATTACCACATTTCATGGATTCTAAAAAACACATTTTAAAGGTTCTAAAATTAGGATGTGTCTTCTAATGAGTGGCATGCTGTAGTATATTTGGTGGCATTTTATTTTTCTTAGTGATTCATAAGATAATGGTGTGTTTTTTCCACCAATGGCATCTTGGAGTCAGTGAAATATAGTTGTAAAATAATGCCGAAAATCAAAATGTCTAAATGCGCGGCACAATCAGTAAGTGCTATATTTCTGAAGAAAGAGTATCCTCTTCTGTAAGAGTTTCTAGGAAATGCTTTGCACTGATTAGAGCCAAGCCTCAGTGATTGGGAGTGTATCTGTTACCTACTGCCACAATAAACCACCCCAAAACTCAGTAGCTCAAAACAACAATCACTTATTATTGCTCTCAAGTATACAGTGTAACCGGAAAATCCTGATCATCTAGGCTGGATTTGTTCATGTCTACAGTCAATTGAAGTCAGCTAAATGGTCTTGGCTAGGCTCATTCATGTCTAGAGATCAGCTGGCTGATGGCTGATCTAGTTTGGCCTCAGCTTGAGTGAGGGATGGTTTTTCACATACTTCCAGCAGGCTAGCCTAAGCATGTTCCCATGGATGTGGCAAGGGAGCAAGAGCACAGGTGCAGGAGTGAGCAGGAGGAAATGGAAGCCTCTGCTTCCACCATGTTTGTTAACATCCAGTTGGGCAAAGCATAATATGGCTGAGCCTAGAGTCCAGAGATGGGACAGAGCATACTGCCTACAATGGGAGGGATGAAGCATCCCTCCATCAATGCAATCTATCACAAATAGGCTTAAGATATGTAGGTTGAGGAAAGTAGGGCTTCAGCTGCTGGCTAAAAGAAACCCTCTGGAAAGAGGGGAATCAGCCAAATGCACTGTATGCATGTTCTTGAGGGGGTTGTTCCATCAACAAAAACAGAACCAGGCTAGGCTATAACTGTGAGTTTATTTAGGGACAATGTTGACGATGACAACACAAAATCATTGTTTGAAATAAGGATAGAGCCAATAATAATCTCATAAATTAAGCCTCCCTCAACCTCTGTACCCAGAATCTCCTGAGCATCACCCATGGAACCCTAAGTCTCTACCAAATACAGCTGGAAAACAACTGCATGGCATCCTTGGCCCCAGCAGCAGACCTAGCTTGTCTTTGTTCAGCTTCCTAGGCAAGCATAATGAATTCAGTTTGGAGTAAGAGCAGGCTAACCCTGGAAAAGTCACCTCAGCCATCTGGTGAAGCCAAGGCATTTTCCTCACTGACCACGGCCCTATTCCTCATGTTCAACTCCTTCCAAGGCCAGAAAGAGGTCCCTACCCCAGGAAATGAACTTTAGAAAGGACGTGCAAACAACCTCCCCTAGGATTCTAATTTGCACCATAATATGTTTGCAGAGTTCTCTTCTCTGTGATATTGGTGGATAATTAACCACCTTTGAGCTCTGAATCATACTGAAGATATCCACAGCACTGAGAATTTTTCTTTTGAAAACAAAAAGGAAATCAATTTCAGCCAATTCAGTTGTTGCCATTTTATGAAGTTAAGGTGCTCGATGTAAATTAATGTTTTTAATGTATGCCTTTGATCAATAGGTGTAATTATTGATTGGAATCACCCAAAGCCAAAAGCAAACCAATCATTCCTGACACTGTAGACTTTATACCATGCAGATAAATCCTAAACACAACTGCACAGAGCTCAAGGCTTATGTGACTGCCCAAAGTTACAAGTCAACTCTTAAAAAAGAACGCAAACATGTTCACTCTTTGCTTCCTTTCCTGTGCACACTCCTCTGGAGTTTTCACTAATAGGATCCATGGACCAGAATAGGAGCAGCTGTTCCTGACTGGTCGCTTGTCCAGAAAATAGCCATGAGTTTTTTATATTTACTAATTATATTGCTTCTAGGAGGTATAAATTAAGCAGAACAAATGTATCCAGAGCATTCAGACAGAGCTAGCCTGATTTTCTAACTGGAGGATTACTGCAGCTCCTGTCCCCAGTCAAAAGATTACCCCATGAGAGGCGCCTGACTGGCTCAGTTGGTGAAGCATGCGACTCTTGATCTCAGGGTTGTGACTTCAAGCCCCTGTTGGGTATAGAGATTACTTAAAAATAAAATCTTTACAAATAAAGGCTTACCCTGTGAGCTAGTTTAAAGTCAAGTCTAAAATTCTTACCATTTGTCACTGTCAGGGTACCCAAAGGCCTTTCCCCTCTTAAGACACAGGATCTATTCTCAGACCCAGGTCAGTATCCTATGCCCTCACAAACACTGAGTTAATACTCATTGAACATTTATTTATGTGCTAGGCACTCCGCTAGGCCCTTCACATACGTTACCTCGCTGAATCTTTACAAAACTCTATGAAACAGGTAATAGCACCCTAGTCCTGATTCTAAGATTCCATTGATTTTAAGATTCAGTATTAATTTAACAAATCCTATATGGATCACACACACTAACTAGAATATACATATCAAATACAGAAGTGTTAAAATGTTAGAATCAGGAAAAAAGCTAATATCCCCTTTTACAGATGAGGAACTGAAGCCCAGAGGAGTTAAATAACCAGTCCAAGGCCACAAAGCTAGTTAAGTGGTGACTGGGGTTCAAACCCAGATCACTGCATCCAGTGCATATAGAAGCAGCATGATCTCTTTACTTCCTTTAGCAAAGATCATTTGCCACAGGTGAGTTGCTCCTCCTCTCAACAAATGCCACCTTCCATTCTATTTCATAGAGTTCTGTTTGCCCCTAGAACCTGGCTGCAAGGGTGACACCAACTACCCAGTTTCTTCCTTGCAAAAGACCTCAAACAACCAGAACTAAAGATCATCCCATGAAATAAGTAAAGATAGTATCATCTGGTAGATAAAGGTGCAGGATTGTGAATTTCAAGATGAAAGACCTAATTAATACATGTTTCAGTCTTTCCATCCAGCACCAAAACCACTGAAATATAGAGGAATCCTTGAAAGATATAAAGCAGGTGGAATAGTATTAAAGAGAAACTAGATCCCGCAATATAATCAGTAAAAATCTGTAGTGGTAGAAGACAGCAGTAAAAAGGATGCTTCATGCCTTCAGGTGGTAGAAATAGGAAGAGCTCAAGGATAACTATCAGATGATTAAGCAAAATCAAATCCCTCCCACTTCCTTCCTTCACAGGCCAGGTAATAGTAAAAATAGCAACAGTGTCTGCCTCCAGGTGGGAGCAGTAAGTATGGGACCTTAAATCAAAGAGACGGCAATGCTTTGCGTGTAAGATTTCAGACAAATTATAGGATACCCAGTCAAATTTGAATTGTAAATAAGCAAGAAAGATTTCAGCTCTATAACTGTGTCCCATATATTGCATGGGACATACTAATACTAAAAAATCATCCAGTATTTGTCTGAACATCAAATTTAACTGAAATTTAAATATAAATTTAAAACTTCTAACATTTAAGGTTTTAACATGCAATATGTGCAACATACTTACACAAAAAAAGTTCACTGCTTATCTGAAATTCAAATTTAACCAGGAATTCTTTTATTTACTAAATCTGGCAACCCTATTCAGGAGGCTAGCAACCCCTAGAAAACACCCACATCCAAAAGAATAGCCACTCATGTACTCTCACCAGCAATATGTCGTATGGTCCCTTAAAGCAGTCATAACAGTAGCCACTTCCATCTAGTCCCTCAAGCAGACTGCACAGAGGCTAAAACATTTAAGGAAAACTCACACCATTGAATGAAACAACAAACTCAATAAATGAAAGAATTTAAGTTAGAGGAAACAAAATTAAAGAGAAATCAGAATGAGACCTTCACATAAATTCAGTTTACTCCCTCAGAGGGGCATGGAAGGATATCACATTCATAAAACAAGAATAAATGCTTTTGAATAAGAACTGAAGATTATTTTTTAAATAATCTAATTAGATATCTGAAAAATGAAAATAGAACTATTGAAATAAATAGCTCAATAGATAGACTAAATAGCAGATTACATGAAATAGCAGATTTACAGGAAAGGCAAATAAGTAAGCTGTAAGACTGAACTGAGATATTACCCAAGAGAACCCAAAGAGTCAAGGTGATAGAAACTATGAAAATACAAAGACACAGAGGACAGATCCAGAAGTTTTAATACCAGTCTAAGAGGTGTTTCAAAAGAAGAGAACAGACAAAATAGGAGGCAATATTTGATAAATATTTGAAAAATAATTGCCAAACCTTTCCCATATTGAATCATAATGAGTCTTTGATTGAAAATGACCATCAAGGACCAAGCAGGATAAATTATACACACTCACACACCCTTAGACACATTATAGTGCAATTTCAGAAACCAAGCTTACAGTGCTAAATGCTACCAATGAACAGAAAGAAGAATCAGATTATCTGAAAAGAATGACAATCAATTTGAAATGAGACTTCCATCTGCAACACAGAATGTAAGAAAACAAGGAGCACTTCATATTGCTAATGGAACATCCTTCTAAACCTAGAATTTTATCAATCAAGAAGTAATAAAGTCGGGGTGGCTGGGTGGCTCAGTCACTTAAGTGTCCAACTTCGGCTCACGTCATGATCTCACAGTTCGTGAATTCAAGCCCTGCATGGGGCTCTGTGCTGACAGCTCAGAGCCTGGAGCCTGCTTCAGAATCTGTGTCTCCCTCTCTCTGCCCCTCCCCCACTCATTCTCTCTCTCTCTCTCTCTCTCTCTCTCTCTCTCTCTCCCTCCCTCCCTCTGAAAAATAAATAAACATTAAAAAAAATTTTAAGTAAGGTAAAATAAAGACATTTTCAGTCCTGGAACGATTCAGAAATTTTACCAACCACAAACTCATACTGAAAGAAGTACTGGTGGATGAATTACACAAAGGAGAAAATTGAATCCAGTAGGAAGTAGTGAGACTCAAACCTAAAACTACCAATAAGAGAATAGGGGATAGAAAGCAAAGGGTAGGGGTGTCTGGGTGTCAGTTAAGTGTCTGACTCTTGATTTTAGCTCAGGTCATGATCTCATGGTTCATAAGATTGAGCCCTGCATCAGGCTCCATACTGACACATGGAGACTGCTTGGGATTCTCTCTTTCCTCCTCTCTCTGCTCCTCCCTGACTCATTCTCTCTCTCCCTCTCTCTCTCTTTCTCTCTCTCTCCCTCTCTCTCTCTCAAAATAAATAAATAAACTTAAAAAAAAGAAAGCGGGGTGGGGGGGGCGCCTGTGTGGCTCAGTCGGTTAAGCGTCTGATTTCCGCTCAGGTCATGATCTCCCAGTTTGTGGGTTCAAGCCCTGCGTCGGGCTCTGTGCTGACAGCTCAGAGCCCAGAGCCTGCTTCGGATTCTGTGTCTCCCTCTCTCTCTGTCCCTCCCCCACTCTTACTTTATCTCACTCTGTTTCTCAAAAATAAGTAAATGTAAAAAATTTTTTTTAAAAAGAAAGCAGAGGGTAGTAAAGCTAATGTTATTATCTTTTCAGGAAGATGAATTAGATACTTACTAATTCTAGTGTTAAAATATATCTTTATGTGCATGTTAAAAATTTAAGGGTGATTAATAAAACATAAAAATAAAATGTATAATTTACCCACATGGAAGAGGGGAGGGGAATAAAAAAGCTCCATCCATTCAACAAAAAGCAGAAGGAGGGCATGTGGCTGGCTCGGTCAGTAGAGTGTGTGACTCTTGATCTTGGAGTTGTCAGGTCAAGCCCCATGTTGGGTGGAGACATTACTTAAAAAATCAAATCTTTTTTTAAAAAGCAGAAGGAAAAAGTTAACAAAGTGGCAGCATGATAGGTTTATAACAGGAAATAGGAAAGGAATAACTATACCTATAGGTAATCACTGTAAATGTGAAAGAATTAAACTTATCTACTTAAAGACGGTAAAAATGATCCAACTAGATGTTATCAAAAGACACACTTAAAATGACTCTTGTAGATCAAAAATAAAGAACTAGGGAAAGATAATGCCAGACAAATGACAACAAAAATAAAACCAGTGTGGCCGTATCAAGAGCAGATGAAATATAAATTCAAGGCAAAAATAATTCAGAGATAAAGACAGAAACATCATTTTGATTTAAAAAACACTCCACAAAGAAGAAAAAACAGTTATGAACTTTTCTACACCTATGTGCAGAGAATCAAAATATAGAAACATAAACTGATAAGTATACAATAACACACCATGCTTTATATAAACCACAATCATAATACAATAATTTAACACATTTCTCTAAGAAACTGAAAGATCAATTAGACAAAAATTAAGGATAAAGAAAATTTGAATAACACAATACATAGAACTTTGCACTCAACAGAGAATATACCTTCTTTTAAACATATACAATTATTTACCAAAAATGATAATTTGTTAGACCATAAGAAGATATCAAATTCCAAAAAACATAATGTCCTGTAGGCTATATTCACTGTTCTCAATGCAATAAAATAGGAACCAACTACAAAAAAGAAAGTGCTTTAAAATCTTTACACCTGGAAAAATGTAAATTTTTTTATGTTCATTAATTTTTGAGAGAGAGAGAAAGAGTACAAGTGGGGGAGGGGCAGAGAGAGAGACACACACACACACACACACACAGAATCCCAAGCAGGCTCCAGGCTCTGAGCTGTCAGCACAGAGTCCGTCGCAGGGCTTGAACTCATAGACTGGGAGGTCATGACCTGAGCCAAAGTCAGACACTTAATCGACTGAGCCACCCAGGCACCCAAATACATGGAAAATTTTAATGAACACAATTCTAAACAACTTTTAAACTAAACTATAAATAAAATTGGAATTATAAACCATTTAAAATAGAACTAATCTCAAAACCTTAGGAATAGGTACTCAACTTCATTAATCATTGTGGAAACAACAGCAATTTAATACCATTCACAATGAAATGGCTAAAATGAAAAAAAGACAGAAAAATACCCAGAGCTAGTGAGGACACAGAGCAAATGAAAACCTCATAAACTATTTAGTGTAAATACTTAGGGACACTGGCACGAAACCACTTAAAACATATGTAACCTACAATCCAGCAATTCCACTCATATGTATATACCCAACAGAAATGCATGCATATGCTTACCTAAATATATGTAAAAGAAGGTTCAAAGAAGCATTATTTGTTATTGCTAAAAACAGGAAACAATCCAAATATCCATCAATAATTAAATGGATAAATAAATTGTTGTATATTTACACAATGAAATACTACACAGCAAGGATAATGAACCATTACCTACAACAATATGGATGAATCTTAAAAATACAATGTTAAGTGTAAATGTCCAGACTCAAAGAGTATATACCGTATTGTTACATTCACATAAAGTTCAAAAGCAGGCAACAGTAATCTATACAGCATTATAAATTAGGACAATGTTTACTCCTATAGGTGTGGGTTGGTGATGACTGAAATGCGCACGAGAGGGTGCTTTTGAGATACTGGTCATGTTCGGTTTCCTGACCAGGGTGTGTTCAGTTTGTCAAAATTCATTGAGATAAACACTTTTGATTTGTACACTTTGTTATATATATGTTATGCTTCAATAAAAATTGTAAATAAATAACTTAGGGATGTGGCCAAATAGTACTCAAAAATAAATTTAGTCTTAAAATCACATATTAGAAATAAATATTGAAAATAAATGAACTAAGCTGTCAACTCAAGACAGTAGAAAGAAAACGATAAAATAAGTCTAATGAAGTTAAAATGAAAAAATTATACAGATAAAAATATACATTGATAATAGAAAATAAAACTCAAAAAACTAAATAAAATACCAAAAATGAGTACTCTTGAAATAATTAATATAAACAAATATAAATAATATATTTAAAATATATTTATTAGGGGCGCCTGGGTGGCGCAGTTGGTTAAGCGTCCGACTTCAGCCAGGTCACGATCTCGCGGTCCGTGAGTTCGAGCCCCGCGTCAGGCTCTGGGCTGATGGCTCAGAGCCTGGAGCCTGTTTCCGATTCTGTGTCTCCCTCTCTCTCTGCCCCTCCCCCGTTCATGCTCTGTCTCTCTCTCTCCCAAAAATAAATAAACGTTGAAAAAAAATTAAAATATATTTATTAAAAATATTTATTTAAAAATATTATTATAGGGGCACCCGGGTGACTCAGTTGGTTAAGCATCTAACTCTTCATCTCAGGGTTGTGAGTTCAAACCCCACACTGGGCATGAAGCCTACTTAAAAAAAATTTTTAATTTTTTTAAAATATTATTAACAAATAATATAAACAAGAATTTAGCAAATATTATGATTTAAAAAAAGAGACAGCAAAATAAGCTATATGAGGAACACAAAAGAAATAAACTGGAGACTTTAACAATTACAGGAGAATGCCATGTACAATTTAATAACAATCAATGTAAAACCTTAAAAAAAAAAGGACAGATTCAAGGAATATACAAATTACCAAAATCAGCCCAAGAATAACAAAGAATGTTGAATAAACCAAAAACTACAGAAGAAATTTTATTAGTAGCCAAAATTTTCTAATCCCCCCCAAAAAAGTCCCAGTGGTTTTACTGACATATTCTATCAAAGCTTCAAGAAAACAATATTTACATGTAAATGAACAGAAAAAGTTCTGGAAGTATACAACCAAACTGATAATAATGGTTGCTTCCAGAAAAAAAGAGGTGGAAAATATGCATAACAAAGAGGTGGTAAATAATATTTTTATTGAACATATTCATATATTACATGCATTATTTATAATTTCTTTCGAATTACTCAACAATTCAGGGGGTGCCTGGGTGGCTCAGTCGGTTAAGCATCTGATGTCAGCTCAGCCCATGATCCCCCGGTTTATGAGTTCAAGCCCTGTGTCAGGGTCTGTGTTGACAGCTCAGAGACTGGAGCCTGCTTTGGATTCTGTGTCTCTCTCTTTCTGCCCCTCCCCTCCTCATGCTCTCTCTCTCTCTCTCTCTCTCTCTCTCAAAAATAAAATAAACATTAAAAAAAATAAAAAGAAGCATGGACCTGCTGACACCTTATTTTCAGATTTATGGCCTCCAGAACTGAGAACTGTCGTTCCAAGCCCCCCAGTTCATCGTACTTTGCTACAACAGCCCTAGGAAGTTAATACAGTCCCCTACTCAAGATAATAGGATAGGGAAGTTTTTAAGTGCAGTGGAGGGTTTGAGTGAATTAGCTCTCTAATGCTTTGGGTAACAAATTACTCAGAGTGAGGGCACTTCTGAGGAGAGTCAGCTTTAGGTAAAGTTAGGAGCTATGGACAACAGAAGTGATTATAAGGGTGCTGGTGTCCTAGAAGACTCAGAATGTCTATAAAAGCCAGCGTGCTTACGACCATTTCCTTAGTGTTTCCAAAAATACTTTCTCTGAACCTATCTGATGACTTTCTGGTGCCACATAATGCATAATTTCTCCCTCTTTGGTATTATTTTTTATTTACCTAAACGGAAAATCTCTTGGGAACAGATAGCTTGAGGGAAACCAACAGAGACAGGCAGGCTCTCCCATTTCCAAGCTGTTCAGTCTGGCATCATGAAGCATCTAGTGCTCAACTCACCTGTTGTTTAATCAGAGTGGAGGCTGATTTTTGTCTTTTAAAGGGCAGCGGGCTACCCTGGGTATTAGTTAAGAGCTTTGAAGACAGAGCATCTGGAATGAGTTGGAACATTCAATCTACTTTTCTATGAAGAGCTGGAGGTGGAGCTCACTTCTTTGTCAGCCATGGTATGATTTCTTCACTATAGACCACAGGCTCAGGAATCCAAGAAGATCTTTCAGCCAACAGCTGTTGTCTAAGATTTGGAACTGAGGCCACAGAGGCCTTTCTAGAAAGCTTCCCTGCAACCCTGCTGACCTGCCTGGCAATTGAAAAGGCAAGATTCTTTCCCCAGGGCTTGAAATTGGCTCCCCCTCATCATTAAAAATGAAATTCACAGAATTTAGAAGTTCATGAGGTTGAAATGTTCACTTGCTGAATTGGCCTTTAATGGTCTCTCATTTCTCTTCTGTGTCTTCCTGTGTTCTAGCCTCCTGTCAGCATGCCCATAACATATAGAAAATAGCCCCTTGTCAGCAAAATACCTTGAGGTTCATAAATGACAAATAGCTGAAAAGGGAGAGAGCCCGTGCCTTAGTTGGCTATGTAAGTTTAATGTGCCATCTCCTATTTTTTAATTATTTTTTGTTTTTTTAATTTCCCCAGCGAATCTTTGCAAAAGTTAGGTAACCATAATTATAAGTCAAAAGGAAGGCCTTCCCCACAGGGTAATTGGAAAGATTTTCAGCCACAATCATCTTGACCAAATATCTAATCATCATACAAATCATGCCCTTGGCATTTGCAAAGATTTTCCAAGATCTAAAAGTGTATCCCTTTAAGAAGACATCAAATAACAAATTAAAATGGGGAAATTATGGCCAAGTTTAGCATTGTCACTACATTTTGTTAAGCTTTTTGAAAGGTGGTAGAAGCTTTGATGAATGGTGTGATTCGTTCATTCATGTATTCATTCAGCAGGTATTTCTAAAGAACCTACTACATTTTAGGCACCATGCTGCACACTGAGGATACATTTGTAGTCAAGATGGACCTTGCCTTCACTGAGCTTATGGGCTAATTAGGGAGATACACAATTAAAGCAGCAATTATAATAATGTGTGATGTGTTCTGTGAAAGGTTATCCTCTCAAGTTACCATGAGACTACAATGAAGGGACATTTTTCCTGGACTTGGGAGTGGGAGTGGAGTTAGGAAGACTTTCCACTGGTGGTGAAATTTCAGCTGAAACCAGAAGGATAAGTTGGTCTGGCAGGATGTGGGCAGATTATAGTTCTAGTCAGTAGAAACCCATAAAACAGTCCAAAACTGTGAGGCTATCATTGTAAAAGAGAAAGAAGTATGGCAAACAAAAATGAAATTGAGCAAGTGGACAGATGCCAAATCATAAAAGGTTTTCTAAAATGTGTAATAAATTTAGACATTTTCCTTAGGCACTGGGAAACCACTGAAGGCTTTTGAGCAGGGAAAGGACATCATATTTATGCTTTAAAAGTACACTTCAGTTGTAATGTAGAGAAAGGACTGGCAGATAGGGAAAGAGTAGATGCAGGGAGACAATGGAGTTATTGTAGTAGCTCAACAGAGAAATACGGGTGGCCTGGAGGGGAGTGGTAGTCTGGTGCAGTGAAGGAAATGAAGAAGAGTGGAGAGATTCACGAGATATTAAGGACATAAGATGAACAGGACTTGATGATTGAAAAGTAAGAGAGGAGAAAAAAAGTGTTAAGGATGAGTCTTTGGTTTAGGGGATAAGAAACTGGGTGGTTGGTGATGCCATTCACTGAGATAAAGAATGCACAGGAGAAGGTATGAACTTTAAGGACTGTAGAGAGGGACAGAGGAGTTTAGTTTCAGAAATTTTGAGTTTGCAGCACATGTGGTATATCCTTATAGAGATACCTAATCAGTAATTGAGGAGAAGCAGGGGATGGAAGTATAACTTGAGTGTTGCCATCATTTAGATTAGACTTACAGCCATCAAATAAGATTGCCTAGGCAGAGAATGTAAGACAATAAGTAGAAAGGGCTGATGTTCAAGTCCTAAAAATCCAACATTTGAAGTCTAAATGTAGGAGAATAAGCATTCAAATGAGACGGAAAAGAAAAGGTCAGGAAGTAAGAGGAAAATCAGAAAAGCTGTATCATAGAAGAATAAGAAAGGAGTGTAGTATGTTGAGTAAAGGGGAGTGGTCAACAATGTAGTATGCTGCTAAGAAGCCAAGTAAGATGTGCACTGAGAAATGTCCACTGGATTTAATGACATGGAGGTCATTTTCTGTCCCTGTATCTCAGTTGTCTCACTCTTAAAATGTAGGAATTGGGTTCATCTTGATCTCACCCAAAAGCAACCAAAGTATTTTTGCTTTTATATATTTATGTATTGGGATTCTTTATATAAGATTCCATTTGAAGAAAAGAAAACTCCATGGATTAAAAAAATCTAATGAAAACTATAGGAACTACACACTGGACTAGGAATTTCAGCTCCAGCTTGAATATTAGCAATATTAGCTATTAGCAATATTAGATTTTCCAGCTCTGATATTCTGTAATTCTATCCACTCAAGATACACTCCAATCTACACTTCTTTTACTGATATTATCTCCAAATGGTCCCTGATATGAATCTTCAAACCTCTTAGTCAGCCTCTTTATATCGTCAACCGTATGTTAGTTTCTTTGCATTCCTCTCACTCTTCTCTCCATCAAAATCTTTCCAAGTCAAACTTAAGGGTTCAACTTCTTTCAAAAGTCTTCACTGACTCCAAGTCACTCTGACAGTATGTTCCTCTCCCCTTGTTTTAGCAATTACACACACTCTCTAACTTAATAGTTCTCTGTTTGAGATATGTTAGTCTTATCACCCCATTGAGACTGTAAACTTCTGTAGAGCAGCATCAATGTATTTGCTTGCCTATCCCCCCATGCCTGACACAGGCTATATGCTCAGCAAGTACCTAATAAAAACCATTTTTCTCCTAAAACTGGTATGCAGCTGGCCTCTTAAGCTGTTAAGACAGCAAGACCAAGCCCTACACTCTGATGTCTGTGGTATGCTTATTGCAAAAGATTTCCATTCTATGGCATTTTCCATAGTTAATGGGGTAGGGCAGGGAGATGTCAATATTTTAGTTGCAGTAAAGCACAAAAAAAAGGCAAATGCCACAAGAAAGAAAACAACAGCAGGCAATGTGCTCAGGAATCTGGGACCTTTGTTACAAACCTTCAAACCCCAGCATGGGCCTGGCCTTAAGAATAAATATTTCATGCTAAGAGGCACTCATTTCTAAAGAAGGTCATGTTTGAGGTCAAAGCTAGTAGACTATATTGCTTTAATGGAGACAATATAAAAATCACACATTTTCTAAACAAGGGCTATGGGGATGACTTTGCTTTGGCTTGTGATGCATTTACCCCGGAAGGAAAGCAGGTAAACATGGCTGAGACTTTCATTAAGCTATAAAAATTGATGGAGCCAATTATCTCCCTCTGAAAATCAGCCAATATAAGGAGAAGAGAAATGGATTGGAAATAGAAATGAGGCACTGACAGAGGTATGAGTGCCATCTAGGCAGTCTCTGATTTTCATAGTGTCCTACAAGGAACTAGAGGTCCTTCTGAGAGCAAAATTGACTGGTCAGTCAGCTTTTATGGCACTTCTTGTTCCTATGAGCCTTTGTGTTACACTCTGTCATGGATAATATTAAAATACAGGGTTCCATCTCCTTATTCTGGATAGATATCTACAGTGCAGTTGGTGGAGCCAAGAGAAAGATATCTGAAATAACAAAAGAACATTCACAAAGTGGTATGAGCTGAAACAAAATGTAAATTAGCTTCAAGTACCCAGGGAAGTGAGGAGTCAGGGAATCACATGATGTGTGTGTGTGTGTGTGTGTGTGTGTGTGTGTCTCCATGTGTATGTGTGCCTACTTGTATCTGTTGGAGAGGTGGTGGTGCAATGATCTGGGAAATTGAGCTTTATCCCAAGGAAGTATATGAGCTAGATTGTTGGAGGAAATGGGGCATTCTTTGTAACTATATGAGCAATGGGTACAGAGAAAAAATTAATAGTGCATGTAAATAAAAGGATAAAAAATATCCAGGTTATTTAGACAACCAGGTCTTTGTGAATAAGGTTAGGATTGTAGAGTTGGGCAACAGGCATGCCAAGATTTGTAGTGGGGGAAAAGTTATAAAGATAAATTAAGACAAGTTAAAGAAGAGCTTCAAAACCCATGGTGAACATAATACTCAATGGTAAAAGACTGAAGGCTTTCCCTCTCAGGTCAGGAACAAGATAAGTATGCTCACTTTCACCAATTCTATTCAACATTGTACTGATGGTTCTAGCCTAGGCAATCAGGCAAGAAAAAGAGAAATAAAACTCATCCGTATTGGAAAGGAAGAAGTACAACTATCTCTATTTGCATAAAATGTGATCTTTAGAAAACACTAAGGAATCCACTAAAAATCTATTATACCTAATAAACATGTTCAGCAAGATTACAGAATACAAGATCAATATACAAAAATCTATTGTATTTCTATACACTTGCAATGAACAATAAAAAATTAAATTAAGAAAACAAGGATATTTACAATTGCATCAAAAAGAATAACATACTTAGGAACAAATTTTAAAAGTGAAAAACTCATATGATGAAAACTACAAAGCATTGTTGAAGGATATTAAAGTTCTAAATAAATTGGAAAACTTCCCATATTCACGGATTGGAAGATTTCATATCATAAAGATGGCAATATTCCCCAAATTAATCTGCAGATTCAACATAATTCCTATCAGAATTCCAGCTGACTTTTGTAGAAATTTACAAGCTGAATATAACTTTAATATGGAGTTGCAAAGAACAAAGTAGGAAGACTCACACTTCCTGATTTCAAAACTTTACTAAAAACAACAGTAATCAGAATAGTATGGTAGTGGCACAGGATTGGCATAGATCAGAAGAATAGAATCAGGAGTCCAAAATTAAAACCATGTGTCTAGGATCAACTGATTTTTTTTTTAAATTTTTTTTTTCAACGTTTATTTTTTTGGAGACAGAGAGAGACAGAGCATGAATGGGGGAGGGGCAGAGAGAGAGGGAGACACAGAATCGGAAACAGGCTCCAGGCTCTGAGCCATCAGCCCAGAGCCTGACGCGGGGCTCGAACTCCCAGACCGCGAGATCATGACCTGGCTGAAGTCGGACGCTTAACCGACTGCGCCACCCAGGCGCCCCAAGGATCAACTGATTTTTGATAAGGGTGCTAAGACCATTCAGTTGGGAAAAATTCTTTTCAATAAATGATGCTGGGACAGCAGGATAGTCACATGCAAAAGAATGAATTTCAACCCACACCTCACATCTTACATGTCACATCTTACACAAAATTAACTCAAAATGGATCAGACCTAATGTAAGAGCTAAAACTATAAAACTCTTAGGAAACACAGAAGTAAATCTTCATTACCTCAGATTTTACAAAAGATTCTTAGATACAACACCAAAAACATGACCAAAAACAAAAACAGATAATCTGGACTTCAACAAAATTTAAAACATTTGTGCTTCAAAGGGCACCATGAAAGAAAAGTGGAAAAGAGAACAGAATGAATGCAAATATCTACAAATCATATATTGAATAAAGATATGTATCCAGATTATAAAAAGAACTCTTATGGGGAGGAGACAAATGGTGGAATAGCATGGAAGATTTTTTTGTGTCTCAAATCTATGAAATACAGCCAGATCAACACTAAACCATCCTGCACACCTAGATAACTGATTTGAGGATTAACACAACAATCTGTACAACCTGAACCACAGAACTCAGCAGGTACATGGTGCGGAGAGATAAACTGGGGGAAAAAGAAGCCAAGTAAGGCAGGGAGCTGTTTTCGAGTGCGGAGAGAGGATGGGGACGAGGCGGGGGTGGGAAGGGGAGGGAGGAGAATACGGGAAAAGCACCCCCCCAAAGCAGCTGGAGAGAAAGTGGAAAAGTGGAAATGGCCACAAGGACTGAAAAGGGATAAAGGAGAGGATTTAAATTCCATTAAGACTCTATAAGGGGGAGCACAGAGTCTGAAACTCCACAGCTCGATACCTGGCAGTGCTCTGGTGGGAAGGGCGAATCCCCAGGAGCAGAGTGAAGTCTGGAGGTCTTCAGGCCACATGGGAAGAGGCGGTTCCCCTACTGGGAGGACATCTGGTAGAGGCTGTGTGGCCCCCCCCACAGGCAAAGGCCTCAGTGGACCCGGGAGAACAACCACATTCGCTGGTGCTGGAACAAGGTTGTTGGGAGTGAAACCTGGTGCCAGATGCATGTTGTGATTTGCCATAATCCCTGAAATGCTGCTGCTGCACAATCACGTGAACTTTTTCTGGGGCAGGCTGGCACCCAGCCACAGTCTCTGGGTGTGAGCAGCAGCCCGGTCCTGCGAACATTCCTGGATGCAGCCGGCACCTGGCCATTGCTTGGTGAGACTCTCCTGCAGAGGGTCAGACTGGGTCAGAGCCACAGTCCCTCAGAAGTAAGAGGTCCGGAAACACAGCCGCATCTGAGATAAAACTCAGGAGGGAGGTACCGCCTGGGGCTTGGCCACGGACAGTGTAAAAGAAGGGAGTGGATGGAAGCCAGAGACAAAGGATAGGTGTGCGATTGCTGGCCAGGGAGAACACAGAGTTCCAATACTGGAGAATGGATAGCAGGGTGACACCATTTTTGCGTGGCCTGTGCATGCGCATACACACCTACAAGTGCCGCAACAATCCCCGCCAGTAAGCTAAGCAGCGCCATCTAGTGGAGAATGAAGCCGTTACACTAAGCCCTGCCCAACTGGGTCAAACTGGCTCTTCAGAAACACAGGTCTTTCCACCTGCTTAGTTTATGGACTATAAAGCGCTCCATAGTTTGACTTCTAGGGGAAAACGAAGTAATTTCAGTCGTATTTCAGTCTGTTCGCTGGTCCATCTGTTCAATTTTCTTTTTTTCTTTTTTTTTCTCTTTTTCGTTTCTTTTCTTTTTCTTAAATACAGAAAGAGAAAAAATTTATTTTTATTTTCAATTTTTGTTAAAAATATTTTTCTTTATTTTTTCTACTATATTTTTTACTTTTGTGTAATTTTTTTCAAATTCTATTTTACTTCCATTATTTCATTTTATTCTATTTCAGTGTATTCATTTTTTCAAATTTTCAAACGATTTCCTTTTTTTTTCTTTCTCTTTTTTTCTCTAATGTATCAAGCCCCTTTCAACACCCAGACCAAAACACACCTAGGATCTAGCATCATTTATTTGATTTTGTGTGTGTGTGTTTTTAATTTTTTTTTTATTTTAATTTTTTTAAATTTCTTTACCTCATTAATTCCTTTTCTCCCTTCAAAATGACAAAACGAAGGAATTCACCCCAAAAGAAAGAGCACAAAGAAACAATACCCAGGGACTTAGTCAACACAGATATAAGCAAGATGTCTGAACCAGAATTTAGAATCATGATAATAAGGATATTAGCTGGAGTCAAAAATAGATTAGAATCCCTTTCTATAGAGATAAAAGAAGTAAGAGCTACTCAGCATGAAATAAAAAATGCTATAACTGAGCTACAATCTTGAATGGCTTCCACGGAGGCAAGGATTGATGAGGCAGAGCAGAGCATGAATCAGTGATATAGAGGACAAACTTGTGGAGAATAATGAAGCAGAAAAAAAGAGGAAGACTAAAAAGAGCACGATTTGAGAATTAGAGAAATCAGTGACTCATTAAAAAGGAATAACATCAGAATCATAGGGGTCCCAGAAGAGGAAGAGAGAGAAACAGGGGTAGAAGGTATATGTGAGCAAATCATAGCAGAAAACTTTCCTAACCTGGGGAAAGACACAGACATCAAAATCCATGAAGCACAGAGGACTCTCATGAGACTCAACAAAATCCAGCCATCAACAAGGCATATCATAGTCAAATTCACAAAATACTCAGGCAAGGAGAGAAACATGAAAGCAGAAAGGGAAAAAAAGTCCTTAACCTACAAGGGAAGACAGATCAGGTTTGCAGCAGACCTATCCACAGAAACTTATCAGGCCAGAAAGGAGTGGCAGGATATATTCAGTGTGCTGAATCAGAAAAATATGCAGCCAAGAATTCTTCATCCAGCAAGGCTGCATTCAAAATAGAAGGAGAGATTAAAAGTTTCCCAGAGAAACAAAAATTAAAGGAGTTCATGACAACTAAAGCAACCATGCAAGAAATTTTAAGGGAAACTCTTTGAGGGGAGAAAAGACGAATGAATGAATAAATAAATGAATAAACAAATAAATGCCAAAGGCAACAAAGACTAGAAAGGACCAGAGAACACCACCGGAAATTCCATCTACAAGCAACATAATGGCAATAAATTCATATCTTTCAGTACTCACTATAAACATCAATGGGCTCAATGATCCAATCAAAAGACATAGGGTAACAGACTGGATAAGAAAACAAGATCCATCTATATGCTGTTTACAAGAGACCCACTTTAGCCCTAAAGACACCTTCAGATTGAAAGTAGGGGGATGGAGAACCATCTATCTTCCTAATGGTCAACAAAAGAAAGCCAGAGTAGCCATACTTATATCAGACAATCCAGACTTTAAAATAAAGACTGTAACAAGAGATGAATAAGGGAATTATATCATAATTAAGGGGTATATCCACCAGGAAGACCTAACAGTTATAAACATTTATCCTCCAAAAGTGATAGCACCCAAATATATAAATCAATTAATCACAAACATAAAGAAACTCATTGATAACAATACCATAATAGTATGGGACTTCAATACCTGACTTACAACAATGGACAGATCATCTAAACAGAAAATCAACAAGGAAACAATGGCTTTGAATGACACACTGGACCAGATTGACTTAACAGATATATTCACAAATTTCATCCTAAAGCAGCAGAATATACATTCTTCTCCAGTGCACACAGAATGTTCTCCAGAATAGACCACATACTGGGACACAAATCAGCCCTCAACAAGTACAAAAAGATCGAGATCATACCATGCATATTTTAACCACAATGCTATGAAACTCGAAATCAACCACAAGAAAAAAATTGGAAAGGTAACAAATACTTGGAGACTAAAGAACATCCTACGAAAGAATGAATGGGCTAACCAAGAAGTTAAAGAGGAAATGTAAAAGTATATGGAAGTCAATGAAAATGATAACAAAACAACCCAAAACCTCTGGGACACAGCAAAGGCAGTCATAAGAGGAACGTATATAGCAGTCCAGGCCTTCCTAAAGAAGGAAAAGAGGTCTCAGATACACAACCTAAACTTACACCTCAAAGAGCTGGAAAAAGAACAGCAAATAAAACCCAAAACCAGCAAAAGACAGGAAATAATAATGATTAGAGCAGAAATTAATGCAATCAAAACAAAAACAAAAACAGTAAAACACATCAATGAAACCAGAAGCTGGTTCTTTGAAAGAATTAACAAAATTGATAAACCACTAGGTTTGGATCAAAAAGAAAAAGGAATGGACCCAAATAAATAAAATCAAGAATGAAAGAGGAGAGATCACAACCAACACTGCAGAAATAAAAAACAATAATAAGAGAATATTATGAGCAATTATACGCCAATAAAATGGGCAATCTGGAAGAAATGGACAAATTCTTAGAAACATATACACTATCAAAACTGAAACAGGAAGAAATAAAAAATTTGAACAGACCCATAACCAGTAAAGAAATCAAATTAATAATCAAAAAGCTCCCAAAAAACAAGAGTCCAAGGCCTGATGGCTTTCCAGGGGAATTCTACCAAACATTTAAGACAGAGTTAACACCTATTCCCTTGAAGCTGTTGCAAAAAATAGAAATGGAAGAAAAACTTCCAAACTCTTTCCATGAAGCCAGCATTACCTTGATTCCAAAAGCAGACAAAGACCCCACTAAAAAGGAGAACTATAGACCAATTTCCCTGATGAACATGGATGCAAAAATCTTCAACAAGATACTAGCCAACTGGATCCAACAATACATTAAAAAAATTATTTACCACGACCAAGTGGGATTTATACCTGGAATGCAGAGCTGGTTCAATATACACAAAACAATCAATGTGATGCATAATTTCAATAAAAGAAAGGACAAGAACCATATGATCCTCTCAATAGGTGCAGAGAAAGCATTTGACAAAATACAGCATCCCTTCTTCATAAATAAACCCAAGAAGGTAGGGATAGAAGGATCATACCTCAAGATCATAAAAGCCATATATGAAAAACCCAACACTAATATCATCATCAGTGGAAAAAATCTGAGAGCTTTCCCCCTAAGGTCAGGAATAAGACAGGGATATCCACTCTCACCACTGTTATTCAACATAGTATTGGAAGTCTTAGCCTCAGAAATCAGAGAACACAAAGAAATAAAATGCATCCAAATCGGCCAGGAGGAGGCCAAACTTTCAGTCTTCACAGATGACATGATACTCTATATGGAAAACCCAAAAGATTCCACCAAAAAACTGCTAGAACTGATTAATGAATTCAGCAAAGTTGCAGGATATAAAATCAAGGCAGAGAAATCGGTTGCATTCCTATACACCAACAATGAAGTAACAGAAAGAGAAATCAAGGAATCTATCCCATTTACAATTGCACAAAAAAACATAAAATACCTAGGAATAAACATAACCAAAGAGGTGAAAAATCTATACACTGAAAACTATAGAAAGCTTATGAAAAATTGAAAAAGATACCAAAAAATGGAAAAAGATTCCATGCTCCTGGGTAGGAAGAACAAATATTGTTAAAATGTCAATAATACCCAAAGCAATCTACATATTCAATTCAATACCTATCAAAATAATACCAGTATTTTTCACAGAGCTAGAACAAACAATCCTAAAATTTGTATGGAACCAGAAAAGACCCCAAATAGCAAAAGCAATCTTGAGAAAGAAAAACAAAGCAGGAGGCATCACAATCCCAGACTTCAATACATATTACAAAGCTTTAATCATCAAGACAGTATGGTACTGGCACAAGAACAGACACTCAGATCAATGGAACAGAATAGAGAACCCAGAAATGGACCCACAAACATATGGCCAACCAGTCTTTGACAAAACAGGAAAGAATATCCATTGGAATAAAGACAGTCTCTCCAGCAAGTGGTGTTGGGAAAACTGGACAGCAACATGCAAAAAATTGAACCTGGACCACTTTCTTACACAAAAATAAACTCAAAATGGATGAAAGACCTAAATGTAAGACAGGAAACCATCAAAATCCTCGAGAATAAAGTAGGCAAAAACCTCTTTGATCTTGGCCACAGCAACTTCTTACTCAACACGTCTCCAGAGGCAAGGGAAACAAAAGCAAAAATGAACTATTGGGACCTCATCAAAACAAAAAGCTTCTGCACAGCAAAGGAAACAATCAGCAAAACTAAAAGGCAACTGACAGAATGGGAGAAGATATTTACAAATGACATATCAGAAAAAGGGTTAGTCTCCAAAATCTATAAAGAACTTACCAAACTCAACACCCAAAAAACAAATAATCCAGTGAAGAAATGGGCAAAAGACATGAATAGACACTTCTCCAAAGAAGACACCCAGATGGCAAATAGACACATGAAAAACTGTTCAACATCACTCATCATCAGGGAAATACAAATCAAAACCACAATGAGATAACACCTCACACCTGTCAGAATGGTAACATTAACAACTCAGGCAACAACAGATGTTGGCAAGGATGTGGAGAAACAGGATCTCTTTTACATGGCTAGGGGGAATGCAAAGTGGTGCAGCCACTCTAGAAAACAGTATGGAGGTTTCTCAAAACATTAAAAATAGAACTACCCTACGACTCATCAATTCCAATACTAGGTATTTATTCAAGGAATATAGGTGTGCTGTTTCAAAGGTGCAGACGCACCCCAATGTATATAGCAGCACTATCGATAATAGCCAAAGTATGGAAACAGCCCAAATGTCCATCGATGGATGAATGGATAAAGAAGATATGGTATATATATAAATGGAGTATTATTCAGCAATCAAAACGAATGAAATCTTGCCATTTGCAACTATGTGGATGGAACTGGAGGGTATTATGCTAAGTGAAATTAGAGAAAGACAAAAATCATATGACTTCACTCATATGAGGACTTTAAGAGACAAAACAGATGAACATAAGGGAAGGGAAGCAAAAATAGTATAAAAACAGGGAGGGGGACAAAACATAAGAGACTCTTAAATATGGAGAACAAACAGACGGTTACTAGAGGGGTTGTGGGAGGGGGAATGGGCTAAATGGGTAAGGAGCATTAAGGAATCTACTCCTGAAATCATTGTTGCACTGTATGCTAACTTGGATATAAATTAAAAAAATAAAAGAAAAAAAGATTTCAAAAAAAGAACTCTTATAACTCACTAATAAAAATACATATAAGTCGGGGCGCCTGGGTGGCTCAGTCAGTTAAGCACCCAACTTCGGCTCCAGTGTTAATCTCATGGTTCATGGGTTCAGGCCCGCGATTGGGCTCTGCTGTCAGCACAGAGCCCACTTCAGATCCTCTGTCCCCCTATCTCTCTGCCCCTCTCCCACTCACACTCTCTCTCTCTCTCCCTCCCTCAAAAATAAATAAATATTTAAGTAATAAATAAATAAATAAATAAATAAATAAATAATAGACAACTCAATTTAAATGGTCCAAAAGACATTTTTCCAACGAAGATATTAAAAATGGACAATAAGTACATGAAAAGATATTCAACATCATAGTCATTAGGAAAACTCAAATTAAAACCACAATGAGATATCATTTCATACCCACTAGTATTGTTGGCTCAGTCAAGACAGCATGTGATGCTTTGATCTTGGGGTTATAAATTTGAGCCCCATTTTGGATGTGGAGATTACTTAACAATAAAACCTTTTTTAAGAAAGATGAATAGTAACAAGTGTTGAGGAGGATGTGGATTAATTGGAACCCTCATACCTTTCTGGTGGAATTGGAAAATTGTACAGCCACTATGGAACACCACCTGGCAATTCCTCATGGTTAAATATAGTAACCATATGACCCAGCAATTCATAATTATATACACAAGAGAAACCAAAACATATGTCCACACAAAAGTTTGCAAATAAATGTTCATAGTAGCATTATCCATATAGTCCAAAACTGGAAACTCAAATGTCCATCAGCTGATAAATGGATAGACAGAATTAGTATATCCATCCAAAAAAATATAAATCCATAAAAAAGAATGAAGTATTGATATATGTTATAACATGAATAAACCTTGAAGACATTTTTCTAAATGAAAGAACAGTTACATTGGATATACTGTATGATTCTATTTATATAAAATGTCTGGAGAAAGCATTTTATAGATTAGTGATTGCTTAGGGCTGGGGCAGGGAGAGGAGGGAAATAGAGACTGACTACTAATGGATATGGAGCTTCTTTTAGGGGGAATAGAAATTATATTGTGGTGGTGGTTGCACAACACTGTGAAAAAAAGTAACAACCAATGATTGTACGCTTTAAATTTTTTTAATGTTTATTTATTTTGAGAGAGGGAGAGAGAAAGAGAGCGCGTGAGCAGGGGAAGGGCAGAGAGAGGGAGCAGAATCCTAAGCAGGCTTCAGGCTCTGAGCTGTCAGCACAGAGCCTGATGCGGGGCTCAAACCCACGAACTGTGAGATCATACCGAGCCAAAATCAGACGCTTACGCAAACGCTTAATCCAGGTACCCCAAATTGTTCACTTTAAATGGGTGACTCATATGGGATGTGAATTATATATGAATAAAGCTGATATTATCAGTTTAATTGTATCTCCCAAAAAGATATGTTAAAATCCTAACCCCTCATACCCATGAATATGACCTTATTTATAAACTTAATCAAGATTTAATCAAGTTAAGATGAAGTCATTACGTTGCTGTGTAATTCAACCTGACTGGCATCCTTATAAAAAGAAGAAAATTTGAACAAAAATACTCAGGGAAAATGCCATGTGCAACAGAAGCAGAGATTGGAGTGATGCAGCTGCCAGCCAAGGAACACCAAGGATTGATATCCAGCACCAGAAGCTAAAAAGAAGCAAAGGATGATTCCAGCCAGAATCTTAAAAGGGTCATGGCCCACTGACACCTTGATTTCAGGCTTCTAGCCTCCAGAGACGTGAGACAATAAATTTCTGTTGTTTTAAGTCACCCAGTTTGTGGAATTTTGTTATGAAAGCCATAGCAAAATAATACAGCTGTTAAAAATGAATAAATAGAGGCACCTGGGTGGCTCAATCGGTTAAATGCTCAACTCTCTATTTCCACTCAGGTCATGATCTCATGGGTTCAAGAGATCAAGCCCATGTTGGGCTCTGTGCTGACAGCGTGGAGCCTGCTTGGGATTTTCTCTCCCTCTTTCTCTGCCCCTCCCCTGCTCATGCTCTCTATCTCAAAATTAATAAATAAGCATTTATAAATAAATAAATAAATAAATAAATAAATAAATAAAACAACCCAAAGTGTTTCAACTTGTATGAGACATCAAAAATAACTAGGGGTTAAGAGACCTAAATTTTTTTGTCCCAATTCTCTCCTGACTTACTGTATTATATAAGGTAAGTCACTAGCTCTCTCTGAGCCTAAACTTTCCTATTTATAAAATAATGCAGGAATTGGTTTACATAATTATTAAGGCTCCTTCAAGGATGACATTCCCACCATTAATAGAACTAATTTATTTTACAGTTCAGAAAACATTAGCATGGGGCTCAAAATTCAAATAACACCATAAAACGTAGGAAGATATTTTATAATCAAATGAACTTTTTCCATCTTGAAGCTCTTTTGCTCATCTTGACATCGCACTGGAACTAAAATCACCCCCATTTCTTCTTGGCTCCTATAGGAACATGAAATCATTCCCCAAGCCTTGTAGGGACTATAAGCTAAGACATAACAGTTTCTAAGATATAATACAGTTATGAATTAAACTCCATTTGTTCTTTCTCTTAGACTATAAATGTAGAACATCCTTTCCAGCATTGTATTAATATAAAACCTATGTGATACCAACAACTAAGCCTCATTTAACCACAGAACGAAAGGTAGCATTGTCCTAGTTCTTGTTCTGCCTTGTATTCAAAAATGTTTTATGTAGTTTGTAAACCACTGGTTTTGATGCACATTAAAGAAATCTCATGCTGACCTCCCCTTCATTATTACAAATGTACAGCATACTTGCACAACACAGGAAGTGTTCAAAATGGCTTCCCCCTCCCTTTTCTATGTTTTAAAGATTTGGAACATAAAAGGTTTTCCTTTATGTTTCATTTCTGCTTTTTTTTAACTCTTGTTTTAATCTCTCCTGTGGTCCTTTCTCTTTGCAAGAAAAGTCACTTGACCCTCTTGAACCTGGTAAACTCTCTTGTAGCTCAATAAATGGAGTATGTCTCAGTTGCTGAACTGTGCTCCTACCATAAAGCTGTCTTTTCTTTAACACATAGCCTCACATGAAGTTTAAATTAACTTCCCAGATCATCACAAACCAGCAGAATTTCTTTTCACAGGCTGAATATTCAGGAAGCAATTTTTTATTTAGCTTCAAAATAATGAACTCTTCTAAGTGCCAATCATTGGCTTTTTGGCAACTCATTATGGTTTCTACTTAATAGCCTGCCTGTTGCACTTAAGATTTTCCAACTTACTATTGCTAATTTGTATCAAAACTTTTTATCCTTTGGTTTTTATAAAATGGCATTTTCAATTTCATGCTACAGTAGTTAGTTTTACACTCATTCAGTCACTCATTCATTCAGCAAGTATTTTTTGAGTACTGTGCAAAGATAAATAGATTTAATTTCTATAAATTAAACCACATTTCAATACAATACATGAGTAGTTCTTTAGAAGAAATCTAGAGTGGATCCTTCTGTAAAGTAATCATTTGGTAAAGAGATATCTCTAACTTATGTTGCATTGAGTTTACTTGAAGTAAGGACCCTATTAGTTGAACATAGATGAAGCACAAATGTTTGTAAGGGGACAGGAAATGTGGTCTTGAGCCCACACAAGACAGAAAACTGGAATTAAGATTCCTATTAAAATTAGGATCTTCGGGGCGCCTGGGTGGCGCAGTCGGTTAAGCGTCCGACTTCAGCCAGGTCACGATCTTGCGGTCCATGAGTTCGAGCCCCGCATCGGGCTCTGGGCTGATGGTTCAGAGCCTGGAGCCTGTTTCCGATTCTGTGTCTCCCTCTCTCTCTGCCCCTCCCTCGTTCATGCTCTGTCTCTCTCTGTCCCCAAAATAAATAAACGTTGAAAAAAAATTTTTTTTAAATAAAATTAAGATCCTCAAAATCTACCCATTTTATGTAAAGGAGACGAGACAATTCTACCCATCATCTCAGGGAAACATCAAGGATACTTATGGGCTGCTAGGGGCTGCAGATTGAAAACAAATCTTCTCTGAGAAGTCAAATTCTAAGTATGTAATGTATTTCTGCATGGGGTGCCCTCATATACATTATTCACATGGAATATTACAATAAATTAACATAAAACTTGATCCAAAACTGGTAAGACTCCTAAAGTTCTTGTGAAATTGAAGGTAATTATTTAGAAATATCTCCACACCTTAGGTTATGAAGCACCCAAGAAAAGACAACCCAGAGTTTAAAATACACACACACACACACACACACACACACACACATACACGAGAAAATTAACCACTGTGAAGAAGAATCAGTTGTCACAATAAACAGCAGGATTAGCATCTCAAGAACTGTACAAAATAAACAGCTATAAAATAGGCATGTTTAAAACAATTTTAAAAATAAAAGAATAGGATTTTGGAAAAAAAATCTGAAGAACAAAAACAACAAGAAATAAAACATAGTTATTGAAATTAAAACTGAAAGAAGTAAAACTTCAGACTAGACACAGCTAAAGAGAGACTTTGTAAATAGTAAAAATTAGCTGAGAAAATTACCAACATGGAAAGATAAAAATAGATGGAAAATGTGAATGATTAAAATACCTAAGGATAGAATAAGCAGAATATAATTAAAGAGGTACTATTATTTCAAAGATCCCATTCACAATAGATGAAAAATGCATTAAAGAAAAAGTGAAGAAAAAGAATATGGAAAAGGCAATATTTGAGGAGATAATTTTATAGAACTGTTATTTTATAGAACTGCATATTTTATAGAACTGTTCTCAGATTTTATAGTTCCTCACATTAAAGACATACATTGAGGGACACCTGGATGGCTCAGTCAGTTAAGCGTCCGACTTTGGCTCAGGTCATGATTTCGCAGTCTGTGAGCTCGAGCCCTGTGTCGGGCTCTGTGCTGACAGCTCAGAGCCTGTAGCCTCTTTCAGATTCTGTGTCTCCCTCTCTCTCTGCTCCTCCCCCCGCTCACATTCTGTCTGTCTGTCTCTCTCTCTCTCTCAAAAATAATACACATTAAAAAAATTTTAAAGAAGTGCATTGACTCTTATGCAGGATTAGTAAAAACAAGTGCATATCTAGACATAGTATAGTGAAAATACAGAATAGCAAAGGTAAAACTAACCAAAAATATCCTACAAAGGAATGACCATTAGATTGACAACAGAGGCTCAAATAAAATGGAATGATAGTTTCAAAGTGATGAGGAAAATAATGTCTGCTACACTGAAGCTTATGCCTGGCTAAACTATTTTTGAGTGGGAGTAAACAAAAGGCATTTTCAGATAAACAAGACTATAAGCATTTTCCACTCACAACCCCTCACTGAACAACAATAAAAATATGTACTTCAGTAAGGAAAAATAATAATTATTTCAGGATAAAGTATAGGACACAAGAAACAATGATGAGAAGAAAAACTGAAAAACATGTTGACAAGTTTTAAAAGTACTGAGTATAAAAACAAGCAATAATAATATTTGGGGATAGTAATAAATTTAATATAATAGGAAATAACATGGAAGAGAGGGTGGTGGTGGTAAGTATTTGTGTTCTACTGACTTTGAATTATTCAGAAAAATAGATTTAGTGATTAATATTAGACTTTGTTCAATCACATTTATCTGTACACATATAAGGGATCACATATTCATTTAAATTTTAAAAGAAATTTTAAAGAAATTTTAAAGAAATTTTAAAATTTTAATAGAAAAGCAGAAACAACATGTATGACTCCCAAATGAGTAGAGGGTAGAAAGAAAAAGAAAACTTAATCATTAAGAAGAATCATCACTGAAAGTTCCTCAAAAAGTTAAACATAGAGGCGCCTGGATAGCTCAGTCAGTTAAGCCTCTGACTTAAGCTCAGGTCATGATGTCATGGTTCGTGGGTTTGAGCCCCACATCAGGCTCTCTGCTGTCAGCTCAGAGCCCACTTCATATCCTGTCTCCCTCTCTCTCTTCCCTTCCTGCACTTGTTCTCTCTCTCTCTCCCGCCTCTCAAAAAAAATAATAATAATAAATAAACTTTCAGGGTGTCTGGGTGGCTCAGTCAGTTGGGCGACCAACTTTGGCTCAGGTCATGATCTCACTGTTCATGAGTTCGAGCCCCACATTGGGCTTCTGCACTGACAGCTTGGAGCCTGGAGTCTGGTTCAGATTCTGTGTCTCCCTCTCTCTCTGTCCCTTCCCCACTTGCATTCTGTCTCTCTGTCTCTCAAAACTGAATAAAAGTTTAAAAATTTTTTAAATAATAAATAAACTTTAAAAAATTAACCATAAAGTTACCATATGACCCAGGAATTCCACTTCTAGGAATACACTCATTCAGAGAACTGAAGGCATGTCCACATAAAAACTTGCAAATCAGTGTTCACAGCAGCATTATCCACAGTAGCCAAAAAAAACTGAACCAACTCAAATTCCCATCAAAGTGTGGTGTATATATATACCATGGAATATTAGTCATAAAAAGTAGCGAAGTACTGAAATATGCTATAACATGGATGAAACTTGAAAACACAATGTAAGGCAAAGAAGTAAGACACAAAAGGCCACATATTTTATGATTCCATTTATATGAAATGTCCAGAATAGGTAAATTCATAGAGACAAAAAGTAGGTAAGTGGTTGCCAGGGGTTGTGGGAAGGAAGACTGTAAGTGACTGCTAATATATACAGGATTTCTTTGGGGGATGATGAAAGTGTTCTAAAATAAAATGTAGTGATGATTGTACAACTTTGTGAATATATCAAAAGCCACTGAATTTTATATGTTAAAAGTAGTAATTTTATAGTATGTGAATTATATCTCAATAAATAAGCTATTAAAAAAACTAAACAAAAAAGAAAGAAGTTCAAATATATTGGTAGCCATAGTAAATGATGATTGATTAAATTTAGCTACCAAAGTCCCATATGGTTTTAGAGGCAAGTTTAACCAAATTTTCTAAAACAAAATATATTTAAAAAAAAGGTATAATCAAGATTTTATATAAAATATTTCAGGAAAAAAGAAGCTGATCTCTCCAACTTATTTTCTGAGTCTAGAACACATTGGTACCAAAACCAGAAAAGTGCAAAAGGAAGACAAAAACAGGACAATCAAAATCCTAAATTAAATATTAGCAAACCATTGTATTATAATTTTTTAAACATTTATTTATTTTTGAGAGACAGAACATGAGCGGGGGAGGGCAAGAGAGAGAGGGAGACAGAATCTGAAGCAGACTCCAAGCTCTGAGCTGCCAACACAGAGCCTGACACAGGGCTGGAATCCACGAACCATGAGATCATGACCTGAGCCAGAGCTGGACACCCAACTGACTGAGCCATCCAGGAAACTCTTATAATTTTTAAATTATGACCAAGTGGTATTTATCCCAGCAATGTAAGGTTAATTTAACATTAGAATATCCATGTAATTCACAAAATTAAATGTCCAAAGGAGAAAATTCATCAAGGCTCACTAGATACAAAAAAAGCATTTGATAAAATTTAATATTTATTCAAATGAGTAAAATATAAAACAAATTCATAGCCAACTTAGAACGAAAAGGAACTTCCTTGGGTACCTGAGTAGCTCAGTCAGTTAAGCATCTGATTTTGGCTCAGGTCATGAACTCACAGCTCCTGTGTTCAAGCCCCATGTGAAGCACTATGCTGATGGCATGGAGCCTGCTTGGGGTTCTCTCTCTCTCCCTTTCTCTCTGCCACCCCCACTCTCTCTCTCTCTCAAAAATAAATATATAAACTTTAAAAAAAAGGAACTTCCTTAACTTGATAAGGATAAACTCTTAACTGCAGGAAACAACTTGACGGTAGGTGGGGGAATGGGTAAAATAGTTGATGTGGATTCAGCAGTTCACTTGTGATGAACACAGAGTGATACAGAGAAGTTTAGAATTACTATACTGTACACCTGAAAATAATGTAACACTGTATGTTAACTAACTGGAATTAAAATTAAAACTTAAGCAGCACCTGGGTAGCTCAGTTGGTTGAGCATCTGACTCTTGATTTTGGTGCAGGTCGTGATCTTGCAATTCATGAGTTCAAGCCCCTGGGCAGGCTCTGTGCTGACAGTGTGGAGCCTGCTTGAGATTTTCTGTCTCCCTCTCTCTCTCTCTGTCCCTCCCTTGCTTGGTGTCTCTCTCTCTCTCTCTCTTTCCCTCTCTCTCTCTCTCTTTCTCTCTCTCTCTCTCCAACATAAATAAACAAACATTTAAAACAAATAAATAGATAAATAGGTAAGTCAATCAGTCAGTCATGGAGATGAAAAGTACAGCATAGGGAATATAACCAACTATATTGTAATAACTTTCTATAGTGACAGATGATGACTACACTTATCATGATGAGCATTAAGTAATGTATAGAACTGTTGAATCAATATATTGTACATCTAAAAAATTTAAAGATACAGCATTTGAAAAATACTTATATGTGGGGCACCTGGGTGACTCAGTTGGTTGAGCATCTGACTATTGATTTTGGCTCAGGTCATGATCTCATGGTTCATGAGATCAAGCCCCATGTCAGGCTCTGCACTGAGAGCACTAGTCTGCTTGGGATTCTCTGTCTCCCTCTCTCTCTGCCACTCCCCAACTCTCTTTCTCTCAAAATAAATAAACTTAAAAAAATAAAAATACTTATATGAAATGGAAAGAAATGACCATAACTAAGAGTAAGGAAATCACGAAAGGTAAAAATTTCACAGGTAAAAGCAAACACACAGTAAAGGTAATAGAATAATCACTTAATACACATAAAATGCTACATATAAACCCAATGATAACCACAAATCAAAAGCCTATAATAGATACACAAATAATAGAGAGAAACAAATCCAAACAGAACATTAAAGAAAGCCATCAAACCACAATGGAAGAGACGAAAAGAAGATAGAACAGAGAAGAACTATAAAAACAACCAGAAAACAATTAACAAAATGGCAATAAGTACATACCTATCAGTAAATACTTCAAATGTAAATTAACTGCTCTAATCAAAAGATATAGGGTGACTGAGTTGACTAAGAAAAAACAAGACCCATCTATATGTTGCCTACAAGAAACTCACTTGAGAACTAAAGATACATACATACCGAAAGTGAAGGGATGGGAGATCATATACAATGCAAATGGAAGGATAAAAAAAAGAAGCTGAGGCAGCAATACTCTTATCAGACAAAATAGGCTTCAAAATAGGCTGTGGCAAGAGACAAAGAAGGGCACTACATAGTGAAAAAAGGAATCAATCCAACAAGAGGATATAACAATTTTAAATATCTATGCATTCAACATACGTGCACATAAATACACAAATCAAATATTAATAGGCATAAAGGGAGAAATTGACAGTAATACAATACTAGGGAACTTTAACACTCCACTTACATCAATTGATACATCACACAGAAAATCAACAAAAAAAATCAGTAGCTTTGAATGACACATTAGACCAGATGTACCTAACAGAGAACGTTCCACCTAAAAACAACAATACACATTCTTTTTATGTGCACATGGAATATTCTCCAGGATAGGTCACATGTTAGGCCACAAAACAAGTCTCAATAAATTTAGGAAGACTGAAATCATATTAAGCATCTTTTCAACCACAATTGTCCACAAACAGAAATCAACTGTAAGGAAAAAAATTGGAAAACACAAACACATGGAGGCTAAACAACATGCTATTGAATAAGTAATGGGTCAATAAAGAATCAAAGAGGAAATTTAAAAATACATACATACAAATGAAAATGAAAATACAATGGTCCCAAATCTTTGAGATGCAGCAAAAGCAGTTCTAAGAAAGAAATTTATAGTAATACAGGCCCACCTCAAGAAACAAGAAAAATCACAAATAAAAACCTAAATTTATATCTAAAGGAATAAGAAAAACAACAAACAAGGCCCAAAGCTAGAAGGAAGGAAATAATAAAAATAGGAGCAAAATAAATGAAATAGAAACTAACAAAGAAAATAGAAAATATTAATGGAATAATTAGCTTGTTCTTTTTAAAGATAAACAAAATTGATAAACCTTTAGACAGAATCATCAAGAGAAAAAGAGAGAGGACTCAAATAAATAAAATCAGAAATGAAGGAGACATAACAACCAACACCACAGAAATACAAAGAATTATAAGAGAACATTATGAAAAATTATGTCAACAAATTGGACAACCTAGAAGAAATGGGCAAATTTCTGGAAACATATAATCTTCCAAAGTAGCAAAATGAGAAAATAAGAAAACAATTCCACTTGCAATTTCATCAAAAAAGGAGAGGAAGATGGCAGCGTAGGAGGACGCTGGGCTCACTGCGTCCTGCTGACCACTTATATTCCACCCACACTTGCCTAAATAACCCAGAAAACCGCCAGAAGATTAGCAGAACAGACTCTCCAGAGCCAAGCATAGACGAGAGGCCCACAGAAGAGGGTAGGAAGGGCAGAGAGGCAGTGCACGCTACACAGACTGGCAGAAGGGAGCCGGGATGGTGGAGGGGCAGCCCACCCGGCAAGGCAGAGCCCCCGAGTATGGCTTGCAAAAGTGGAGGGGCCGGATGGAGTGTGTTCTGACAGCCAGTGGGACTTGTCATCTAGAATGTTATAAGTCAACAGCTCTGCTCCAAAAGTGGGAGGGCTAGAGGACAATGGGAGGGAGAGTTGTTGAGCCCCGGAGGACAGCGCTCAGCTTGGTGGGGAACAAAGGTGTTGGGAAGCCACATCTCCCTCACCCATCCCCTAGCCAAAATCCCAAAGGGAACCAGTTCTTGTCACGGAACTTGCTTGCACTGCACAAACACCCAAGCTGTGCATCTGCAGATCATCCCTCCAACAGGTCTGCCTCCCTCCCAGTGCCGCAGGGCCCCTCCCGAAGTGGACAACCGAAGGCAAAGCAAGTTGAGTCTGCCCCTTCCACCCCTGTGCACCTTGTGGCTATACACCAGCTAATACGCCAGATCCCATCGAAGCAGCACCACAAGCCTGGCAGTGTGCAAGTAGCCCAGACAAGGGCCACACCACTCCACAGTGAGTCCTACCCCTGGGGGAGGGGAAGATAAGGTACACACCAGTCTGACTGTGGCCCCGGAGGCGGGCTGGGGGCAGACATCAGGTCTGACTGTGGCCCCACCCACCAACACAAGTTACACAGACAGCACAGGGGAAGAGCCATGCAATTCCGCCCCACTCCAGGGACTATCCAAAGTGGCGAAATGGAAGAATTCTCCTCAAAAGAAACTCCAGGAAGTAGCGACAGCTAACGAACTGATCAAAAACAATTTAAGCATATAACACAAAATGAATTTAAAATAATAGTCATAAAATTAATCACTGGGCTTGAAAAAAGTATAGAGGACAGCAGAGAATCTATTGCTACAGAGATCAAGGGACTAAGAAACAGTCAGGAGGAGGTAAAAAATGCTATAAATGAGCTGCAAAATAAAATGGAGGCGACCACAGCTCAGATTGAAGAGGCAGAGGAGAGAATAGGTGAATTAGAAGATAAAATTATGGAAAAACAGGAAGCTGAGAAAAAGAGAGATAAAAAAGCCCAGGAGTATGAGGGGAGAATTAGAGAACTAAGTGACATAATTAAGCGCAATAATATATGCATAATTGGGATTCCAGAGGAGGAAGAGAGAGGGAAAGGTGCTGAAGGTGTACTTGAAGAAATCATAGCTGAGAACTTCCCTGATCTGGGGAAGGAAAAAGGCATTGAAATCCAAGAGGTACAGAGAACTCCCTTCAGATGTAACTTGAATCAATCTTCTGCACGACATATCATAGTGAAACTGGCAAAATACAAGGATAAAGAGAAAAAGCTGAAAGCAGCTAGGGATAAACATGCTCTAACATATAAATGGAGAGTGATAAGACTAGGGACGGATTTATCTACTGAAACTTGGCAAGCCAGAAAGGAATGACAGGAAATCTTCAATGTGTTGAACAGAAAAAATATGCAGCTGAGAATCCTTTATCCAGCAAGTCTGTCATTTAGAATAGAAGTAGAGATAAAGGTCTTCCCAAACAAACAAAAACTGAAGGAATTCGTCACCACTAAAACAGCCCTACAAGATTTCCTAAGGGGGATCCTGTGAGACAAGGTACCACAGACATCACTACAAGCATGAAACCTACAGACATCATAATGACTCTAAACCCATATCTTTCTATAATAACACTGAATGTAAATGGACTAAATGCTCCAACCAAAAGACATAGGGTATCAGAATTGATGAAAAAACAAGACCCATCTATTTGCTGTCTACAACAGACACATTTCAGACCTGGGGACACCTTCGGATTGAAAGTGCGGGGATGGAGAACTATCTATCATGCTACTGGAAGTCAAAAGAAAGCTGGAGTAGCCATACTTATATCAGACAAACTAGACTTTAAATTAAAGGCTGTAACAAGAAGGACATTATATAATAACTACAGGGTCTATCCATCAGGAAGAGCTAACAATTATAAATGTCTATGCACCGAATACAGGAGCCCCCAAATATATAAAACAATTACTCACAAACATAAGCAACCTTATTGATAAGAATGTGGTAATTGCAGGGGACTTTAACACCCCACTTACAGAAATGGATAGATCACCTAGACACACGGTCAATAAGGAAACAAGGGCCCTGAATGATACATTGGATCAGATGGACTTGACAGATATAGTTAGAACTCTGCATCCCAAAGCAACAGAATATACTTTCTTCTCGAGTGCACATGGAACATTCTCCAAGATAGATCACATACTGGGTCACAAAACAGCCCTTCATAAGTGTACAAGAATTGAGATCATACCATGCATACTTTCAGACCACAATGCTATGAAGCTTGAAATCAACCACAGGAGAAAGTCTGGAAAACCTCCAAAAGCATGGAGGTTAAAGAACACCCTACTAACGAATGAGTGGGTCAACCAGGCAATTAGAGAAGAAATTAAAAAATATATGGAAACAAACGAAAATGAAAATACAACAATCCAAACATATTGGGATGCAGAAAAGGCAGTCCTGAGAGGAAAATACATTGCAATCCATGCCTATCTCCAGAAACAAGAAAAATCCCAAATACAAAATCTAACAGCACACCTAAAGGAAATAGAAGCAGAACAGCAAAGGCACCCCACACCCAGCAGAAGAAGAGAAATAATAAAGATCAGAGCAGAAATAAACAATATAGAATCTAAAAAAACTGTAGAGCAGATCAACTAAACCAAGAGTGGGTTTTTTGAAAAAATAAACAAAATTGATAAACCTCTAGCCAGGCTTCTCAAAAAGAAAAGGGCGAGGACCCAAATACATAAAATCATGAATGAAAATGGAATTATTACAACCAATCCCTCACAAATACAAGCAATTATCAGGGAATACTATGAAAAATTACATGCCAACAAACTGGACAACCTGGAAGAAATGGACAAATTCCTAAAAATCCACACACTCCCAAAACTCAAACAGGAAGAAATAGAAAGCTTGAACAGACCCATAACCAGCGAAGAAATTTAATCAGTTATCAAAAATCTCCCAACAAATAAGAGTCCAGAACCAGATGGCTTCCGAGGGGAATTCTACCAGACATTTAAAGCAGAAATAATACCTATCCTTCTCAAGATATTCCAAAAAATAGGAAGGGAAGGAAAACTTCCAGTCTCATTTTATGAAGCCAGCATTACTTTGATTCCTAAACCAGACAGAGACCCAGTAAAAAAAAGAAAACTACAGGCCAATATCCCTGATGAATATGGATGCAAAAATTCTCAATAAGATACTAGGACATCAAATTCAACAGCATATAAAAAGAATTATTCACCATGATCAAGTGGGATTCATTCCTGGGATGCAGGGCTGGTTCAACATGTGCAAATCAATCAACGTGATGCATCACATTGATAAAAAAAAAAAAGATAAGAACCATATGATCCTGTCAATCGGTACAGAAAAAGCATTTGACAAAATTCAGCATCCTTTCTTAATAAATACCCTCGAGAAAGTCGAGATAAAAGGAACATACTTAAACATCATAAAAGACATTTATGAAAAGCCCACAGCTAATATCATCCTCAATGGGAAAAAACCGAGAGCTTTCTCCCTGAGATCAGGAACACGACAGGGATGTCCACTCTCACCACTGTTGTTTAACATAGTGTTGGAAGTTCTAGCATCAGCAATCAGACAACAAAAGGAAATCAAAGGCATCAAAATTGGCAAAGATGAAGTTAAGCTTTCATTTTTGCAGATGACATGATATTATACATGGAAAATCCGATAGACTCCACCAAAAGTCTGCTAGAACTGATACAGGACTTCAGCAAAGTTGCAGGATACAAAATCAATGTACAGAAATCAGTTGCATTCTTATACACTAATGATCAAGCACAGAAAGACAAATAAAGAAACTGATCCCATTCACAATTGCACCAAGAAGCATAAAATACATAGGAATAAACCTAACCAAAGATGTAAAAGATCTGTATGCTGAAAACTATAGAAAGCTTATGAAGGAAATTGAAGAAGATATAAAGAAATGGAAAAACATTCCGTGCTCATGGATTGGAAGCATAAATATTGTTAAAATGTCAATACTATCCAAAGCTATCTACACATTCAATGCAATCCCAATCAAAATTGCACCAGCATTCTCCTCGAAGCTAGAACAAGCAATCCTAAAATTCATATGGAACCACAAAAGGCCCCAAATAGCCAAAGTAATTTTGAAGAAGAAGACCAAAGCAGGAGGCATCCCAATCCCAGACTTTAGCCTCTACTACAAAGCTGTAATCATCAAGACAGCATGGTAGTGGCACAAAAATAGACACATACACCAATGGAGTAGAATAGAAACCCCAGAACTAGACCCACAAAAGTATGGCCAACTAATCTTTGACAAAGCAAGAAAGAATATCCAATGGAAAAAAGACAGTCTCTTTAACAAATGCTTGCTGGGAGAACTGGACAGCAACATGCAGAAGGTGGAAACTAGACCAGTTTCTTACATCATTCACAAAAATAAACTCAAAATGGATAAAGGACCTGAATGTGAGACAGGAAACCATCAAAACCCTAGAGGAGAAAGCAGGAAAAGACCTCTATGACCTCAGCCACAGCAATTTCTTACTTGACACATCCCCAAGGGCAAGGGAATTAAAAGCAAAATGAACTATTGGGACCTTATGAAGATAAAAACTTCTGCACTGCCAAGGAAACAATCAACAAAACTAAAAGGCAACCAACGTAATGGGAAAAGATATTTGCAAGTGACATATCGGACAAAGGGCTAGTCTCCAAAATCTACAAAGAGCTCACCAAACTCCACACCCGAAAAACAAATAACCCAGTGAAGAAATGGGCAGAAAACATGAATAGACATTTCTCTGAAGAAGACATCCAGATGACCAACAGGCACATGAAAAGATGCTCAACATCGCTCCTCATCAGGGAAATACAAATCAAAACCACATTGAAATATCATCTCATGCCAGTCAGAGTGGCCAAAATGAACAAATCAGGAGACTATAGATGCTGGCGAGGATGTGGAGAAACGGGAACCCTCTTGCACTGTTCGTGGGAATGCAAACTGGTACAGCTGCTCTGGAAAACAGTGTGGAGGTTCCTCAAAAAATTAAAAATAGACCTACCCTATGAACCAGCAGTAGCACTGCTAGGAATTTACCCAAGGATCCAGGAGTGATGATGCATAGGGGCACTTGTACCCCAATGTTTATAGCAGCACTCTCAACAATAGCCAAATTATGGAAAGAGCCTAAATGTCCATCAACTGACAAATGAATAAAGAAATTGTGATTTATATACACAATGGAATACTACGTGGCAATGAGAAAGAATGAAATATGGCCCTTTGTAGCAACATGGCTGGAACTGGAGAGTGTTATGTTAAGTGAAATAAGTCATACAGAGAAAGACAGATACCATATGTTTTCATTCTTCTGTGGATCATGAGAAACTTAACAGAAGTCCATGGGGGAGGGGAAGAAAAAAAAAGAGGTTAGAGAGGGAGAGAGCCAAAGCATAAGAGACTCTTAAAAACTGAGAAAAAACTGAGGGTTGATGGGGGGTGGGAGGGAGGGGAGGGTGGGTGATGGGTAATGAGGAGGGCACCTTTTGGGATGAGCACTGGGTGTTGTATGGAAACCAATTTGACAATAAATTTCATATTAAAAATAATAAAAAAAACAATTGCATCAAAAAATAATAAAATTCCTGGGAACAAATTTAACCAAGGAGGCAAAAGACCTATACTCCAAAAAGCATCAGACATTGTTGAAAGAAATTGAAGACAACACAAATGGAAAGCTATACCATGCTCATGGATTGGAAGAATACTGTTAAAATGTCTATACTACCCAAAGCACACTATAGATTCAATGCAATCCTTATCAAATTACCAATAGCATTTTTCACAAAACTAAAACAAATAATCCTAAAATCTGTACGGAACCACAGAAGACTTCAAATAGCCAAAGAAATCTTGAGAAGGAAGAAAAAAATCTGGTGGTATCCCAATTCCAGATTTCAAGATATACTACAAAGTGTTAGTAATTAAAACAGTATGGTACTGGCACAAAAATATATACATACATCAATGGACAGGATAGAGAGCCCAAAAATAAACCCATACATATATGGTCAAGTAATCTACAACAAAGCAGGCAAAAATACACAATGATGAAAAGACAGTCTTTTCAATAAAAGACTGTGGAATTTAAGAAATAAAACAAATGTGATATCATGGCCTGTGAAATAGACCCCTATGTCAGGCTCTGTGCTGACAGCATGGCACCTGCTTGGGATTGCCTCTCTCTTTCCCTCTCTCTCTCTCTCTCTCTGCCTCTCCTTGCTCATGATCTCTTTTGTTCTCTCACAAAATAAATAAACACTAAACAAAGAAATAAAACAAATGAACAAACAAAAAAAACAAAAAAGACTTAAATACAGAGAACAAACTGGTGGTTGCTAGAGGGGAAGTTGGTGGGGAAATGAGCAAAATAGAGAAATAGTACTAACAGGTACAAATTTCTATTTATAAAATAAATAAGTCGGGGTGCCTCAGTGGTTTAGCAGGTTAAGCCTCCGACTCTTGATTTAGGTTCAGGTCATGATCTCATGGTTCATGAGTTCAAGCCCTGTGTCTGGCTCCACACTGACACTGCAGAGCCTGTTGGGATTCTCTCTATCCCTCTCTCTGTGCCCCTCCCTCGCTCAGTCTCTCAAAAATAAATAAATAAACATTTAAAATAAATAAATAAGTCATGGGGCGCCTGGGTGGCTCAGTCGGTTAAGTGTCCGACTTCAGCTCAGGTCACGATCTCGCAGTCTGTGAGTTCGAGCCCCACGTCGGGCTCTGGGCTGATGGCTCAGAGCTCGGAGCCTGCTTCCGATTCTGTGTCTCCCTCTCTCTCTCTGCCCCTCCCCCGTTCATGCTCTGTCTCTCTCTGTCTCAAAAATAAATAAATGTTAAAAAAATTTAAAAAAAAAAATAAATAAATAAATAAATAAATAAGTCATGGAGATGAGAAGTACAACATAGGAAATATAATCAATAATATTGGAATAACTTTGTATGGTAACAGATGACTATACTTATGATGAGCGCTGAGTAATGTATAGAACTATTGAATCAATATATTGTACACCTAAAACTAATATAACATTGTATGTCAATTATACTTCAGTAATTAAACAAGAGAATTTTCTCCTTAAATAAATAATAATAATAACTTACATGATGTTCTGTCTGAAAAAATATTTCGAGGCAATAAGTACCTATAAGCATAACATGCATAATAGTCCATTTTTCCCACTAATAATTTAACACAGTGATTAAAAGTATAGGCTCTAGAGTTTAACCCGCTAACATCTACTGAGGACCTACTAAGTGCCAAATCTATCCATCTTCACAATAATCCTTTGAAGTAAAGTGTTATTTAGCACCATTTTTTAGATGAAGAAAAAACAAGGCCGAGAACTTGAATTATGTACAGCTAGTGAGAACCTGATGGCAAAGCCCAAGTGGCGCTACTCTAGGTGCTCCTAGAAGGAGTCTAATCTACCCAGAGTCATGTTATGAAATTAGCCACAGGGATCTGGTAGAAGGGGAGTGTTGTCTTCAATTCTTGTCAACGCTGTCAGAGCAAAATCTTGTTTTCAGTTCATTCAATGATTTCAGTAATTTTGACACCAAGGAGTCCAGAGAATTCAGACACCTTTGCCAGAGTTTTTCAGACTATTTAAATGTTCAAACTACCCAAAGGAATTGACAGATTCAATGCAATTTCTATCAAAATCCCAATGGCATTTTTTACAGAAATAGAAAAAACAATCCCAAAATTCATATGGAACCACAAAAGACCACAAATAGCCAAAAGAAGTTTGGGAAATAAAAACAATTTTAAATAGCAACCTCAAAGAGACTTAAGATATTGAATCCCTAAAACAAGGACAAAGTGCTACGACAAGGGACCAATTAGAGAAAAGGTTTGTATAAACTTAAAATGTTATTTCCAAAATAAAACCTTGTGACAAGATTGAGCATAAAGCTGAGGAAATTTCCCAGAAAATAGAATGAAGAGAAAAAGAGGTGGGAAATCTGAGCAAAAAGATAAGAGACATAGAGGATCAACACAAAATTCTAAATTTGATTAACAGGAATTTCAGAAAAGAGAATTGAGAGAGGAGAGTGAAAGAAATGATCAGAACAAATAATACAAGGTAATTTTATGAGTTTTGTGAAGAACAGTTTCCATATCAAAGGGGCCTTCTTCAGTGTCAAGTGCAATGAATCAAAAACACTCCACAGCAGGCCACGTCATTGCAAAATTCCAGAATGCCAAAAATCAAGAGAAGTTGCTAAATGCTTCCAAAGAGAAAAAACTAGTCATCTACAAAGGTACAAGAACCAGACTGACATTATATTTTTCATCAGCAACATCAGATGCTAGAAGACAACTGAGCCATGCCTCTAAATTCTGACCAAAAAGTACTTTCAAATGAGAATTCTGCATCTACAAAGTTATCAATCAAGTGTAAGAATTAGAATAAAACATGTTCACACATTCAAAATTCAGAGTTTATCTCTCACACATTCTTTCTTAAGAAGTTAGTTGAGAAGCTGTTCCATCAAGAAAAAGTAGTAAGCCAAAAAGAAAAAAAAAAGACATTGAGGTCCAAGATCCAGTGGCTCTCTACTCAAGGACTGAAATGAAGAGACCGCTTTTCTTTAGAACTAGGGAGCCAAGTGGAGGGCTCCAGGAACGAGGTATCCACAGAAGACAACAGGCATCAAGATATCTTATACTATCCTTAAGAGGTGCCTGGGTGGCTCAGTAGGTTAAGTGTCCAACTTTTAATTTTGGCTCAGGTATGATCTCATAGGGTTGTGGGATCAAGCTCCATGTCAGACTCTGCACTGACAGCACAGAGTCTGCCTGGGACATCTCTCTCTGCCCCTCTACCCTGTTTGCATGCTCTCTCTCTCCCTGTCTCAAAATAAATAAATAAACATTTAAGAAAATAGAGATGTTATACTGTAAAAACAGGAACAACCTAAGGAGATGATAAAAGCAGGAAACACCTGGGAATTAGGAGAGCAACTGAGGTAGCAATAACTTAAGTGATACAATGCCCACAGACTCTTCTGGGAAGAACTACTTAAGGATGTAATATATTCAGGCAAGAAATAAACAAAATAAAATCTTATAAGTAGAGATTTATTGGCTAGTGTTCTTTGGTAAAATTGGCTAGTGTTCCAGGCAGTAAATCAATGTAAATATAGAACTAAAATCAAGCAAGACATTGAGGTTACAGGGACTTCCCACATTGTCAATGTGGTAAGTAGCAAAACTACATTCCTCAGCCTGCCCTACAGATAGCAGATGGCTGGGGCAGGTAATGAAATAAAAATGGCACTTTAGCCTTCTAAAAGAGTCTTTTTGGGGGCACCTGGCTGGCTCACTCAGTAGAATATGCGACTCTTGATCTCAGGGTCATGAGTTTGAGCCCCACATTGGGGTTACTTAAAAAAATTAAGACTATGAAATAAAGTATATCTATATATTTTTAAAGTCTTTTTCACCTTCTTCCCCCTTCTTCCTGTTTCTTGCCTGGAGTATAGACACAAGGACTAGAACACCAGCAGCCACATTATAACCTTGAAAATGAAAATCACACACTAAACATGGTAAAACAGAACACAGGAATGTTAGGGAGTTCCTAATAAGTTCATGGAGCCCTGACCATGTCCTGACTTACCTCCAGTCTTTCTGTAGGTGTGAGACTAAACCCATACATGTTTAAGTCACTAGAGTCAGGTCTCTAGTAACTGGCAAACGCAATTTCTAACCAATTACTAGAACATGAAATAAATGTTACAAACCTTGACTTTGTGATTATTGTTATATTAAACAGAACTTGTAAGGGGAGAGGGAAAAACATAAGTGTGATTTCCTCACCTTTCATAGTAGAGAGTCAATCAATATAATTAAAATTGAAACAATAAGGATATAAATAACAACCTCTTGATTTTTTTTTCATCAATTTTTCCCTCAATCTTACAGGATCTATTAGAAACTGATATGCCTTGTGGTGAATAAATATTTTTCCAAAGTGTATAGTTTCTCCAGTTCGACCTCATTTTCATTTTATTCCATTAATTTCTAGTAACAGTACGTTGAGTAATCTTGATAAAAAATGTGTAATATGATTCAATTTTTTTAAAAAAATGATTCTGTACATCTATCATCTGTCTGCAGTGGGATATCTAGAATGCTGTTAACCTCACATTAATGGTGATTGTATCAGGGTGGTGGGGATTGGGGTGGTTGTAGCTCTCAACATTTTACTTTGAATGGCTTGAATTTTTTAATAATGAGGATGTATCAATTTTAGAAGAACAATAAGGTCATTTTGGAATGATATTGGATTCAAAGGTCTCCAAAAATCTCTAAGCTCTATAAGTCTATGATGTAATATTTTATGAAGCAAATATAGAGCTATAATTCAATGATAAAAGCCTCTACATTTTTTTAAAAAATTATGCCTCACTTTATCTTCTAGCCTCCTATGATAACTGATCTTTGTCTAGGTCCAAGACCTATTAGAAATACACTAGATAGGGGTGTCTGAGTAGCTCAGTCGGTTAAGCATCCAACTCTTGATTTCAGCTCAGGTCATGATCTCATGGTTCGTGAGATCAAGCTCTGAATCGCGCTCCACACTGACAGCACAGAGCCTGCTTGGGATTCTCTCTCTCTCTCTCTCTCTCTCTCTCTGTTTCTCTCTCTGTTTCTCTCTCTCTCTGTTTCTCCCTCTCTCTCTCCCTCCCTCCCTCTCTAAAAAATAAGCTTTTTTAAAAAGTGTTTAAGAAACCACTAGATGACCTCAAGCAATTAACCTTAGAAGGCAGTATGTTCTCATCTCAACTAAAAACAATTTCTTGAATACAAATGAAAATTTTAAAACAGGAAGCAAAGATCCAATCCAAGAACAACGAAGAAACATTACTTACACATAAAGCCGTTCTAATATTTAATTGTATGACAGTAAACTGTCTACCTAGAGAGGTTGTAAATATAACTTACATTGGCATCCTTTCTTCAAAACAAGGAATCAAAATATACTATCTGGTAGGAACACCCACTATTCCCCTAATCTCCCAGCTCTTTCATACATCTGTGCCTTTATACACACCCTAATGCCTTCTCCTTCATCTATAATTTGGATAAATGCCATTCACCTGGCAAAATTCAGTCTTTCCTACAACTACAAGCCTATAGCACTTGGCATATACTGTTATAACAGTTTGCAGGGCCACAGTGTATAATTGTATAGTTTGTGCACTGCACAAAGGTACCCAGATAACGGAGTAAGTGGGAGCTGAAATTCATCTTGAGTTCAGCTGCCAAGCCAGGCTGTACCTGTCTAGAAGAAGTCTTTTTTATTAAATTTGCACAAGGTGCCTTATAGGTTCACATTGACTCTTACAATTATTAGGTTGAAATCAAAGTTTACCCATCTATTGTACCCATCAAGGACCCTGCATAAAGTAGTAATTTAATGTTTGCTTAATGGATCCTGAATAAATATAAGATATAAACAGTTCCCTTAATCTCTTAACATCACAGTGAAAATAAGTGTCAGGCATTTTTCTCTTCTTTTATTTAACTTGAAAAAATATTTTTTTAAGTTCTACAGAAAAAAAAAGGAAGGATATAAAACTAAAATTTCATGAGTAGCAACTGTATGTCAGGAGCTTCACATGTATTATCTCATTTTCTTTTCCCAATAACCCTACCCATTAAGTCTCATTCAGAGTGATAACCAAAATATTTAACACCCAGTACAACATGGGCATCCATCCATCAGAGTGGACAATGACCCAATCAGAACAGAGCCCAGCTGCAAACAGCTGCTCCACTCATGCTGGTAAGTATCAGTCCTGAGTATATCATATCATCCTATTACAGATGGGCAAATTAATGCTCAGAGAGGTTAGATAATGTGTCGAGCTCACATAGCTAGTAAGTGGACAAGCTAGGACTAGACCCTGGATGAGTCTGATTCCTGAAACCAGTGCTCTTTCCATGATACCATGATGCTTCTCCCTGGTCTCTAAAGCCCAGCAGGAGTGTGGGAAGTTGGGTCTGAGTTTCCTGATGTTTAATCCAATGTCTATTCACTAGACTATTTACTTCTCCAAAAAGGAATAACCATTGTTTACAACTCTAAAGTAATGACCCTCATTCCACAAGTCACACACAACAAATAGTCACATTGCCTTAGAGTCATACTTCGTATCTTAATAAATCTGAGTGAGACATTTTTATTACTTTATATATTGAAGGGGTTAGTAAAAGGAGACAATTCTTGAATAATGCTCCTGGCTCACTTTGCATTTTTAAAAGTCTGTATTCTTTAAATTTGAACTACATAATGCAGTTCCTTTCAGTAAATACACTTCAACTACTGAAGAATATACCAAATGTAATTTTGTTCTGTGACAGTTAAGGGCAATACTTTTGTATATTACACAGTTTAGTACCAATTGATGAATTCTAGCTTGTTTTAAGACCTCATATGTTCTATGAACATATGTTCATTTATGGATCTTGTTATTTACTCAATCCTTGGATCAGCCATTGCATAGCACTATGGCCAGACACTATATACATCATGCCAAATCCCTACTGAGAGTGAAAACATTCAATAATGTTTGGTTTCCTTTCAGGTTGTTTTCCATTACAGCCTTGTAGGAGATTTTAATAAATTTGTTGCTACTATGAAATCAGTTCTTCTCTGTTAAGGAAAGGGGATTTCCCCCCTTAGGTCAGTTTTACTAGAATATAATACTAACTTAGAGGCAATCACCTCATTCTGATTTGTGACCAAAATGAATTTTCCTGGCATTAAAAGAATAAACCTAAAGAAAGATTATCACTTTAAAAATGCTTTTTTAAAGACTTGATTTCTTCTTTTTTACAGAAATAATTGGTGAATGTCTAAAAAATGCAAAATTTATACAAAGACACATTGAAATTGCTTTAGAAGAAATCAACCCAACTACAAAATATGTTATTTACAACTATACTTACATAAGTAAACATAGAAAATATTGTACATATGCCTTCTGTAATATGGGTTTGGAATCCTCTTTCCACATAAGCCACAGGAGTGGTATTCAACATATTTAACAATCACTATGGCAAAGACATCAGCCAATCAAAATAGAAGCCAACCTTAACCCTGGAGCATAAGCCTGAGTCCTCATACCACAAATTCACTTTTAGTTGCTAGGTAGTAAGAAGACCTTGGGGTTTCCAGGGAGAGATCAAGTCAGCTGGGGTGAGGGAGGCACTCAAGAGGCTCAGGAAGGAACTATTTACCAATCACTAAGAGGTATTCAATATTTTAAATATATATATATATATATACACACACACATATGTATGTATATATATATTAATGTTTATTCATTTCTGAGAGAGAGAGAGAGAGAGAGAGAGAGAGAGAGCATGAGCAGGGGAGAAGAAGAGAAAGAGGGAGACACAGAATCTGAAGCAGGCTCCAGGCTCTGAGCTGTCAGCACAGAGCCCGACACAGGGCTCAAACTCACAAGCATGAGATCAAGACCTGAGCTGAAGCTGGACACTTAACCAACTGAGCCACACAGGTGCCCCTTCAATATTTTAATAACAAGTACAGTGGTACTGGCTATTAGATAATTAACATTAGTATGTTATAATGAATATTCTATTTTATTAAATATTACTATATTATTTACAAAATAATAAGTATGGTAGGTACCATCTGAAAACTAATCCTGCCAGTCAAGATGCTATACTTAAAATGTCCGTCAGTGCCTGGCATACCCCAAGCCCTTTGTTTAACCACCCTACCCTTAACCCCTGCTGTCCAGGCAGCCATGTTATATACTATATTACTCAGACATTCACTGGCCACAGCCACCAGGACTGGCCATAGCCAATGGGACTCAGTATGGGCTCACAAGCCAAGGGCTGAAATCCAAAGGCCAGCTAGGAACACTTTCTGGCCTAACACAAAAAGATAACCTGACCAACCAATCAGATTCCTAGTCTTAGGATTTGGCGTTAGGAAACACAAAAAAGTACGCAAGGGGCAGTTAGTCCTTTCCTGGGGGGAAATTAGAATGGAAAAGATGATAACAAAGTTATCACTAAATACACAGAAGAAGGGGTCAACTAGGGTTGAACACAAGTGGCAGCAGTTAATCACAGAAGAGAGTATGGACATCACAATCAGCACATAAAGAAGGATGGCAATCCAGGTGCCAACAGGGACAAACACAGTGAGACCTGAGGGGTTCCCACAGAATAGAAAACCCAGAAATAAACCCACAACTAACTATATGGTCAATTAATCTTCAACAAAGCAGGAAAGAATATCCAATCGGAAAAAGACAGTGTCTTCAACAAATGGAGTTGGGAAAACAGACAACAACATGCAAAAGAAAGAAACTGGACCACTTTCTTACATACATCATACACAAAAATAAGTTCAAAATGGATGAAAGACCTAAATGTGAGACCTGAAGCCATAAAAATCCTAGAAGAGAGCACAGGCAATACCTTCTTTGACATCAGTCATATCAACTTTTTTCTAGATAGATCTCCTGAGGCAAGGGAAACAAAAGCAAAAATAAACTATTGGAACTATTGGAAGGTAAAAAGCTTCTTTCTGCACAGCAAAGGAAATAATCAACAAAACTAAAAGGCAACTAACTGAATGGGAGAAGATATCTGCAAATGACATATCTGATAAAAGGTTAGTACCCAAAATATATAAAGAACTTATAAAACTCAGCAGCCAAAAACAATCTAAATGGGCAGAAGACATGAACAGACATTTCTCCAAAGAAGACATCCAAATGGCCAACAGACACATGAAAGGATGCTCAACATCACTCATCATCAGGGAAATGCAAGTCAAAACTACAATGAGCTATCACCTCACACCTGTCAGAAGAGCTAAAATCAACAATACAAGAAACGACAGGTGTTGGTGAGGCTATAGAGAAAGGAGAACCTTCCTACACTGTTGGTGGGAATGCAAACTGGTGTAGCCACTCTGGAAAACAGTATGGAGGTTCCTCAAAAAGTTAAAAATATAACTACCCTACAGTCCATCAATATCAGTATTGGGTATTTATGCAAAGAATACAAAAATACTAATTCAAATGGACACATGCACCCTCATGTTTATAACATTATTTACAATAGCAAAGATATGGAAGCAGCCTAAGTGTCCATCGATTGATGAATGGATAAAGAATATGTGGTATAGGGGCACCTGGGTGGCTCAGTTGGCTGCGTGTCTGACTTTTGATTTTGGCTTAGGTCATGATCCCAGGGTCGCAGGATCCAGCCCCACATTAGGCTCAGCATTGAGCATGGAGCCTGTTTGGGATCCTCTCTCTCCCTCTGCCCTTCTCCCCCATTCATGCTCTCTCTCTCAAATAAAGAAAGAGTATGATACACACACACACACACAATGGATTATTCAGCCACAAAAAAAGAATGAAATCTTGGGATTTGCAATGACACCGATGGAGCTAGAGAGTATTATGCTAAGCGAAATAAGTCAGAGAAAAAAAAATACCAATTCATTTCATTCATATGTGGAATTTAAGAAATAAAACAAATGAGCAAAGGGAAAAAGAGAAAGAGTGAGAAACCAAGAGAAAGGCTCTTAACTATAGAGAACAAACTGATGCTTACCAGACGGTAGGGTGAGGGAGCTGATGGGGATTAAGGGGTGCACTTGTCCTGATGAGCACCAGGTGAGGTATGAAGTGTTGAATCACTATATTGTACACCTGAAACTAATTTAACAGTACATGATAACTAGAATTAAAATAAAAACCTAAAAAAAAAAACTTAAAAAGCCAAAAAAAAATTTTAGGGATCCCAGTAACACAACTGACAGATAAACTAGAGAAATTCTCCTGGCTTGAAACTACCAACAAAACCTCACTTCTTTTTTTAATGTTCATTTATTTATTTATTTGTGGGGGGAGGGGCAGAGAGACAGGGAGAGAGAGAATCCCAAGCAGGCTCCACGCTGTCAGCATGGAGCCCAACACAGGGTTCCATCCCACGAACCATGAAATCATGACCTGAGCCAAGATCAAGAGTCCAGTGCCTAACCAACTGAGCCACCCAGGCACCCCAAAACCCCACTTCTACATGACCACCAAAGGCCTGATTCAAGCACCCTAGAACAGGGGTTTTTAAAGTGTGATTCCTGGACCAGCAGCATCTACATCACCAGGGAACCTGTTAGAATGGAAATTCCCACTGAAGGCCAAACTCTGGAGGTGGATCTCAGCACTCTGTTTTGTTTTTTTTGTTTTTTTTTTTTTCTTTTGAGAGAGAGAGAGAGAATGTGAGAGAGCATGAGTGAGCAAGCATGAGCAGGAGACAGGCAGAGAGAGAGGGAGAGAGGGAATCCCAAGCAGGCTCCTTGCTGTCAGCACAGAACCGATGCTGGGCTCTATTCCACAAACCATGAGATCATGACCTGAGCTGAAATCAAGAGCCGGAAGCTCAACTGACTGAAGCCCCCCAGGCGCCCAGCAGTCGTGTTTAATAAGCCCCCCAGGTGATTCCAATCCAAGCTCAGGTTTGAGAAGTAAACCCTCAAAGCTGCCTTGCCCAGCATGCCAGTATTACCTGGAAGTGGACTGCCACTGCCCTTAGAACACGTCAGGGGTAAGTCCTCCCAGAGGCAGATTCTCCAGTTGGTCAGATTTGCTGACCAAGGAATTGACTTCTGTGCAATAACGTATGCCTACTGATTCCAGTATATAATTCACCATACCCAAGCAGCTGCAGGATGCAATATATACTCTGAATAAACAACCATAGGTAGGCCCAGGACTTGAAGATTTGAAGATGCCACCTAGAAATTATCAACACTGGGTCCAATAAGCAGCTTTTATTGAGATCTTTCCACATCTAGATAAAACTGGCTTGTCTTCCTCCTGCAAGTGGAGGGAGCCGGTGTTTGTGGCTGAAGCCTAATAGGTAGATTGTTTCAGGCAAAAACAACTTTGGTGCAGGATACAGGAGAAAGATTAGTATACATTGGGCAAGAACCAGACTACAGGGAGGTATCAATCACTACCTGCTTACAACCTCTGCTGCTCATGCTGCCAAGTTTCATATCACATGACCTTGCCCGGTAGCCACAGGGTGTATGCCTGACCCAGTTGCAGCCAAGTCAGTCAAACCATTTACCTACAATGTGACCTGATGCAGAAGATGATCTATGTCCCTGTGATTCTCCCACTCAAAAAATCTGAGGACTGTAGCAGTTAGAAATGACAGCTAATGCTTACCAAAAATGCCCTGGAGAAGAGAAGGATCTATGAAGGATCATGGCAAGGCAAAGTAACAACAAAAGCAGAATGCATTGAACAGCATGAGGTTCCAAGAAATAAAATCAGTAGGCCATCCATTAAGGCTATAGAGAAGCAGAGATACTGAGATAGAATGACAATGACAAGGACATTGAGAGACATCATGTGGTCCTAAAGAGAGACCGAAAGTAAAACTGCCTGGATTCCTGCTGGCTTACAATACTCACCTTTGCATATTTAGGTATCAGAGTGAGTTACTAGAATGCCTGAGAAGGGGGCCATTTAAATTTGTTTTGGTGTAAGAGCAGGTGAGGGTGATTAGCAAGTTGAGAGAGACAGATGCACTGTAATGAGAGAGACAAAGAAAACAACAGAGAAATACAGGTCAAAGGAGACAGAGAAAGTCCTACTGATGCAAAGCTTGAAGGGCATTCTGTCAGACAAGTGGTCACGGCTACAACCCCTTCTCCCAGAAGTTTACCCTAAAGTCCAGTGAAATGAAGAACAAAGGAATAAATGAATGCACAAATTAATAAATAATAAATACATTTTAAATACATGAAATTAATGACATTTGTCAGGATGGACAGAGGTGACTCTGGTCAAGGCCCTGTGGCAGAATAGAGCAAGGGAGCTTCTGAGATCAAATCACTATGAGAGTAGAAAGAGATGGCACTAGTGAGCCAGCCCTTGCTCACAGCCAGGTAGTCAAAGAGGAACAGGACTGAATCTGAGGGGTGCCAAACCCAGCAACCAATTGCACCTCGGTTCTTCTGGTGTCCTTAAGAAAAGTTAATGTTTCTAAAGAGTTCAGGTGTTTGAATTCCAGATCAGTTTTTGCGAGAGCACCTTGGCCCAGGGGTGGCCTGGGTGGGATCTCACTAAGGGGCCAGGGAAGTGACTCGAGTGGGAGTGTTCTGCACTAAACATATCAACTCTGTCATGATGAGTGACAGCGCACAGTCCAACACAGCAATGGCAACAGGGGAAATCAAAGGATCAAAAACCTTGCCAACTTCAGTAGCAGTGAAAGTGACATAAAAGCCTGTCCTGAAGCAAACAGTTTAGAAAAACCAAGGTAGAAGTCTCCACCCTCAAAGGGCTTGTCTGAGTTCAGACCCAGTGCCAAGAGAAGACTAGCAGGACCAAGCCCTGAACCCAGATAAACATACAGGACCTTGGGGGCATTCCCAGACACACAGAACATTTTGCTCTTACTGCCTATTTTGACCCTGCCATCTTAACCCCAGAAACATTTTTGTTCTGTGTTTTGCTCTCTCCTCGACACAGAGTGGAGTCACTCAGGTTAGAAGAATTCAACCTTGGTAGGAGTTTAATGCCTCTACTTCAACTTATAAGAAATTCCTTTGAATGTATAAATAGGGACTTGACATCTTGAAAGCAACTGAGCCCATGAGGAAAGACACTGTATGCTGATATCCCCAGTTATACAGCTGGCATATGTTGCATTAAGTCCTCTTCTCAGAGTACTCTTGTTTTACCAGTTTATAACAATGATAACCTGAAGTGTGGTGCCTGGGGGCAGAAAAAAAAGGCATCTCCTGAAATCCAAAAGCTGGCCTGATGGTCACAGCTAGGTCGTGTTATTCTCCTACTGGACATTAACAATTTCACATATCAACCCCAAAAAATGTTACTCTGAGAACATGAAAGTGTGCGACTAAACAAAGCCACTTCATAATTTTGTCCTAAGCCCAAAGTCAAGGTCACTGTGCCCCCAACAAACTACCAAACACTGCTGCTCCCTCTCAGCTAAAATGAGTAATCGCTATTTCTTTACCAATTATAGCTTTTCTATCTCTAACCTGCCCTCTCTATAGATTTTACTGAGAAACCCAGTTATAGAATCATCCCTGATTTCTGACAGCATCCAGTCTAGAAGGAACCCTCATTTCCTTAGACCCTCCCTCAATCACCTAACCAAAGCTCAAATCCTATAATAGGTTCTTTCTACTATCCTCTCAATGTGAGACCCCATGGTTCCCCGTGGTTTGTGTTCTCTCCCCTACAGCAAGTAATAAGCCCAACTTGTCCAACTACAGGTGTGTTCCTGGTAGACTTTAGCTGAAGATCACTGGCATGCCCCTAAAATGTATTATTTTAATTGATTAATTTTGTCTTTATTGTTATGTGTGTGTGTGTGTGTGTGTGTGTGTGTGTGTCATTAAATGTTGGAGGACATAAACTTTCAGTATCATATTGATGATTTCTGGGGGTGGTAATAGGGTTTTACATGTTGAGCATACAATAGCTGCAAAGAGGTTAAGGAGAACAGGTAAATAGCTATATTATATTAAGAGAAACTGCCTAGTTAGGTTATATAATGGTAAGTAACATTAATTATTAAACCACTTGAGTGCATTTTAATGGAAATTTGGTGCTGTTTTAACAAAATTGGTGTCAATTTGGGGGCTCAGGGATGCGTGACATTTTCTCCCATTTAAAGTAATGGTAATTGCAACTTTGACTTAGGAGGATTTGCACTAAAGGAGATTGCCAGAAACAAATGACAAGAGGAAAGATTATAAGTATGGATGTGCAAGACCACAGATTCATTCTGAAGAATGGGAAAATTCTGGAACATCTGAGGGGAGTTGCTCATAATTTCCTTATGGAATCACCAAGAAATTACTATCAATTTCCAAGTCATAAAAATATAGCAAGTAGAACTAATCAACACAAATAAAATGGTCAATGTCTAAAACTGCACATAGTAAAATTTATTAGAAACAAAAAAACAAAAAATACATGTCATTTGTAACATTGGAAACATGGTGAAACTGCACATGATAAAATTTGTTATTGACCATAATTTTAAAAATCACACGTTCTTGAAAAATTTAGATTTATAAAATTTGACCCAGGGAAACTATACCTTGATGAAAATAACATCCACAAATATGAAAAATAATTTATTGATAAGTTAAAATGAAACTAATCAATCCCAATGAAAATATGTTCAGAATAAAAATACAAATGGAAAAAAATGGAATTGTTCTACCTTGCAATTTAGAAAACTCATCAAGGATTTTAGTTAGCGTAAGGGAATTTATTTCAAATATTTGCTCAATAAAAAATCATCAATACTGGGGTATTAGTTAGGATACAGTTCCATATACCAATAACAACAAAATTTAAGACAGGGGCTTAAACAGATGAAAAACCATTTCTCTCCCAAGATAAAGAAGTCTAGAAGTGGGGGCACCTCAGGGCTAGAAGGCAGTTCCATGGTCATCAGAGACCCAGGCTCTTCTATCCAGCTACTACATCATCCTTGATGTGCATCCATTTAATTCAAGATGATTGCTTGAACTCCAGCCATCAAGTCCACATTCCAACCAGAAGGAAAGAAGAAAGGATGAAGAAAACTTTTAAAGACACTTTCCAGAAGTTGCAATGTCACTTCTGTTTACATCTCACTGGCCAAAACTTAGTACAGGTCCATACCTTGCTACAAAGGAAGCTGGGTAATAATAGTCTTTTAAGCCAAGTGGCAGTGTGGAAAACTGAAAATAAATGTTCTTACTAAGCAAGAAGTAGAAGATGTGTACTGGGATGCAATTAGGAGTGTCTGTCCCTGTTAGCATAATTGTGATATACATGCTTATACTCGGAAACAGGGAGTCCAAATATTCTTGGAGCCAAAATAGATGGGGGATCCAAACTCCTAGATCAAAAATACTACTAGGTCAAAATGGTAGCCAAAAATAAAATACTTTGTACCCCTCACAAATATATCAGGAAGGAAGTCTCTAAGTGATAGACTCTGAACTTTCCACTGAGCTATGCCCATGGGGGCTCAAATGTTATAATTTGGGATACTGCTAGAGGACTATTATTCACACACTAACTATAAATCGGGACACCTCAACAGAAAGAGCCTGTGCTAGATTCCCCTCCACACTCATCTTGTACCCAGTCCTTTTGCAATGTAACACTGCAGCATCTCCCATCTAGAACTGGAGTCAATTTATCTACCCCTTGAATCTGATATGGCCTTGTGATTTGCTTGAAGTTGTGTGAAATCCAAGCCTGGGCCTCAAGAGACCTTGCAAGCTTTCGCTCTTCCTTTTGGAACCCTGCCAAGTTACCATGTGAACATGCCCAAGCTAACCCACTGGATGATAACAGATACATGGCTGAGGTACCCCCACTGACCAAGCCAACAATCAGTCAACCACCACAACCAGAGTCACCTAACTGACCAGTAGTTGACCAAAGACATGTGAGTGAGCCCAGTCAAGACCAAAAGAACTGCCTATCTGAGCCCAACCCAAATTGCCAACCCACAGAATTGCAAATTAAATAAATGGTTGTGTTGGGGTGCCTGGCTGGGTCAGTCGGTACAGCATGAGACTTCTTGACCTCAGGGTTGTAAGTTTGAGCCCCACATCAGATGTGGAGATTACTTAAAAACATATAAAAAAATAAATGGCTGTTTTAAGCTACCAAATGTTAGAGTGGTTTGTTATGCAATAAAAGCTAACTGATGCAGGGGCGCCTGGGTGGCGCAGTCGGTTAAGCGTCCGACTTCAGCCAGGTCACGATCTCGCGGTCCGTGAGTTCGAGCCCCGTGTCAGGCTCTGGGCTGATGGCTCAGAGCCTGGAGCCTGTTTCCAATTCTGTGTCTCCCTCTCTCTCTGCCCCTCCCCCATTCATGCTCTGTCTCTCTCTGTCCCAAAAATAAATAAACATTAAAAAAAAATTAAAAAAAAAAAGCTAACTGATGCAGAACCTAAATAAAACAAAACCAAACCAAGCTTAGTTGTCTTCAAAGCCTGAAGCTGACAATTCTGAATACAATTCCAAATGTTTCCTTCAGTATATTAAGTCCAAACTCTACATCCTGGGAGACACAATCACTTTTACAGTTCTACGAGGTTTGAGCAGTGTAGCAACTCCAGCACCGACCTAGCACTCTGGAAGATCTCCACATAAGGAAAATTATGGCATGCAAATTATTCACACATAGTTTACATTGCTGTTTAAAAAAAAACCCTACAAAATAAAAACAAATGTTTTAAAAACATGGGCATGCATATTCAAATTTTAGCAGTAGATGTGCATTTATAATAGCATATGAAAAGCATCACTTTTTCTCCTACTATCATTACTAGGCAACCATTGCCATATCGCAGAAGAGAAAACTCAAAATGCTGTAACACTGTTGTATAATAAACCATTGTTCACTGATAAACTTAGTCTCACCAATAATCACAAAATATGATAGATAATAAAAAATCCCGCATAGATGATACGATTCTCATTAGAAGTTACCAAGTTTGTATTCTATAATGGTACCTCTTGTGACACCTCTTCTATTAGTCAATGTTCCTGCCATGTATGATCATGTAATCAACCACAAGCTGTAGGAACTGACCTGGCTACAGAAGCTGAACACTGAAGCAGTGTATGCATAGTGTCCATACTGGCCCCTAGAGGCAGCGATGGGTTCAAGGCTCTTCTGTGGTCCTCCCCCTATCCTCCTACACAAGTAGTGGAGGAGTCTGAACTGATGGGTAAGATTCCCAAACACTTCTTGAACCACAGTTTCTAAGTGGGTAGAGCTGTAGAAATCTAAACAATCCCATATGGATAGCCTCTTTCTGGATTCATTCATTCCCTCTGGAGTTGGTAGTTTCGAGTTTTTTTCTCATTGGAATGGCAAATTCTGAGTTGATTTCGGCCTAAGGGAAATGCTAAACCATTCATCTGGCTTTGGTTCTGAGTTCCAGGCAGCCTCTACCTTAAACCTCCTTATGCTCAAGCCCAACTCAGTAGCATGCTAAACTGGAGTTTGGAACCAATGTCCCAGTTTATAAGATGCTACTTAGCTTTCTTTTACCACTCTTTTATGCACATGTATCCCTTGTGGAACACATAGAGGTGGTAAGGCCAAGGCAGAATTAAGTATTCCTGAGTCCCCAGGCCTATTAGCATCATAATTCTACCCCTTAATAGATTTATAATAGATTTATAATAATCTCACCTTCACCCCTAACACTGGCATGATCTCAGCAGACAGAGCAAATATATGCCCCAGGGAACTGACATTTGGAGAGCAAAGTCCCAAGAAAGAGATTGAGTTTCAGTCCTCCAACTTGAAGCAGTGCTTCTGTACGCCCAGAATATAATCTCCCACGTGTAACAGGCAGGTGTTAGTATTGATGCAAATATTCATTTTAGGAGGTAGGGCAGACTTCAAACTGCAGGAGCAGCAAAGGTCCAGCACATGACCTAAGTCTTCCTAAAATAAGCAGTGTGACATATTTGGCCTACTGGATTGTTAGATCCAAAGAGTCACATGGCCAAGTAGATGGCAGGCCCAAACTCTTAATTCTCTTAATGTTGTTTTAAACTACATCCAGGGATAAAGAGAGAACAATGGTGGGATGAAATTCTGGGGTGTCATATGCCTTCTCTAAAGTTTTCTGAGTCCCTTGTCCGTCATACGTTCTCATGTTGACTCTGATTTGGGCATTATCTAAATCCTAATCTATGAATTTGTGGAAAAAATATAAAGGGATAGAGTAACAGAAATAACCCTTAGTGATTGGCAAGGCCTAATTGGGAGAAAATACATTCCTTGCAATGGCTTTCCTGATCAGGTATCTTCAGTGAGCACTGACCAAATGTCTAATCATGGTTGTGAACTTCAGAGGCTTCAGAGCATGGATGCAATCACTGCATGTAGAGTTCACTAATAAAAAAGGAATTGAGGGCTTTATTGCACAGGGAAAGTAGACTCTTTGAGGTGGAGAGGAAAATTTAATAAAGAAAAAGCAAATCCAAAAGTCAAAAAGACATTAAGTAATGCCTATACCCAGAATGGCTTGGCTTTGAGAACTGGGTTCACCTGGAAATAGTGGAAGGCTATTAGTCAGCAGGTAGAATGATTACAGGATATTTTAAAACTTTTGTCCAGGAGATACTTTGAGCTTTTGTTGTGATGGGAGAAAAGTTAGAGAAGAATTAGGAAATAAAGAAAGAGAATAAAGTTTGACATCTTAGAAGCCAGGATAGATGTATGAAAGAAAAAGATATACCCAGACCTAACTGCAATCCTCCCTCATGAAGGTAAGGGAGGCTGTCTACCTACCTGTACGCAGTATAGCTAACACATATGGAGAAACAATAGATGGAATACTCTTGGCGATCAGAAGAAAATGGGTAAATTATATTTCATCAATGCTCTCATATGGCCAGTACAAAAACTAAATGGCATTTGGGAGACTTATACTCAATTCTGGGAGAGAACTGAATAAGGTATCTATCAATCCCAACTGATGATGATAATGGTCACACACCAAATATTCTAGAAAAGATAAGACCTGGTGCAAAGATCTTTACTGTCTTAGATATAACAAATGGGCTTTGGTCTTTACCACCAAATGAGGTATATTAGTTCAAAGCTGTATTCATGATGGGAGGTAGACAACTGCACATACATGGTACTCACCATCAACCTTCCATAGATAAATGGGGACTCTCAAAAATAGACCACAAAATTTGGTAGTCCTATACGGACAAATACTAATAGCTATCTCATGGGGAAAAGATCAGAAATTAACCAAGCATGTCTCGGCCTTCAATGGAAATATATAGCTTGAATCTGATTACAGTGGCCTAGATGAAAGTTTCCCTAGTGGGAAAGCAATGTATCAGGAAATGGACAAATCATCAGGTCACAGATGTAAAAGCCTGGTGATACCACAGCACAGTTATATGCCACACCACAGTGATAAAGGCCTACACTTGGCCCAGTTATCTCGTGAACCACTGCTACAGGCAAGAGGCACCAACCAGCACGGACACCACTTATAGAGACAATAGCCTGGGCACTAGCTTTGGCCTTACAAAAACTTTGTAACCTTTTAACCTCTGCCGAATAAGAAATCCCAACGCCACAGCTACTGGTTATATGAGAAAGTTTCATTTGTTTATGGAGAGAAATCAGAACCTAGCACTTTGTACCAGTGCAGAATATCCTGATCCAAGCACATCATCTGCTAAGTGTCCATAGAGGAGTAGACCTAAGAACAGGTCAGTGATATACTATCCAATCAATATTCTCCTTGAACACTCTACACCTTTTAATGAAATAACTAAGGGCTAAGAAGAACTATGTATACAAGGGGAGTGTCTTAATTGGGGTTTCCTCAGAAGCAGACCCTGGGATGATTCTCAGGCAAGTAGTATTACCGACAAGTTGACTCCAGAAAATACCCAGAGAGGAACAAGTGATACAGGGAAAGAAACAAAGTCAATAAAAAGTGTGTCATCAACACAACTACTACTTTGAATGACTGGAGCTTAATTCTTTGAGTAAACTCCAGGGAACCATATAGAAAAGACCCAACCTGATTCCTTGTTTGCAGAATGTGCAAAGAGGGAAGTGGATAGAAGAACAGGGACCCTGAGAAAGACCTCACTCAAGGGGTGAGAGAGTTTGGGTACTTATACACCAACCCCAATTAGTTTTTGGTTAAGAGGCACTCAGAGGTGTTAACTTTCTAGTTCTTCCAGCCTATCATGCAAAGGGTAGAAAAGCCTTCCAAAACTTCTGATAAAGTCCTCAGACAAAGCCCTTAGACAAAGAGCGGCAGTTAGAAATCAGCTGGAGCACACAGAAATAAGGCTGAGGGATAGGGGACAGAACAGATGGCATTAGCTATATATATTTGAACCACAGGAAAATCTTACCCCTTGTCAATTGGGGAGGGTAGCTTGGACAGACTAAATGAAGGAGACATGGAACAGAATTCTGATAGAAGTTTGAAATTTGATGACAACTAGAGGATTTCAAGAGTTAAGAATAGCTAGAGAGAAAACAACGTGGACACCAGCACCATCATGGGACTTGAAACTGGCAGGGGAATCTGAAATAGCTGCATTGGCTACTGCACCACAGAGGAGGAACAATAACCTACAGTGGGGACCTTGGCCAGTAATTGGGAAATAATAGCATTTTATTTTGGTGACAGTAGACAGCTCCACCAGTTGAGCAGAGGCTTTTCAAACCAAACACCCTGCAACTAAGATAGCTGCAATAACTTCTCTTAACTGCAAGGTCTCAGACAATACACCAAATGTGGGCACAGGTTTCATGGGAGAATTGTGTAATGCAACAAGTATCCAGGTTTTCCATATAGCATAACCACTCATAGGCCAGGGAAAAAGGAGCTGTGCAATAAAGAATGAGATACAAATGGCTATTATTACAATGAGAGATTACTGAGCTCACTGCCTTCTTTTGATTCTAAGGAAATTAGTGCCTGAGTATCCAGTGGATCAAGACAGATGCTTTCCAAGTGCCTCTTTGGGAGCCCAAGGATTATTGGTAAACCCATTCACCTCTTGTCTTCTACAGAGGTCTTGAGTGAATAAAACCACTCAGGGTCCCTGTTCTTCTATCTACTTCCCTCCTTGCACATTCTGCAAACAAGGAATCAGGTTGGGTCAGATTCCCATACAACCGATTGGACCATTTTTGCTGGTGAGCTGGATCATTGTGCATTTATACAATTGTATTCAAGAATACAGCATGCTCTTCTGCTTCCTCTGGCCTCCAAGTAGCTGGTAAACTTATTGTCCTGCTTTATCTCTCCAACAGGGCAGCCAAGCCTAAGGCTACTACCCCATCAGTCTCAGCCCCTTGTTAGAAATGGGATTTCTTTCTTAGAACTTTTGAATTTTCTATCATACCTTAATTTCTCTGTGTAAAACTGACAATAAGAGAGGTTTCAAATAGAGACTTGGGCATTTTGTATCTCCAACATTGTATTATTTGGACTATGCTATCATCTGGGGTTCACTGCATGGGCCTCCTTGGTAGGCTATGTGCAACAACAATGCTGTACACAAAATAAGATGAATACAGTAGGTGGTGATTTTTTCACTGAATATATAGTGTGGCCTTTAAGTTAAAGTCCTGAATAAAACCATTTCACAAGTTTCTGAGGATGACATCAGAGGTATTCAGTGAACATTTTGGAGAGCTGAATTTCACTTCTCTTTGGTCCAAAAAAGTTTCATAAGAGCCATGATATGGATCAGGAAAATGGCCCCATGAAAAGGTTCCAGGAACTTACCTGCAGATTTTCTCCCCTAAAGCAGATAGTCACATACAGCTTAACTATTAACCCCTCTGGGTTAACAGAAAGAACAAGCAGAGATTGTTAAAGTTCCATGAAAGAAGTTTAAAGATCCTAATTGTACTTGCATGCACCCTGCATCTTAATTCCTAAGAAATGCTGAACTGATTGATCAGAGTCCAGGACCCTCACTGTTTTTCAGTGCACAAAACTTGGGGGTTTCAAAAAAACCCTCTCGGGTATCATTTTCTCTAGCTCAGGTAATACAGCATTTAATCTCACTGGTGTACAAAATTCCAAGATTTTATTTTGGGCTTAAGAGCTCTGGATTGAAGTCTGAAGCAAAAGCACCAGCTATTGAAGAATTACCTTGCTTACCTTTGCCTCCTTTGTGAATCTTACAGAAAGGGTAGTTAAGTGGGACAGATTTGGGGATCTCTCGGTCCCTTGACCTAATATCACCCTAACCTCATAATAGCACCTTCATTTCACCCCAATCTCCAACAGAGTACAAGACTCTAAGTCCTAACAATAGAAACAGTAAAAGGAACCCAATCAGGAGCATGGCAGGAAGAAATATGAAATCTAGACAATGAATGAAGACTTGGAAGAGTCCAGCAGACACTGGTTTGTCCTTCTAGATCTATTCCTATGTTTCAGAATGCCTACAAGAAGACTGAGGGTGTAAAAGATGCTGACTTGCATGCACGGCTACCCAAGTTTTGCTGGTGATACATTAAATAGATTCTGATAGGAAATGCAAAAGATCTTGGTGGGGGGTGGGAGGGTGGGGAACAACTCTTTAGTGATCCAAGCCTTGTTTGGTAATGAAAATCACTGTCCTGCATTCCCCAACTTTGCTTATTTGCTGTGTGTTTCACACTAGATCCCAATTCATTTTCCCTGTTCCCCTGACAACCTGACCTCCATCCTGATTAATCACAAACCAACAGTTTCATGTGAAAGACACAGGTTGTTTCCTGAGCCAACAGGCCCCGTGGCAGAGGCAGTAATGTTAAACACTCCATTTGTTCCCCTACATTTGCCAGCCCTCTTTCAGATACACAGGACCATGTGACTACTTTGGGACAATAAAATATAAGTGGGTGTGACATGTGTCACCTCTGAGCCTATGTAATGACGAACCTACATGAGACTCTTCAGCTTCTCTTTCTCCTACAGTAGCAGCTGAAAAGGCCACATGTCCCAGATTGTACTGCCACAATACTAAACACTGGAGCCTCAGTCAGTCTGGAAGCTTAAGTGACTGTGTGAAACAGATCCCCTCCCATTCTCATATCCTTCTGACCTGCATGGAATCTGTAGTGTGAGCAAGAAATAAACTCTTGGTGTATAAAAACTCTGATACTTTGAGATTGTTTGTTTTCTGAGCCTAACTGTAGTCCTATGGATGCCAGCCCCCATTCTTCTACATGCATAGCACTTATTTCGTAACCTTAACTTAGTTGTTAATAACTCTACATGTTATACCCAGACTCCTCTGAACTGGCTCTATGGGACAGAAGATCATGCACAAGTCAGCAAACAAAGCTTTAACTTTCAACCAAATACATAGTAGAGTGAGCAAAACAATTCAATAAACACAACTATTTTTCTACTGCACAAAAAACAGGAAATAATTAAATTTCTTATAGACATTTCTTTATTATATTTTCCCACTTGAATATTTAGAGAATAATTTAAATGTAATGCATACTGACAGCAAGCACAGTATCAAATATTAGTTTTTTTTTAATATTTTTCTGTTCTCACCCTTTATTCCTTTAGGAAAAAAATATTTAGATGACCTCAAAAGAAACAATTATTATGCTAATCACAGTATGCAGTAACACATACAAGCCCATACTCAATAGAAAAGAAAGCAACAAAGAAGTGAAAAAGTCTTTCTCCTCAAATCATTTTAATTCATTTTTCCACAGCCATATAAATTTAAAGTATGAAACAACAATAATACAGCTATAGAATCTAGGTTCTCTTTCAAAGCAGCGGCATATAAAACATAGAAAAGCTAAAACCTCAGCACAAGCTTCAAAAGAACAAGGACTGAGAGGATTTTGATGAAGACATGAAATGCACAAAATACAGTACACAAAAATACTAGAATGCATAAAATATAAAGCTACACATTTCAGGTAGAAAGCATTGTAAAATATATAAAATATGCAAGAAATCAAAACCAAAGAGATTTTTCTTAGAGTACCATGAATACACTGGAACTGGCAATTAGCATTTGAAGATGGGAACAAGAAAATAGCAGTTTCCCATTTAAAACTTTATTTCTAGGCTTTAGGATTTCACCTTCTTGACATCCTTCTTTCCAGAGCTCTCAGTAGCTGACTCTGCTTTTCTTTTCTGTGACTAAAATGGAAACAGATTTAATGTTCTGCTCCAATATGCACATTTTTAAATGGCCCAACAATGTTAAATCTAGGATGTAAATGCATCAAAAAAAAATTTTAACATGAATATTCACTTAAATGTTATACTCACAGTTAATGTTCTATATAGCCCAACAAAATATATAACCCAATGTAAAATAACCTTCAAAGACTTTTTTTTTAAAAAGACATAAAATACCCATCAAAAATAGTCAGCAAATGTCTACTTACACAGGGTACCATAAATGTACTCTCATGTTAAAGAACTACTTAATACTTAAAGTTTTCTAGGCAAATGCTATTTATTTTTAAAACCTTATGATAGATGTTAAAGCACCATATTTCATATATTCTATGATGCGCATTTCTTTTTCACTTTAGCATCTCTGAAATCAGGATGCATCTTAAAATTGATGACAAATGAGTTAGTTGGCAGCAGTTTCACTTAGCAATACAGAAAATGATGCTGTTTCTTACAATAGGAAGCATCTTAGACTTGATGAAATATGGTAGTTTACTTAACCACACTCAAATACTATGATCTATTAAAGAATATTTCAAATTGTAGCTACACAAGGCGACCTGACTGGATTAAAACCAAGTCATCTTATTATTCAGCAATTTATTTGTTACCAAGTAGACGAAGTAAAGCTTTGCTGTCTGCTCCAAGTCTCATTTGTACTCATAGTTCCACAAAGATCAGAAAACTTATTTGATCAAATCAGAACTCCAAGTTTCAACCTCAGCCCCATCCCATCCCACCCCACCCCTCTCCTACTCCCCCACGACAACTTGACTCTCCATTCAAAGGATTTTACTTGCATTATACTTCTGCTTAAAGTCATGAGGAATTTTTTAAAATATTGAGCCCTCTTACTAGGGAGTTCCTAACCATATGTTCTACAAACAAATAAGGAATGCGGTTGTAGTGTATTCTTTTTCTGTCAAAAACAAATTAGCACTTCATAAAAACAGTTTTTATAATAGGTATCACGTGGCATTAAACATAATATAGGCATTTTAATTATGTAAAAAAAGTGAGATCTACCTAAAAGTTAGGAAAATGCTGAAAATTTTACCATTGGAGTTTTAGTTGCCCGTTTCTTCTTTTCTGCTCTCTCTCTTTCCTCAATTTCCATATTTTCTTTCTCAATCAATGAAATGAGAGTATTACAGCGTCTCTGGAATTCCTAAACCAAATAGTAACAGACTTTTAATTTCTGCAACTCCAGCATAATCTTTAAAAAGTTGTATGGGGCGCCTGGGTGGCGCAGTCGGTTAAGCGTCCGACTTCAGCCAGGTCACGATCTCACGGTCCCTGAGTTCGAGCCCCGCGTCAGGCGCTGGGCTGATGGCTCAGAGCCTGGAGCCTGTTTCCGATTCTGTGTCTCCCTCTCTCTCTGCCCCTCCCCCGTTCATGCTCTGTCTCTCTCTGTCCCAAAAATAAATAAACGTTGGAAAAAAAATTAAAAAAAAAAGTTGTAATTATTTATTGTATCATTTCTGTGGTACAGGATTTCTAAAGTTGATTTACTTCAGAACAATATTCATACAGGATATTAATGGATTCCACCAAAAATATATGGAGGGGGTAAATGTCATCCAGTGGGGTGAATGGGTAAACCAACTGTGGTCCATCCATTCAATGAAATACTATTCAGCTATAGGAAGGAAAGAACTATTGGTACACAACAACCTGGATGAACCAAAAGTGAATTACACGGAGTGAAAACAGCCAATCTCAAACAATTATTTACCATATTCTATTTACAGTACATTCTTGAAATAACAAAAGTTTAGAAATGGAGAACTTATCAGTGGTGGCCAGGAGGTAGGAAAGGGGGGGAGAATGTGTGTGACTATAAAAAGCTAGCATAAGGGAGTCTTGTGGTACTGATTATACACACCTACAAGTGATGAAACTGCAATGAACCACACACATACACACATACACACACACACACACACACACACACACACACACACACACACAAGTGCATGTATAACCAATGAAATCCGAATAAGCTGTATGGATTATACTACTACGGATTTTCTGATTTGACATTGTAGTATAGCTATGCCAAGATGTTACCATTGGGGAAAACTTGGTGAAGGGTGAATGGGACCTTCCTGTACATTTCTTTATAACTTCCTGTGAATCGTTTCAAAATAAAAAGTCAACAAAAATCACAGAAACAAAAAAGGGGGGAAGTCCTATTGCCAAAATAAGTTTTGGAAGTATTCAGGCTACAGATGTACAACAGATTTCTTTCTACATACAGGGCTTCTCAGTTCCTGATGAGCACTCTCAAGCACTAGGTGGGAGATGTAGGATGCAAGCAGTTCTCAAAGCTATTCAACCAACAGAAATCTCTTCTCACAGGACATCTTGTAGGATCAGAGTCCTGAGGAGCACATCTCAGGAAACACTGCTGTATTTGTTAATGCAGAGAAAACAATAGCTGAAAAGATTTTGCCTTAACCTTGCCACTACCTATATTTCACTGCCAGCAAATCAATGCATCCAAACCATAAATAGTGCTTATAAATGTATGGTGAGCATTAAACATATGATTCATTAATATGGATACTCACATATATTAACCCTGCATACACAGCTGTATTTAATGGTAAATCATAGATAAATAACATTTTAAGGTACAATTCCTTTTCTGTATTAGCAACAGGGTATGATACATACAACATAGCTAAACACACAAATGAAAATGTAGGTTTACTGGCAATTAAGAATCCCCAACAGGTGGCTCAGTCAGTTAAGTGTCTGACTTTGGTTCAGGTCATGAGTTCAAGCCCCACATCAGACTCTGTGCTGACAGCTTGGAGCCTGGAGCCTGCTTTGGATTCTGTGTCTCCCTCTCTCTCTGCCCCTCCCCTGCTCGCTCACTCGCTCTCTCTCTCTCAAAAATAAATAAACATTAAAAATTTTTGAAAAAGAACCCCCAACAAAAATATGGTCAAAGTACAAGAATAGAAAACTCATAAAAAATTAAAATGTCCACATATTTACAAAATTTTCACTGAAACTAATGATCAAAACCATTATTACACTATATGTTAACTTGGAGTTAAAGAAAATTAAATAAATAAACTAAATAAACTAATGATCAAAGAAATGCAAAGTGAAACAAAGCCATCTTTATCAAATTACCAATGATATGTGCATGCATGTGTATGTGGTGTACATATCCAGTATTGGCAATAAGATGGGGATATGCGAACGTTCATTCACTGATGATGGCATGCCAATTTTAATACCTGTTATGGACTGAATTGTATTCCCCCCAAATTCATACATTGAAACTTAACACCCCCACAATGTGACTACTGTTTGAAGATAAAGCCTTTAAGGAGTTAATTAAGTTAAATGAGATCATAAGGAGCGGGGCCCTAATCTGACAGGACTGGTCATCTTATAAGAAGAGGAAGAAACACCCAGAGATACCTCTCTCTACACTCTTACAGACAAATGGCCATGTGAGAACACAGCAAGAAGACACTATCTATAAGCCAGGCAGAAAGACCTCACCAGAAGCAAACCCTGCTGACACTTTGATCTTGGACTTCCAGTCTCCAAAACTGTGAAAAACTTCTGTTTAAGCCACCCCATTTGCGGTATTCTGTTATGGCATCCCAAGCAGACTAATACTCATATACTACGTTCATGGCGACTGGCTGGCTCAGTCAGTGGAACACATGACTCTTGATCTCGGGGTTGTGGGTTTGAGCTCCACTGGGTATAGAGATTAATTAAAAATAAAGTTTTTAAAATAATATATACTACACCTTCCTAGAAGGCAATTTGGGAGTATCAATGAAGCATCTTAAAAATCTCCTACCTTTTGAGCTAACAATTCCATTCCTAGAAACTTAATGTAAGAAAATAAGAGATGTATACAAAAACTTACAAAAGAATATTTTGAGAAGTTATTATTTTTTTAGCATGGAAATACTGAGAACGAAATTTGTGATCATTTAAAAATGGAATACACAGACAAATCTTACTATATACATATCTACAGAATTATAGCGGAGAGATTACTAACTACAGCATTACCAGTTAGCAGCAACTACCTCTAAAAGTAGGACTAATGCTAACTTTTTTATTTTCATGTTTATACTAGTCTGTATTTTCCAAATTTTCTGCAATGAATGTGTAACTCTTGGGCAATCTATAACATTTTTAAGAAATGGCAAGTGACTTTTTAATACACTTTTACTTTTCCAAATAAAAGCCAGAAAATGACATACAACATAGGAAATGATACACACAGAAATATTATTGACTATCCAAGCATTTTCTACTCTCTAAAAATTCAAGCCCAAAAGGAGGCAGAAAGCCAAAGGCAGTGTAACCGAAAAACAAATCCTCTTATTGTTTTTAAAATATTACTATTTAAAAAAATATGTATATTACTATGTATTAAAAATAACCTTACAGAACACTGTACATTCACGTTTCTTCTGCATCCTCAATTATACAAGGTTAAATAATTTAGGAAAAATAGCATCCTTACTTACCAAAATAATACTGATGTTTTTAATATGCAGACCAAATATTCTCCATACCTTCATTCAATAACACACATACAAACTAAACAGCATGTTATTCAATTTATCTATTATAAAAAGGGCTAAGTTGACCCTGATGAGATTTGATTGTTGGTTTCTAGGGAGACTAGATAGAGTCTTTATGTGAAGCTGATTCTTGAATCATTAAGCTATACCCTCTGGCTGTTATTATTCTCAATAAGTAATAGCAGCCAGTGACTGAAGATATCTGTAAGATACATGTTCATGGTTCATATGGGTGATTCAGGGGAACTAATACTTTTGAGACTGTGTCATATGCTGGGAAGGAGAACTTCTCCAAATGATTATAAATAGACTGTATAATAAGTTCTCACCTTTATTCCTTTTAACCTGTCACTACTCCAGACACAGAAAAATACCCTCTCTAGAGAACAGCACCAAGGAGTGGGAGAGTATGGATATTACCTTCCTAGCATAGGTAATGTCACTTCCTCTATAGATATCAACCCCATTTTTTATTCACATGCTTAAACACTGCCTAACTAAACAGATGGTATCATAAACAGAACACTAGCTGAAACCAGAAATTACAAGGCAAAAGGCCAGATTACCAATAAAACAGTGATTCACTTTTTGAATAACTAAGTGACTATGAAAAATTTCATGACATCTAAAGCACCTTCATCTTACATAATTTCTCCTTTCACATTCATATTCTCCTAAATTCTTGCACCTCTTTATATTCCTATTTTCCTGGGGTTACAGGGAGTGTTTTGTGTGGTCTCAAAAGGTTTCCACAAACTCTGCAGTCTAATTATCTTTTTCACCATTTCCAAATGCAGGATTAGGAATGAAGTTGGAGGGAGAAAAACAGCACATAAGAGGAAGAGAGAGAATGCAAAAACAACAAAAAACAAAAAAGAATACAAAAATGACAAATGGAAAACTGGTCTGCAGTGTGAATAGTGGTGGCGAAAGGAAAAAAAGTATTGTGTTCATACATGTGTGGGAGATGCTATAGTTTTAAAAAGTTAAGCCAAGCTCTTCTCAGAGCGTTTAGTACCCTAATGTAGATTGGAAGTGTCAAGGATGAGATTCAGTATCAGCATTTCCTAAATCTATTTGAACACAGAACCTTTGTTCTACATGTCACAGATTTGCATATCCTAGAACAATGTTTGGTAGAAACCAAGGTGGGAGATGCTGTGCAGGTTAAGATAGATGAGGCTAAGTTTGGATCAAAGTACAAAGAACCTAGACACTACCAGTGGAGAACTGAAGAATTTTACTTAATTTAGCTGACAAAAAGATTTCATTAATGGATTTCTATGCAGAAGCAGTGATGTACTCAAAGGTGTATTTTGTACTGGGAAATCTTCCCTTGATACAGATTCTCGGTTGTGTGAGTTCATAAAATTACAGACTCTCAAGATTAGAAAACTTTAAAAATCATTCAAGATGATGCTGAATCCTTTCTACTAGGTCCTTGCTAGTTAGTTGTCTGACCCGTCTGAATTCTTCCAATGATGGGAATACCAATAGACTACCTCCCAAGGTTTTCTATTCCACCTTTAGACAAATTAAAAATGTTCCATAATGCAATGCTACCTTATATTTCCAACAACTGGTTCTAGGTCTAATTCTTATACTCACAGAGAACAAGCTGATTCCCTCTTCTGGATGACAATCCTTTAAATATTACAGGAAGTTCCCATGCCTCCATCACAAACACCTCCCAAACACCTCTCTTTTGAGCTAAATAGCCTCTCCCTTTACCTATCCTTCATTTAACCTGATTCACTTAACCTTCATTTACCCACATTCTTTTAACCAGAGCTCAGCACGTCTTCTCTGTGAAGAGCCAAACAATAGTTTCAGCTTTGCAGACCACACAGTCTCTGTCACAACTACTCAGCTCTACCACTGCAGCATGAAAGCAGCTATAGACAATACATAAATGAATGAGTATGGCTGTGTTCCAATAAAACCTTACTTACAGATACTAGAATTTGAATTTTGTAAAATTTTCACATTTCACAAAATAGCTTTTTAATTTTCTTCCAACCATTTGAAAATCTAAAAATAATTCTTGGCTTGCAGGCCAATACAAAAAAGGTTGGTGGGGGGCAGGCTGTAGTCTGCCAACCCGTTTTAAACTATAGTCTTTAGATTTACTTTAAACAAATTGTGGTGCTTTGGTTTTTCCATACCTTCTTAATGGTTTGTGATTCTATTCAATGCAAAGTCACCCATGTTTCAACTTTTGAAATACTTTTCAAAAGTACTATTCAACTTTTGAATACTAGGATATGTATCTCTACTTTTATTTAATAAATGATGAAATATTTGCAATAAGCAGTGCTGCCCTTTACTGTGTGGTGAATATCAATCACACCAGGCACCAAGTTCAACTATCCTTTGCCCCAATACTCAGCTTCAAAGCATCAATTCAAAAGGCACAGAAGGCATCAATAGACTTGAAGTGACTTATTGAAAGAGATTAAAGAGGCTCCATGTTACACTTCCTATGTACTAAAATCCTAGACACTAAGCCTGCCTAAGTCTGAATGACAGAAGGTCTGTGCTTGTTATAGTTCAAAGTCAAAAGCAGGTGAATGAACAAGGGAAAAAAAATAAATTGCACTTCACATTTGCACCTCTAAATTTGTAGGTAGTTCTAAAAAGTCAGAATTTTCTTCTACAATTCTTAGTAAAACAAAATTGGTATTTTTCTGCTTTGCTCTTTTATTACCTCCCCATACTTTCCTTCTAGAATCAATACCTTTAACTATACATTCTCTGGTATATTTTCCAGGTTGTCACTTTTGAACATTTATCATACTTAAAAATAATGCAACAGCATTCTATATTAGAATCTCAGGGTCCAAGCATATTGGCAGTTAAATGGGAGTTAATATTCTAATAAATATATCATATATGTCTCAAACAAGTATCAAAAGTTATGATACTTTTACATAACTGCTGCCATTTAAACATCATTATTTATAAAATGTTTTTGTCACTTCCTCACAAGATAACACAGAAGTATAAATTCATAAAATGGACCCCTGTTAGTGCATTTACTGTATTTCAGATTGCTAGAATAGTTCAGTCTTAAATCAAACACTGTATTTGCTAATAAAGCACATGATATTTATACCAGGCTTTTCAAACTTACAAAAAAATAAAAAATTCAGGTATGACAGTCAAATAAAGTCTCTCATTAGAAAAAGGTAGACAAAAAGAAAAGAACTCAGAGTCATTCCTACATTTCTTTACTTTCTATCCAAATCTGATCCAACTATAGGAGACTATGAGACAGAAGCCAACTAAAGTACAAATGTTCCATGCCCATTTATTCACTGAATGCCGACTTTGTGCAAGGTGCTATGCTGGTCCCTTTAGATATAACCAATGCACTTGAGGGTTAAGAGAGCAGCAGTATAAAAAAAAAAGGAATCTAGGTCAGATGGTGATACATTAGCCAAGGGAAGGGGGGAAAAAGGAGGAACAGAGAAAAGACAGAGATAGAAATTTGGTGATAATCAGCCTATATGGTAATTGAGGCAGACATTTGCCCACTTGCACAGAACAGTATTTCTAAAATGTAAATCTGATCACTGTCACTGCCCTATTAAAATCTTTCAATGATTCTTTCCATTTCCTATAGACACGAAGAAGACTTCTATACAGCAGACAAGGCCCTTCACAATTTGGCTGCCAGCTATCTCTTCTTCTCTGAGTACCTCCGTACTTATACTAACCTCCTTGCAATTTCTTCATATGCTGTTTCCACAACCCAGAATGTAGTCCCATGGCCATTTCCTAGTTTTCCTAGACTTGGATCCAAGAAGGACGTCTTCTGTGAAGCCATTCCTCTAACCTAACCCCAAGGCAAAGTTAAGCACTACCTCTCCTGTACATGCCTCTGTATAGACCCTTTTTCAAACTTAAGGCTGAAAAGGGACAATTCAGTCTTTTAAATGCATGAGGAATTATATTCCTATGAGCATAAATATATTTTTTTAATATTTTAATAATTCTACAGTCAAGAAGCATCCATCAGTATATATTACAGTTCACCAACTTTACAAACAGTGTAATTGATATTTTCACATTTCTTTGTAATGCTCCAAAATATCAGTATTAGCTATTATCACACAATTAAGTGCTAATACACAAAATTAAAAAAAAAAAACAAGCAGCACTCTGTAAGAAATTTCCTAGACTATGCTGCATAAGCAACAAACCAAAATGTTATTGCGACTACTGAATTAAGTGGGAAATGTTTTTTTTTTTAATTTTTTTTTTCAACATTTATTTATTTTTGGGACAGAGAGAGACAGAGCATGAACGGGGGAGGGGCAGAGAGAGAGGGAGACACAGAATCGGAAACAGGATCCAGGCTCTGAGCCATCAGCCCAGAGCCCGACACGGGGCTCGAACTCACGGACCGCGAGATCGTGACCTGGCTGAAGTCAGACACTTGACCGACTGCGCCACCCAGGCGCCCCTAAGTGGGAAATGTTTTAATTTGACTTTCATTTTTCTAAAGTATCTATAAAGAAAATCCTTCTCTAACTGGACAGATAATTTATAAAATATCCTGTGCTGAACTAGTAACCCAATTATCATTTACTATCACTGATAAACTTATAAAAAGGGAAGCAAGCTAATAAAAAGCTATAGCAATATTTTTTAGAAAGTATTTTTTCTCCTGCAATTCTAATGAGAGATGTCAATGTCTTAATTTTAAATAAGGAACACTTCCATTAATAACAAAGTTGTGATTTGAAAACAAACAGTAATAACGTGAAGTTTTTATTACACTGTATGCAACAGTGTGTGATTCTTTTTCTCAGATGCTATCAGAAAAATTCATTTAACTACCTAAGGCACGGTAATTGTAAACAACTCATTACTAATACTTTGATTCAGTTCCAAGGTACATGGCCACAGGCAATGCACACACAGCTTCCTGAGGTGGCTGTGAGAGGAAAGAAAACAGCTCCTCAGAGGCTAAAAGGTAAGAATGTTTTTTGACTCAAATTAAGAGTCAAAGCAACTCTGTAAAGGATGCAATAAATAGTTATATCAAGAAATGTTCTTTAGCTCAGAGAGTTAAATTCTGCCTTTTCTTCTTGAAGCCCTTAAAAGGACCTAAGCAGGTCTAAGGAATTACTGGTTGAACTTTGGGTATTTTCCACATGTCCTTTCCAGTAAACTGACTAACGTGGGAGATCTTTTGGACCTCTCAGGTTCCTCTCCAATCTCCCAGTCATGTTAGTCTGTCACTAAATGAATGGAGATAATATCCTGAAACTCATTCCCTAAAAGGAATGGCAAAAAAATTAATAAGCTCATGTTAGTAAACAGATTGGCAAGCATTACATAAAAGGTACTATATAAACACAGAGTATTATCATTTCCTCTTATAATCACTTGGTAAAGGTCCTTTTAACTTTGATCATCTGTGAATGTCCTACAACTAAGACCCCATTATAAGATATTTTTCTTTGAAGGAAATGGTAGGGCAATTCACATGCTCTGAGCTTAAAAAACTAAATTGATCATATCCTTCCTACTTGTTTATGTAGTTCAATAGAGACTGATTGCTTACTTAAAGACCACCAAGTTCTCAGAGAAAGAAATCACTATCTTTTTAGCACACAGAAATAGAACTAAAACTCATTTTCTCTTTTGTATAGCCAGCATTTTTAAATGGAGAAAAGCCTCAAAGAAATCTTCATACTTTAGCTGAAGGCTTTAAAAGTGAAGCATATTTAGAAGTGGAGGTTCATGCCTTTAAGCACTTTAAGACTGTTAGTTAAGTCAGGAGCCATGAATTCAGTACTTTGAGATGTCTGAATAAAATATAACTACCAAGGTTCCCACTTTTTTCCTAAGTATTTCACACTATTTATTGGCATCCCTGGGAAAGAAGAGTCACTTTTAAGCAAAACTCTGTTTTTAAAGATAGCTTCTTTGGTAAGCTAAGTTTAAAGTTTAATCATTAATAAGATTTTAATTTGAACACAGTGACACACTCACATAATCAAACTACATCCTCCGTGTTTCTAAGATAGGATTTTTCAAAGAAACAAATTAATATCGGAAATGAAAACTGCCTCTTTCCAAGGGGAAAGTTCTCTTCCTAGATTGTACATGAGTTTCACTGTATGAGAGCAATTATTTAAAATAAGGAGGGCAAATGGATCATCTATTAATACTCCATTCCTTTAACTCCCTAATAATTGATGTTGCCATGAAATATTCCAAAAACACCTTATGAATATATGCATGTTCTAAAATATATTACTTATACTCTAAATCCAGAAGCATAAGTAAAAATTATCCATTAACTAGGAGGGAAATAAAAAGCAATATGATAGAAAAGTTAAACAAAAAACTCTGGATTAAAATATTTAAATATAAAATAAACTATTATATGTTCTCAAAGATTCTTTAGAAATCATAAACTCCACTTTCCAGAATGACAAAGGTATCTTCATTATTAACAAATAAAATAAAGGTTTCGCTTCATATTCACCTAATGAATTAATATTTGCCCTTTGGAAAATATACATAGGAGATTTAAATCTCTTAGTAAAGAAAGAAGTAAATGCTTTGTAGAAAGAAGATGGAGGAAAACGAGGATCTTTACAAGGGAGTTCAGAGCCATCTAGTGGTTGTTAATAATATACCGGTTTTTTTATTTAGAAAATGAAATAAGGATATGTAGTTCCATAGCCATGTTCATGTATTTCAAATAACATAAGGTTTTTCTTGCACTTGTGAATGTTTCATCCTTTGCTTTAGTTTAATGATTCTAGAGACTTAAAACAGCATCAAACTCTCAACATTTTAAAAAATTAGTAACATATTACTGAAATAATACTCAAAATCCAGCAAATGATCTATCACATAAAAGGGCATTTATGATCTAAAACATGATGCACTGACAAATGCAGGTAGGCATTTGTCTTCTACAAGCTTTTGGTGCTTCTCTACATTAGATCATTACACACATAAAACTCCAAATGGCTAAAATTTTTAAACTCATGGCCTTTGAAAGGAGTTCTCTGCTAAACATGGTAATAGATGCACTGAGTTAGAAGACACCTTAAAAGGCCAACTAGCTCACTGCCAAAGCTTTCAGATAGTCAAAGCAGAATCTCTTTCAAAGCTAACAGAAAAGCTACTCTATACCATTCTTCAATAATCTATTTCAATGATCCAAAGAACCCTGTCAAACAACTCTTTCCTACATCAAACTTCTGGCTTTCATGCTACAAATTAATTCTTATCTTTTTTATTCTTATTTTTTAATTCAATGCTTCCTACTATACCTTATTAACATAAACCTCTTCATATTCTTTTGTGTAAGCAGAGCACTTTAAATTTATGCCTATTGAATGTTATGGTGTGAGACTCAACCTATCCATCATTCCAATTTCTCTAGTTCCTTTTGAATCCTGGCTTGATCCAAAGTATTTGCTAGCTCTCCAGCATTATGTATTTCATAAACTTGATAGATATATTCTAATAGTCCAAGAACACTCTAAATTGATGTTACAGTTTTAAGAAATACTTGACCTTATCTGCCAGAATTAGCGTCTTCAGTGCAGCAACCCAGATTTTTCTTTTTTTTCAGTTCACCTTGAACTTAAAATAAAAAATGAATCAGAGGCACCTGGGTGGCTCAGTCAGTTAAGCATCTGACTTGATTTCAGCTGAAGTCATGATCTCATGGTTTGTGGGTTCGAGCCCCACATTGGGCTCTGCGCCGGCGGTGTAGAGCCTGCTCGGAATTCTGTCTCCCCCTCTCTCTCTGGCCTTCCCAGCCTCTCTCTCAATCTCAAAATAAAAAAATAACCTTTAAAAAAATATGGGGCACCTGGGTGGCCCGGTCGGTTGAGTATCTGACTTCGACTTGGGTCGTGATCCCGTGGTTCATGGGTTCGAGCCCCACATCAGGCTCTGTGCTGGCAGCTCGGAGCGTGGAGCCTGCTTCGGATTCTGTGTCTCCCTCTGTCTCCACCCCATCCCTCTTGTGCTCTCTCTCTTTCAAAAATGAATAAACATTTAAAAAATTTCACAAAAAAATAAAAAAGTAAGGGGCACCTGTGTGGCTCAGTCAGTTAAGCATCTGACTCTTAGCTCATGTCATGATCTCACTGTTTGTGGGTTTGAGCCCCACATCAGGCTCTGCACAGCCAGTGCAGGATTCTGCCTGGGATTCTGTCTCTCCCTCTCTCTGCCCCTTCCCTGATCGCTCTTTCTAAAAATAAATAAATAAACATACATACATACATAAATGAATCAAACAAAACATTAAGCATTGCTTTGCACCCTTATTTCCACTTTTGGCCAAGAAAACATTTATGAAAGATAGCAGCTACTTAAAAATGTCCATTATTTGAACTGTTAGTTTCTGGTGCTTTTAATTTTTAGGCTATCTAAAGGTACTTTTGTCTTAATTACCTCAGCTGACAAAAGACTGACAATGCTAATATTAAAAATGTGTTGCATTTTAAAAACCATTCAATATCAATTTGAACTCTGTTAAGCAGCATTAAAATTTAACAGGCACACAATTTACATTAGGAAGTAACAAAGTAAATTGCATGAAGCTAAAATATCTTTTCTACTTAATTATTCTCTGTCTCATAATATTCTTTTAAAGACTCACTTAGGCAACAATTCCTTCTCATTGAAAATAAATCCTTAAGTTGCTCACACAGTGTGAAGCACCACCTGCCTAATTACAAATAGGGAAGTATACCTTTAAAGTGGACAGCTCTGGTGGTCACCATTTTAACCAAGTGATCAAACTTAGCATCACCAAGAGGGGGACAACCTATGTCATCGTGCCCCCTGACGTGATGCAATAAGTACACATCACTTGTGTCACATTCTTGCCAAAAATGCTTAACCTAAATCTAAAAATGAGCGAGATAAATGTGGAACATTCTATGGGGTGCCTGGGTGGCTCTGTGGGTTAAGCGTCCGACTTTGGTTCAGGTCATGATCTCACAGTTTGTGGGTTGAGCACCGCATCGGGCTCTGTGCTGACATCTCAGAGCCTGGAGAGCCTGCTTCAGATTCTGTATGTCTCTCTCTCTCTCTGCCCCTCCCCTCCTCACACTCTGTCTCAAAAATAAACATTAAAATTTTTTAACAAAAAAAATGTGGGACATTCTAGAAAACAGGAAGTTCAGGTACCTTAAAAAGCCATTTGTCATGAAAAACAAAAAGTTGTAGATTGAAAAAGACTAAAGAGGATCAGCAACAAAATGCAGTATGTGAACCTTGCCTAGATCATCAATTTAAGAAAACAGCTATGAAAGACACTTTGAGAGAAACTGGAAAATTCTGTACATGGGACTGTATACCAGATGACGTTACTGAATCACTGTTCACATTTTCAGGTAGGATAAAGGTATTATGGTTATGTAAGGAAAAGTTCTTATTTCTAGGAGATAAATGTTTAAGTATTTAGAGGTGGACACTCATGATTTTTTCAACTTACTTCCAAATGGCTCAGAAATAATAGAATGTATATTTATGAATATCAGATACAGATACGTATTTCTGAATATAGGTATGTTCCTGTATTTCTGAATACAAAATATAGGCTCTATGTGTACATACAGATTCTATGTATATATGTACAAATGTATATGTGGGTAGGGGGAGAAAGCCAATTTGGCAAAATGTTAACCATTAAAGAATCTAAATGAGGAATATATGACATTTGAAATTTTTCAAGATAAAAAGTTGAAGGAAATAAGAAAAGAATACATACCATGGCAGTTCTAGACTTGATAAACCAGTCAAATCTAAACTGAGGAGCATTCCGTACACACTGTCTTAATTCTTCATACACGTTTTCTCTGTCAAAGCCCATTTTGTGTAACATACAAATCAAGAATCTATCTTCTTCCTCAGTATAGTTCTTTCCTTTGCTGGTTCCATACTGAATACGTAACTGATGAAATGGAGCCTTGTATCTTGCAATCTATAAATTTAAACAAAATAGTGATTTTAACTAAATGTGTAATAAGTCAAAACTAATCACTGTATCAATTAAAACAATCTAATAATAATTTTTAAATTATGAAATAAAGTACTTTGGCATCCAGGGCTTTCTTGATACTGATCCTTCGTTGAATTCTTGCTTCTCCACGTTCAATCTGAGCCATAATTTTCTCAATGTCCTGTAATTCATTGCAACGTTCCCAAAAGACAGCTGAAAAACACAATTATTACTTTTCAATAAATGTACTACCATCTTAAACAAATGAATCCAAGGAACTATAGAATAAAGAATTAACAGGGCATGATGTAGTAAACGTACACTGTTTAAAACTTAAGATTCAGATTCATCTGTATATGTGTATATGTTCAATTATTAAATACCCCTTTTTATTTAAAAGTAAGACCTTGGGGCACCTGCGTAGCTCAGTTAAAGCTTCCGATTTCGGCTCAGGTCATGATCTTGCAAACCAGTCCATGAGTTCAAGCCTTGCGTCGGGCTCTAGGCTGACAGCTCAGAGCCTGGAGCCTGCTTTGGCTTATCTCCCTCTCACTCTGCCCCTCACTGGCTCACGCTCTGTGTCTCTCTCTCAAAAATAAACATTAAAAAATTTAAAACACCTCAACAAGAAGGTTTTAGGTTAATGAATTTCTTTTCATGAAATATTATAGAATTTTTAATTATCAATCTCAAATGACTAGAATTTTTAAAGATACTACAGACACTAATTTAAGCTATGCTTTCATTCAAACATGATATAAAAGGGACCAAACAAAGTGAAACAGGAGAGAGGTAGCCATATAAACTTAGAGAACACAGCTTCCTAGCAAGAAAAAACAAAAACAAAACCCATTATCAACTCAAACTTCTTATGAAGCAGCAATTTATTCCTGAAACTTTTTGTTAAATTTATCTTGAGAGAGAGCAAAAGAGAGTGCATGTGAGAGAGAGAGGGAGAGAGAGATTCCCGAGCAGGTTCCGTGCTGTCAGCACAGAGCCCAATGTAGGGCTCAATCTCATGAACCCAGAGATCATGACCTGAGCTGAAACCAAGAGTAGAACTCTTGAGAGCCACCTAAGCGCCACTCTTACCAAAACTCTTATTTCACTTTTGGAACCACTCACTAAACTTACAATATTTCCAACAACCTGTACCCTGTTTTCTAAACTTACCTGAAATAGTCTTTTCTCTTAAAAACAAAACAAAAAAACACAAAGTCACCCAAATTTTATATATGATCTAAATGATCTGGCTGCATTAGGTCACATCTTATGACTTCAGTGGAGGGTATTTTAATGTTTGTTTGTTTGTTTATGTTATTGAGAGAGAGAGAGAGAGAGAGAGAGAGAGAGAGAGAGAATCCCAACCAGGCCATGTGCTGTCAGTGCAGAGCCCGATGCAGGGTTAAATCCCATGACCATGAGATCATGACCTGAGCCAAAATCAAGAGTTGGATGCTCAACCGACTGAGCCACCCAGGTGCCCCAGTGAAAGGCCTTTTATTTTTTTTTTTTTAATTTTTTTTTCAACGTTTATTTATTTTTGGGACAGAGAGGGACAGAGCATGAACAGGGGAGGGGCAGAGAGAGAGGGAGACACAGAATCAGAAACAGGCTCCAGGCTCTGAGCCATCAGCCCAGAGCCTGATGCGGGGCTCGAACTCACAGACCGCGAGATCGTGACCTGGCTGAAGTCGGACGCTTAACCGACTGCGCCACCCAGGCGTCCTGAAAGGCCTTTTAATGGCATACTCTACATTCTCAAATTTTTCATTTTTAGAGCCTATCACAAAAGGAATGTTAGTGCTCTCTGATTTTTATTTGCGGAAGGGGGGGGGCTTCAATAACAAACATTTATTTCTCACAGTTATGGAGGCTGAGAAGTCCCAAGATCAAGGTGCTGGAAGATTCCAAGTCCAGTGAGAGCCCACACCCTGGTTCATAGATGACGGTCTTCCCAATGTGTCCTCACATGCTGGAAAGGGCAAGGGAGCTCTCTGGGGTCTCTTTTATAAGGGCACTAATCCCATTCGTGAGTACTCCACCCTTATGACCTAATCACCTCCCAACCCTACCTGCTAATACCATCACACTGAGGGTTAGGATCTCAACATCTAAATTTGAGAGGGAAACATTCAACCTATAGCACCCAATCTGAACATTAGTGGGCCATTTTCTTCTTTGCGCTGGACGTTAACCACCCATCTCAGCATCACAAAAGAAACTGTCACTCTCTGGTTTTTATAAGCACCTTTGTTCATTTATTCATTCTCTCTTATTCATTCAGCATACAAATGCCTGCTATGTAGAAGATACGAACAGCCAATTATATACACTTCTTTTATTGCAACCAACTACATGAAACCATTCCGATCTCCCCATCCTGTGACATGGCCCCAGTTTAACTGTGCTGAGCCAGTCCTGCCACCGGGCTTGGTGTCAAATGTGAGAGAACATCTGATACGGTATCTTTCTGAATCACTTCTTTTCTTGCAATTTCATAAACATTGATGCTATTTTGAAGAAAATTCTACTTTGGAAAATCTCTCCGCACAAAATCTCTTATATTCTTTTCATTAGAATGAAAATGCTGTTAGAATTTCTCATCTATTTTTACCCTTTCTAAGCCCCCAAATGCTGTAAACTTATGTGATAAAGCTTACAAGTAATAGTAATGCTATACTGGAATCAAGGAAAAGGAAGTTCATAAATTTGGTATTATATGAAGTAAAAGCTCAGTATAATCAGCCTCTAAATTCCTTGTTCATCACCAGAAACCCTCTCTGATTTCCAAAAGAAAAAGTGACTTTTCTCTTATTAAACCTGAATTTCTTCAAGCACTAACAGTACAGATAAATTAAAAGCTGTTCCTAGGTTATATTAATTTTTGGTATATTTATTAGTATCCTCTCCCAGCTATTTTTCATGGCAAAAACACAGAATTTCAACTGTTAAAGCCACATAGGCTTTGAGGGGTTAGCACAAAAACCTAAACCTACTTTGTAATATTGTTTCTATAAGGGAAAAAAATGGTCTAAATTCTAAATAGCTGATACTCAGACTAAATTTGAAAGTTCAACCTATTTGTAAGTAAGAAAATTCCTGTTCTACATATAGAAAACTTGCTAGAGATAATTACCTATTTTTACTAAGATTTCTTTCAGAAGCCTGAGGTTCCATGTGCTGCGACATGGGCATTCATATTAACTCTATATGCTTCAAGACCAAAGACACAGCTAAGTAAGGGAGAGGATTCCAGAACCAATCAAAAGATTTATTGTAGGGGGGTATCTGGGTGGCTCAGTAGGTTGAGCATTGACTTCGACTCAGGTCTTGATCTTGTAGTTTGTGGGTTCGAGCCGCATGTTGGGCTCTGTGCTGATAGCTCAGAGCCTGGAGCCTGCTTTGCATTCTCTCTCATTCTCTCTCTCTGTCTCTCTCTCTGTCTCTCTCTCTCTCTCTCTCAAAAATGAATAAACATTAAAAATTTTTCTTTTAATTAAAAAAATTTAAAAATTAAAAATAATTCTAGCAGTCTTTTTAGATCTATTCCAGCTTGCCTCAAGTTAATGGAATCCACATGACCTGTCTGGAGCTGATTAGAACTCGAAGGGTGTTTGAGGACCTAAATTCCCTGAGAAGAATCTTCTACTTCAAAGATGTCCTAGAAAGACACAAATTCAATCTTCTGAACCTCAAGTCTCAGATCTGAATTGCCCATAAGAGGATCAAATTCCAGAGATGGGTAAATGGGAAACTCATTTTGTCAATGCTCATTCAACAGCTACCCTTGTTTCGTTAGGACTTTACTTGGCTCGATAAGCTAACTGCTAAGGATAATAGCAGCCTGTTTAGGTAAATCTTATAATCTTATCGTGGAAATACAATTACATTTTATACTGTTACCTACACTTTATGCTTAATAGTTTAAAAGATCTCTGAACAATGATACAATTAAATTGATACTAAAGAAATGAATAGGTTACAATTAAACACTATGTTTAAAGTTATACACAAACCTGAATACTCCATGACCTCTTCAGGTGATTTGCCCTCCACCTCTCGAGCTATATTATCAATGTCATCTCTTCCATACTTCTCATTAGCTTTAATAAACTGGTTAAAATCTCGCTTAGTCCAGTTTGTGAATCCCTGTGAACAAAATATTAAGCATCATCAACAGAGGTTAAATTAGCAAATCCATTTATCCATTTATTATTCTACATGTTTTTTACAATGATACATTAAAAACAGTTTGAAAGACTTAAAATGTTCCTCCTTATAAAATCCCAGGGTATTTTTGGAATCAGAAGTTGAGTGTTATAAAAATAACTGATTTTCTATCATGAAGAGATATACTTCTAAGTACTACAAATGGATATAGTTCCAAGATATTGTGTAGTTTTTAATTCCGTATTTTATAGATGCCTACATTAAAATACAAATGCACTGATATAAAAATGCTAATATAAAAATGAAGTCCTTTATATTTCAGTGCTTCAACAGTTTTTTTTCAGATCTGTTCCCATGTAAATTAAGAAAGGAATGTGGTTGCGTTAAATCCAAAAAACTTAGAGGGAAAAATAAGAATGCATAAAATATTTCATACTCTTTATAGCATTCCAAATTACAGGTGACCCTTGGGTTTGTTTTTTTTGTTTTTTTGTTTTTTTGATGAATACAGTGCAGCACTATAAGTGTATCTTCTCTTCCTTATGATATACTTAATAACATTTTCTCTTCTCTAGCTTACTTTATTGTAAGAATACAGTATGTAATACATGTAACATGAAAAGTATGTGTTAATCTGCTATTTATGTTAGCAGTAAGGCTTCCAGTAAACAGTAGGCTATTAGTAGATAAGCTTTGGGGGAGTCAAAATTACAGGAAATTTTTCAGCTTCATGGGGGGTCAGCATCCCTAACTCCCACATTGTTCAAGGATCAACTGTACTGTGAATAAATAATCTCTATTCAAAATTGTATTCATAAAATAGAATCTGTATAAACAGAATATGACTGGTCCCACTCAATTTCCTTATTAAAAGATTGAACAGTTTAATCACTGTTTTAAATCTCTGGTATTATTAGCATGTCTGTGAAATCACAAAACCAAGAATTTGTTTTCTACTTCTTATTTCCCAACCCATAAAAATGTGATATCCCTGGCAGTTCAAAACTCTATCCCTAGCTTTTAGTTGATGAAGATTTCAGGTGACCCCACATTTTGTTTCTTTGCCATGATTTTTTATTAAGATTAATTATTTAAGGCACCAGAGAAAGATGTTTAAAGATGAATATAACTACTAGGAGGAACAAAAAAAATTGACTTTACTTCTAGTTACAAACTAAAGCAATTTCTCAGTTGATAATGTGTATTCACAATATACTGTACATTCACCATATACTACAAGCCAAGTAGTATTTAAGACCAGAACTTTACTTTTGTGTTCAGGAAATAAATTGTGAAAATACAACATGAATATTTAAATGTTTTATTTTATTCTGTGGTAAGTCCTAATATTCAGCCAAAGCAATTACATTGTCAAACTAAACTTTATGACTTCCAGCCATTTGGCTGCAAAACTTATGATTATACTTTGCAAAAATTCATTCAGTAAAGTTACACATCATAACAAAGATCTATATAATAAGATAAAAATACAAAACTATCTTTCAATAATTAATGTGACCAACTTTCCTAGCACTGTGCTTTGCATATTTTTCAAAAGTACTTGTTGAATAAATAAATCTTGCTAGCAACTTTCTATATACTAAGGTGGTACCATCCAGTACATTTGTTTATTATCTTGCAAGGGTCTTTTACACTGTAACTTTTTTTATCTTCTACAGATTATTTGTGTATTACTTCTATACTCATAAAACTCATTAAACCAACAATGACCATAAAGCATTAATATTTTGTTCAAATGAAAATGTTCCCTATTTAATAACTATTAGCTTTTAATTATACAATAATCACATTACAGGTTCAGAAATCTCTCATTGTTATATGAAAGTCCTTTCCAAGAAAGGATAAAAAGCATTTTGAGAATTACGAAATTATTCTAATAAAATATTAGTAGAGTACAATTTCAGAGGACAGTTCACAAAAATGAAATAAATTTAAACTTTGAAGAATATGCTCATAATTACTGTCTACCAAGCTTCGTATGTGTATTAACTGAGTTTAGTATAATTGCTAAAATATGTCTTCTTAGTAATAACTGACACTTATATTTTGCATTTATGTATTCTCTAGCATTTCCAAATGCATGTATTCTACAAATGGGATAAAAAAAAAGAGGAATATCTGATCTAAATGTATGTTTACAAAATAGCCCTGAGTGTTGCTGATGTGTCTAATCAGCCCATACAATAAAAGGTAAATGTGATCTGTTTTTTTTTTCTTTTTCTACTGGTTAATGAAGAAGCACTTCAGCCACTTAAAATATTTTACTTGTGTGAGAAGTTTTTCTTTTTCTTCAGTCTCTTCTGGTGTAAGAGGTTCAGCTCCATCAATCTTTTTTTGCTCCTCTCTTTGAGCCACAGCTGGATTGGGGATATCAGGATTCCTTGGGACCTATAAATCAAGAGATGAATTTTAATTAAACTGTTAAGAAAAATTAATTAAGGGTATATATATATATATATATATATATATATATATATATCTCAATCTTAGAGTTATTTCAACAGTAAACAATATAAAGCCATACCAGAATGATACGGGATCCTCTCCACATTCTTACTACAATGCTATTACCAAAATAAAAACCATTTTTAAATGTGCCATGTGGTATTTTAGAGTTAAGCCCACAGCTAAATGCCACATTATATTCTAGATTTATTTATAACTGTGGAACAAAATACATCCTTGTAATATTGTAATATATGGTGGTAACAATAATACCATTATGCCAACACTAACATTATACAATAAAATTTCAAGCCCAGAAGAAACAAAAAGTTTGGCAGTACAAAAAGAACTCATACACACCTGGCAATATAGACCAGGGTAGAGAAGTGCAATGCACTCAATGCTCTGATCACTTCAAAATGCAAAAAGAAAGGAATGATTTTACTGCCTGCCAGGGCATGGAAAGGGAGAGCAACTTCACATAAAATGCCAAGACTGGAAGAAGTGACAGGATAATGAAGAACCCAAACTCTACACTCTACATATATAGAGAATATATGTAAGAGGGAAAGGGTGGCCGAGTATGCGAACAGCTGTGATGCAATCAGCAGTCAAGAGAAAAAGATAAAGTAGCAGTGACCAACAGAAATTCTAGTGTTTAGGATACAGAGTTACAGATAAACTGACAACTAAGAAGAGAGTTCAAGTCCAACTCTTGAACTCATCCAACTCTGGCTCGGGTCATGATCTTGAGGTCCTGGAGTTCGAGCCCTACATCGGGCTCTCTGCTGTCAGCACACAGCCCATTTCAGATTCTCTGTCCTTCTCTCTCAGTCCCTCCCCCACTCATGCTCTCTCTCTTAAAAATAAATACAAAAAAAATTTTTAATTAAAAAAAAACAGGTTGACACTAAGCCTTCCACTGTTTGATATGCACACCTATCATAAACAACTCATTCCCTATGGTTTTACTACAATGTAATTATGATACACATCAGAGTACATTTTTCTAATTGTTGTACATATTTCATAGAGTTTGAAACCATAGTGTAACTTGAAAATAAATATTTTTTAATTTATTTTTTGAGAGAGAGTGAGTGAGCCAGTAAGCGTGAGCCAGGGAGGGGCAGAGAGTGGTGGGGGGGAGACAGAGGATCAGAAGCAGGTTCTGCATTGACAACAGTGAACCTGATGCAGGGCTCAAACTCACAAACCATGAGATCATGACTTGAGCCGAAGTCAGACACTCAACAATAATTTTTTAATATTTTTATAATAATTTTTAAATTATTGTATCCAGTAGTTTTTTAAATGTAAACCCTACTAATTTTAAAAGAATTACTGAAAAAACAGGTTCATTTGCAATCATCAGTACCAGACAATCAAATTAGTAAGTACAGACTAAATGTCTATTATGTCTGTAGCACCATGACAGGTATTCACTGGAATATAAAATCAGTGGACATGGTCCTTGCCTACAGGAAGCCTCACAACCCAGTTGTGGAATTTTGAACTCTAAGGATTTGGGGAGCTGAAGAAGAGGCAAACAATATTTGAGGCTGGAACACTAGGAGCAAAACCAGTAAAAGCAATGCCAGGAAGGATCATACAGGGTTTATGTTGAAAAGGGGTAAGAAACAAGGCCAGGTGGAGAGAGATTTACAAGCCTTTTAAACTACACAGTACACAACAGCAAGCCACTGGAGATTTTTCAATAGGAGACTAAAGTGTCAAAACGTGTTTTCACTTGGAAGCTTTGTGCTGGATGCACCGAAGTGTGGAAACGGCAAGAAAACCAGCTAAACGGCCATAATCTAGAAATGAGGTATGATCACCTGGCCTAAGATGGTTACAAATGTAAATGGAAAATGTATAAATTAAAAATGAAATGCAGGCCAGTGACAAGCATGACTAAAATAACTTTTATCAAAAAATATATATATAAAATAACTTTTCAATAGCTAAATTCAACTTTTAAATTACAGGCGCACCACCAATTCCATTCCTAACATATCTATCTATACAAAGGCTTTTACAAAGGGGTGCCTGGGTGGCTCAGTCAGTTGAGTGTCTGACTCTTGATTTTGGCTCAAGTCATGATCTCATGGTTCGTGGTTTTGAGCCACATCAGGCTCCGCAGCAGAGCCTGCTTGGGATTCTCTCTCTCTCTCCCTCTCTCTCTACCCATTCTGCACTCTCTCAAAATAAATAAATAAACTTAAAAAAAATACTTTTGCAAAAATGTTCACAGCTTTACTCCCAACAGCCAAAAGCCAGAAAACAGCCCAGATGTCCATCAACATGAGAACAGATAAGCAAACTGGTATATCCTTACAATGGGATAGTACTTAGCAGTAAAAAGGAACGAGCCACCAAGAATGGGACATGAATGAATCTCAAAAACATTATGTTAAGAGAAAAACACCTTACACATAACACATGATTACATTAATGTGAAATTCTAGAGTAAATAACTAATCTATGGAGGAAAATACCATCAGAACGGTGGTTGTCTCTGGGGAGTGAGTATAGAGATTGACTGGGAAGAGGCACTTTCTGGGGTGACGGTAATATGCTGTATCTCCATAGGGGTTTAGTTCTGCAAATATACATTTGTCAAAATACAATGAATGAAACACTTAAGATTTATACATTTCATTGTATGCTAATTTTACCTTGAAAAAAGTATCAAATAAATATTGAACACTGGCTAATAATATGCACGTTGAAGTGTTTGAGTGAAATATACTTAGGTCTGCAACTCTGAAATGCATAAAAAATAAGCTGGATATCCATTTGCTAGAAGGCTGGAGAAACGGACAAATAGGTGATAAAGCCAATATAGTAAGATATAAATTGAAGAATATATGTGGTGTGTATGTAGATGTTCACTATACAATCATTTCAATATTTTTATATGGTTAAAATTTTTACATAACAAAATGTTTGGAAAAAATTACAGACAGAGCTTTAAAAAGTTTAATAGACCTGGGGTGCCTGGTGGCTCAGTTGGTTAAACATCCAACTTTGGCTCAGGTCATGATCTCACGGTTCATGAGTTCAAAAGGCCGCATTGGGCTCTGTGCTGACAGCTCAGAGTGTGGAGCCTGCTTCAGATTCTGTGTCTCCCTCTTTCTCTGCTCCTCCCCTGCTTGCACTCTCTCTCTCAAAAATGAATAAACATTAAAAACATTTTTTTAAAAAAAGTTTAATAGACCCTTGGTGATATATGAAATTACTGTGACTTTAAGTTTTAATTTTAACTGAGAAAAACTTATTTAATCTTAAGATATTTCTCTATGAAATAGCTTCAAAATCTCCATGTCCAAGAAACCATTTTAACAAAGTACATATTTTATAAACATCTAATTTTATGCCAGAAAATGGAAATACACCTGGAAACATACCTGCACAAAATAAACTGCTCACTCCTATGCAGATATACCCAATACTAAAAATTTCCCCCTTGAACTTTAACAAAAGCAAAATCATAATACTATATTACACCATTAGATTTTAGGCTCCTTGGCAGACTACTTTTTCCACATCTACTGTTAATATTTTCAGTGCAGCAAAACTTTAGAAGGACTTCATCTGTGTTATGTTTACTATTTTAATTAAAATACCTAACCGCTAAAATTTCTAGTATTAGAAATTACTCAAAATGCCTACATTCTCATATCTCTTCCTATAATATTCATTTTTAAAAGGTATTTATTTTTTCATTTGTCATATTTGAAGCTGGAGAAAGCTGTAGAACATTCTAACATTTATCTTCAATAAAAAATTCGTTAGGGACAGATACAGACATTTGACAAATGGAGAAAGTTCTATAATCTCCGTGAGTTTTGTACATATTTTATAAATATGTTCTTATCAGCATTAAACTTCCTGGAGTGATTTCAAAGTGCTATATAAGAATTAAGTAAATAAATCATAGAGATACCTACACACTACCTGAAATATTCATACTGTATGTCTTACTGATGCCCCTCCCCCCAGTAACACTTAATACAGCCACAATAAACTAAAAGTTATCTTTCGAGAGGAAACATCTCCATTATTACTTGGATTTATAGTCAGACATTAAGGAATGTGCAACTAAGAGCTGTGTTCCATTGAAAAGTGAAAAAAAAATTTGGTCATGGTCAGAATGAGTTTTAGGACGCCTTTCATAGAAATATGGAACAATGAATTAAATGCAGTGGCACACAAAGTCATGTAGTGACCTGAAATCAGCACATGGTACTGTCCTGCCACTGCAAACAGCTGGCTCACGATGGCACATTACCAAAACTCACAGAGATTATAGAACTTTCTCCATTTGTCAAGTGTCTGTATCTGTCCCTAAAGAATATTTTATTGAAGATAAATGTTAGAATGTTCTACAGCTTCCTCCAGCTTCAAATATGGCACAGGTCTTTCACACCAGATCTTAGACTCAATGGGACTTACAGATCCTCTGTTTTTTTTTTTTAATTCTGCAATCGAAATTTCAATGAAGTCATCCTCTTCCAATAGAAAGATTTCAGGGAACAAGTGATTAAACACACTGAGTAACTCATTTAAGTTGCAAGGGCAGTAAAGCTTCTGAATGTGTCTAACTTGCAGTAAGGTCAAAGCTAAGACAGCAGGGAGAATTGGCACATGATGCGCTGCTATCCAACAAGTGGTTAGGGCAAAACAAACAAAACTTCTCAGGTTCAAATAAAATAAAATGCTTTAATTCCAGATGTTATCATGAGCAATATTGTTGTGACCTTGTTGTGCTGAGTATCAGGGGGAAAAACAAAATAAAATTAAAAATCCAAATAGGCAGGCTCTGGAGAAAAAATGTTCTTTACTAAGTGCTTCAAAAGTACAGAGCCCCCAACTAGACCCACCCAAAATCACTACAGAATAAGACAATGGGGGCTCAAAATGGAGAAAACAGTACCGTGCACCACAATTCCCCCAGCTATAAGACAACACCTCTCTCCCCAACAATCCTTTAAGCAGAAAGGGGGCAAGAGTCCTTTTTAAGAACCTAACTATGCTTCAAGAATACCAGGTAGTTTCACTGTAGCAGTTGTGTTCAACTGAGAATAAACCATTGCTCCATTCACTTTGTGGCTCTAGTGAGTTTTCTATAGCTATAGGGGGAAAAATGTTAGATACCTCTGAGAAGATATGTATAACAGTTATTAATATCACATGGTCCTGGGGAAAAAAAAAACTTTTGCAGAGGACTAGCATGCCATGCTCCTCTGCCTATAGTCTCAACTCCAACACGACACCCACCCAATTGAAGCACACACCTTAGCTCAGATCTGCATCCCCTGGTAAAGAATGGAAGAGACAAGGTTCAGAAAGAGCCAACATCCAGAATGTACTCTTATTTGTGTTATAAATCCTCAACTAAATAAATATGCATATGGAGGATCAAGGCAAGTCTTAAGATGACACAAACACAATCCACGATGAGGCTGAAGAGAACACACAGCTAGTAGAGTGGTAGGAGATAAATTCTCCTTCCACCATTGCCACCATGCTCCAAGCTGCCATCATCTTCTCTCATCTTTTCATCCTTCAACAGCCGCCTGGCTGGTGTCCCTGGGTAAAGTCATCATTCTCTGTATGTAGTCAGGGTGATCTTTTAAAAAATGTAAATCTGATCATACTCCACATCTTAAAAGTTGTTTAACCTAGGGCAAATTACTCAACCTCTATGTGCCTCAGTTTCCCCATCTGTAAAACAGAAATACAGTCTCAGGGCTGTTAGGAGGATAATGAGCCAATCTTTTTATTTTTAAATTTTTTTTAACGTTTATTCATTTTTGAGAGACAGAGAGAAACATAGCACGAGCGGGGGAGGGGCAGAGATAGCGGGAGACACAGAATCCGAAGCAGGCTCCAGGCTCTGAGCTGTCAGCACAGAGCCCGCCGCGGGGCCGAACCCACGAACCGTGACATTGCGACCTGAGCTGAAGTCGGACGCTTAATCAACTGATCCACCCAGGCATCCCGAGCTAATCTTTTTAAATAACTTAGAACAGAAAGCAACACAAGTAAGGACCAAATAGGTAACTGCTATTAGTATTTCACGACCCACTCACCCCTCCACCTTAAGAACGTCTCAATGGTTTTCCTTTGCTCTAAAACTAAAGTTCAACTTAATGGGACCTACAATTAATGTTCAGTTAATGACCCACTCCACAACTTCATCTCACTCCTCTCCCTCATCACTCCTTACCAACCCTGGTCTGCCTTCAGTTTCTGAAGGGGCAATCCTCCTTCCTACTGTAACACCTTTGTACCTATGGTTTCTCTGATGAGCTCTTCTCTCCCACACTTCATACTTTGGCTAATTCCTGTGCATCTCTCTGATCTCAACTTAATGACACTGCCTTAGGGACCAACTCCCTGATCTCCCAATCCACATTTGATACCCATATCATGTTCCCTTGCAGCACCCTCTGTAAGCACAGAAAACAACTAATGCCATTACTCTGTTGTATCAACTTAATATCCATCTCCTCCAATGAAACACAAGTTCCATGCACTGAGGGACCTTGTCTGTCTTATTCACTACTTTATCATCAGTGCACGGCATAGGACCTGGCCCAGAGGAGTCCTCAGTAAATATGAATTAAATGAAAAACAGCCCTCCTTTCACTCATACTCCCTTCTCCTGTTACTTCTCTCTGGGAGGTGAGGAAGAGAAAACAGCAAGGTGCCATAGCGTGGATTCCATACCATCTTCCCTTTCCTCATTCATCCCTGTCCTCCCTCCTTCCACCTGCCTGCTTCTTGTCACCCTCTGCAGCTGTCCCTTCATTCCTCTCTCTACTAAGGTTTCTCTCTCCTCCATCTCCTTCCAGTTGGCTACTACCCAAATATGATTGTAAGACCTCACCCCTAACCACAAACCGCCCGTAATGAAAGGCACTGCTTACATTAAAACCAGAGTTGTGGCGAGAATGTGGTGGGCACTGTACTATGACAGGGAAAAGAATTTCAGTATCTCCAAAGGAGCACGAATAGTTATATCCACAGAGATGATTTTTTTCATTGCTGCTATTTGACTACCACTTGGCTTACCTCCCAAACAACATGTCACACCACTATAAACACAGTCCTTATTTAGGACTGCAAAGAGAAGCAGGGTTATGTCACATGCAGAAATAGCCCAGAATGCCTGGGGGAAAGAGCATAGCATTTGAACAGTGAGAACTCAGGTTTGAGACCAGCACCCTTGGCAACTCTGTTAGCTATGTGAACTTGAACAAGTCTTTTAACCTCTCTGAACTTCGGTCTCCTCATGTCTTATATGGAGGAGATAACACCAATGTCACAGGACTGTTAGAAATCAGATGAAGTGTGTGATAAAGGATTTCATAAATTATAAAAGGCTCTATAAGATATTTGATTAATAACTGGGTCTAACATTTCAAGTAATTTTCAAGTCTCACTGATAACAGTCCATAAAAGTAACAATATAATGATTAACATTTTTATAACTTTAGTGGGATAATATATATTTGTATATTTGTTCACCTCATGAAATATTACTAATCACTTTATTAATATACTATTTTCATTTTTATTTTGAATAATTATTAAAATAACATGTTATTATCACTATTTTTGAAATATTGGATAATTCTCCATTAATTTTACAGTTTCTTCTGGCATATTGCCATTTTCACTTTCTTTGAAACTGATTTTACTCCTGGTCTGAATGTTCAACCATGGTACTTTTACTCTTTTACAACTTCCTAAGACAGATTTTATCCAGTCATGTTGATTCAATACATTCAAATTTAATCACATTTCCTAAGCAGATTATAATTAACTACTTATATTCACCTTAAGTTTCTTGTTCCTGTTTATATATATTGAAATTTAGTACATAAATAGCAAGCAAACCTTTTTTGCTCCATTTCAAATGGTACTGCTCTCACTCTGGACAAACAGTAGAAATACTCTAGAAATTCACTCTACTTTCAAAATATAAATGAACTAAGCATCTTATATACATGAAGCTGTTCTAGACACATTACAACTACTAATCAAAATAATTGGGTATAGTTCCATTTGTGATAAAGGTTCACAAAATAAATTAAAGCATAGCTTCCAATGCATGAAACAGAAAAGCTCATAAAACTACAATAGTGTTAATATTTTTTTAAGTTTTTTTATTTATTTTTGAGAAAGAGAAAGAGAAAGGAAAGGACAGAGAGAATCCCAAGCAGGCTCTACACCAACAGCACAGAGACCAACATGGGGCTGGAACTCACGAACCATGAGATCATGATCTTAGCCAAAATCCAGAGTTGGACACTTAACCGACTGAGCCACCCAGTCCCTAGTGTTAATATTTTTTATAATTTTGTTTATACTACTGAATTTTATACCTTGGTCATCCCTTTCCATTCACCAGAAAGTGAGTTTCAGCATATAGAAATAACCAGGTATGCTTAATCTCTCAGTGTGAAAGCTTTAGGGTGACAAACATTTCACTCACTAAAAATGGGTTCCTATCTACTTAAAAATTAAGAGTTTTGATTTCCAAACTATCATTTTTTAAAGTTTTTTAAAATGTTTATTCATTATTTTGAGAGAGAGAGTGTGTGAGTGGGGAGAGGAGCACAGAGAGTGGGAGAGAAAGAATCCCAAGCAGGCTCCACGCTGTCAGCACAGAGCCAGAAGTGGAGCTCCATCTCATGACCTTGAGATCAAGACCTGAACCAAAACAGACATTTAACCAACTGAGCCACACAGGCACTCATCTAAAAGATCATTTTAAAATGTTAAAATTCATTATAATGTTTATTATTAGCTTTAACACCTACGTGGCAACAATCAAATAACCACCAACAGTGCTTTCATCAACCCAAGAACAATAAATACAAAAGTATTATTTCTTGATCTTATTAAGGAAAATGATTAAAAAAAAAACCTCCTGTCATCTATCATATATTCACTTCTAATTAAAGTTAATTGTTCGATTGTTCTTTCTACATAGTCTCTGACCAAACACTAGCATTATTAAAATAATGTTATTATCACTATTTTTGAAATATTGGATAATTCTCCATTAATCCCATTTCAAATTCATCCTATTGGTGACTTGATAGTTTGATGCTTTACTTCTAGTTAAACCTCCTCTTTGGTTTTAAAAACACCACTATTTTGAATTATTCTGATGTTCTCTCACATTAAAATGGAATTCTGTCCAGTCTACTTTAACAGATTATATTAGTTTAGAAGATTAGATTATAGGGCTTCCTGGGTGGCTTAGTTAAGCATCTGAGTCTTAATTTTAGCACAGGTCATGATCTCACAGTTTGTGGGATCAAGCCCCACATCAGGCTTCACGCTTGCTGGAGCCTGCTTAAGATTTCCTCTCTCCCTCTTCCTCTACCCTTCCCCCACCTGCATGCATACACTCTCTCCTCAAAAAAATTATACTAATCTGAAAACTTTTAAAAATAATAAACACTTGAAAAATTACCTTATAGCCTATTGTCTTCCTGTAATAAAGAATTTCCTTTTCCAGGAGCTCAAACAAACGTGGTGGGAAAAACTGAAAATCCTGAACATTTGGCTGCTTTGGAGGTCGGGGAGCCTATGGGGGGAAATGCATTATACACATATTTGTTTTCAGTACATGAAGTGAACATACTTATCTTTAACTATTTCTTTAATATATAGAAAAATAAATATAATAAGTCCCTTTATATAAGGCTGAGCATACCAGCTACTTTTCTACATTGTTGCTATATTTTAAAGACTATAATTTCACACTAATATAAACCAATCTAAATCATAGACCATGTTACAGGAGAATTCTGCTGTAGAGCAAAACAACAGAGCTCATTCTTTTTTACCTTTGGAATCTTTGGCTCACTGACACGTAAAGCCTCTCTAAAGTAGGCATCCACTGCGTAGTTTGCTTTGCGTTCTCGTTTAGGAGGTTCGATCCACTCCACCATCCCAAGCTATACACAGTAAGAACAAGGAATTTAATTATTCCAAAATGTTTACAAAAAATCAAATACAGCAAAGTTGCACAAGCATGAGAAAACTAAAGCTATTAGGAAGAATCAAACTTGCTTTAGATGTCACAATTATGTATCCCAAGTTCCAAAACCTTGTACCATACAGGCCAAGTTCAGGTTCAAGGATGCTTATCTTTTTCCTTTTTTTTTGTAAATAAGTTTAATTCTTATTTTTAAAAAAACCTAGTTCTTCCTTAGTAATTGGGAAGAATTTGCACAATCAGATTAGTATTTTATGTTAAAATGAATACACAGTATCTAATACAGATGGAAGACTAACACTGATTCTGGTGACTGTGTCAAGTGTATGAATTAGAAATAGCTGAATGGAGTACGATGAATATCAACACAACAGGCATGTGTCCCTTCAAATCAAGAGTTAAGTAAGGTCTTGGGGCACGTGGGTGGCTCAGTCAGTTGAGCATCCAACTTCAGCTCAGGTCATGATCTCACCAGCTCATGAGTTCGAGCCCCACATTGGGCTCAGTGCTGACAGCTCAGAGCCTGGAGCCTGCTTCAGATTCTGTCTCCATCTCTCTCTCTCTCTGCCCCTTCCCCACTCGCACACTCTGTCTCTGTCTCTGTCTCTCTCTCTCTCTTTCAAATGTAAATAAACAAATTTTTTAAAAAGATGTAAAATGAAGTAAGGTCTTAGTAAGACAGCTGTGGGAAAAGTCAGTGGAATCAGAAAGACCTGAATTTGAAAACAGGTTCTGCCACTTTACCAGTTGTAGAACTTGGGGAAGATTAATTTCTCCCTCTATGAAGTGGGAATAGTAATACCTAACTTTAGGATTAAATGTGACCATGTAAGTGAAGGTATTAAATAAACTGCCAGGAGGTAAATGTAAATTTTTATTAAATATCCAAAGTTGGGTGAACAATGATTAGGTCGCATTAAAAGACTTTACCCCAATATTAACTAGAAAATACAATTTAAAAGCCAATAGGCAAAACTGACAATCCAAAATTCTGGAGTCTCAAGAGATGGTTTTCCAGTTCAGATATTTTTTTTTTTTTTGGTTTCAGAGTGTCTATCCTAGTGCCTGTACACAAAAGAGGCCATTAATCTATAATTAATACCATTCTATTTGATTCTATCTGAGGGTTGAGTTCCAACCTTGGTATCCTATTTTAAGAATGGATGATAAACCAAGATGACTAAGATGGTCAGAGATCTACAAACTCTCAGTGTCCAGAGAAGGGAAGACTAAAGACAGACATAATGGTGGCATTCACATATGTAAAAGTCTATCAAATAGAAGAGAACACAGTTCTCTTTTGAGCCATAAGGTTAAAACCAATGGGGAAAGTAAACTGCTACTTGATATAATTTAACAAATATGTTGTAAGTACCTATTTTATTATTTACAAGTCAGTGTCATGGATACAAAGATGAATAAAATAATGTCTTCCATCAATGAGCTTGTAAGTCAAATAAGAAGTGTTATGAGAAGCAAAAAACATAAAACAGTGAAATGAACTCTCCCAAGGAGTATGATTCCCAACATGACCACATGCAAACAGAGGCTGGATAACTGTCCTACATGCTCTAGATGGGATTTCTTAATTACAAAAAAGGTCGGACTAAATGACCTTTAAGTTATCTTTTAACTCTAAAAGCTTATGAAATACAGATAGTATAATGTAAGTTTACATAAAATAAAAACACTCAGTGAAATGAGTTTTGTTTTTTTCCCCTCAACTGAATTAATGTTAGAGGATAGTAACAGAAAAGATGTTTTATTAATAACAAATATGTTATTTGTCTCAATTGGGATGAAAATAAATCAATAATAATTTAAATTAACTTAATCAAAAGTAATGTACTGGCCATTTAACCCAAACTTATATGCAAGTCTAGGTATTCAAACTTGGAATAAGCATTAAGGGTCAATTCCCAAACTTTGAAAAACACCAAATGGTGCTGAATTAGTTTTAGATAAGTAAATTAATACAAACTAATTCAAGTTGATTTCTTCAGGATCAATGTCAGTCATTATGATTCAATTTACCGGACAGACATGGCTGTAAAGTAATGCAACTGGTTCAACAAATCATATATGAACATCTACGTCATTATATAATTCCCATGATTTATGTACAAACAACATTCTTCTATGTTTTCAATTCTCTTCAAAGGATAATATTAACCTATTTTTTGAACCTATCTAGAAAATAGAAAAGCCAGAAATAAAAGGTAATCTCAAGTCAGAATATTTTTAAAAATCTTATTTGGCCATTCAATTATAAAAACACAAGTCATCATAATTATTACTAAAATTTCTCTATATGTGTACATTACTTTGCTAGAAATGGAAGCACAGGAAAACCTGATATATTAGAAAGACAAATATTTTACTGAGTCTAATTTTACTCTAAGAATGTAGATATGAAGATCCACTGATATTTAGACTTTTCGCTGTTTAATATTTTTCCACTTTATAAAACACTCTTATTACCAATAAGCCCATGGAAATAACTGTAAAGTTTACAAAATTCATACCACACAATGAGATCTGGAAAACAATTTCTACCTTATGCATGCAAGCCATCACGTTCATCTCATCAGAATAAAACATAAACAGTCTAAACTAAGACTACAGATAGAACCACCAAATAGATGTAAGTGAAGACACTAAAAACTACCAGAACTAATGATAGCAACAGAGCATTATCAGCTTACTAGTTGCAATGCAAACTAAAATGGCTCACCTCTCATTCTTCAGTAAAATCAATATCCAAAATAAGCTTTCTTATTTTAACAAAATTCATTTCTGTGAGTTAAAAATATAACAGCCTTATGGAACAATTTAAGCAAACAAAATGATAAAATTATATTATAACTCAGAAAGTGAAATAAATATCCATGAGTCCATGCTGATATAAATAACTGAGTATATAAATAAATGGGAAGGGACAGGTCTTCCTTACAGAAAACTCTCCACTAATAAGTGTAGGAGGAATGAAAGGAAAACAAAATTACTATTAGGCAAACACCACAATAACTATTGCAGGCAAACTCCAATACATGCTTAAATCAATGGGTATGTTTGAGGAGTATATTCCCCAAGATATTTATCAAGTACAAAGGGAAAATGGTAACTCTACAGTGAAGAAACCCAGAAGACACCACCTCAACTAAGTGATCAAGGTTAACAGTCCCTACAACACAGCAACATCTTATATTCCCTGGTAAGATGTACTGAGGACATAACATCTCTTCCATGGCATTCTTGCCAAAAAATATATAATCCAATCATGAGATAATGTCAGACAAATCCAAAATGAGAGACAAACTACAAAATAACTGACCAATACTCTTCAAAATGGTAAAAACTGGGAAAGACAAAGAAATACTGAGAACACAGATTAAAAGAGCCTAAAAATATCAGCAAAAAAATGCAATCTGGGTCAACAGAATGAGAAGACAGGCTCAGAATGACAGAAAATATTTGCAAAACATAGCTTATAAATGACTATTATCCAAAATATACAAAAAACTCCTAAAATTCAACAATAAGAAAACAAACAACCTGATTTTAGGTGTTTTTTTTTAAGTAGGCTCCACACCGAAGATGGGGCTTGAACTCACAAACCCCAAGAACCAGAGTCACATGCTCTACTGACAGAGACAGTGAGGTGCCCCACAAACAACCTGATTTTAAAAAATGGGCAAAGGGGGCATCTGGGTAGCTCAGTCGGTTGGGCGTCTGACTTCAGCTTGGGTCATGATTTCACCTTCCGTGAGTTCGAACCCCACATCTGGCTCTGTACTGACAGCTCAGAGCCTGGAGCCTGCTTCTGAGTCTGTGTCTCCTCTCTCTCTGCTCCTCCCCTGCTCATACATTCTCTCTCTCTCTCAAAAATAAATAAACATTAAAAATTTAAAAATAAATAAATAAAAATAAAAATGGGCAAAGGATCTGAAAAGATGTCTTGCCAAAGAAGACATACAGATGGAAATAAGCAAATGCAAATAGGCTGAACATCTTCTGTCAGTGAAATACAAATGAGAACAATGAGATATTACTACACACCTGTTAGAATGGCCAAAATCCAGAACACTGGCAACACCAAATGCTAGTGAGAATGTGGAGCAACAGGAACTCTCATTCACTGCTCATAGGAATGCAAGAAGAGTTGGCAGCTTCTTACAATACTAAACATAAACTTACCATGTACTCTAGCAACCATGCTCCTTGGTAACTACCCAAAGGAGTTAAACTCTCTGTCCATCCAAAAACCTGCACATGGGTTTTTATGAGAGCTTTATTCATAACTGCGAAAACTTGGAAGCAACCGGGGTGTCCTTCAGTAGGTGAATGAATAAATAAATTGTAATACATCCAGACAATGGAGTATTACTCAGCACTAAAAAGAAAAGAGCTATCAAGCCATGAAAAAAACAGAAGCCACCTTAAATGCATACTACTAAGTCAAAGAAGCCAATCTGAAAAGGCTACATACTCTAGGATTCCAACTATATAATATTCTGGAAAATGCAAAATTATGATGACAGTACAAAGATCAGTGGTTGCCAGAGGCTGTAGAGACAGAGAAATGAATAGGTAGTGTACCAAGGACTTTTAGGGCAGTGAAACTATTCTGCATGATACTCTAATGGTGGATACATATCATCATACATTTATCCATACCCACAGAATGTATAACACCAATAGTGAACTCTAACATAAAAGATGGACTTTGAATGATAATGATGTATCAGTGTCAGTTCAATTTTAACAAATATACCACTCTGATATGGGAAACTGGTAGTGCAGTAGGCTATGTTTGTTTGGGGCAGGGAGAATATGGGAACTCTTTGCATTTTCTGCTTGATTTTGCTGTGAATCTAAACTGCTCTTTAAGGCTTCAGGGGTGGCTGGGTGGCTCAGTCAGGTAAGCGTCCAACTTCGGCTCAGGTCATGATCTCATGGTTCATGGGTTCAAGCCCCACATTTGGCTCTTGGAGCCTCCTTTGGATTCTGTGTCTCCCTGTCTCTCACTGCCCCTCCCCTGCTTATGCTCTGTCTCTGTCTGTCTCCCTTTCTCAAAAATAAATAAACATTAAAATAAATTTTTTTAAATAAAGCTCCATTTTTAAAAATTGCAATGTTGAGACCCTGGATTGTATTTCCTAGAACAGAGAAAGAACATTAGAGAGAAAATGTGCTTATTTCCTGGACTTGATAATTGTACTATGATCATGTAAATTGTTAACATTAGGGGAAGCTGAGTGAAGGATACATGTGAACTCCATATTATTTTTTGTAATGAAGTCTAAGTCATTTAAAATTTAAAAAAATTCAGGGGCACCTGGGTGGCTCACTCGGTCAAACATTTAACTTCAGTTCAGGTCATGCTCTCTCTCACAGGTCCTAGGTTCGAGCCCCACATCAGGCTCTGTGCTGATAGCTCAGAACTTGGAGCCTGCTTTGGATTCTGTGTCTTCCTCTCTCTGCCCCTCCCCTGCTCACACTCTTTCTCTCAAAAATAAATAAATATTTTAAAAAAATTTTTAAGTTAAAAAAATTTAGTTATGGGTGGCTCAGTCTGTTGAGTGTCCGACTTCAGCTCAGGTCATGGTCTCCCGATTTGTGAGTTCGAGCCCCACATCAGGCTCTGTGCTAACAGCTCAGAGCCTGCAGCCTGCTTCAGATTCCGTGTCTCCTCCTCTCTCTGCCCCTCCCATGCACATGCTCTGTCTCTCTCGGTCTCTCAATAATAAATAAACATTAAAAAAATTTTTTTAATTTAGTTATAGCCATAATTTTAAACAAAATAAGTAAAACTCCCACTTCCTCAAAGGACTCTTGTTGTCCATACAGTGCATTACTGTACCCTCAATTTGACAGGGGAGAAAAATGAGTACCCAAAGTCAATTAGTGACACAGTTGGGATTTCAGCTTCAGAATCCAGGAACTCAACCACAATCCTACACTGCTTCTCAAAAACAAGAGTAGCAGTAGCAACAGCAGCAAATACAATGATGAAGATTATGGTACTAATAACCTAGCAGAATATATTAAAAGATAACACTTGCATGAGATCTTCTGATTTACAGCAAATTTTACTCCATAGCAGAGCACTGTAAGAGTTAAGTGCCAGTGGTTATTTTATTTTATTATCATTTTAATTTTATTTATTTTTTTAAGTAATCTCTACACCCAACATGAGGCTTGAACTCACAACCCCAAGACCAAGAGTCGCATACGCTTCTGAATGAGCCAGCAAGGCTTCCCTGCCAGTGTTTTTTAATAATGGTTATGGGGAGAAATGCTAATTTGAGAGTCTAATGGTTAAGGTAAAAGGTTACCTTCTGTTTTTCTCTATAATCTTCTCCTTCAAACTTGTACAAACTTTGTTCAGTGTCCATTCTAAAATTTCTCAGAGAAGATTCTCCCATTTTCTGCAAGCGTTCATTCATCTCTGCAGTCTAAAGTTCAATACGTTGAAATTAGAAAATTATCACTGAACTGCTTATAAAAATCTGTGGACTCTCTTTTTAGAAGTCAGGTTTTGACATGAAATATCCAATCGGTTAATTTACAAGGTAAGAATACAATGCTAACATTAAGTGAATATAAATTTAACTTCAAGTATTTTAAATATTTAAATGGTTATTCAAGTATTCTCTATTAGGCTTTCTTTAAAATCTTTTATCACTGAAGATGTAGTCACACTTTGATTTCAGTCTACTCTTACTTATATTTGAAATTATCCATAATTTTAAAATAAAAGAGATAAATTCAACACAAAACTATAATAGTCTGAAACAGCTTATTAGACTTTAACAAATGATCCTTTAATATTTCATGAAATGTTCACAAGAGATTTTCATTCAATGCAATTTATCAGTAGATAATTTCTAATACAGTGCAAAAAAATGGGAGTTGTAAAAATGTGGTCCTGATAGATGTGATTAAAAATGAAATTTATTTGGCTCTTAAGTAAATATCAACATCATTTTCAATAAAAATAAGGTATAAGGTCACTCAATTTTAAACTCTACTTCTTAGTGTTTATCGCCAAAAACTAAACTAAAAAACCCTAAACCACCTCTGGATATCAATCTACAAATCCTTAAAACAGGAATTATTTTAAACATGCATTTGAAATGATGAAAATACAAGAAGCATGCCGAAGTATGTTGATGTTAAAGCAATTCATCATGAAAACAAATTCCATTTTAACAAACCTTCTTTTCCCCTCTTTCTAGGAGAGTTGTAATATCTTCATCTGTCAGCTCACTTTCTTTAGAAGCAAAAACATGGGTGGCTCCATGACGTATCATTTGCAACATTTCCTCTTTTGCCAGCTTATTAGACTGTTGGTCAATGAGTCTTCCTAATAATAAAAGTTGTGTATTTTCAATTATATTCCAGAGAACGCACAGCCTCATAGTTCTAACCAGACACTACCACATTTAACCATAAGTCAAGGTTTATAAGAAAGAACAATTAATGAACTTTAAAGTTATATTAATGAACAGCCCTACCAATTTTTCTTCTACCATACCTTCTATTTCAATAGAAGTTTTTCTGTAAAATTCTAATTTTTAAAAAAGGAAGAACTTCTAAGCTATGCCTCACTGACATTTTAATTGCTTCCAAAAATAGTAAATTATCCCATAATTTATTGGGATTTTGAGTGCAAAGCTATTTTGCATCTTTGTACTTCTGAAATTAAATTTCTTTATCTTAAAATGTGAGTCACACTGACAGATGTGACTCTAAAACTCAGAAGAACAGAAATATTTTTTCATGTTCAAACTTCATTTTTCAGATCAAAATTTCTTTCCACCAACAGGCACTCTCTAATACCTGCTTAAAATGTTTTAACCTAGACATTTTAACTGCTGCTTAATATCAGAATCTTCAGAAGACATGCCATTGGCATTCACCTAGAAGGTAGTGATGTTCAACTATCTACTCCATACATTACTGAATACAAGGCTTTAAATTAGAAAGATTTAAATTAGCACTTATTAAAAAAAACTGACTTTTTTCCTCTAAATTTGCAAATTTTTGTCAACTTTAAAAGTAATCTCCTTTAAAGAAAATTGCATGTGTTTTTGCAAAAAAACACCTAATTGAGTTTATATGTTTAAATACCTTGTTGTATAACAATTGAGTCAAGTCTCAGTTTTATCTCTGCTCTTTCTACAATCCTTTCTTCAACAGTGTTGTCAGTGATGAGACGGAACACACGTACTGGCTTCTTCTGACCAATACGATGTGCTCGATCCTAGTAGAAAGAATCCTAATGTAAGATATTGGGTATTCTGGATAAAATATATAGTATAGCCATCATATGCTATAAAATGCTGGATATAAAATTAGTTTCTGAGCTCTCTAGACCTGTCACTTTTTAAAGAAGGATGATGAGAGGTGGTGGTGACTCAGTCGGTTGAGTGTCTGACTCTTGATTTCAGCTCAAGTCATGATCTCACAGTTCATGGGATCAAGCCCCACACTGGGCTCCACACTGACAGCACGGAGCCTGCTTGGGATTCTCTCTCTCTCTCCCTCTCTCTCTGCCCTTTCTGTGCTCACTCTCTCTCTCAAAAGTAAATAAGCTTTAAAAAAGGAAGATGATGAATATTAAGAATATCTACAGATCACTGTGACCAAAAAAATCTGCAAATATTATACTATACCATTAATGGAAAACTTCCAGAAAGACAACAGCCAAAGCCCCTATAAGATGAGGACTAGAGGGAGTTTATTAAATAAATTTACGCCACTAAATACAAACATCTTCCCCACTAGCAAGAAATTTTGTGAGGGGCAAAGTAATTATCAAGGGTTGCTGTGGTGGCAAAGTTAGCTTTATCTCATCATCACGCAGTTCCTTCTGTTTATGGAGGCAATTCAGGGATGTAAAGGGTCATAAAAATTAATGGTATACCAAAATCCTTACTATATAATGGTCTAGAATTAGTCCTATGATTTATAGTTGGTAAAGGTGACAGATGGCAAGTACTGATTATATAAAAATAGCTAGGGAAGTGTCTTTAAAACACAGACGCTGCTAGGGGTGCCTGGGTGGCTCAGTCTGTTAAGCATCTGACTTCAGCTCAGGTCATGATCTCAGGACTCATGAGTTCGAGCCCCACATCAGGCTCTGTGCTGACAACCCAGAGCCTGAAGTCTGCTTCAGATTCTGTGTCTCCCTCTCACTCTGCCCCTCCCCCACTCGTGCTCTGTCTCTCTCTCTCTCTCTCAAAAGTAAACATTAAAAATATAAAAATAAAAATGTCCTGATGGTCAATATGTTTCAATTCTCTATTATAAAAAAAAAAAAGAAGGTGGTGGGTGCACTCCTGAGTTTTGGCCTCAAAAAATATAAATACAAATATATAAATACATTTTTAAAAAAGGAAGAACTTGGGGCGCCTGGATGGCTCAGTCGGCTAAGCGTCCGACTTCAGCTCAGGTCATGATCTCGCGGCCAGTGAGTTCGAGCCCCGCATCGGGCTCTGTGCTGACAGCTCAGAGCCTGGAGCCTGTTTCGGATTCTGTGTCTCCCTCTCTCTCTGACCCACCCCATTCATGCTCTATCTCTCTCTGTCTCAAAAATAAATAAACGTTAAAAAAAATTTTAATAAAAAAGGAAGAACTTCTAAGCTATGCCTCACTGACATGACTTTAATTGCTTCCAAAGAGAATAAATTATCCCATAATTTATTGGGATTTTGAGTGCATAGCTGTTTTGCATCTTTGTACCTCTGAAATTAAATTTCTTTATCTTAAAATGTGAGTCACACTGACAGATGTAGCTCTAATTTAGTAAATGACACCATGATGAAAAGGAAGAGAAATAGCTCCTTGAAAAATTTTTTAAAGAGTAGGATAGTTTAGTTTTGTTTGAGAAAGAGAGAAAGAGTGTGTGTGTGCACACATGCAAACAGGAGAGAGGCAGAGGGAGACAGGGGCAGAGAATCTTAACCAGGTTCCAAGCTCATCACAGAGCCAGATGCTTAACCAAATGAGCCACCCAGGTGCCCCAAAAGGGTAGGATCGTTTCTAATGCTATCCTTAGGTAGCAAACATTTTCCTGGAATATATTCTTTTGTTACCTTTTTACCTCCTCACTTCAAATGTTTTATTACAAAAGGTAAAGTCATATCTCTCCCAATTTCAGTGCTAAGGATTTTAATGTATTTATATATTAAGCAGAATTAATACTGACAGATTGACTTTTTAACCCTTTTCATTAAGACGTACGTATTATGTCCCCTTCAATATTCAGGAGTGGGAAAAAATATTACTGTTTCATGATAAAAGTCAAAATAAACACACAAATACTATCATTGGGTCTGGGGTATATGTGTGTTTGTTTTTGTTTCCTTTTTTGTCTTGCAACTGGCACAGCATCTTTTGTTTCCCAGGATAATCTATTTCAACATCTTGAAAACCTCCCAAAAAATAGTTACCCTTTTATCATTATTTATGTCTGTGCTGTATATATTAACAATAATATTCTGAGCTAAGATAAATATCTGGCGTCATTGAAAATTACTAACCATAGCTTGTAGATCAACCTGTGGATTCCAGTCTGAATCATATAGTATAACCACATCAGCACTTGCCAAGTTAATTCCGAGACCCCCAGCTCTGGTACTCAGCATAAAGATGAATTTGCTACTATTAGGAACATTAAAGGCCTCTATTGCTTCCTTTTTTAAATTGACATAGGAGATGAAAGAAAAAGAGAGAAAAAATAACATTTTATTACCACAGTCCTTAAGAAACAAACATTTTTAACATGCATATACAAAACCCCACTTTATAATATTCTTCCATCTCAAAAATATTAAAGCAAATGCCTATATATTGTACTTTGTGAATTACTGTAGAAAGTATATTATATAAAGTTCCTAATCTTTAGAAGCTTACATCAATAGAGACAAACTCAGAACAACTGCACAAAGTAATAAATATTTTATTTAAAGTAATAATAGTGAATATGTTTTAATTGAGAGCTGAAAAATATCTAGGAAGTAAAATGTCAGCTATCTCAACTTCATTCCCATTACTTTATATAGGATTAATAAGGAAGGTATAGTTTAGAAGATCAGCCAAGAGAGAAAAAGGTTCAGGATGCAAATGAGAGCAATGGATAAAGGGGAGGCTAAGTAGATTTATTTCCATATCATGAAAAGGGGTAAACAGGGAAGTAATGAGGAAATTCAGGAAGGTAATCCAGGGATATTTAGTAAAGAGTCTTAACAATTAATGGGATGCTAACATCTAAACTATATAAAGATCTCATACAAATTAATTAGAAAGAAAACACTAAGACCCCAATAGAAAAATGAGCAAAAAGAAAAAACAGACAACTCACAGAAGAACAAATACAAATGGCTAATAAATACAAAAATAATGTTCAATCTCACTAGTAAACAAATAAATGCAAATTAAAACATAATACCATTTTTTGAAGATTAAAAAAATGATAATACTCAATGTTGACGAGGGGGCGGTGAGACGGGCACTCTCATACATTGCTGCAGGGAGTGTAAATTGGTACAACCTTTCTGGAAAGCAATTTGGCAATATGCATCAAGAGTCTTAAAAATGTTCATACCCTTTGACCCAGTAATTCCACTTCTAGGAATTTATCCTAAGGAAATAATCAGAAATGTGCACAAAGATTTATGTATAAGGACTTTCACTTTAGCATTATTTATAATAGTGAAAAATTGGAAACAACCTAAATGATCAACAATTGGGGAATAGATCATTTATAGTACGTCCACTGGATATATATTATACTTAAATTATTTACAATAAATTTTATTACTGATATAGGAAAGTACAACATAATGCTAAGTAAAATGTTACCAAACTTCATATATAGTATATATAATTTAACAGCAATTACTTATATATGTTATATATACAAAAAGAGATTGGCCAGAAATACTTTTATTTTGCAAATTTCCTTCAGCAATCATATATTACTTTCATAATCAGAAAATACAGGAAGTTATATTTTTAATGAATGGAATGGCATGGTCAAAAGTTGCAGCAGAGGTGACACTCACTGCCGCAGTCCATATAGCATGTAGAGGGGGCAGTGTAGAAAGCAGCATGGTGTAGTGAGAGGCAATTTGGTGTAGAGGAAATAGCAAAAACCTGGTGTGAATCATTATCATTCATTACACATGTGTTTCTAAGCAAGCATTTAACCTCTCTGAGACAGTTTCAAGTGGAGAAAATTATACCAGAAAATTATACTTTACTGGAATGCTAGAAGAATTCAGTTGGAACTATACATTGCCTAGCTTCAAGTAGTTGCTTGACAAATGTTATATCCTTTCCCTATAACAGTGAGGAGGCCAATTAAGTAAAGGTTATAGGAAATGAGTCAGAGAATGACCAGAGTCTTAGCTAGCTGAATTTACCTGTACCACTGAAGGGCAAATCTGAGAACTACTGAAAAAGAACTGTTAACAGCTGGCGAATAATGAAAGTAATGAATCAAATATGGTCATTTCCTCCTTACTAGGGAAATAGATGAAATGATTATGTGGACAGCAGTATAATGGGAAAGGGGGGCATTTCCAAAAAAAAAAAAACAGCTCTGCTTTGCTGTATCTAAAGTCTAACTACTATAGTTAGTAAACTACTAAAGTAAACTATTATAGATCAGGGATCAGTGTAAACTTTGAGACACCCATTATTTGCAAATGTTATCAATGGGTAGCAGGTTAACCCTGAATATTAAAAGAGCCTGTGTGTCTGCTATAGGCCCTATCCTATGCTATGAACCAAGCTTCAATAAGTAAGCACACAAGGGACGGTGTTCACTGAAGCTATGGAAGGAAAGAGACATGAACTAAGAGTCTTTGTAGCCTGAGATGGGGCCCTAAAGTTGAGGTAAAAGGCCTGTGTGCAATTTCCTGACAGTGTATCCTGCATGACACAGTTTAAAAACTATACTCACATCTATTATATCCAATGATCCTCACAACATTATCAGAAAAAAAGAAGCCTAGGTATTAACATTACCCTAATAATACAGTTAAAAATACTGAGGCTCAGAGAATTAAATATCTTGCATATACTACAAAGTGGTGGAGTTGATGTTAAAATTTAGGTCTTCTGAAACCAAGTTCAATGCATTTTCCACTATACCATGAAATCACAATCTTTGCCCAGAGCAGCAGAATAGACTTAAAAGAGAAGTCAAAGACATAGCCTTGAAGGACCACAGAAAAAAGAAGATAAATTAGCAAAGCCCTCCTCCCCCCAAGAAAGTGCTTTACATTAGACCCATGACATTCAGGAGGGATAATCTAAAGATCTGTTAATAATTCCTTTTGGAAATTCTTACAGGCTGAGAAAGATACTGGGTGCTAGTTAGCCTTCCTCACTAGCTAAGTGACTCATTCCTGTACACCAACCTTTTAGTATTCCAAGATCCAAATGCATGATAAGCACCTATACCTAAGCTTATCCAATTTCAGTTTTACAAAATCTCTCTAACACTGAGATTATTCCCTTTACAAATTACTGTTTCGTGAGTCTTTAGGGTTGCTAATAAACTAGAAAAATCTCAACTGTTAAACTCCAAAATGGCGAGGGTCTACTGTAGGAAGGAAATCAAGAAAAGTAAGATACAGAATCAGAAGTTAAAAAGTAGGATGAGAAACAGTAATCAAAAGGTTAGAGATAGCAGTGGTTAGAGGAGGTAAGGGTATAATGGTACAGTGTCCTTTAAATAAGTAAGGATGTCTTTGACGATCTTGAAAAGGGTGATTTGTGAAAAGTCAGTGTAATGGGAGCCAAACTGAAGATCTCAGACAGAGAGAGAGAGGTGTTAGTGAGAAATTCAATGCACCTAGCTTAAAAAAAAAGTCAAAGTTCAAAACTACTGAATGATGAAAAATATGGATTAACTGAACTCTGAATTTGAAGGTTTTTTTTTCCTCACCTCTCTTTCTTCATGTGGGGTTTGTCCATCCAGTCGACAGTACTCATAACCACGCCACATACAATAATCCTCCAGAATGTCCAGCAAGCGAGTCATCTGGCTAAAAATGAGAACCCTTGAACCTAAAACATTTCCCCCCAAAGAGCAAGTTATTCAGTTTGTGTAAAACTAATTTGAAACTTACAAAAATAAAAGTAAACATCACATGTAATAAAAATGCATAGTGCCTGAACACTCCACAAAACACACACATGCACACACACACAACCTTCAAGGAATGCTATACAGAATTATGCATTGCTGAATTATGCATTTTTAAGGACTTCAAAACCCTCCACACATACTGAGATTATTTAAAGTCTTCCTTTATTCTGTCCCAAGGATGAGTGATGGTCCACACTACCTTTCACTAGACTACTGCAGTAGTCTCCCAACTAGTCTCCTGTTTCTCATCTGTCATCCTCAGTGGAACCCGGATACTGCTTCCAAGGTTCTCCTTCAAACATAGAAGTCTGATCGTGCCAGCTGACACAGCAAAATCTTCTAGGACAAACCCCCTCCTCACCTTCCAAGTGGTCCAAAGTCCTTAAATCATGCTTAAAAGGCCTTCTATAATCTGGCCCATCCAACTTTCCAGATTCATCAACTACCACTGTACCCAAATACCATAAGCTCTGCATTCCCTATTCTCACACTGCTCTTTCATTGCCCTAGATAATGTTTCCCTTCCTTTTCCCCATGAGTTACTCCTACACATTCTCCAGTGCTTAACTTCAAATATTGTCTTTATGAAGATTTCCCCAACTCCCAGTATCTCAACTTACTTATTACTTACTTATTACTTACTCCCAGCATCTCAACTTACAAATTGCAACTATTCCTCTTCACTACACTATGAGTTTCTCCAAGGCAAAGACTGTTGTCTTACACATCTTTGTACACCCAGCCCATAGGACAATTCCTAGCAAATAATAAGTACTCAACAATGTTTGCTGAATGAATGGATGATGAGTAAATACGCAAAATATTATTTATACACAAGTCACTAATACAGTTATTTCAAGTGAATGTATAGATTTGTAACTCACCCTGTTCTTTCAGTTTGGCCAAGAGTTTATCAAGAACTACCATTTTACCACTATTGCTGACAATGTGCTCATCAGTGGTATAAGGTGGGCCAGGTTCAGCACCATCAAACAGGTAAGGATGATTACAACACTTTCGAAGCTGCATCAGAATGTTTAAGAGTCGCATCTTGTCCATCTTGCCAGCAGAGTTTAACACATCAATATCTTTCATCAGGATTTTTGTATACCTAAAATTTTAAACTATAATTAATCATTGATTATTAGAAAGGTTTAATGGCATAAAGCAATATCCCTTTGGTGATCAGCATTGAGTCCTATTTAAATATAAACAACAGGTCTGACTTTGAGACTAAATCTGATCGCTAAAATCAAGAAACTTTTGAACATTTTAACGTGTATATTGCCCATAAACCTGTTTCCTCCTGCTTTATCCATTGCTACAAATTGCCATTAGCTGATAAGTATTCAGATAACTGTATCTGATAATTAACTATTCAATAACTACAATATTTGCTGAAAGATGGCATCTAACTTTTACTTGAGCTTAAAACTATCACAATTTCTTATGCCTATATTCATAAGGCATTTTTTTCTGATCTATAAATGTTTTTCATTATCTTTTGTTGACCTTTACCCAGATGAAAACAGACCTATTTATCCACCTGAACAGCAATTAATATTTAATTATAGTAACAGCCAACTTGCACTGAGTGAAAGTGCCAGGTATCATGGGAAGGGCTTTCTATAAATTATCTTGTTAAATCTTCACAACAACTCTGAGGTAGGTACTAGAATCACCCCCATTTTATGAATGGAAATTCAGGCAGCTATGAGAAGTGAAACAGCCTACTCAGGACCACAAAAAGGGACAAAGCCGGAGTTTGGTCTTTTGTCTGAATCTAGAGAAATATACTCTTCACCACTACCCTACACTGGTCTCAGTAGTAGAGAAGTCATTATATATTATAAGTGACCTGATTTTATTTATATAAGCAACATTTTGCTTCTTTAAACAGCATTATGACATAAGCATATCTAATTTGTGATTCCTTGTGACTTCTCTTGTCAATTTCCTGCTTTGCTTGTACTTATCAAACCGATTCAGCTTCTATTTTTGTAATACCCACAATCGCTATTCTCATCCATCTTATTATTACTTATTATGGTTATTACTATTTTCACTGATGCAAAAAGCAAAAATAACAAACAAACGTGCAAGTGACATCAGCCTCTTTAACCCTGACATCAACTCATAAGCTAAGTATCATACCTGTTTTACAGAAGAGAAACTGAGGTTATAGAATTTGCCCAAGCTAAATAGCTACTAAGAGACGAAGCACTGTATTCAAATACAGGTGTATAGACTCAAGGCCGACATGCTTTCCCAAAAGCTAAATAAAATATTCACTAATTTTCTATTAAAATATTTGAAATACTTAACTTGCCATTTAAACATAAAATGTAAGTTTTGATCTAAAGGCATAACTGAACCACTAAAAAGTTAAATTTTAATAAATCCTTATACATAAATAAATGCTAATGGAAACAAAATAGCTCACCATTCTCGCTGCATCTTACTCAGTCCCAAGTAAATCTTTATTTCCTTTTTAGGAGGTAGGCTCTTCTCTACATCAGTTTTTATACGACGTAACAAAAATGGTTTTAAAACCTAAAAAGTGACAGTTTTCATAAAAGTTTATAAAATATCTAATATTATAAACTACATCTTTCATTGACAACACCCTAGTGTGAAATTTACTTCCCAATGCATAATCTGAAAAAAATCTGGCATCCACCAATGCCAGATGCCAATATTCTCAGTAAAAAAGAATCAAGTAATGGCCCATTAGAAAATCAGAATGGGGAGGGGGGTCGCCTAGGTGGCTCAGTTGGTTGAGCGCCAGACTTCAGCTCAGGTCATGATCTCACAGTTCTTGGGTTCAAGCCCAGTGCTGACAGCTCAGAGCCTAGAGCCTGCTTCAGATTCTGTGTCTCCCTCTCTCTCTGCCCCTCCCCCTCTCCCTGCCCCTCCCCCCTCACAAAAATAAATAAACATTTAAAATTTTTTAAAAAAATAAAATTGGAATAGGGAACCTAAATTAGATATTCTTAATTTGATGGCACAAAATACATTAAAAAGACAACAAGATTACTGACTACTGAATAGTCATAAAAGAATCTCTTTTTAAAGTTTATTTATTTATTTTGAGAGAGACAGAAACTGTGAGTGTGGGGGAGGGGCAGAGAGAGAGAGAGAGAGAGAGAGAGAGAGAGAGAGAGAATCCCAAGCAGGCTCTGTGCTAACAGCACAGAGCCTGACATGGGGCTCAGTCTCACATACCAAGAGATTATGACCTGAGCTGAGGTCCAGAGTCAGATGTTTAACTGGGGCGCCTGGGTGGCTCAGTCGATTAAGTGTCCAACTTTGGCTCAGGTCATGATCTTATGGTCCATCGGTTCAAGCCCTTCGTTGGGCTCTGCACTGACAGCTCAGAGCGTGGAGCCTGCTTCAGATTCTGTGTCTCCCTCTCTATCTGCCCCTCCCCTGCTCACACTCTGTCTCTCTCCATCTCTCAAAAGTGAATAAATTTTCTAAAAAAAACTTTTTAATTAAAAATAAGTCAGATGCTTAATTGACTAAGCCACTCAGGTGCCCCAAAAGAATCTTTTTTTTTTAAAGCTGTTGTCATACAAGATTTGTTTTTTCATTTGGTATAGGAATAATTTTGATGGTAAGGAATATATATTTTTCCAAAAAAGACATACAGATGGCTAACAGACACATGAAAGATGCTCAACATCACTAATCATCAGGGAAATGCAAACCAAAACTGCAATGAGATATCACTTTAACTTTACACCTGTCAGAATGGCTCATATCAAAAATACAAGAAATATCAAGTGCTGGCAAGAATGTGGAGAAAAAGGAACTTCATACACTATTGGTGGGAATATAAATTGGTGTAGCCACTGTGGAAAACAGTATGGAGGTTCCTCAAAAAAAATAAAAATAGAAATACCATATGATCCAATAATTCCACTACTGGGTATTTACCCACAGAAAATGAAAACACTAATTTTAAAATATATATGCACTCCTATAGTTATTGCAACGTTATTTACAACAACCAAGATACAGAAGCAACACCCAGATGTCCATCGATAGATGAACAGATAAAGATATTTGTATATATGTGCATATATGTGTGTGTACATACACACATGATGGAATGTTACTCAGCCATAAAAAAAAAGGATGAAATCTTGACATTTGTGACAACATGAATGGACCTAGAAGGTATTATGCTAACTGAAACAGCAAGATTTTTAAATCTTAGAGGAAATCTGAAGTCAGAGTATGGATCAGAGTGTCACTAAAAGTAAGATAAAGATGTAGGCCTCTTCAAAATAGCTAAATATATACATGAAGAGAAAATGGTTCAATGTTAAGATACAGATAAATGGAGAAAAAAGGTGAAATAATCAGTGTATACCTGCAAGACAGATTCTATCACAAGAACATAATAGCACTACCGTCTATAGAGTACCTGCAATGTGCCAGAAACTGCACCATAAACTTTACAAGACTGAGTAATAAATCCTTACAATACATCCTTAATGGGAATGTGATTATTTCAATTTTTATTAACTTAACCAAAGTCATTTTGCCAGTAAGTGGTAGAAGCCGAATTCAAACCGACATCAAGCTGATTCTACCATCAGCTCAGTCCCTGAATAGCTGTTATGAGCCTAGACAAGTTCCTTAACTTTTCTGAGACTATTTATTCATCCATTCATCAAAAAATTATGATATATGTATATGACAAGCATTTTAAAACTAGGATAATGATACCTATTTCCAAAGCTGCTGAGAAAATTTGTGGTAGTACTTGTGTAGACCTTAATAACTGTAGATGTTAGTAAACAGCAGATATTATTATTAGAGATCTATGGGAGGTAAAGAAAAGGAGAGTAAAAGACAACTTCTGGTTACTGGTTTGGGCCACTTACATTTGTCTAAGAGAGGTTCTTAAGAGTTTAAACTGTCTGTGAGACATTTAGTCAGAAAGACTCAGAAGGCAGTGGGATATGTAGGAACTCAGCAAGAAATATGGAGAGAGAAACTTGATAGTTATAAATAGATAGGTAGTTACTAAAACCACAGGAGTGGATGCCCAGAGAGAGCACATATGAAAAAGAAAGTCAAAGACAAAGCCCTACAAAACATGAAACTTTCAGGGACAGACTAAGAAAAGCCCATAAAGGAGCCTGATAGGAATGGCCAAAAAGGTAAGAGAAAATCCACTCTGTATCCCAGAAACCAAGTAGGAAATGGTTTCATGCAGGAGTGGTTAGCAGTGCTAAGCAGTACAGAAAAGACAAAATACTGAGCAAAAGGTATACCCTGAATTCAGCAACTGGAAAATGACTGAAGACCTTGCAAGGTAAGTTTCAGTTGTGTGGAATGGATAGAAGCCAGTGGTCAGCGGTTTCAAGAGTAAACAGGAGATCAGGTAGTAGACACGGAGAATATAAACTAATTTTTCAAGAAGCTGAGATATCAAGGGAAGAAACCAGAATCTCAGCTAGAGACACACAATGTTGAGAGTACTATTTTGTATATTTGTGAGGGTGGGTGGGTATGGGTATGAGTTTGGATTTTAAAATACTTCAGCATGTTTACATGTTAGAAAAAAGAGCCAATATAAAGTGAGAGCCAGAAAATTCAGCCAATAAGAATGATAAATAATGGGGAAAGGTCCATAAGGAAACAGGAAGAGATGAATGAGATCCAAGGTTCATGCTGAAAGACTTAGCCACTGACCAGAGAAAACACCTCTTCCACTCAGAAAGAAGGTAAACACAGAGGCAGATATCCTTGGAAGATGGATATCCTTGAAGGAGTTCCTACCTAATAACTTCTATTTTCTCTGCTGAGAAAGGAGAAGGGCAGGGAGTATCCATGATAGAAGTCTTGGAGAGATTGGGGAAGGTCTGAAATAGTTGTTATAGGAAATTGGAAAGAATGTTATAGGCAGCCATGTTGAAGGATTGCTGACATCATCCAATCCCAGCTTATGTTACAGAACATGAAATCTGGAGTTGTTCCAACGTATACAGTTGTATAACCTCCTTTATCAGTGTTGAGAAGCCCCCAGTATAGAGCAAGTCACTCTTCTAGTAAATGGTAGAAGCAGAATTCAAACCCAGAAGACAGAGACAGTTATAGTATTCTAGTTTAGGGTTTCCAGGGCAGAAATGACAGATGGACAAGAGAGAAAAAGAGTTTGGGAGTATTGGCAAAAGGGTGATTCAAGAGATTGAAAATGGGCTCAGTTCACTGATACAGAAAAAAGTAACCATAGGGGCTCCTGGTTGGCTCAGTCAGTGGAGCATGCAACTCTTGATCTTGAGGTTGTGAGTTCAAGCCCCATGCTGGGTACAGAGATTACTTAACATCTTTTTTAAAATTTTTTTAATTAATTTACTTACTTTTGAGAGACAGACAGCACAAGCAGGGGAGGGTCAGAGAGTAGGAGACAGAATCTCAAGCAGACACCACACCATCAGCACAGAGCCCGATGCAGAGCTCGAATCCACGAACCGCGAGATCATGACCTAAACCGAAGTCGAACACTTAACTGAGCCACCCAGGTGCCTCACTTTTTTCTTTTTTTAAATAAAGGTTTTGGGGTGCCTGGGTGGTTCAGTCGGTTAAGCGTCTGACTTTGGCTCAGGTCATGATCTCGCAGTTCGTGGGTTCGGGCCCCACACTGGGCTCTTTGCTGTCAGCTCAGAGCCCATTTCAGATCCTCTGTACCCCTCTCTCTGCACCTCCCCTCACTTCAAAATAAACATTTTAAAAAACTTTTAAGAAAAAAGTAACAACAGAAAAGAGGTAATGGATGGGGAGAAAAACAGGGGTCCAAGGACTAGAGGTCTCTGTATGGTAACAAAGTACAGGAGTAACAGGAATGAAGGAGTTAAAAGGACATAAGAAGTTGTTATCAAAGAATAGAAAAGTGTTGTCTTTTCTTAAGTTTATTTATTTATTTTAGAGAGACAATGAGAGTGAGCAAAGGAGGGGCAGAGAGAGAGGGAGAGAGCTCTGCCAGTGCAGAGCCTGATGAGGGCTCAAACGCATGAATCGTGAGATCATGACCTGAGCTGAAATCAAGACTCAGACGCTTAACCGACTGAGCTACCCAGGTGCCACAGAAAACTGGTTTTTAACAAATGTGAGGGAGTCACCTGGATGAATAGATGACAGAGAAGAGAATGGATAGAGGTTGGACCTGCAACATAACTTAAGCTTTAAAGGAAGAGTTCTATACATGATGGTGGAAAAGCAGTGGCTTAGAAGTGGCATGGGGGGGGGCATCTGGGTGGCTCAGTCTGTTAGGCATCTGACTTTAGCTTAGGTCATGATCTCACAGCTTGTGAGTTTGAGCCCCGTGCTGGGCTCTGTGCTGACAGCTCAGAGCCTGGAGCCTGTTTTGGATTCTTTATTTCCCTTACTCTCTGCCCCTCCCCCACTTGTGCTCTGTGTCTCTCTCAAAAAATGAACAAACATTAAAAATTTTTTTAATTAAAAAAAAAGCAGGGGGCGCCTGAGTGGCTCAGTCAGTTAAGCATCCAACTTCGGCTCAGGTCATGATCTCACGGTCTGTGAGTTCAAGCCCCGCGTCGGGCTCTGTGCTGAGAGCCCAGAGCCTGGAACCTGCTTCGAATTCTGTCTCCCTCTCTCTCATGCCCCTCCCACACTCATGCTCTTTCAAAAATGAATAAATGTTAAATTTTTTTTTTTAATTTTAACAAGAAGTGGCATTGGGGAACTAGAAAAATACTGATGCCATCTTGAGACAGGCTGAGAATATAGTGGAGTTCATTTCCCAAAGAGGCTGTCAGAAAGGTTGGGAGAAGCAGTGAGACTGAGCCAAGAGGTAAACCCAAAAGTTCAAACAGATTCTACGGCCGTTTGTTTTCTAGCTGGGTTATATACATTTAATTACTAAATTTTCTTGTCTATTACTTACTGCGTGAAGTCTTTCCACAAGTTTTTGATCACCAAGACAGTTTTTAGTGTCAAACCAAGAATCAAAGTCCTGTGGAGGGGTGGAAATTCTGCAGTAAGCACACAGGTGTTTGTTTGTTTGTTTTAATAAACTCAATATTCTATAAATTCTTACACAGTGATACAGCAGTAATTCATTTTAAAAGCACTTTCAAAAATATATTAACCATGATGGTCAATATTATTTACTTATGAAAATAGCTAAAATACTGGAGGAGTTAAGAAAATTTGAATTCCATGATACAGGAACTCCGCCAGCAGGGTTTCCTTATAAGACTTTTATGAGGCTTCCCCACACCATAGTAGTATTATATCCAGTTAAAGAGTTAGAGTAGGAGTGAGAATATAAAATTGAAGGCACATAATGATAATGAAACTTTTACACAAACAATAAAAATGAACAAAAGCAAGATAAGGTATACAAACCAATGGATAGCTGAACTTGGTACTTTTTATTATCAATTAATAGCAGTAATGAGGAAAGCTCCAAAAGTCCTTAAATCATTCAATTCGGTTTGCTGCACTAGCATAACCTTGTGTTAATGATAAAAACAATGTAAATCATACATTTACAAAATATGTTGTTTTTCGAATCACACATTATGAGCTCTTCAGTACTCACAAATATTAACGACTACAATAATCAAAGATCATTTTAAAGACTCCACCTGCCAACCTAGTATGTAGAAAGCCCTTTCAAAGAAAATTTTGAGCTTGCTGTTAATGAACTCAGCCTATCTCATATCTTAAGTTGTGGTAACAAGGAGATATAGGCAAAGTTTAAAAGGCAGAATAATCTCAAAGAAAAGAAAATCATTTCTCTAAATATCCCCATTTGAAAAATTTGTGCTTAAGAGCTTTTTTTCTGAGAACACCAAAACACACAGATAAACAGTTACAAATGAAAAAAGAACTATAAATTTTATCTATATTCTATGATTGGAAAAGAGATCTGTGAACATAAGAAGACTGTACTTAAAACATAGGACTTAAACTTACATCTGCAGAATTAAAGACATCAGGCAATAAAAAGTTGAGTAATGCCCAGAGTTCATGCAGGTTATTTTGCAAAGGTGTTCCAGTTAGGAGCAAGCGGTTAGTTGACTTGAACTCACGAACAATCTCTGAAAGCTAGAAAAAAATAATAGTTCTGTTAACATTATTTCATTTGTAAGAATGCTCAACATCCGGAGTTATTTATCCAACCAATGCATGTTTTTTAAAAAATCTTGAAAATTATCTTTCTATAGAAAAATATCCTAGTTCAGGTGACACTGCCACAGTGAGTCACAACTGAACAAAATATTCTAGGCATTTTTACACTTATAAGAACGCAAATCATAGTCCTACCTGACACCCCTCCCTCACTTTAAAAAACTTATTTGGTCTATTTTGGGTCCACAGAAACAGTCAGAACTCCATGGAATCCAGGCTAGTCACTTAACACAATAACATCTTTCTCCCTGCCAATCATGTTCATCCACATACCTAGCCAAGTTCTAACTTGGCCTGGTGACAATTTTTTTTTAGGTAGGCTTCGCACCCAGTGCAGAACCCAATGCAGGGCTTGAACTCACAACTCTGAGATCAAGATCTGAGCTGAGATCAAGAGTCAGATGCTCAACCAACTGAGCCACCCAGGTGCCTCAAAGGCCTAGTGACAATTTCTAAGCACCAGAGTTGAGCCCATTTTCCCTGATATCTTAACTTTCTAAATATAAGACTATAAAAATTAAAGCACAAAGCATAAAAGAACAGTAATCTTATCAATACAAATGCATATTTTTATAATGCTCTTAAATAATTATTCTCTAACATGCATCCTTTTATAAGGTATTAGTCTCAATTTGAAGTTAGTATGATCTGCCTGGTGGTTTTGCTCCAGTTCTGTCCCTGTTTCTCCCAAAGTAGCCCAGTAATCATAAAAATCGATGCTTTTCCTATTGTTGATGGAGTTGAATAGCAAGAAATAGTGGTATTTTTCAAAATTTACACCATGCTCTAACTCACACAAATCAGGTAATTCCAGGAAATTATTTTTTCTAATCCTTATGAATACACATAAGGTAGAAGGCTCCTCAATAAAAATCAATGCAAATGCCTCTGGTACACAAATATTACCAAAATATTAAAATACTGTAGCATAACAGAGTTAGACTGCAACAGGTATAGAAAATGAACACCTTATTTTCTTTACATTAAAAACTGTGTTCGGGGCGCCTGGGTGGCGCAGTCGGTTAAGTGTCCGACTTCAGCCAGGTCACGATCTCGCGGTTCGGGAGTTCGAGCCCCGTGTCAGGCTCTGGGCTGATGGCTCAGAGCCTGGAGCCTGTTTCCGATTCTGTGTCTCCCTCTCTCTCTGCCCCTCCCCCGTTCATGCTCTGTCTCTCTCTGTCCCAAAAATAAATAAACGTTGAAAAAAAAAACTGTGTTCAATTTTCATGTCTCATATTCAATAATTTAAACTTCAAATCATTTTTAAAATGGATTTTCATTCATATTCTGTGAATAAAATCAGAATCTTCCATCACATTTTTTCTTTTGAATACACAGAAGTAATAAACGGACATGGTTAGTTAAAAGAAAAGTTTAACAATGATATTGAAAACTGGCTTACCTTAGATTTTTCATTCTTTATTCTGTGAGCCTCATCAATGACTAGGTATCGCCAATGAAACTTTTTAAATACAGATTTTTCTTTAATTACCATCTCATAAGAAGTAACACAAACATCCCATTCTCCTGGCATCATTTCATCACGAATAAAAGCAGCCTAATGCAAAATAAAATTCTTTATATTAAAATACACTGACATGATGATCACAGAATTAAAGCATCAAGAAAATACTAATAACTCTAAGAGCCCTCAGAATCATTTTGTCTCATCCATCTTAAAGATAGGAAAACCATTTGGTGTCATCCATTTTAAAGACAGGAAAACCAAATCCCAAAGACACATTATCTGGGTGGCATACTAATATCAACAAAAGAGAAGCAAAGGCTTCCCTTAACCGAGTACAACATATTCAATGAACTGGAAAAGTTCTTATCACCAGATGACAGATATTAGGCTCTCTTCATACAACAAATGGTCCAAAAAGACAGGAGCAAAGTAAACTGCTTTCTGAAAAGCATGTTCTTACTAAGGTCAAAGCACTACCAACTATTACCAACACAGTTTCAACAAATGAAAAGAACTCAATATACATGAATGATTTCCACCTTTTGATCTCTTTTATGTTCCTTCCATTTCTAACAGGAATGAGTCATATATTTTGTTAAGGAGTCATGAAAGCCCATTAATGCTTTTGTGAATTCCCTGATATTGTTGTAAGACTACAAATATGATCTTATAAAGAGGACTTGCTCTATCTAGTACAGAGGGCTATTTAAGACAGTGAGACTATTTAAAACTATTTTTAAATCTTCTAAATCTTCATAGGCAGTGGCCAACATAGTAGCCAAGTTGACTGAGAGCATTTTTAACTTGTATGAACTGAATTTCAGATGTTATGTATGGGTCAAAATAAAACCATAGAAGTTAACAGGCAGCAGCCAAATCTATATTGAGAAGGTTCTGATTAGTACTGTAAATATGAAATTACAGTGCATAAACAAAATTAACCATTCACTGCAAACTCATTATTTCATAAACTCACAGTTATGCACCAAACACACTGTGGACTCATTCAACAAATATTTACCGAGTGCCCTGATATCTAAAAGGATTGTCTGGACTGAAGTAGAGGACAGAAAAAAGGCCTTTGTAGAGATCCCAGTTGCACTCTGGGAAGTGGTCATATTTAAAAAGTTAATTAAGACATTACAGAATTGGAGGCAAAATAAAGAGAACCAGGATGCCAGACTCCATTTGGTCTTGCAAACACCTTATCTTTGTTTGATTTTTTTGAAACACTCAATTTTGAAACTCTTACAGTTTCACGGAACACACATATATTTTTAATTTATATTAGCTCTGCCTTGAAATTTGTGTAACAGAACACTGAACATCACATAATCCAAAAGCTCTTTTATAGATGACAAAATGAAGGCCCTTCAATTGTCACTCAATGTCACACACGGTCAATAGCAAAGCCAGAACTAAAACCACATCTCCTGTTTCCAGGTCCAAGATCTTTGATGTCTCTGGAGTGGAAAAGGAAGGAAAAACCATGTTTGGTGGGGCGCCTGGCTGGCTCTGTTGGTAGAATATGCAACTCTTGATCTCAGGCTCATGAGTTCAAGCCCCACATTGGGCGTGAAGCCTACTTAAAAAATAGAAAACAACTAAAAAACCATTTTTGGGATTCACACCTCTATATACTGCAGGACTACATTAGCGCCAAACTGGGTCAGGAGTATTACTAAGAATTTCCCAACTCAATCAAATACCTGTGGTAACCTACATCAAATTTTTTATTAGTAAAACACTGACCTCATAAAATGTTTACAGAAGGCCAGGAAATTATAAAAACACATTGTATCTATCCCATGTGGTACCAAGATTCAAATTTGTCTATAAATAATTATCTGGGTGGTGCCTAGGTGGCTCAGTCAGTTGAGCATCTGACTTTGACTCAGGTCATGATCTCACGGTTCATGGGTTCGAGCCCTGCATCAGGCTCTGTGCTGACAGCTCAGAGCCTGGAGCCTGCTCCGGATTCTGTGTCTCCCTCTCTCTCTGCCCTTCCCCAACTTGTGCTCTGTCTCTCCCTGACTCAAAAATAGATGTTAAAAAAAATTTTTTAATAATTATCTGGATTTTCTCTATACATTCTAACACCAATCTGTAAGTGCTGAATATAGTACATTATTTATGTAATTAATAATTACCATTCCACAAACTCTTTGCCCATGGCCCACAATAAAATAATATTTTAGGTTGCAATCCTTTTTTAAAAATGTTTTTAAGTTTATTTATTTATTTTGAGAGAGAGAGCAAGTGGGGTAGGGATAGAGAGGGGGGAGAGAGAGAATCCCAAGTAGGCCCCTCAGCATCAGTGCAGAGCCTGATGCAGGGCTCGAACTCACAAACTGGGAGATCATGCATGACCTGAGCCAAAATCAAGAATCAGATGAGTAACCGAGTGAGCTACCCAGGCACCCAGGTTGCAATCCTTAAAAAATGAGCAATACATATCCCTACCATGTGCGAAACACTCTATTTTCTATTCTATTCTCATTTTTTTTTATTGTTGTCCACACCAGCACGAATTTGCAATATTAATGACTGGCAATATGAAAAGCACAGACTTTGAAGACTGGTTTTCAAGATTAAAAAATTTTTGAAGCCACTAGTAAAATCTCAGCCACTCATGGGGTAGAGATAGGGCAGTCACAAATTAAATACAAGCATTCTTCCTTTAAAACTCCCAGAGAGAAAAAAAAAAAACTCCCTGAAATATTTCATGAAATCCTTGGATTCCATATAATATAGGGGAAAACCACTGACACAGTTTTATTGAGACATATGAAAACACAAGTGCACATATTTCTTTTTCTTTATGATCTTAGAGAAATACTTTCAAACAAAAATCAATACTTCAGAAATACAAAGTTTTTTAAGGAATGATATTACATTAAGTAACAGCAGTGATCAGAAAAGGGTTCTAAGTGACTAATTTGCCACTGGGAAATATTAAGCATAAGGAAGAATCAAGCCTGTAATTCTAAATTTATGAGCTCAGTATTTCAATACTTAAATTATTTATAAGCTGAATTTAAATAAATTTAAGTAATTTTTCTGCAAGTAAAATGGTAAGAATAAAATTACATAATTCATTATGCTACCATTCTTTTGAGGATATCTTTTGATAACCTATCTAAATACGAAAAATAGAATAAATCTTTTCTCTTAACTATGTCCTCTGGAGGCGAAATAAAGGCAAGGTTTAATAATATGCTTTCTAAGCTGATTATTCATTTTTATATTTTTGCATAATTTATTTCTTTTAGATTAATTCTACAGTCCTAAAATCATTGTAGCCTACTAAATTGACAAATGGCTAATTTAAGCAAGAGCCCAGCATTTCCAATACCTAAGAATGTATGCAGGTATGTATTTTTCTATTCAAAGAGCAAAACTGGGGGCGCCTGGGTGGCGCAGTCGGTTAAGCGTCCGACTTCAGCCAGGTCACGATCTCGCGGTCCGTGAGTTCGAGCCCCGCGTCAGGCTCTGGGCTGATGGCTCGGAGCCTGGAGCCTGTTTCCGACTCTGTGTCTCCCTCTCTCTCTGCCCCTCCCCCATTCATGCTCTGTCTCTCTCTGTCCCAAAAATAAATAAAAAACGTTGAAAAAAAATTAAAAAAAAAAAAGAGCAAAACTGAAAGCTGTGCCTTTGCAGAAATACAAACACAGGCTCTCTGTATGAATAGAAAAGGCCCCATTCATGTGTGCATCTATGCACAAGTGTGTGCATGTATACCAAATCAAAGTTAAAAAATTAAAAATTTAAACATAAAAAATTAAGTCATACAAACGTATATATTTTTGGTGTCAAAATAATACAACTGATGAGTCACTGATAAGATATACTGTCAATGATGATTTCTTTTAATAAAAAGTGATTTAAAATGCAACTCAAAAAAGCTGACGTTAATGTGCCAGTTGAAAGTAACTGCAGGGGCGCCTGGGTGGCTCAGTGGGTTAAGCGTCCGACTTCGGCTCAGGTCACGATCTCGCGGTCCGTGAGTTCAAGCCCCGCGTCGGGCTCTGGGCTGATGGCTCAGAGCCTGGAGCCTGCTTCCGATTCTGTGTCTCCCTCTCTCTCTGACCCTCCCCCGTTCATGCTCTGTCTCTCTCTGTCTCAAAAATAAAAATAAACTTAAAAAAAATTTAGAAAAAAAAGTAAATGCAGATAAGCATAATAAAAGTGATTGCGTGTTATTAATAGGTAACACATCTACTTCACAGGAGTGTTGGATTAATTAATATATTAAAGGCATTTACAACAGAGCCTAACATAGAGTAAGCACAATGTGTTATTTACTAGTAGCAGTCAACTTAAATGTCTTTTATGGTATTTGTATAAAACTTAACCCCAGAAATGATGTTATTCTTGATTGCCTCTTTAAATCAGTTTCTCACTTACTCTTGCATCCTTGTCTCCAACGAAACAAATAACACGGAGAGATGGGACCCATCGTTTAAATTCATTCATCCAGTTGTATAGAGTAGACTTTGGAACTAAAACCATGTGAGGTCCTGGAATGTTTCGGTAATGTTTCAGGTAACCAAGCAAAGCAATCGTTTGTAAAGTCTTACCAAGACCCTGCATTATCGTTACAAAGAAAAAATCCATAAATGTTTATTTAATGAAACATTTTGTTAGTAATAACAAAGACATTTGCCAACTATCTCACATGGGGAAAAATTTTAAAGACCTTTGTTTTTTTTAAGTGAATAACCATACCAATTTGTACTTACTGTGCGCACAAAAAGAAACCAGGAACTTGCAGGCAGAAAGTTGCTTTGTTGCTCCTCTTAAAGGAGCAAGTAGCATACTTCATAATTTTTTCTAGTGGCAAAATTAGGGAATTTTGTGTATATGTGTTTCACACTCAAATACCAGCCTGCTTCGATACCAGTCTTTCTTTCCCATTGTCCCCAACATTATTACAGCCCAGGCATGAAATATTCAGACTATGCATCTCAAGGGGCTTGTAGCTCTGTACTTGCATCTCACACCTTTGAAGACCTATGGAACCATAAAAGAACAAAACATGAAAGAACTCTGCAGCCAGAAAAGGCCTTAGAGATCACCTAGTCCAGTAGACTTTTTAAAAACAACATACTGAACAGGGGAGCCTGGGTGGTTCAGTTACCTGAGCATCCAGCTCTTGATATCAGCTTAGGTAGTGATCTCATGATAAGGGGATCAAGACCGGCATCCAGCTCTGTGCAGAGCATGGAGCCTGCTTAGGATTCTCTCTCTCCCTTTCTCTCTCTGCCTCTCCCATGTGTATGCACTCTCTCTTGCTCTCTCAAAATAAATAAATAAGTAAACATTTAAAAATAAATAAGTAAAAATAAAAAACATACTGAACACCATGAACCCACCACCTAACCCATGAGGAAGGGAATGATGTCCTATGCTGTGTGGCCTTTTAAAACAGTTTCTGGTTTTATCTCTATGCAAGGTATATATTTTCTTTTATAAACCTAGGCTCAAAACTATTTTTATAGGGTTTATCCTAATATTTCACTTAATGAAATGCATCAAAACCTTAAAATACTTAAAATTCCTTAATCAAGCAATTCCATTTTTAGGAATCCTATGGAAATAATTTGAAAGGTACAGAAAAAGTAAATTACAAGGGTTCTCACAACAGCATTATTATGTACCATATACACGTGTATCAACCAATATATACTATATACATCAGTCCAAATGACCAGCAATAAGGGAGGATATTAACAGAATTATGGTAATTCTCCAGGATTATTATACAGTAATTAACAATTATTTTTACAAGTATTTGAATTATGCAGAAAATATGTATGAATGTGAAGAAATCAGAATACCAAATTATATGTACAATATGATCTCAACTATATAAAATAAATACATCCAGAATTAAAATGCTAAAATAAAAGATGCCAAAATGTCAACTGTGATTATTTCTGGGTAGCATAATTATAATTTACTTTCAATTTTTTTCTTGTTTTTTTTCCAAATTTTCTATACTCCTTAAAGTATCTTTCCCTTTTTTAATAAAAAGTACCTGGTGTCAGCATAAATTCAATATGAAGGATCTTCAGATCCTTCATGTTTAAAGGCTGCAGTCAAGAAGAGCTTGGGGCAAATAATCCTAGTCTTTCTGCTATCCAATTAACCAAGCTCCTCCCCTCCTGAGCTAATTGTAGTCTCCAACCCAGAATACTAAATATAAGGAGCTACAGACCCTTGATTTTAAAGGACCTCCTGCCACACACCTAACAGTTGCTTAGCATCTATGGGATCATTACTACACTACATGTTATAGAGCATAAACAGTCATGTGGCTCTTCTGGAGAAGAGTGATTGCAATAATGGCTCCAGAGTTTCATAAACAGGAGTATCACTGGGTCATATAGATCTAGAACTCCCCCCAGTCCTCTCTTAAATCACATTTAATTTATTTTGTCTTAAAATACCAATCTAAGTCTTCATATACTCCCCCAATCTGCTGAATTAGCATCTTCAATGGACTTACTTTTTCTCTTTGGTCATTTTATTTATATGTCCATCACTCCTTAGCTTACTTCCCAGGCCCTACCTGGTATTCTGCTAGGTCAGAACTCAACATTGCTCTTTACTTTTTTTTTCCATCTATTCACTTTCTCACTGCTCACACATTGAGGCATTTACATTTATTCATTCATGCTTTCATCATTTATTGTCTGGTCTATTCATTCACTCATTTAGTGTTTGGTTTATATACCCCACCTCATTACCAAAAGGATTTCAGGTAGCCTACAAAGAAAACATGTTTCAGGTGGCCTACAGTGAAAACATGGAACGTAAATTAATGGTAAAATAGATATAAAGAAGGGCCAGGGAAAGATTAGAAGGTATTGAATAGGAAAAGACACAAAAGACACAATGGGCCAACCATTACATTACACAGGTGCTCCATTTTGGCATTCATTTTGGCTCTGAGCTTCCTGGAAGCCAAAGTATAAATAAAAACAAAAGTACAAGGAGGTTTTTTAAAACCATTTGAGGAAATCACACTAAGAATTATGTAGCCTGTGAAAGTGTAAACAATCCTAGACTTTACAAATGCCTTTTACATTATAACTAAATAAAGCAATTAGCCTCCAGACCTCAGGGGTGCAATATAGCTCAGGCACTTCAAATTTACAAAAAAAAAAAATTGATAACTGAGATCCTGTTTCTGGCTATCATCTCCTTACCATTTCATCTGCCAAGATACCATTGACTCCATTTTCATACAAAGAGATCAACCAGTTCAGCCCTCGAATCTGATAATCCCTCAATGGTCCTCCTTTCACATCTAAAAAAGAAATCAAGATGCCTCATACTTTTATTAATATAATCAAGTAGATTTTTTCTAAAATCAAATTGGGAAAAAAAAACACAAACATGATGAGGTACTTACATGAAGGTGACACCTCAAATCTAACACACACATTAGATGTTTTCCGACTCTCTGAGAGTAGCTCTTCATCTTCTTCTTGTTCCGTGCGCCTGTGGCGGTAGCTGAAATGAAAAGAAATACCTTTATGTTCAACACAAATGTTAAGGTGTCAATGAAGTCAGTATACATCGCTAGTATCTTCATGAAAAGAAAATGAGTTACTTAAGGTCTTGCTTAGAAGTTGGTAGAACCGGCCTACATTTTTACTGATTTCTAGTGAGAAAAACATGTTGCCTCCAAAACTTATTTACACTGACAATAACCTTATTTTTTGAACACAGAATTATACTGAATAAGTGAAGAGGGAATGAGAGTATAAGGAGGGAGAAGGGGGGACAGGAGGAAGAGAGGGAAAGAGGGAAGAAAGTAGAGAGAGATGCCAACATACTCTCCAGCAGAAATTAAGCTCTGCTTGTCATCTTTCTTTATTCGAGGACGTCCCAATTTCATGTTCAGAGGAGATGTTGGAGATTTCTGTGCTGACGGTTGAATGAAATGTGCAAAAAGTTCTGTTTGCTTTAATAAAAATTCAAATCTCTTTGCTCGGTCTGCTTTCTAATGCACAAAAGAAAAAGTAATGATTTTCTTTTTTATTTGCTCAAAGTTATTTAACAAACACTTACATTGCCCTTACTTTGTACTATGTTCTAAGCACTTTAAACATACTAACTCATTTAATTCTCTTAATAAACCTATGAGGTAGACACTAATATTATGTCCATTTTACAGATGATAAAACTAAAGTACCGAGAGGGTAACTAACTTGCTCAAGTTCCCACAGCTAATAAGCACCTAAATTTGAAAAATGGCATTTTCAGATACTCTGAATAGAAGCCAAGTGATCTAACAGAAGTAAATGCCCCAATAAGAAGTATCCTGCTGGGGCACCTGAGTGGATCGGTCTGTTAAGTGGTTGTGCATCCAACTTCTCAGGTCATGATCTCATGGCTCTGTGAGTTCAAGCCCCGCATTGGGCTCTGTGCTGATAGCTCAGAGCCTGGAGCCTGCTTCGGATTCTGTGTCTCTGTCTCTCTCTGCCCCTCCCCAACGCACAAGCGTGCACACACATGCTGTCTCTCTCTCTCAAAAGTAAGCAAACATTAAAAAAAAAGAAGTACCCTGCTTAAAGAGTCAGGGTCAGACAGCAAATCCTCTTTCCAAACCATAATAATTTTCTTTTCCTAGTTAACAAAATAAAGCATCATAATATGTAATATATCCTAAATGCAGAAATATAAATTATTGGCTTTGATATACATATACCATAAACTGATCTCTTAAGAATTTATAAGATTTGGGGGAAAAATACACGTACACATATAAGTAAAATAGTTAACATATATTAACTATTAAAAATTTATATGTGGGGCACCTGGGTGGCTTGGTTGGTTAAGTGTCCGACTTCGGCTCAGGTCATGATCTCCCTGTCTGTGAGTTTGAGCCCCGCATCGGGCTCTGTGCTGAAAGCTCAGAGCCTGGAGCCTGCTTCGGATTCTAGGTCTACCTCTCTCTCTGCCCCTCCCTGCTCACACTCTGTGTGTGTGTGTGTGTGTATGTATGTATGTGTGTGTGTGTGTGTGTGTGTGTCTCAAAAATAAACATTAAAAAAATTTAATTGATATGTGCTATAATTTCTCAATAAATTGTAAAAGGTCATGTAACTTGTACCATATTAATGAAATAAAACTTCACTAAAAAATCTTAGAAGATCAAAAAATGTACACATTATTCTAGATGAAGAAAAAATGAAAATGATTTTTTATTTCCCAGTCACTTTCTGACCACAGGGTAGGGAATATTTGATTGCTAATGAAGGATGCATAATTAATAATACCAGAAACTTACAAGAGTTCATTAACATAAACACAAGAATTAGACAAACATTCAGACCAGAAGCTGGAAGGAGGCCAAAACTTTTCCATTTTATGTTATCCTCACTGGAATGTTGTTTTTAGAGTTGTTAAAACATTAACTGTCTATATTAGATGTGACCTTAAACATTAAGGCATGGAGTATGGCAAAATCACTATGAACAACCAAAAAAATACTTCATTTCTACTTATTTTTATAATATTACTGCAAAAGCAACCCCTCAACAAAAAAATTCAGTTCCAACTACTTGTTAAATTTCTCTTTTGAATTAACCAAGTTCACTGGTTTTGAAAGATCCCAGGGCATAAAAGATTAGTTAAAATGAAAGCTAAGATATGGATTTTAGTAAATAAAAACTAAATAATTTGAAATACACAGCAAAGCAGTAGGTGGCATAATTAAGATTATACTGTTTAAATACGTAACAGTTTCATGTACTGGGAAAATGTCCTCTCCTCCAGAGAAAGTGTTACTGTATTACATGTCTCATAATATGTAACATTCATTCAAATATCCAAAGCAAGAACAGAGGGAGAAAAAAAATATCAGTCCAGCTCTGTGACCTGATTTCTTTCAGCCATACTGATATTCCCACTGATATTGTCACTTAGTGGATACAATATTTCTAGCATAAAGCATCTTATTATGAGATAAAGAGTGCTGAACAACAGTGAAGAGATGTGGTTTCTGTTCCCAACTATTTCATATAGTTTTTCTGCTCCTTATTTTCTCATCTGAAAACGAGATTCATTTATTCAACAAAATTATGATGGATTTATTATTAAATTACTTTCCAATTCTAAAATCTATGATCCTGTATTCATTATATATGAACATGTATCATTTTAATCTTTCACATCTCCTCAATAAAAATCAAGTACAGTGAAACTAATGTTAATATTGGGTGCCAACTACAGTTCAATGACAAAAAATCAACTACATTATTCATGATCAACCCAGGAATATATTTACCATTTTCTCTTCATATTCTGGGTCCATTTCCTTTTCAGATTTAGAAGCTTTAACAGCAAGTTTGAGTTGAAATGAAGAAACATTTTTCTAGAATTTCAAGAAAAAATAAGCCATCAAATTGCAAAGCAAGATCTTAAAAATGGTCGACATTGTCATTTGAAGAAAGTAAAAAGTAATTAAATACTAAATAAATAAATCAACATGGGCCACACATAGACCAATGATGAGAGCATGTCATGAAGCAGGGCTTATGATTAATCCAGTTCTGTGCACCTGGGGTCCAATAAAAAATCTGTATTATAAAAGCTAGAGAAAGAACATTAATTAAAATAAACACCAAAAGGTGAAACATTGAGCCATTTCATCTATTTTTTAATTTCAAGCATAAGAAAGTACAGAACCACTGAACAGATTTAAAATCTAGAATATGGTAATATTATCATCCACAAACCAAGGAATTCAAGGAAAGTAAATATTAATTCTCAGAAACACATCTTTATGTAATAGAAACGAGCCAAAATTTCAGAAGGAGACTATGGTTTCCGTTCCTGAAAAGACACTTTTTCATTGTTTTCATATTCTAATAAGAACATTTAAACTTTTTAATGTAATACATGTTAATTTCTATTTAAATAATAACACAATACAGTTTTAAACTTTTGATTTATCTTAGTTTTTCCCAACTGGAAAGAAAACTATTTTAAACCCTGTTACATAAATATTTTGTAGCAGTTTCTCAAGGCTATCAACTATTAACATTTGATATTTAAAAAGTTGTGATTTAGTGAAAACTAACATAAATCAGCTTCTTCAAAATATTGAAATTATCTGGGGGTTATTTCATGCACACTATCCTTTGTAAAGATAAGCTTGTACTTGCAAATATAATTAGGTATATAGAATATACCTCCTTCCCTATAATAAATAGAAAAATAATAAAAACACAAATCTACCGTTTAGTATCAGAGCTGAGAGTATTTCAGTTTTAACACAGATTTTGCCCAAGTCACAAATCAGTTTGTGAAAACTACAGAAATTACGTCCATTTTGTCATGGCTTTTGTCAATCAGTTCCTGAAAACTTAGATCATAAATCAAAAACAGAATGTGATGTTAAACATAAAAAAAACATAGCTCCAATAGTTAATGAATATGCCTTCTAACATTTACTGAAATTCCTAGTTTAAGACAATTCAAACTAGGATTATGGAATTTGACCCTGGTCAGTGTTCTACTTTGAAGCACTGATCAGATATTGTTCAGTTATTCTTAACCCAAATAATAGCCATCTTGATTTAAGCATCACATACATATATATTGTCCATGTGAGATGTTTTGAATGTAATCCTGGATGGACAAGAATAGAAAACTGCTAAAATCCCCTCAATCCCACTCTTTCAAACTGTCCCATGTACTATAAATCTGATTTTATTTTCAAAGCAACAAGTAATGGAATACTGGGTAACAAAATTCACACCTTTATCATTCCTTGAAAAGCTATATGAAGTCTAGTTTTCAAGTTTCAAAACAGTAAAAATTACTTCACATCATATACACAAGTATATATCTAATAGTGTGGGACAAAGACTTCACTTATAGAAAAATTAAGGCTTTAATTAGAAAAAAAACTTTACTCAATACTCTTGCCTACCTTGTGGTAGAATACCATAAAATTTAATTATATGCTAATTAAAATTCCTAATCTTAAGCAGTGCTATTAAAAGCTGCGGGTAATTACTTAATTGGCACTATCTTCCACAACAAATTTTAAAATACCTACCTTCTAAACCTTCTCCTTTGCATATGTTTTCAAAAATACACTTCTTGTACAAGAAAACATAAAAGGATATTTTAATGAATTTCCTATAGATTTCATCATCTGGTAGTTTAGATGCCATGAGAATGTGGACAAGGTCATCAAGATGCCCTTAGAGACCATGACCTTTTTCTTGATGTTTTCATTACCAGAAATACCAACTCTAACTTCCAGTGTTAGGTTATCCACTGTCACTTAAACCAAGTTAAGCTCAAGAACCAGAACGTAAACAAAAATACGTTTCTGTAGCTAAATGTCACAAGTCAATCAACCAAATCTCATCTACTTTATGCATCACAAAAATGCTCTTACTCAGAGCCTATTTTCTTTTACTTGATATACAATTCTAGCAAGTTTGATCATCTGACTTGCCATACTACAGAGAATAAAAGCAACAGCAAATGACACAGGAAAGATCACTTAGAAGAAAGAAAGCACAATGTCAACAGCAAGAAGGGATGGCAGAAGCCCAGGACTAAAAGAGGAGTTCCACTGCAGTAACATCCCTTTTCCTTACTATTCAGGCATAATTATTTCCCTCTCCCTGCTCCATCACTTATATTTTTATATTTTGTATTTTTACAGTTGTTTTAAATGATTGTATGGTTTTGTTACATCTATGTCATTTTATCATATGTTCTTTCTGATGAAAGTAGATGAAGTTTTTAAAAAATGATAGCTAACACCTGACAATTGAAGGAGGCGAGTGAAAAGTCATTTAGGAAATCAACACAATACTGGGGGCACTGGCTAACTCAGTCCATAGAGCATGCGACTCTTAATCTCAGGGTTGTAAATTCAAGCCCTGTGTTGGGCATGGAGCCTAGTTAAAAATTTTTTACAAAATCAACACAATACTGGAAATGCCCGGGAAGTGGTTATTTAATTGAGGGGGAACAGCCTCCTACATCTCAAATACTGTACACTTTCAGAGTACAGTAACTGATGAACATGAAGGAAAGTTTAATCTACATTTTCAGTCCATCACTTAGGCAGTCAAGGTAGTGAGCAATCTATTTAGATGGAGTGGGGGGAGTGCCAAATTACTTTATTTAAAGGAATGAAATGATACACATGAAAGAACTTAAGTAGATATTTGGTACTCTTTAGATTTTTCAGAAAAAAATTAAAAATGAAAGATGTGGTGACTAAAATAATCAACTTAAGGTATTCAGAAAGTTCCTGCCATGCAACACTTCACTTCCCAATGCTGAGCAGACAAATGAGATAGTATTAGGACAACTTCTGATGAGGCTATAGAATTCATTAATATATGTATCAATTCAGTGTTTGTTACATAGGTTTTTTTTTATTGATTCCCAATTTTTTCACAACTCAAAAAATTTACACAATCTGGAAATTCAACAATCTTTACTGCCATACAAAAGAGTTTATCCCTTACATTTGCACAGTCTAGGGAATAAAAGCCACCTAGACTCATTGGTGAATTCCCCAGCATTTGATTTTATATTGATACTTTGTATCTGAACCATCTTTACAATACCATGTTACTGATTCAAGTACCACATAGATCTTAAAATGTGTATGTTTTGTACGGTTTTCACTTACCACTACAATTGTCTTTCTGTTTAGTCAACCTTGTAACAGTAAAATATATCACTTTAAACAAATGCTGGATTTAAAATTACTAATTCACGGCAAAAGGTGTTAATTGCCTTCAAAAGCTTTTCATTTGGTCGCATCGTACCATATAATAATTCAGACAAAGCCACTTGAGATCTCTAAAGCATAATTTTAATTACCTACCGTTGTTTTAATTGCGAGATGTCTACTCATAAACGGAAAAAAAAAATCTACCCATAAACGATCCATTCTACAATTTAATTATACATCAACAATCCTTATACCCCATTTTATTTTTTATTCTGAACGTGTTTCATAGTTTCATTTGCATGTCTTGGTCCATATGAAATATGCCTTATGGAGATAATACATATTTTCTGGATTTGGCTTTAATAGGTGTCTGAGTGGTCCCTTTATGTATGTTAGCAGGAGCTCATCCTAGCGACGCTGGGTTAAAGAAAAAGAAAAAGAAAAAGAAAAAGAAAAAGAAGAAAAACCCTGCATGTGTCCAGGAGCCAGCAGCGCCCACTAGGAGAGGGAGGCGGAAGCCTGGAAGGCTTGGGGCCGGATTGGGGGACCATTTGGGTGGCCCTGGAGTGAAACACTATACCGTCGAGGGCGGGGCAGGAGAGGGTGAGGGTGCACACGTTGGAAATTTTCCTAAGCCAGCGTCCACGGTTCCTCAGTTTGGGGTCTGGATTGCGGGGGAGCGGGTAGCACGCGGAGAGCTAATTTTCTCGGGGTGACACCCCCGCTTCAGCAGGCGGGGACCAAACGAACAAGGGATGATTTTTTTGCTGCCACCTAAAAGGCCGACATGGCCATTCAAAAAAAATAAAAGTCTCTCCTATCGTCCTCCGCCTCCCAACCACCAGCACCTTGAAATTCAAATTAAAAAATTGTAAGCCTCAGCAGAACCCCTTTCGCGCGGGTGTGGGATTGAAGGGCCCAGATTTCCCAGGCAGAGGCCGACGGGAAGGGGGGGAGAGGGAGAGAGCGAGAGGAGAGGGAGAGGCGGAGGCTTTTTCCTGCACAACCCCATCCCCCACCCTGTTACCCCAGTTCCGGGAATGTGGATGGGGCCGGGGGCTGTCGAGGGGCGTCCAAGCCCCCCAAGCCCCGGGATAACGGGCACCCTCCGCCCCGCGCCGCGCCCGCGCCCAGCCCCGCCCCCGCCCTCCAGGCGGCATGGAGGAAAGGGGGAGGGGAGCAAATGCTAGACTGTTCCGCCGCCCCCCACTCCCAGCGCGCCCGCGGCCCCCATCCCCGCTGAGCTCCGCCGGTACCTGTCGGCGCTGAAAGGTCAGGGCTTGGGCCCCTCGGAGGGGCCCGGCTCAGGATTTGTTGACTACACACACACCCCCTTCCTATTTACCTCCTTCTTTTCGCCCTTCTCCGTTGCCACGGTGGCTTCGGTGGCCGCGGCGGCCGCTCCCTCCTCCTTAGAGGTGGATGGCCCCGGCTGCTCGTCCTCTATGACTACGATTGTGGCGGTCGCATCAGCAGCTCCCACGGTGGCTGCCACTGCAGCGGTGTCCGGCTCCATTGCGTTGGAGCGGGAACGAGGAAGGGGACGAGAGCTCCTGGGCGGCGGCAGTGGCTGCACTGGAAAGAGCTAGATGGAGCAGGGGTGGGGAATCACTCCGCTTCCAACCCCTTCGCTCAGCCCCCCCTTCTTTAAATAACCCTCAACCCTGCCCCACTTCCGTCCACCCACCCTACGTCATGGCCTCCCCCCGTCACCCTCCCCCCTTCCTCCACCCCCCCCCCTCAACGATCGCGAGACTCCCCCTCCCCACCAAGAGCCCGGGCCGGCCCCGCACGACCAACTGTTGCCCGAGTGTGGGGCGCGGACTGGGGTGGAGGCGGGAACCCACAAGCCCGCGGCTCCCTAAAAATCTCCCTTCCCACACGCCCCCAACAGTCAGCCTGAGCTCCCCACGCATATGTGTGCAGAAGGAATCCTCTTTCCCTTAAATCTGCTCTTTGTACCTCGGGGCGCTCTCCCCTTCTTGCACAAAGAACTTTTACTCTGCTTGTAACTGCACTGTAAAAGGTCTCACTATTTGCAAAGCAGAGAACCCCTCTGGGGACTGCCCTTTCCCAGGTTCCAAAAGGGGTATTGGTGGTGCTATTCCCACCTTTGGAAATTCTGCAGAAGGAGAAGCATTCCTTGAATCTCTTGATTATAGCTGCAAACATTCTCTTACAAGGCAAAGCGTGACACTTGGGTTTTATTTGCAACTCTGATACTTCTCAGATGGCCAAAGTGCAGGAGCCCTTCTGTTGCCATCACCGCTGAATTTTAAAACTCGTTGCGTGGGGGACAAGGTCAAGGGCCTCAGAGAACCTGGGGCAAATCATGGTAGAAACCCAATATTAGTAATTAAATTACCGTGAGTTTTTTGGTATGTGTTCTTTTTGTATCCCCATTAAGTAGTAATTAAACACCAATAATAGGCATAATCATGGATATAAAAGCATTTTGTAAAGGGTGGGACAGTAGGCAAATGTCGACTATTAAATATTATTGTTTCTATTTCTCCTCACCATTTATTTTGATCAATCATGGGAAGGTTTACATCTTTCTAGATTTTGATCATTACAGACGAAAGATAGCAAAACAGGTGGAAAATAGTATACCAAACAACAATCACAAAATCTACAATTTCCAAAATGAAGCAAATACTTTTCAAAGTGTAAACAAATCATGATTAATTTCCCTCAACACACCTTCCTAAATTACCAATTAAAATCAAATGTGATTTCTATGAATAGCAGGAAAGCACACAATTGCCCCCCAAATATATCCCTTTTTCCTGGGAATAATAGCCTAAATTCCTCTCTGTTTTAAAGTTGTGACTGCTTCATATGCAAAATCCTTGTGACATTTTACCTACTATTGGTCATTTAAACCTTAGTGTAAAGAGGTGTGAGATACTGTCCAGGGACTGGTTTTGCACAGAAGCACACAGGTTTTTAGAGGCAAAGAGCAAGACAGTGGTGATTGAAGGAGTGTGTCACTGAGACTGGTAGTGATAGCTTTGCTCTGATTTTACTTTCATTATTTTTATCATTTGCCCTTATTTCTCATCCTGAAGTACACATGTGTAGTATCCAATGGGTGTGTGTGTGTGTGTGTGTGTGTGTGTGTGTGTGTGTGTGTGTAGCATATATAACAATGGTTTGTATTTCTGGAACATCAACCTTAAAAAGTGGGATGGAATTAAACCACTTAACTGATCATTTGAAACACTATTTTTTCTGTAAAATATGCAGATGTATTAAGGAATGAACTGCAGAGTTTGAACTCTCTCCACATAAAAGCTTGAGACTTCCAGTTAGATATCCTACCCCTTCACCACCACCTTTTCAGTCTCCTCAGTCATTAAGACTTGTTTCATAGGGAAGTCCAGGAAGCACTAAAAGACAAGGATGTACGTATCCACTTGACTTGAAAAGGATCCTTCTAGAAAGTGTGATGAAAGATTTCTTTTTCATGAAACTGAAGCTATGGAAGGATATAATTCCCCTTTCCTTGCCTGGGGATTCAAAGAAAAAAGGGTTAGTAAATATTTATTATGTATTGGTGTGTTCCTGCTTACAAAGATACTTTATTCCACTGTATTTCTCATTTCCAACGTATAGTATTTCAGTTACACCTTGGGCTAAATGCACTCTTAGAGGAAATCTGGGAAACTCACATCCGTTTGTAATACCTTTTCTTTCGAAACATGTGTTTCAAGTTCCAAAAAAAATAAGTTAGAAATTCATTTGGGGGCCAGAACATATTTGTGTGTTGGTAATTTTCCATATGTGTATAATGTGATCCTTCCTTTTCAGGATGACATGGCTGAAAGTGCTACCAAGTAATGAGTTTGGCTGGAAAGGTCAATGCTTGGTCCATAGACCTTGCTTCAGGATTCATGTAAATATTGCCCTTTGGCTTGTGGCAACAGCTGCTATTTACAGAGCATGTGCTATCCTTATTTGCAAATCTGCCTAAAATTCATGATCTGTAGACTTTGCTCAACAAAAGTCATCTCATTTCTGAGCCTACCCAACACCTTGCTCTACCTGTTGCTACTACTACCTTCTATTTTGTCTTTTCATTTGAAATGGTCTTTAATTGCTGTACTCCAGTGAGGTAGGAGAACAAACCAAACTTTTGTAGAGGATCTTGGGGTCATATTTGGGAGCCTCAAAACCAATCCTAGTCTACTAGACAATACACCCATCTTGGCAGATAGCAAGTATCATAGAAATTATCCAATAGTCATTTTTGTATAGCCAAACAGTATCTGCCAGAATGCATGTCCAGTAGTGGTATTAAATACTTTGATAAAGTTCATGAAGGCACGGTCAAAGACTTGGTGTTCATTCTCTTATCCTGTATCTGATATTTATCATTGAAACCACAGTGTGACTTAAAACTACATTGTGATCCCACTAATCAACGTTCTTTAGAAGTTGGTACAAAGGATTCCGGTCACAGTATCTTGCTTACCAACTATAGTAACCTCTCTGTTCTTAGCAGTAAGCTTTCTCACCATTCTCCTTGAAGACATTTATGATATGTCATTTTTGAAAATATGGTTATTTCCTCAGCACTCTGTATATTAAGGAAAATGTCATCATAGTGGCTAGTATACATCAACCATTTCTTGAGCACTCACTATTGTACTAGGTTCCTGACATATGATGTTGCTAATCCTCCTGGTAATGCTATGAAATAAATGTTATTACCCTTATTTTACAGATCCGAAAATGGAGACTTAGGGTAATAACTCATCTAAGGTTTCACAGCTAGTGAGTGACAAAAGCCAGATTCAAATCCCAGGCCATCTGGCTCCAAACTTCATCTTTCCACTTTACCTTTATTAAGTTCTCTGTTCTTCATAGGGCTCCCTCTTTGACAGTTGAAATCATATTGAGAAAATTACTGAAAAATACTTTTGCCATCTATCTCCAAAGTGTTCCCTCTGGATTTCTGAGGAGACATTATCACTCTTAAGGCTCTGGTAGTATGCACGGCCAGATAATTTCTTAGGCTGTACATAAAAGTTGCTGTAAGGTGGAGATTAGAGAATAATTTGGGATTCTTGAACAGCATGTACCCAACGTAAATTCTCAGAACAGTAATGGGACTCAGGACACAGTGCAGAGTGGGGGGAAAGCTAACTGAAACAACTTAAATGTGCAAGAGGAAGTGTTTGGCAAAATGTTGTACCAAACATTCATAAAGGGAATACTATGCAATCATTATGAATGGTTATGGAAGTATGTATCTGGTTGATATGGAAATATAACCCTAATAGGTTGTTTTTTCCATTTTTCAAGTTTTTCATTTTGTTCATTTTATCATGTGTATATAAAATATTTGAGTCTCAACAGTCAAAATTATATTAAAATATATGTTCCTAGAATCTCTACTACAACACTGCCTTATCTTTTTTTCTGTTCCCATCAAGTAACCACTTGTATTCTTTTTCAGTTTTCTTTCCCATTTTTACACCAAAAAGCTAACTGGCTATATGATATTCTCCACATATAGTAGAGATCACTCCATATTAGATTGGTAGTCTTTCTCAGACCTTTTATAACTCCACCTTATAGAATCATGTGTCCCCCCTCATTTCCTAGGTCGTTTTTTTTGTTGTTTTATTTTTTTATTTTTGGAAGAGAGAAGGGGAGAAAGAGCGTAAGTGGGGGAGGAGCAGAGAGAGAGGGAGACACAGAATCCAAAGCAGGCTTCAGGCTCTGAGCTGTCAGCACAGAGCTGGATGCAGGGCTTGAACTTACAGTGAGATCATGACCTGAGCTGAAGTCAGATGCCCAACTGACTAAGCCACCCAGGCACCCCTCCTAGGTCATTTTCAACAGGGCGAGTCAATATGACAAATTCTACCTAATAGGATAAGAGTAGAATAGATATCTCACTTCTAGGCCAATTTTTTAAGAGATAGTCTGTGGCCTTCTTGCTCCCGGTTCCTTTACAGTCATGATCACAGAGGCCCCTAATATATTGTTGAGTGAAAAAAGGCGAGCAACGAAGTAGAATGATCCCATTTTTTAAAAGAAAGAAGGAAAGAAAGAAAGAATTAATTAAGTAGGTAACTAATTTACATAAATAGATTTCCACAAAGGAAAAGGTCTTGAGGGTTCTACCCCAAATGTTAAAGTAGTTGCAAGAAGGTGGTGGGATTATGAGTGACTTTTTTCTTATTTTGTTTCTCTATTACTTGTAATTTTCCTTGGTGAAGGTGCTTATACTTATATAATGAATAAATAACATTTTAAAGGATTAATTGCAAAATATTTCTCAAAACTAGACAGGTTGAAATAATCCGTAACAGATGGAGTAGGAGCTAGTAGACAGAATGATTCAAAAAAAGGAAAAGAACACTTTCATACTAAAGAGACAACACAGTTATTTAATGTGTAAAGTAAGAGAAGAAATATAAATTACTGGGCCGTTTGCAATAATGTTACCTGGTTAAAGAACTATTTTTGACATTATCATTTTAAGTTGTATGTAAAAGGATTTTTCAACTTTTAAAAATTATCACCCAAATCCTAGTTCTAAAAAAAAGATATTGTCAGTTTTTTTAACACTTCCCACCCTGAAATTGTATACAGCAAAGCATGCCCTAAAACCTGTAACAAATACTAAGTAGTCTGAACTGGGTTTTCTAAAAATACATGGTGAATATTACCGGAAGGAGAATAGCACAATTATTACCAACCTGGGCTCTAGAGTCAGAAAGACTTGGAGTTCAAATGCTACCAAATTATTTAACCTCCCTACGCCTCAGGTTTGCATCTGCAAAATGGATATAATATCTAACTCAAAACCAACTGCAATTAAAATAACAACTTTTAAAAAACCTAACTCAGAGTTGCTTTACAGAGAATTTAATGCACAAGCATATGTAAAACATTTCACATTGTCTTGGTACATAATGTGCATTCATTGGATGGTAGTTAACATGAAGGTGATGCATTGAGCTTCAGACTGAGCCAAGGAAAAAGCCAGGACACAAGAAAAGTCAGTCTGGAAGTAAGTCGTGAACTAAAGTGGAAATAAAGCAAAACTGTTGTTTGCCAAGTTAATTTTCTCTCTCCATTATCATTTATTAGGGTCAGCAATTACACTTTCTCAAAGGTAAGTTCTGAAGAAAAGTAGTAAATGAGGGAAAAGAGGGTCAGGACACTTTCCTACATAGACCGTGACCTCCTTGAGGACAAGGACCATATCTGATTCATCTTTGTTAAAAGCCTGCATGAAATGAGGTGGAAGGAAGCGGGCCCAGAAACTGACTCCCCAGCTCCATTGTGTCTTCCACCCTCCACATATACCCTTCAGATTTTATGTTTGCCCCTGAGGTTTCTCCCACTTTTCCTCCTAGGTATCTATTTGGCAAGATCTCATATGCATAAAAATGCATCTATAGGACACGTTTGAAGGCTCTTTTACAGCTTATCCACTATGGGTAGAACTAAATAGGAAGGACTATGATGGCTCACAAAGAGAATGGATGAGGTCCTTGTCCTGCACCTAGACCAGAGGTCTCAGACTTTAACACATCAGCATCACCTGGAGGGCTTGTTAAAACACAGATGGCTTGCCCCATTCCCAAAGCTTCTGAATCAATAGGTTTGCAGTGTGGCTAGGAATTTCCCTTTATAACAAGTTCCTAGGTGATAATGATGCTTCTAGTCCAGGGACCACACCTTAGAACCAATGACCAAGAACAGAGATAACAAAATTTTTCTGTAAAAGGCCAGATAATAAATATTTCAGAGTTTGTGGCCCTTAAGGTCTTTATCACATGACGCTATTGTGGTAGCATGAAAGCAGCCATAGGCAATAGGTAAACCCATGAGTGTAGCTGGGATCCAATAAAATTTTATTTATTTATGGACACTGAAATTTGAATTTCATATGAGATATTATTCCTCTTTTGATTTTTTGAACAATTAAAAAATATAAAAACCAGTATTAGGTTGAGGGAGCATACAAATATTGGCTCAGGCTGTTTTCTGATCCCTGCCTGAAAAAGGTTCATTATCTAATGAAGGCAAGACAAATACAAGTGAAAAAATGAGACATATCAAAGGAGTAAATGTATGAGAAGGTGTTTAATCTCAATAGTCATCAGAGAAATGCAAATTAAAGCCACAACGAGGGCTCAGTTGGTTAAGCGCCTGACTCTTGGTTTCACCTCAGGTCACGATTGCATGGTTCATGGGTTCGAGCCCTGTGTTGGGCTCTGCACTGACAGCGCAGAACCTGCTTGGGATTCTCTCCTTCCCTCTCTCTCTCTGCCCCTCCCCTGCTCTCTCTCTCAAAAAAAAAAATAACAAACTTTAAAGCCACTATGAGATCCTGCTACACATCCACTAGAAAGGCTAAAATGTTTTAAAGATTAACAGTACCAAGAATTGATCAGAATGAGAAGCAATAGGAACTCTCATATAGTGCAGGTGAGAGTGTAAATTGTACAACCATTTTGGAAACCAGTTTGGCATTATTAACCAGAGCTGAACACTTATATATCCTATTGTAGGTTGTGGTAGAGAAAGAGATATAATGCCACCCAGATTCCCCTTCAAGGAAGGACATTCTGCACAGGTATGGGTAATGCACCAACAGATAGCCTCCAGCTGCCAGCTCCTTGAGGGTCTATATTATCTTCAGAGAGTTGCTTTGCCCAAGGTCACACTCTTCCTAAGGTGAACGAGCAAGGCAGGAGCAATGCAGAACACATGAATGAGCACTACTTGTTCCAAAGCTCTATACCAAATCAGCTCAAACTTTGTCAGACTTGTATCACAGTTCATCTTTTTTCTCTGCTTAATCCTACTTCCTTCACCTTTCTTTCACAAATGTTAGTCCCTAATAAACATCTTGTACTCCATACTCCATCTCAGCCCTTACTTATGGAGAGCCCAACATGCAATACCTTTGACCTGGTAATTCCACCAGGATAATATACCCTAGAAAATAATCATTCATATGTGCACCAAAAGCCATACACAAGAATGTTCATAGCAGGTTTTATTTATAATAGCCAAATTCTTGCAACCATTTATTTTTTTTTTCTTTTTATTTTTTTTTTTATTTTTTTTTTTCAACGTTTATTTATTTTTGGGACAGAGAGAGACAGAGCATGAACGGGGGAGGGGCAGAGAGAGAGGGAGACACAGAATTGGAAACAGGCTCCAGGCTCTGAGCCATCAGCCCAGAGCCCGATGCGGGGCTCGAACTCACGGACCGCGACATCGTGACCTGGCTGAAGTCGGACACTTAACCGACTGCGCCACCCAGGCGCCCCTCTTGCAACCATTTAAATGTCCATCAACAGGAGAGTGAATGAATTGTATTCATACAATGGAATACTATACATCAATGAAAATGACAGCTACATACAGATACATGCATGACATAATATTGAGTGAAATGAGCAAGACATGAAATAGTGCACACTGTTATGTCATTTATATAAATTTCAAAAACAGGCAAAGATATTTGTGGCTGCATCTGTAAGGGGTAAAACTGTAAAGAAAAGCAACTAAATGATTATCATAGAAGTCAAGACAGTGGCTATGTACAGGGATGATCCTCAAAAATTTAAACAACTGGTAAGACACAAACCTTGACTAATCCAAACAGACAGAAGCTTTTATGCCTCATCAGATTATCCTGGCTCAGTACCAGCCCTGGTTTGTTTGTTTTTTTTCTTCAACGTTTATTTATTTTTGGGACAGAGAGAGAGCATGAACGGGGGAGGGGCAGAGAGAGAGGGAGACACAGAATCGGAAACAGGCTCCAGGCTCTGAGCCATAAGCCCAGAGCCAGTACCAGCCCTGGTTTAATTCTGGGTGGAAGAAGAAGAGGTGGTCAGAAAGAGAGGTATCAGGTTGAGGGGTGTCTTCCAAAATGCTAACAATGTTTGCTTTCTTTTCTTTTTCTATTAAAGACTTTATTTTTAAGTAATTTCTACACTCAACCTGGAACTTGAACCGTCGGCCCCGAGATCAAGAGGCACCCCAATGATGTTTGATTTCTTGACCTGGCTAGAGGTTACATGGGCATTCACTTTATAATCATTTGTTAAGCTGTACATATATATTTTATGTTCATCAAAAGAAGGAAAAAATAGGCATACTATGGAAAAATATAAATAAATGTTTTGTAAATGATTTACCTGAAAAAGTTGGGGCGCCTGGGTGGCGCAGTCGGTTAAGCGTCCGACTTCAGCCAGGTCACGATCTCGCGGTCCGTGAGTTCGAGCCCCGCGTCGGGCTCTGGGCTGATGGCTCAGAGCCTGGAGCCTGTTTCCGATTCTGTGTCTCCCTCTCTCTCTGCCCCTCCCCCGTTCATGCTCTGTCTCTCTCTGTCCCAAAAATAAAATAAACGTTGAAAAAAAATTTAAAAAAAAAGAAAAAGTATAACAATAAAATGCTGAGGAGGTGGTGGGAGAGTAAAGATAAGAAACATCAGAGCTCATCATGTGCTTATTCGTTCTGTAACAATATGATACAAGATAGACCTTGAAAAGTTCCAAGAAGTTCTATAAGAGGTACACAGAGACACTGTTGTTCAGAAGAGGGAGCATTCTTTTCCAGCTGAGGGGTGACAGGAGAAGAGCTTCAAGAGGAAGGACCATTTGAGGTGAGCATTGAAGAACAGAGAATATTCCAGCAGGTATAGTTGCAGAGGAGGTTGGGGAAAAGACAACATTAATGAGATGGAAATCGTACCATGTGATCAAGAAATTAAATAGTCAAATTGATTAAAGCAGCATTTCACAACTTGTTTTGATGCTTAACACCATTAGGAAAATTCTAAATCATGCATTATTTTCTGCAAGGGATAATTATATGTTCCACAGATACCTATCAAATAGCTACCGTGCTAGGTGCTAGGTGCTAGGTACACAGCCATAGCAAGAGAGAAAATGTTCTTGAGCTTACACTGCCTATATTTAGAATTAATTTCTTTCTAGAGGCACCATTCTTCCTGAGAGAAGAAAACAATCTAGCCTTGTCCCCGTAAATTCAGTCAATTCATTGCTGTGTGTGTGTGTGTGTGTGTGTGTGTGTGTGTATCATTTCATGTTAAACTCAATCAGATTTAGGAGTTACCTCTTCCCTTCTTTACTCTCACGTTGATTTGGAACTCTAGAGTTTATGCAAGACTGAAATAGCAGTGGTGGGGAGGAAGTGTCTACTTCTAGGGCTCTTGATATATTCTGCACCATCCTTCCCTGGGATATACAGTCACCCTCTTATCCATCCCTACTGCCATTTATTAAGGCACCTAACTCCCCATCAGGCCTCTAATGACACAGTCCCTACTGCTACCAAACACTGCTTCCTCTCATCATGACCACAAGATCCCATCTTCTAAGTTCCCTTTTCCTACTTGCCTTCCTCTTCTCAGTTCTGAGGCTTTTATCCACTAGGGTAGAGTAATGGGGTGAGTAACATAACATATCTTCCCCAGCAAGTATTCTTCCTAAATCTGTCTTACACCCTGGACTGAGGCATAAAACAATAACCTAAAAACCAAGAGAATGTTCTGTCCTTCTTTCATGATACCTGTGTTGGAGGTGAGACCAGTCTTATGTGTCACTGCCTGCCTCGAGAAGGGTCACAGGGTTGAGGATAGAAGGGAGCTTAAGTAATGCTCATAGATCATCCCACTAGATCTATCACAGTGTAGATTTTTTTCATAGTGGGCTCCATGTCCAACATGGGGCTTAACTCATGACCCTGAGATTAAGAGTTGCATGCTCTACCAATTGAGCCAGCAGGCGCCCCCACAGTGGATTAAATATCACAAATAGACAAAAAAAAAAAGTTGAATTTAGTCATAACCCTATTTTGTCTTTTCAGGTTTTTGAAGTATGTACTAGAGAAATCTTTACGTGCCATGTAAGAATTTTGATCAGATAAGTGCAACTTATGGGTCCGATGATTATCACCTCGAGAATTTGTAGAATTTTTATCATTTTTACAGTCTGTGTTTCAACATCAACATCTCTCTAATTCTTTGTGGGTATATATTAACCAGCTTGTGACCATTAAAAAAAATTAACACTCTATAAAGGTTAAGACCGAGATGACAAATTAGCAGTATTCAGCTGAATTATCAATGGAGTACCTGAATCATGAGCACACCAGTCTGATTGCCACTAACCACTGCACATGTTCAGTTCTTAAGAGAAACGCTGGGTAGAGCATAAGGTTTATAAAGAGTGGTCTTGGGAAGTAACTGGGAAGATATGTTCAGCATAGAATCCTTGGGGCCTTAAATGCCAGGCTAACTCTATATTCTTTCAGTTCAGTATCTCCAGAAGGAAAGTAGGCCTGGGCAATGCCAGACCTGGCTATGGGATTCTTGAAACAGAAAGGAGAGCCTGACCTAGCAGAAAGAAATAGGGGTGGAGGCAGAGGGAAATGAAGAAACTAGCTAGGGTGGGAATAAAGCAGCAAGTACCAAATTCTAAAAGAAATGAGAAGTACAAATGGAAATCTGTAAACAAAAATGAGCTCTTCTTTATGCCACTTTGTATGGAAAGCCAGATCTATGTTGGATTTGTGTATATGAAAAGTGAAGCTTTTCAACTAGCAGTGATTTAAAAATCAGTGAATCATTTATACCTCTGTTCAGCCTGCCTTTCAGCCTTTGGCTGCTGACTCACCTATGTGAAATCCTCCCCAGCCTCATCTATGTTAGGCAGGCCTGTTTCTGCCTTTGCAGGCCCTAAGCTCTCTCACTTGTGAAGGCTTCAGCCAGCATCATATTAAACATATTAAAATGCATCCACATCTTGCATTAAATATTTATATTTTTGTTATAAATTTTTGAAAGGGCTTTTGTAATTCTGCTTTGGAATTATTTGTCTGTGCATAACTAATTTAATTTATAATGGCTGTGATTTCTCCATAATTATTATGCATATTGGAAATTCTTGAGAAGTGAGAAGATCCAACCCAGAAATTGTTTTTAAAGACAGTGGATTTGTTTAATAAATAGAAAATTGGGGTGCCTGGGTGGCTCAGTTAGTTAAATGTCTGACTCTCAATTTTGGCTCAGGTCAGGATCTCATGGCTCCGGAGATAGAGTCCCTGAAGCCCTGCTTCAGATTCTCTTTCTCCCTCTCTCCACCCTTCCCCCACTCACACTCATGCTTGCATGCTTGCCTCTCTTTCTCTCTCTCAAGATACATAAGTAAACTTTAAAAAAATAAAAAATAAAATGTAATAATGAACTTGATATGTTATATTTTGTAGCCATTTAATTAAATAATTATTTATAAGTTTTCTCATTTTCTTTTAGTATTTTATATTCTTTTCTTAAGATCTCACTTTTTAAATTTTGTCTCTAAAAAGCCTGTAAGTTCTAAGCTCTTAGTTACAGTAGTCTAATGTATAAAAGATAGGCACTGAGCACCAATTTAATTGTGTGTGTGTGTATGTTGTACATATATGGTGTGCATGTGTGTTGTCTGTGTATATTTGTGGTGGTGAAGGTGGTGAGACTCATGTTTTCTTGAAGCTAGAGTTTCATTTAATTTTTTTAATGCTTATTTTTGAGAGACAGAGAGAGTGTGAGCAGTGGGGGGGCAGAGAGAGAGGGAGACACAGAATCTGAAGCAGGCTCCAGGCTCTGAGCTGTCAGCATGGAGCCTGACACAGGGCTCGAACCCATGAGCTGTGAGATCATGACCTGAGCCGAAGTTGGATGCTTAACCAACTGAGCCACCCAGGTGCCCCACTAGAGTTTCACTTATTTAAATTTTGTTCCACAGCCATTTAACTCTTTGCATTGGATGTCTCTTGCATCTAAATACAAGTATAGGCTGTAAGACCTTTATTTAGTTAGGCACAATGCCATCTGATGATGATAGGTGAGAATGATCAGAGATATACACTAAGGAATTTGCTATAGAACTGACAAAACTTGAGTTATTGGATATGATAGATGAAGGGGAAACACGGTTCACCAATAAATCTGAAGTTTCAAACTTGGGTGACTAAACAATGATATCATTAACAACTGTAGCTAAGTCAGAAGGTGGTTGTGGCTAAAATAATGATTTTAGCCAACTTACAAAAATTACTTAACATATACAGAAGCATCTAAGTAAGCATAGTCCCTGAAGTGATCCTAAAAAAATACAATAATTTGCTACAGGATCAGACCTAGGGGAATGATTGCATTCGTCAAGCTTGCCTTCATTCTCTCTGCTGGTCTTAGGCTGAGGGGATACATACCTTTACTTAACTTTGACTCCAGAATAAGCTATTTCAATGCATCCCAACTACCACTTTAAACTCCCTCACCCCATGACCTACTGCTTTGCCTGCTATACTAATTCCCAAGCTTAATGCACCTTCTTGGTATATTTTTACTACTCCCGCTTTTCAAAATCTGCCAAGCATTGCTACAGAAAGTTACAGACCCGTGCTGATTTGGACCACCATAGAAATTCATGTCATCTTCCTCCAATTGGGCTTTATCTGTTGACCCTAAACACTTTATTAATTTTTCTGGATTCACTGTCACTCTCCAACTGTGGCTGTTCCCTCCTTCTCCACCTTATTCAAGTTCTCAAACCCTCTCTCTCAACTTCAGTTTCATCAAATTAAATGCGATAATACAGGTAGGGAAGTTACCATAATGCCTGGCACATAGAGGGTTCTAAATAAACACTTACTGTTAATACTGTTAATATTGAACGAACAGCATAATGTGTTTGGTTAAAAAGTTCCAACTCTGGGGTGCCTGCATGGCTCAGTCAGTTGAGCAGGTGACTCTTGGTCTCAGCTCAGGTCCTGATCTTGAGGTCGTCAGTTCAAGCCCCCTATTGGGCTCTGCACTGGGCATGAGGCCTACTTTAAAAAAAAAGTTCCAACTTCAGAGCCAGACTAACATTAACTTTGAATCTTGATTCTGACATTTACTAGTTAATGGGAAAGCTGCTGAACTTCTCTGAGTCTCATTTTTCTCACCTTTAAAATGGAAACAATAATATTACCAGTTTACAGGGATTTAGTGAGGATTAAATGAAAGTATGTATGTAAATCCACGTGGAGATTGTCACATGAGCATCAACATTAGCCACGAGGATTATTTTTGGTATTACTATTACAACATCCACTTACTATTTTTTTTTTTGGGAGAAAGTCATTGTCTCCCCTGTGAGAGACCACAGTTTTTAGTGACCTCACCTCAATATATTTCCATTTTTTCCCAACCTCTTATTTGTTTTATTTTAGAAAGGGAGAGAGAGCACTTGTGAGTGAAAGTGGGGCAGAGGGGCAAAGGAAGAGAGAGAGAGAGAGAGAGAGAGAGAGAGAGAGAGAGAATGAGCAGGGGAGAGGGGCAGAGGGAGAGAGAGAGAATTCTAAGCAGTCTCCATGACCCTGGGATCATGACATGAGCTGAAATCAAGAGCCGGATGCTCAACTGAGCCATCCTGGCGCCCTGGTGTGATGTGAATTTTCAAATTTTGCCAAACCAATGGTTGTGAAATGCTATCTCATTGCTTCAATTTTCAATTTCTCTGAATAGTAATGAAGTGAAACTTCCTTTCTTGTCTTTATTGGCCATTTGGGTTTCTTTGACTATGAATTGCTTATTCATATATTTTGTCAATTTTTCTACCAGGTTTCTTTCTTTTTCTCACTGATTTATAGCAGTTCTTATACATTCTGAACACTAATTCATTCATTACTTTAATCAATATTTTTCTAGTGTATACTTTGTTCCAAGAATGGTTGTAGGTGCTGGGAATGCAGTTATGAACAAAACAGACAAAATCTCTGCCCTCATGGAACTTATATTCTAGTGGAGGAAGGTAAACAATAAACAAGATCAATAAGTGAAATATAGGATAATGGATAGTGATGAATCCTATGGGGGGAAAAATGAATGTGAAAGATGAATGAAGCTGCATGTTTCAGTAGAAATGGATAAGGAGATTGTTGAATTGCAATGTTAAATGAAGATGTCTAGGAAGGCCTCACTGAGAATGTGTCATTTGAACAAAGACCCAAAGGAGGTGAGAGGCCAGGCAGAGTAAACAGCAAGTGCAAAGGCCCTGTAGCAATAGTGTGCCTAGAAAGTTCTAGGAATAACAAGGAGCAGTGTGACTAAGCAGAGTGAGTTGCAGAGTGTGATGGGAGAGAAATAGGTAAGATGATGACAAGTAGAAGTGTAGAACTTCGTAGGTTATCCTTGTCAGTTATATGCATCAAAAATATCTTCTCCCAGTATGTGGCTTGTCTTTTAACATGTTTATGTTGTCTTGAAGCACATGCATTTTGAAATTTAATGTAGTTAAATGTATCTATTGATTCCTTTATTGTTTGCACTATCTGGTGTCTTAAAGAGCCATTCTCATTCCCTATTCCCAGCTCATAAAGATATTCTCCTATTTTCTTCGGAAAGCTGTAAAATTTTGCTTTTTCACATTTGGATCTTGAATCAACATGGGATTGAAATTTTCCTCTATGGTATGAGGTAGGGATCTAGTTTTATTATTTTCTATAGTGATGATCAGGAGTCCCAGCATCATTTAGTGAATCCATTCTTCTCCCATTGATTTGAAATGCCACATATGTTGCATATCAACTTTCCATATATGTGTGGGTCTGTTTGGGGCTCTGTATTCTGTTCTATGGGTCTGACCAGCTCCACTCCACACTGTTTTAATTACTATAGATTTAAGATCAGTCTTGCTATGGGGTGCCTGGGTGGCGCAGTCGGTTAAGTGTCCGACTTCAGCCAGGTCACGATTTCGCGGTCCGTGAGTTCGAGCCCCGCATCAGGCTCTGGGCTGATGGCTCAGAGCCTGGAGCCTGTTTCCGATTCTGTGTCTCCCTCTCTTTCTGCCCCTCCCCCGTTCATGCTCTGTCTCTCTCTGTCCCAAAAATAAATAAACGTTGAAAAAAAAAATTAAAAAAAAAAAAAGATCAGTCTGGCTATTTAGTCCAGTGTAGATTCTTGAACAAGTAAAAAATACAATTGAAACATTACTCTGAGAAGAATGTTGTTATGATTATCAACAGAGTAAAATGATCAAAGGAGATATCACAAGAGCTAACAAAGTGAATGGTGGTACAGATGGGGAGAAAACAAGGAATCTGAAAGTAACTCCAAAGAAAATATTAATAACCTTTGTTGACGGATTAGATACAGAGAAATTAGGAGAGAGGAAGAAAGCATATGGCTTCGAAGTTTCAAGCCTGAGTGGCAGTGTGAAATGATGAGTTAGTTTTATCATCCGGTATTAACGATGGGGTGTATTAGGCAAGGGGTCTGAGCTAAGGGAAGTGTATTTGGTCGTTGTCTGCTTAGACATGACCTGGAGGGGGTGCAAAGGAAGAGCAAAGGTCTGAGCTTTGAGGATTTGTCCGACGATTTCGGTGGTGGAAGGAAGAAGAGGAAGGGGAGAACATCTGAGAGGTAGAATTAACCAACACGGCGCGTTCTAACTGTAATAAGGATTTTTTTTTACTGGATGATGTGGGTCCTATTGGCCCAACATATTTGAGTTTTCCCACAGGTATGGCTGTGTTTTGTTTCTGTGGCAATCTTCAAAATCCACAGAATAATTCTGGTGTCACAGGCAGCATTTAAAACGCACTGCTCCTTGGACCTGGTAGAGACGCCCGCGTCCGTCGGTCTCTCGCTGCAGTTCCTCAGGTTGGCCGCAGGGGGCGAAATCTGCGGCGGCCTGGAAAACTGACGGGGGCGCAAGGCGCCGCTCTCTCTCGGGTCAGGCTCTCGGTTCTCGGCTCGGCTCCCGGCTCCCGGCTCCCGACTCCCGGCGCCCGGCGCCCGGTGCCCGGTGCTCTGCGCGGAGTTGTTCCTCAAACAGCGCGCAACCAAGGGCGGTGGGATCCGCCCGCAGGCCGCAGCCCCACTGAGCCCGGAGGCCGCCGGGATGGAGCCGCCGCTCCCGGTCGGAGCCCAGCCCCTTGCCGTATCCACCAGAGGGAAGGGGGAGGGGAGGCCGCGCAGGGCGGGAGGGGCGGGGGTCGGAGGGACTGCGGAACGCGGCAGAGGGGTGGGTGGTCGGTCGGACTCAGAGGCAGAGCCGAGCCGAGGAGGGGGGCCGGCGCGGGAGGCGATGCCTTGGGCACCCAGGAGGGCGGGCAGAGGGGCGGGAGCCTCCCTCCACCCCGCACCGCGCCACCCCTCCCCGGCCGCGCTTCTGGAGGAGACCCTTGACTGTCGCCCACATACTGTTGAGGGTATGGAGATGAAGGGTGCTCTCCGGGAGCCCTGCTTCCTGACGCTAGCCCAAAGGAACGGGCAATATGAGTAAGTAACCACCTGATTCCCACGGAGGAGGGGAGCCTGCCATTACCTCCTAACCCCAAACCGCGACAAGCCGCCCACTCTCCGTCCACTGAGGCAGCGTGGGCAACAGGTTCAGGCCCAGGTGTGAAGTGTGAGTGCTGTAGCCATGGGGCTTTGTCCCCAACTCTCAAGCCGCTAGGTCGCTCCTGGCAGTGTGGCTCAGTGGAAGGACTCAACAGGCGGGCGTTGAAGCAGGAAGCCTGGGTTTTTAGTTCCTGCCTCTGCAACTGGCATGTGTTGTGTAACCTTGGGCAAGTCAACAATGATTTCTGGGCCTTGGTGTCCTCATCGGTCAAATGAAAACATTAACTGCCTTACCTTATAGACTTTGAAGTTGCAACTGGTGGAATAATAAATAAATGCAAAAGCGGTTTGCAAAAAGTAAAAGTGTTGTAGAAGAGCTGCGTTGTTAACCTTACAGAAGTGCCTTTTCTTAACCCATTCAACTGGTTCTTCCTGTCGCCCTACTCCCTTATTTCACTTGCTTGCAGGCATATTCATTAATTCAGTAATGGTTTAGTGTAAGCCAGTAACTGCCTCACTTATTGACTTGACTGTTAGAAAAAGTAACGAAATGTGTAGAAATATAAACAGCATTTGGCACTGTATCAGTGTGTGTTACTTTCCATTCTGCCTTGCATATATAGGAGCTCAGTAAATACTGTTGACTGGTTGAATAAAAGATTATTTTGATAAGCTATCACTATAGCTGCTGATCTCACTCCCTTTCCACTAATGCCTCATCTTAAAAGTATCCATGGTGACCATTACATACATAGCATAGGCCCTATCGCTCTGTGCCCAATTCACCTCCCTTGGGTCTTCTGTTGGTTTCTTGACATCGGAGTTTAAAAATCGGTGATTTTTAAATCCTGCTTTCTCCCAACATTGGATTCGGCCAATTTTTCTCGGTCCCTGCTTTTAGATCTTACAGACTCAGTCTGGGTCTATGCTGTCGAATTTACACAGAAGAAATTCCCACTGACCTAGCCTGCCCTTTCTTGAGACTCTTGCTGCCACTCTAACTGGACAACAGCAGGGCCTATGAAGTGGTTCTTCCTTAGGTCCTGCTTGGTCAGTTCTGTTGATGTGGTAAATTGATGTTATTTTCCCCAGATTTCATCAAATACTGAAAGACCAGTTGAATAGTAAATTCAACAGAAAAGTGAATTGAAAAGTGGAATACCACTGCCACTTCCAAAGGCTAGAATGGGGTGGAGAGATGTGACCCTTGAATAAATCAGTAAATTTTTTACATCTTGGTTTCCTCTTCTGTAAAAACAATGTTTTGAGGATTAAATAAAATAGCTACATTGTTGAGATGACCACAGCCTCAGATATGGTTCCTTGGTTTGATAGGGTTGGAGCTCTAGTTAGCTAATAGGGGAGTGAGCAGCTGGCCTTGAGATGAATGCCTCATTCTATCTTGCCTCATGTGGTAGGAGAACTGGTAAACTCGGAGTGATAGCTCTATTTGTGTCCTCTCCACAAAGAAATGAAAGTTTTATGTTCCATATCTGTTTGAGTTAAGGGGGTATAGCAACAACTGAGACTTAATTGGCTTGGTGTGTGCCAGGTACTCTTCTGAGCACTTTCCATGAATTAGTTCATTTAACCCTCATGTCAGGGTTACTGTGAAATTGTGATATTATCACCATCACCCCCATTTTCTAGATACAGAAATTGAGGCACAGAGAGATTAAGTCACTTGTTCATAGTTAGGAAGTAGCATACCTGAGATTTGAACACATGTAACATTTCAGAATGACACCGTTTGAGAAGTTTCTTTTGAAATCATTTATTGGAGATACCGACTATTGTCATACCATCTATAATCCTCACATTCTTGTCTCATGGGTACCTTCTCTGACTTGGGCTCTTCTCACAACTTTTTTCCTTTGGTCTTTTTATTCTAGAACTTGAAGTCTGTTTTAGTATTTAGTACTGTAGTTCCTGCTGTCAACCTGCTGTCAATAGGAGAAATTTAGTTGAGAGAGTAAAATTACAATTGAAAATAAGGGTTTTTTTCAAGGAGACTGGATTATGATGCAACCTGTTTCATCTTTAACCTTCCTTGAACAAATCAAAGTATTTCCTAGGATAATGCTGAGTCTGCATTCAAAATTTGTTACTGTTTTCTGTTTGACAACACTCAAGTTCTAATTTCCATTGTTTTGTCATACACCTATTATTTTTCATCTTTCTGTTCTGAAAGTAATGATTACATTTAGGAAGAATTTTTTAAAAAAAATTTTAAGTAGGCTCCATGCCCAATATGGAGCTTGAACTCATGACCCTGAGACCAAGAGTCGTATGCTCTACTGACTGAGCCAGCCATGAACTCCAGAAGAATTTTTATACTTATTCTTAACCCTGTTCTTGCTACAATTTATTTAGTGACTAACACATGGTAGATATTGTGGAATTGACTTAAATTCCAAGTTGATCTTTGTTTTGTGATGGATTTTTTGGAGGGAGGTTGCATTTTTAAATTGAGATATAATTGACATATATTAGTTTCAAGTGCACAACACAATGATTCAATATTTGTATATATTGTGAAATGACCACAGTAAGGCTCCTTAACATCCATCACCATACATAGTTACAGATTTTTTTCTTATGATGAGAACTTTTGAGATCTACTCTCTTAGCACCTTTCAAATATACAGTACAGTATTATTGATTGTAGTCACCATGCTATACATTACATCCCCATGACTTATTTATTTTATAACTGGAAGTTTGAGCCTTTTGACCCCCTCCATCCATTTCACCTACCCCCCACCTCTAACCACCACCTATCCTCTGTATCTATGATTTTGGTTTTTTGGTTTTGTTTTGTTTTTAGATTCTACATATAAGTGAGATCATATGATATTTGTCTTTTTCTACCTTATTTCACTTAGAATAATGCCCTCAAGGTCCATCTATGTTGTCCCTTTTGTGAGGGCTTTTAACAGTACAACCTAGTTCAAGCTTTAACTGCTAATATCAAACACTGTCTTTTTAGTCATTTCTTGGAGATTGTATTGGTTTGTGTTCATTTTCCCCAAAGTAAGCTCTTCCTCCTTCACTCTTGCTTTTTATCTAGTTTCTGATCTCCATCTGGGTTTATAGGACTCTGCTTGACTCATGAATTTTGCACATTGAAAGGAGCCTGCCCCATATTCCTCTAGTCACCTTAAAATATGAACCCCTACAGATTAGGCATGCAGAATCAGAGCAGAAAGACAGCATTAATACTTTTATTTCCCTTAGTTCTATCTGAGCAATTCCTTTCCCCATGTGATCTCCTTTAAAGTTAATACATTTGAAAAAAATTCAAAAAGCTAAAACAAGCCCCTGAGAAGACATCAAACTAGAAATAAAGCCCTTCAGAACAATGACATTTTTTAATGTCAGGTTGAACAAATTATATTTAGAAATTTATCTCTGTTTATAGCTTAGTGAAACTGGTTCATTGATTCAACCAATATTTATTGAGCATCTCTTAGGCAGGAGGCAAACTGAATATGATAGGGTCTTTGTTTTCAAGGAGCTCAAATCAATGAAGGAAATAAATATAACTGCAATGAAGGGTGTAAATGCTCTAGTAGAGGGGCAAACAAAGGGGACCAAACAAAGGGGACTGCTTCTGCTTGGGGGAATTAGGAAAAGCTGCAAAGAGGAGGTAATATTTGAGCTGGGTCTCGGAAAGAATAGAAGAGTGTTCCTGGCAAAAAGAACCACCTGAAGACTGCTTGATTTGGGGAAGCTAGGAGATGTTCAGAATGGTCGTTTTACCAGTAGGTCATACCTTGATCCTGGGCCACTAAGGATAAGCAGTAAATGAAAATTAATATTTCAGGAGTACCTAGGAATTTAGAAGTCCTTCATTTCATACTGGGAGGCCAAATCAGTTATATTTACCTAGAAATACCAGCATGAAGTTGGAAACCATAGTAAAACACAAGGAATATAAGGCACTGGTTGTGATATCTGCTGCCTTGGTCACAGGTTATGTTAACTGATCCAGCTGGCTGGGCACCTCTTCTTACTTCTCCATGAACCTGTATAGTCTTTTGAAGAGATAGAGCCATTCTTTGGTAAAAGCCAGAGGAATATAATCTGAAAGCTAATTTATGAAATTTCTAATTCACTTATTCAGCAAACTTGAGTGACTGCTATGTGCCAAGCACTGTGATAGTTGCTAGAAATACTATGGTGAAAATGCAATCATAAGTCTGCCTTCATGGCATTCACACCTAGCTATTCTTTGCTCTAGTATACATACTCTGAAGGTGTATGCACTATAATCCTTGCTTTTGAGATTGTAAGCTGTTTTTAGGACATAGACTATTATATATTCTTTATGGCATAGGACAGTGTGGGTATTCAGATACTGATCGTCACTAACATTCTCTTAGATCTCGAGTGATATCTCACTGTCATGATGCTCAGATCCAGGAAATATATGAGATATAGTAAGTAACATGAGATATAGTAAGTCTAATAAATATGGACCAGATTTGTTTAACAACACAGCAGTATATTTTGTTGTTAAATGTTTGGGTTTTTCAGTAGCCATTCGTTGATGCCTTCTTCTGTTTCCTAGGTTAATAATCCAGTTGCGTGAGAAGGAACAGCATGTTCAAGATATCATTCCTATAAATAGCCACTTTAGATGCGTTCAAGGTACTAGCTTTAATTGCCTAGCTAGTTTTACAGTGTTTTTCCTTAGTCGTTCTTGCATTGTCTAATACCATACATATTTAAATATGTCACTGCACATAAAATGAAATGTATTAGTCTTTGCATAAAGTGATAACATTACTAAGCTACCATTGAGAACATGGTAAATACTTTGTCTATGAGTGCTGAAGGGCTATACTGAAATATGTATAGACTCACCTGCTTCCCTGGCTGGGTGTTAGAGATGTATGTAGTCTCTTACCTATGTAGGTAGTCTTTTATTCTTATGGACTTCTATGTGGATTTAAATGACATTCTTGGTTTAACAAACACACTGCTCATTGTAAAGTATCAAGGTCACTGGATTCACACACATTCAGTACTTTCTCCCCACACTGTTTGAAGTTAAAACATTTGGCAACATGTCTTACCAGATTTTAATACCTTACACTCAATTGTGCTGATTCTCAGACCTTGATGTTGGTGAATCATACTCCAGAGAGGACATATTTGGCTTCGTGCCCTCAAATTTGGGGACAGAGAACAGAAAATCTGTTGTTTCATCTGCTACAATGAGACTCAAAATTTGGGAGCTTTGTGTGGGAAGTGTTGCTTCTGTCGTCTCACATTGCTCTAGAAGGAAAATTGATTACTAGAGAACAAACGCATTATGTTTCCAGTAGGTTCATTGGCTTTGTCAGAAAGAAACATTCTGTATCAGCTGTAGCTTCTTGAAAAACTTGAATCTTACCTTGCATGGATTCTTTTTTAAACTACATTGAACTTTTTTTTATCACAGAAGTAATATGTATACTGTAGAAAGTTTGGAAAGAACAGAAAATAAGTACATTCCCATCCTTCAGGAACAAACACATAACATTTTCCCTTTTTTTTTTTTTTACACATGTAACTTTCAGGGTGGGCAGAACTCACACTATATGTAGTTTTTTGTCTGTTCTGCATGCCATCATATTATGAGTGCTTTTCCATGCTATAAATAGGTAGTGTACTATTCCATTTTATGAATAGCCTATAATGTAAGTATTCCCGTGTTTGACATTTGAGTTATTTTTTGCTAGTTTAAATAGTAATGTGATGAATATCTCTGTACATAAATCTTCTTGCACATCTCATATTAGGATTTATTCCTGTAAGTAGAAATACTAAGTGGGTATGACTTTTTAAGACAACATTGTATTGAGAATTAAAAACAACAGTCTCCACATTGTGTAGAAGAGTGAAATAGCCGTTTAGCCTGACCTGTGTGAGAGTTACATGTTGAACAAGGCACTTGCCTGCCATAGTAAGTTGCTGTGGTCACTTTACTTTTCATGGGGTAGTACCCTTTATTACATACCTAGCCCTTTAAGGAGGAGAAAAACTAAAGAACACAACTTTAGGTTTTCGCATCCTATTAACCCTCTACCTTTTTGTACTACTTCTACAGTCTCTTTAACTCTCTTTCTCTTAGTATTGTTTTTAATAAGAAATATAAGGTAGATTGTTAGGTTGGAATCTAAGAAAATATGTGTGTGCACACATAGTCGTTCCCCATAACAAATCTAGAATGGCTACCTCCTTGAGTTTTCACATCCTTTGTTTCCCAGCCTGTGCATCCATTTTGATAAGTCTATAAATACTTGGGTTTTAAGGAATTAAAGTTACTGAAGAACAGTGGGGAACTTAAAGTACTATGTCCTGATTCACTATTGTCTGTTGATTCATCATGCTAGTAAGGATATTGAGGCTATTTTTTTAATATTAGACTACTTAGTTCCTTACCATAGCTTCTGTAGTAACTGAATAATGCAGCCAAATATACAATCTGGGCTTCTGAAGGAGCTAGAAAAGGCTGAGGCTACTCCATCTGGCCAAGGTAGATCCAGACTAATCCTAAGGAGTCAGTACTCAGAGTTCAACTAGCCAGGAGGGTCTTACAGGTGCTGTTGGCCAAATCCAGGGAAGTCCAAGAGGAAGAGATGGGTTGGATCTAGACACTGGAGCTAAGGAAAGAAGTTCAGGACAGCCGGGGGAGGGGAGAAAACCGAGCTCTGAACTACAGAGACTGTGCTTTGCCCTGTTTTATACTTCCTTGTTGGGTGTGGTAGACCCCACCCAGGTATTAAATTGTAGCCTGAAGGTAAGGAACTGAAGGTATTCTCTGATCCTAAACATGGCAAAGGCTGAAGAAAGGAGATTGCTGGAAGTTTTCGGAGACTAGGTCCAAGTTAAGAAAATAATTCACTTCTGGGCCTTTGGGGTCACTTTCTTGACTTTTTATAAGAATTATCTAGGGACACCTGCCTGGCATAGTTGGTAGAGCATGTGACTCTTGATCTCAGTGTTTTAAATTGAAGCCCCATGTTGGGTGTAGAGATTACTTAAAAATAAAATCTTAAAAAAAAGAATAAATGACACAGATTATATTAAAGTCAGTATGTTTTGGTTGAGGGGAATTAAACTCCCCTTCACTTGAATTAACATGTTCTTATATTGCCTACTATTGTCATTGCTTGATTTGCTTTGAGTTGTTCCATTCAGTTATTTGTTTAGTTTTCTTTTAGTTGAATTGCCATAATCTTTAGAACCTAGTGCTACCAAAATCCATTTTTAAAAATGCTAAACAAAAAAACAAAGGATTTGTAAAATGTATTGTAAGACCTAGGAGTGGTGATTGAGAGAAGCAGTTATTTACTTAGGCATGTACTTCTTTTAGTTGTAATGAATGGTTTTCCCTTCCCTAATCTTGTTCTTTCTTCTTTTCCCTCAGAAGCAGAAGAAACTCTTTTGATTGATATAGCTTCAAACAGTGAGTATCTTTCTGAGTGGAGTTCATTTTTGTTCAACAAATATTTAATTGAATACCCACTATATTCAAGACACCTTTTTTGGCACATTTTTATTTTACTGTCTTATTCTGTATTCTTCATTTTCTATTTTTTTTAATGTTTATTTATTTGGGGGGGGGGGGCACACATGAGCCTGAGTGGGGGAGGGGCAGAGAGAGAAAGAGAGAGAGAATATCCCAAGCAGGCTCTGCTGTGTCAGCACAGAGCCCACCAAGGGGCTCGATCTCACAAAGTGTGACATCTTGACCTGAGCCGAAATCAAGAGTTGGAAGCTTAACTGACTGAGCCACCCAGGTGCCTCTATTCTTCATTTTCTTAAGGCAGCCATGTGAATTAGCATTGTCCTCCCAAAAACATTTAGGCTAAGCATAAGAAAAAGCAGGTGGCTGGCAAGAATCTTTAAAAAGTTGAAAATATGATCTGCTTGTCTAATGCTGAACTTCTTTGAGCCATCAGTATTTTTGCCATCAGTTAAATCATTACTGTGGAATTAAAAATTCCAGAAAGAGCCAGAAAATGTTTAAAGCACATAAGATTTATGAGTGGTTTTGTTTTTATTTTAACTGCTATTATATTTTTAAAATTTTTCTGACTTGCTTTTTAGTTTTGGATATTAAATCATAATTTTTTCCTTTATTTTATCATTTTGGGAGGCTATAGAGTCACTCTCGTACCAGATACCTTGCTTTTCCCAAGCTACCCTTTTTTCCTTAAAATAATTTTGGTCTTTTATTTAACCTCCATCCCCTCAAGGCATCCCTTTATCAGGAAGAACATGATCTTCCTTCTCACTGTTTCAGTTCTCTCATTTTTATCTGTTTGAAGCAAATCATCTTGACTTTCTGTGCAAGCTGTTCTCTGTTTATCATCTAATTGTACTGTGTTATGGGGAGGAGAAAATGGGCACTTGAATGCTACCTTGACTAGTCTGTGGTTGCTATGGAAAAGAGTTTGTGATCACATAAATGTAAATCAAAGTGGTTGCCTTATCTCCTGGTTGAGTCCTTGGATAGTGGGGCTTAGCCCTTACCTTGGGGCTATGGGTTATACATAACTTTGTTTAGAAACAGTCTCTGTACTTGCCACCATTAATTTGTATTGAACAGTTTAGATAGGCTTTTTCTGGTTTGGGTTTTATTATTCTTTTCATTGGTCATGGATTTTAGAAGTCTTAACGGTTGATTCTGAAAGGCTAAATAAACCCAGCTGCTAACTTCTGCAGGTATCCAAGAGAGCAAATAACTTTCTATCTCTGTCTTACTGTGCTTAGAAAGGAGAAGGCAGAAACAACACTAAAAAAGCAAAATTTGAGCAAAGGCATTTCAGCAGTGACTGGCATTGCTGCTGAAATAAGATGTTGAAATGTCCTGTTCTTGCTGTAGAAATAGATATTTGATCTAAGGCTGAAAAAGTTAAACTGAGCTGTGCTTTTTCTCTCATAAACATTTATGGCATTAGTTGTTTTGGCCTTGCCTACATAGAAATTAGCCATGTGTTGTTCTGTCCAGAGTTCCAGTTACTGGATCACAGCAAGGTAATAGTTCAGTAACCACTTGAATAAAATCCTTTGTTACGTCTGCCCATTTAGTAATATTTGCAGTGAAATAAGATTTTATCATGATTCTTGGGCTTCATACATAAACCTTTAAAGCACACAGTATGTTGCTTGAGGGAGGCCCTGGGTTTGTTTGTAGTCCTGATTTTAACATAAATATGTGTTTTCCCATTATCTGCATGTTGGTATTAAACATTTTAAAATAATTTTTTTCTGATTGTAGAGGAAATAGACATATCTTCATTATAAACAATTTGAAGAATTTAGAAAAGTTTAAAGTACCAAATTAAAATTATGCTTCTGCAACCTAGAGATCAGCACTGTAGTTAATATTGTATCTCCTTCCAGTTTTCTATTTCTACTTTTGTATGATTGGAATCTTTAAACAAAATTTTTTTTAATGTTTATTTATTTTTGAGAGAGAGAGAGACAGAGCATGAGCGGGAGAGGTACAGAGAGGAAGGGAGACACAGAATCCGAAGCAGGCTCCAGGCTCTTAGCTGTCAGCACAGAGCCCGACGTAGGGCTTGAACCCACAGACTGAGATAATGACCTGAGCCAAAGTCGGACGCCCAACCGACTGAGCCACCCAGATGCCCCAATACGATTGGAATCTTTATATGTAGCTTTTATCCTGCATTTTCATTTAATATTTTATTGTAACTTTTTTCCATGTTATTTAAAATTATTTAAAAACATGATTTTTAAAGACTAATATTTCACCATAGGTATGTGCCAAATTTTATTGAATTAACTCCTTTACAAAATTAAGACACTATCAAGGAACATGGTCTATCATTCTACTTCTTTAGGTCCTCTTTATATTTCTCAGTAACGTTTTATGTTTTCTTCATATATATCATACATTTGTAGGTTAAGGATTTTATGGTACATTTTATTTGTTTGAGTGCTGTTGTCAGTGGAATCTTTTTCTAATTGCTTATTTCTATTATATAGAGAAGTTATTGAGTTTTAGATATTTATTTTTTATCTAGCCACTTTATAGAAATATATTTTAAATTTTGGGGGTTCTGTTTATTTTGTTTTTTGGTTTTGATAGACGGCCGTGGTCATCTACAAATAATAATTTTGTTTCCTTTTTAGTAGCTACAACTATTAGTTTTGCTTTGTGTCTCATTATACCAATGAGAATTTTAAGACCAATATTAAATAATGATGATAATCCTTGTTTGGCTCCTATTTTCAGTAAGAAAGCCTCAGGTGGTGCTTCATTGTTGAGGACATTATTGCCTGTGGATTTGATAGGGTTTTTTTAAAAAAACATATTAAGAAACTCCATTTCAAGTTTGTGTGGTTTTTAAGATCATGAGTGTATATTGAATTTTATCAGATGTCTTTACACTATTTGTAGTGTAAAGGAATATTGTTATTCCTTATTTGTCCCATCGATGGACTGTATTATATTAATTTCCTAATAATAAATCTTCCCTTATTCATTATTCAACAAATATTTGTTGAGTGCCTTCTGTTTGCCAAGCACTGTTCTAAGTGCTGCAGAATCAGTAGAGAACAACATAGCTAAGATTGCTGCTCCTGCTTTTGTTCTTGCTTCTGTGCTGTTTGGTACTAGTGTCACACAGATACCTATAATCCATCGTGTAAAAATATGAATACCTTTTATGTGTCAGGCACTGTGCTGGTCTAAGGATATATCAGAAAGCAGTATAGTCATGGTACTTCATTTAATAGTGCAGGAAACAGACTTTAAACTGATAAGGTATAGATACTTACATAATTGCAGTTTTGATCAATGCTATCAAGGAGAAATACAAAGAGTTTATAAAACGGCTGACTAAATTAGGTGGCATGGTCAGGGAAGGCCTATTTAATAAGTACCATTTAAATTGAGACCAGAGGGGCTAAGTAAGACGGGTAAAAATGGGGGAGAGAAAAGTATGCCAGGTAGAAGGAACCACATGTGTAAAGGTCTCAAATTGGGTAAGTAGCTTGACACCTTTGAAATAAAAGAAGGCCAGGGTGGTTGGAACAAGGCTTAGGCATCAAGTTAGGATGGGGTAAGGCCAGATCCAGTAGTATCTTGTAAGTCATGGTGAGGAATCTGGATTTTTATATTTAAAAAAAATGGGAAGAATATGAAGGATTTTATCCCAGGGTGTCAATCATTTGCATGGAAATCAGTTAGGAAGCTGTTTCCAGAGTTTAAGCTAGAGACTATGAGTATGGTGGCAGTATAAATGGAGAGAAGTAGACGGATTTGATAAATGTTTTCAGAGGTTAACTCAGCAGAGGTTGGTTTGGGCATGGGGGTAAGTTAGAGAAGTGTCAGAGATGAATCTTGGGTTACTAGCATGAATGTGGATGATGGTACCATTTGCCAAAATAAGAACATTGTGGGAGGAATGAGTTTTCCTTTGAGGGGGTCATGAGTTCAGTTTTAGCTATATTTAGTTTGAAATTTCTTTGAGACATTTGAGTGTAGATTATAAATTGACAGTTGAATGTATGCATCTGAAGCTCTAAAGAAAGGTCTGGGCCACTAGCACATAGATGTATTTGAAACCCTGAGAGATGATATGATTGAAAATAGAGCTGTGCTCTCAGATACGTTAGTTTCTAGCTACATGTGCCTATTTAAATTAATTAGAAATAAAATTAGAAGTTCAGTTCCTCAAAGTAGTCACATTTCAAGTACTCAGTAGCCACATGTGATTATTGGTTACCATATTGGACAATGCTGATACAGAGTGAGAAAAAGGTTTAGGACTGAACGTTAAGGAATTCTGCTTTTTTAAAGGTTAGATAGAGGAGGAGATACCTCAAAGGGCACTAAAAAATTAGTGATCAAAGACAGAGGCAAACTAGATGAGGATGGTATCATAGAATCCTTTGGAAAAGAGTATTCAAGGAGTGGTCAACTATTGATTTCTACTGATAGGTCTGATAAGATGACTGAAGAGGATCCATTGGATTTAGCAATTTGGAGGTTCTTGGTGACCTTAACAAAGCTATGTCAGAGGGGTGGTGGGAGCCAAAGTCATATTGGAATGGATTAAAGAGAGAAATGGGAGGTAAGTAGTGACTGTGTGTTTTTAATAAAGCTTTACTCTGGAGGGGAATGTAGAGATGGACTGGAGTTGGAGGGAAATACAGGGTCCAGGAAGGTTATTGTTTTTCAAATGGGGAGAATTTAGAACACAATTTGTTTCTTTTAATTTTTTAAAGTTCATTTATTTTATCTTGAGAGAGACAGCACGAGTTGGGGAGGGGCAGAGAGAAAGGGAGAGAGAGAATCCCAAGCAGGCTCCGCAGTGTTGGCACAGAGCCTGACATGGAGCTCAGACTCACGAAACTGTGAGATCATGACCTGAGCCGAAACCAAGAATCAGGTACTTAACAGACCGAGTCACCAGGCACAATTTAATTTAATGCTAATGGGAAGGAGCCTGTGAAAGGGGGAGATGAAAGATATTGGGGGGAGGTGTCTAGCGAATGATTGTGAGTGTAAAATTCCTGAGAGAACTAGAGGGGTTATAATTCAAAGAGAAGGTGGTCTTTGATAGGAGGGCTCTTCTTATATCAGAAGGGAAAGGAGAAGATGGGTACAAATACAGGTAGCTTTCCATGTGGTGCCTTCCATTTCCTCTGAAGCATGAGGTGAAGCAATCAGCTTGGAATGAGAGGGTTTGAGAAGAGGGGGATCCACAGATAAATGAGGAGGTGCGAAATAGGTTTTCCAGATAGTAGTGGGAGACTAGTTGACTATTGAAACTTAACATTACTTCCTATCATAGAGGGCCAGATTGAAGTTAGCAATCAATTTGTAATAATTGTGTGTGTGTGTGTGTGTGTGTGTGTGTGTGTGTGTGTGTGTGTGTGTTTACTCCCTCTGGAGTAAGGCAGTTAGTTGGATTTCTGAGGGTTGAAAGTTAATCAGGTAGGGGCTGTGGAGGAACAGAGTGGTAAGGCAGTTCTGGGCTTTTGCAACAGAGTTTTTTTTTTTTTTTTTTTTTTTTTTTTTTTAGTGTTTATTTATTTTTGAGACAGAGAGAGACAGAGCATGAACGGGGGAGGGGCAGAGAGAGAGGGAGACACAGAATTGGAAGCAGGCTCCAGGCTCTGAGCCATCAGCCCAGAGCCCGACGCGGGGCTCGAACTCACGGACCGCGAGATCGTGACCTGAGCTGAAGTCAGACGCTTAACCGACTGAGCCACCCAGGCGCCCCTGCAACAGAGTTTAATGATGACATCTGTTTGATAAAATGGGAAGTGAATGTAGGAGTGTGTGAATGGACACTGAGTAGAAGGCTGGAGGTTCCCATTTGAGCAAGTAAGCTGGAAATAGCAGGTCAGAGTTGGGTATTTTAATTAGAGATTTATGAGGTGATAGTGTTTCTATGATGAAAAATTTCAGGGTATAACTGAGGGAGTCCCCATAGGGACTGAGGGAGTAGGTGGCTGAGATGGTGGGGCAAGGTCATTGCATGAGCAAGTTGAAGATGTTTGCTGTGTTTTCTGTGTTAATTTGGAAGGGACTCAAATTTAAGCCAAGAGTTTGAGTGGAGAGGAAGTCATATGAGTCAGGTATTGAATCCTGGATTCAGAAGTTTTGGGAAGGATGGCACATGATCTCATGGGGGAGGGAAGGGAAGAAGCTGGTATAGCCCAGTGGGTGAACCTCGAAGGAGAAAGGATTTGTCCTGAGGGAGGAGAAGAGGGAATGGTCTAGAGTTGGCGTTAGGACAAAAAAGGACACCAGTCTTAAATTCCATAGGGTGTGAGAGACCATAAACAACATCCAGGGATAAGCCACTTTGCAGATGACTCTTTGGTTTTTAATCTGGATGCACATGAATCACTTGGGGAGTATTTTAAAAACTACCAGTGCCTGGGCTTCACCCCCTGACATTCTGCTTTATTGGCCTGGGATGGGATGCAAATGTCTGTTTTCTAAAAATGCCTCTGGTAATTCTAATGCATTTTGTTGAGAGTTACTGAGAGACATAGGGAATGTTCAGAGAAGTTTGAGGATATAGGAGTGCCTGCTGGTCACACAGAGGCCAGGGGGTTTTGGAAGGAAGAGTAGTAGAAGGTTGGGTCATGGGATAATTTGTCCTCTTTCCCATACAACATGGTGAGAGAACATCCAATGTTATTTTGTAAGCAATTTCTGGAATTTTCTGTTAAATGAGTCAGTGTATTTTTTGTGTTTGCTAAAATATATCTTTCAAGGATTGTGGGAGAGAGAGAAAATGTATTATTGTTTAAGTTTTATCAGATAGAGACTGATCTTTTAATTTCTTTTCTACTTTTAATATAAATTATCTGAGAAAGGGAGGACTACTTGTGCCCTGAAGGTTTTCCCTGTATCTTCAAGGCTGCGATAACTGACAGCCTTTATTCATGCCCTTCATTTTTTTCTTCTCCTTACATTAACACCCTCAGTAATTTTCTTATCTGTGGTCTGCTTGGGTGCCTCCTTTCTCAGTATTTTTACCTCTTTTCTTCTAATCACTAAATCTGTGAAGATAGAAACTTACAGAAATACAAAGGAAAAAGAGTCAGAGGTTCACAAGTGGATTTCCAACATAAGAAACTAGGATTTTCATTTCATTTTCTCATCTCTTTGTCATTTACAAGTATGAAAGAGGTTCAATAGTCATTGATTAAATGCCTTCTGTCTGTGAAGTCTGACATTCATTGTCACCAGTAAAGGAGCCAACCATCCTGGTTTGCCTGAGACTTTCCCAGTGTTCGCTTTGAAAGTCCTGAGTCCTGAGAAGCCCCTCCATCCCAGACAGTCTGGGAGCTCCTCGGAAGTGTTGTGTTGGATAACTTGTATGTGTAGCCCACTTCTTGCTCTCAAGGAGCTTATGGTTTCCAGGAGCATGAGAAAGCAATATATGTAGTAAGTCAGTTAAATAAGAATATAAACAAGTACATAGGTTTCCTGGATCACCATATCCAGACCATTGATATGGATGAGAACTAGGGCATCAGAAAAAGGGAGACAGTATGTTAGACACATAAGAAACTAAAGTCCTAGATAACTTTACTATTAATTATACTGTTTTCCAGTTGGCTGTGCTTGAACCAGGCCACTCCTAGTCATAGGTCATTATATTGCTTTCATATGTTTATTCAAGATATGCATTGTTTACTTGAGGTAATGAGATCTAGATGCTTCTTTCCGGAATAATTCAAACCAATTCCACTACTCTTTTCTTTTTTAATTAGTTTGTAAATTCAATTGTCTAGGTACAATGTGTACCTAGGAGCAAACCATCTTATTTTCTTTATTCCCTTTATGCTTTAGATACTCTTACTATATGATCTGTATTTGAAATGGTAGGAATCTACGGCTGGAAGATGGGAGGAGGGTGGTTGGGGAATTGATCTTTTGTTAGAATTTGGTCCCTACGTTGACAATGGAGACTATGATTTCAATATCACTGTACTGGGCTGCTCATTGACACAGTTCATCGGCCCCTTAGATTTCCCTGTCTGTATTACACCCCCACCACAACAAATCCCCTGATCCTGTAGATATGCTTCCTACATTAGAAGTCTTAGAATATGTGTGATCTGGACCTTCTCTTGTTAAACTAATAAGTTGAGAATCTGACCCCAAGAAAGCACATATTCCATAGCTGTATGTGTATGGATTTCACTTCTTTTTAGGTGGCTGCAAAATTCGGATTCAGGGAGACTGGACCAGGGAGCGCCGCTTTGAAATCCCTGATGAGGAACATTGTTTGAAGTTCCTCTCAGAGGTCCTTGCTGCTCAGGAAGGTAACTCAAGACTCAGCAGTTTTCTTTCTACTTGTTTGAATGGCAGTGACATTCTGGCATGCAGATGCAGAGGCAAGCAGCCGTTAGCAAAGTACCTCACCCCTTGAGTCTTCATAGCTGATTTTTCTTCCTTCAGGAATGAACCAGGGTTAGGCTAGAGAACAGGTGTATTCAGCTATAAGGAAGGACACTGAGCCATTTTCCAGAATCTTCAGTGTCACAGCATGGACAGGTTACTGAAGACAGTAATCCTCCTTCTGTTCCCAGATCATCCCAGAGCTGCCCTTATTCTCTTAGTCTCTTCCTTTACATGCAAGAATGCTTCTGGTCCCTGCATTTGAGGAGTGCTGAATGAATGGCTTTTGGTTATGGTAAAATTCACTCAGTGAAGGGCTCCCCTGTTTCTGACCATGACTCTTATCTCTCTAGCTCAGTCACAGCTTCTTGTTCCAGAGCCAAAGGACTCATCTAGCTGGTACCAGAAATTAGACACTAAGGACAAACCTTCTGCTTTTTCAGGTACTGAAAAGATTCTCTTTTGCCTGGTTGCTATGATCATTGCAGAGTCAATAGATTTTATCTGGACAGATAAGATAGTGTGGATTAATGTCAATCTCAGACACCTTCTCCTATGGAGTGGTTTTATTGAGTTCATGCCCACTGACTGATGTTCATTCCTGATATTTTCTGTGGCATGTTAGCTCCTCAGGAGCCAGCTTAGCAGTGTGGTAAAGATTGGCGTGCTCCAGGGCCAAACTGCTTGGGTTTAAATTCCAATTCTACGACTTGCTAGTTACATATGACCTTGGTCAAGTTACTCAACAATGCTGAGTTTCCATTTCTTTTTCTGTAACATGGGAAGATTTTTAACACTACTGGCCATATGGGGTCTTTGTGATGATCAAAAGAGATAATAATATAATCCCTTACTATCAACCAGGCATTATGCTAAGTCTTCAATAAATGTTAGCTGTTATTATTCAGGTTCCAAATTAATGTAACTTGCTGTTGTTCTAGTTAATATGTCAAGTCCTTCAGGGACAGATGTGTTTCTTCCCCCAGTCTAACTTATCACTCTCCTTGTGATACCTTTCTGTTTGGTAATGCCATTGAGCAAATAGTGATCAAATCAAAACCACTGTGATGAAGGCAAAAAGCTCTGTCTGTCCTGGATAATTTGGATGTTATCTTTATTTTCCCCCTTTGATTCTGGATTCTGTGTACTTCAGGGCTTCTTGGATTTGAGGATAATTTTTCATCTATGAATTTGGACAAGAAAATTAATTCACAAAATCATCCTACAGGGATTCATCGGGAACCCCCACCTCCACCCCCTTCTGTGAATAGAATGTAAGTCCTATGTCATAATGTATTTCTCATTTAGGAACTTTTATATTTTAGGCAGTTTCACTTTTGAATTTCTCATTTATTTCCTAGGCTTCCACGTGACAAAGAAGCTCCTAATAAGGAACAGCCCAAAGTGACCAACACCATGCGGAAGCTCTTTGTACCAAATACCCAGTCTGGGCAGCGAGAAGGTCTCATCAAACATATCCTGGCAAAGCGAGAGAAAGAATATGTCAATATTCAGAATTTCAGGTTAGTCTCTCCTCTACTTACTGAGGTATGGCATAAAATGTCCTTTTGTTACTTAAGGTATTAGTTTAATTAGCTTAAGAATCAAAGCATAATAAAAAGGAATGGTCAGCCAGTTCAAGCCCCTATCTCTATATTAGTCAGTGACATACATATACAAACATATATATATATACAAAACTGTAGCAAATGCTACAGTTTCCCTTGGATTTTCTAACTACTAATGATACCGTGTCTACTAATGCTTCTGTCTACTCAGAACCAAATCAAACTCACATGTACTGGAGAATTATCCCTTAGCACATTCCCTAAGCAAATGTGTTTATCTTTCTGGACTGCTGAGTTTTTTCTCACCAATATTAGAAGATTAAAGTCTCCCATTACCACTGGTTTAACTTGCTTACTTTGGTAAGTTAACTAAAGAACATTTCATCCAGTCCTCTTGATTGAGAGGTCTGTCTTGGATTCTTTCTTCTTTTCTCTGTATCATATTTTTCATTTCACCTTTGCTTGTCAATCTCTTCTTCTCTGGACCTAGCGTGAGTGGTATCTGATGTGGCGTGGTGTATATCCCAACCTGCAAAGCAGCAACAGTTTTCTTTGTTGTTTGTGAACGGCACATGCCCTTAATAGTCCAAGATTCCAGTCCCATCTATCCCATTAAGCCTCATTTGTTATAATTCAATTATAACTGTATCCCTACGCCAAAATCTATAGTTCCTCATATTCCCCATGATGCTTATTTTTGTATGTAAACAGTTAAGACAGTTATGAGTTTTTCCTTCTGCTTTCCCCCTTAGTACTATATCTGCCTCAACAGAATTTCCTACACAGATGTCCTTGTAATCCTTTGGGAAGTGAGTTTTTGGATTCAACTATAGCTCCTTATGGAACAGTTATCCACATCAGACGTATTTACAGCATGAAGATACCTTTTTTCCCCATCTACAAGCTCTCCCTTCAAGTATAAGTTTGGATGGAGTTTAATTGAAAGGAAATGTGGTGGAGCAATTAACTTTATGTTTTTTAAGTAGAGACTTGGTTTCCTTTTGTGGATTCACCTAATATAAAATTTAGAGAATGAGCCTACTGCCTTTGTGTTCTACATGCAAGAGGTTTTTCTTATATGTGTATAGCAAAACATTTTGAGAAATTATGTTGGCTTATTGTGAATATACCCTTGTATAAAGAGTGATGAGAGAACTTTCATTGCTTCATACTTGACCTTTGTTTTCAAGTAATTTTTCATATTATGTATTAGATTTTTTGTTGGAACGTGGAACGTGAATGGCCAGTCTCCAGATAGTGAGCTGGAACCTTGGCTGAACTGTGATTCGAATCCTCCTGATATCTACTGCATTGGGTAAAGAACACATCTGGAATTTCCTTTTGGCTATATGTTTGGTATTAGTTTACATGACATTTTGCCCTCCTTTTTCTAATGATTTGGTAAAAACCTACTATAGACTATATGTGAGAATTATCTTGTGGGTCAAATTTGTGAGATAAGAAAGGAATGATACCTGAAATGGTGAAAGGAAACATCTAGTCATCTCAAAATGCAAATAAAACTATATTCTTTTTTTTTGAATCTTTATTTATTTTTGAGAGAGAGAGAGAAAGAGCACAAGCAGGGGAGGGGCAGAAAGACAGGAAGACACAGAATCTGAAGCAGGCTCCAGGCTCTGAGCTGTCAGCACAGAGCCCGACATGGGGCTCAAACCCACAAACCATGAGATAATGACCTGAGCCGAAGTCAAGTGCTTAACCGACTGAGCCACCCAGGTGCCCCCAAATAAAACTATATATATTTTTTTTTAATGCTTATTTTATTTTTGAGAGAGACAGACAGAATGCAAGTGGGTTAGGGGCAGAGAGAGAGGGAGACACAGAATCCGAAGCAGACTCCAGGCTCTGAGCTGTCAGCACAGAGCCCGATATGGGGCTCAAACCCACGAGCTGTGAGATCATGACCTGAGCCGAAGTCAGACGCTCAACCAACTGAGCCACCCAGGTGCCCCTAAAACTATATTCTTAACAGCAACTGAGACTTGAGGTCATTTCCAACAGTGACTATTCCTAGGATATATAAGCAAAGCTCCACTGTTATCCCTTGTGGAGGTTTTTGTTTGTTTATGTTTTGCATAACCTGTGCATATACTTATAAAGAGTCTTTTGAAACAAAGTTGCTTGTCCTTACTGATCACCTGGGTCAGTGGACCAGTTCTATAAAGTTTCTCTCTTTCCCCATTCCCTTTCCACCTAATGTCTCAGAAAATGGGATGGGAGGTAGTCAGAGATAATTATGGGATATGTATAGATCTCATGTCTTCGTGTTTTTTCAGATTCCAAGAGCTGGACTTGAGCACAGAAGCCTTTTTCTACTTTGAATCTGTGAAGGAACAAGAGTGGTCCATGGCTGTAGAGAGGGGTTTGCATTCCAAAGCCAAGTATAAGAAAGTAAGCTGCATTTCATTATTAGTATACAACTAAATAGAACTCACTAGAAGTTATTCTGTTATCTATAACTTGTTCCAAAAGAATGGCTTAATTGAATTCTTCTCTGTGTGTAATACTGCAATAGGGCAGAATAGTCCTTTACACCTATTTTCTAAAAATAATTTTTTTCCTAAGCTTTCTGACCCTATATTTTCATTGCTTAGGTAGCTTTTAGGAGAAAAAAAAGAATTTTATTCTCAGAATGATAATTAGCTTATGATAATTACTTACAGAGCAACAGTAAGAGTTTAAGATCAAAATTGTTCACTGACCTGGTCAGAACCAGATACTTTACAGAAAAGCAGTTTGAAGCACGTGGGTGCATAGGGTATGCTGTGGAATCAGGAAGAAGTATTGTGGAATTTAAATGAGTTCTAAACCTTGTAAATCAAAAGTAGAGTTGACTTTAGCAAGGTGGGCTAATTTCTTGGTCTTTGGAAGGCATGTGGTAGAGGCTACCAGAAGAGTTATTTTAATTACATGGTTACCATAGTAACCCCTTTAAAAGGAGTCCTCTGAATATTTTTCATCCACTCCTTCCAACAGTTGATATAGGTAATAAAAATCCTGAAGGTGTTATTCCTCTCACATAGATCCCTGACTAACACATATTTCAGACATATTTCTAGCTCTAGTTTACATACTTAAAAAAAGATTGCTATTTTAGAAATTTTAATTTCTTAAGAAATTGGAAATCAGAAACTAGGAAGGAGAGGCAAAAGAAATAAGCTGGGATAGGGGTTTTAGATTTGATTTTTTAATGCTAACTACTCCTGGTAAGTTTAAAAGTGATTAAAATAGATACATAGGTAGGTAGATAGATAGATACATACATATGTACGTACATACATACATACATACATACATAGATTTGATTAAAATAATGTATCCTAGAGCTGAGTATACTTGATGTCCCCAAAGATTTTTATCTCCAACTGATCAGAGCTGGATTAGAGTTTCCCCAGAGAAATTTTGTTTCCTTTGTATGGGGTCCACTGGGAAATTAGAGGGTTTGGATTCAGATTTGAACATCATTAATATCTTCTTGGTGGAAAATTAGTTGTGGGATTAGATGTGTGGCAAAGAGTGTATTAACATGAACCTTTTTCTAACTCCCTGGAACTCGTAGGTTCAGCTAGTCCGCCTTGTTGGGATGATGCTCCTCATATTTGCCAGAAAGGACCAGTGGCAATATATCCGTGATGTTGCTACAGAAACAGTTGGAACTGGAATCATGGGGAAAATGGTGAGTTACTTTGGAAATGAGCTTGATTATTATTTATGTCCATGTGAAATTCACCTGCCAGTTCTGTCTTTGTACTAATTGTGAATAATTACTCTTGCTAACAGGGAAACAAAGGTGGGGTAGCTGTGAGATTTGTATTTCACAACACTACCTTTTGCATTGTCAATTCTCACCTGGCTGCCCATGTGGAGGACTTTGAGAGAAGGAACCAAGATTATAAGGACATCTGTGCACGAATGAGTTTTGTGGTCCCAAATCAGACACTCCCACAGCTGAACATCATGAAACATGAGTGAGTGGTTAAATCTCCTTTGTCCTTTGAATAGTGGGGCTGAAACGAGATTAAACTGGTAGGAAACTATGGAACTGTGAAGAGTGAATGAATACTATTTAGGGATTGGAGTTGCAAAGAAGAGTGGGTTTTTGAGGAATTCACTGAGGCAGATTCACTGAGGAGATTCACTGAGACAGAGAAATCAGATTTGCTATCAGAGGTTCTATTAGTGGGCATGTAAGAGTAATGCTGGAGGGGTGTGTCAATTGGAGTCAGTTTTTATTATTTAAAAAATTTTTTTAAGTTTATTTTGAGAGAGTGAGTGAGCATGGGTGGGGGAGGGGTAAAAAGAGAGAGAGAGAGAGAGAGAGAGAGAGAGAGAGAGAGAGAGAAAGAGACACAGTCTCAAACAGGCTCTGCACTGCCAGTGTGGAGCCTGATGTGGAGTTTGAACCCACAAACCGTGAACTCATGACCTGAATGGAAATCATGAGTCAGGTGCTTAACTGACTGAGTCACCAGGCACCCCTTTATTGTTTTTTATTATAAAATAGAAATGTTTATTATGAATGTAATAAAAGATAAAAGTAGAAATCACTTTGCTGTCCCCTAGCCAGTTTCTATCTTCAAAGGAAAGTGTTATTAATAGTTTGGTGTGTATCCTGGAACTGTGCTGTCCAATGTGATAGCTAGTAGCCATAGGTGGCTATTGGACACTTAAAAGTAGCTAGTCCAAATTGAGATGTATTGTAAGCATAAACTATACACTGGATTTTCAGAGACTTAGTAAGAAAAATGTAAAATATCTCCATTTTTCAATATTGATTACATGTCGAAATGATAATTTGGATATATTGAGTTAAATGAAATATATTGTTAAAGTTATATTCACTTGTTTCTTTTCATTTTTAAATGCAGCTACTAAAAAATTTAAAATTACATCTCTGACATGCATCTTATTTCCTTTGAATAGTGCTGTTCTAGACCTTTCTGTATATACAAACACATGCACTCTCATTATAGAGGACTGTATTGTCCTATTGTGGGTCTCATTCCAAGCCAGTGTGTGTATGTATTATATTAATTTATGCATTATATATATATTGTATTATATCTATATTATTTTTTTAATGGCTGTGAATCATTAAGAATTGGGACACTGGAGATGTAGACAACAATGGATCAACAGGATAATATGAGAAAAGTTTGTGAAGAATGGGACTTAATAAGAATACAAGCAGAAATCAGTTGAGGGATGGACTGGGTAGTACAAAATGATTAGTCTTCAAGAAATTAATATTGGTAATTGAAATTCTGAGAAGGTGGTGTGATTTGGAATAAGTGATTTGAGATGGGAATTAGGAAAACAAAAGATAATTTAACATATTAGGATCAGCACAGAGTAGGGTATTTGGGAAAATAGGGAAGAGTAGTGATATTGGCCTGATTCCATAATGTCTCAATAATTAGGATCCTATAGAATTCTTTTTTTTTAATTTTTTTATGTTTATTTTTGAGAGAGAGGGAGAGACAGAGCGTGAGCAGGAGAGGGGCAGAGAGAGAGGAAGACACAGAATCCGAAGCAGGCTCCAGGCTCTGAGCATTCAGCACAGAGCCCGACGCGGGGCTCGAACTCACAAACCGAGAGATCATGACCTGAGCTGAAGTCGGACGCTCAGCTGACTGAGCCACCCAGGTGCCCCGAGGATCCTATAGAATTCTGCTTCATGGTAGTAAAGTCAAGGCCTTGACGTTAATGGTCATGAGGTTGTCCTGAAATGCCTTAAATTTATTTCCTCAGGATTCCAGACATTTCATGTTGCATTTAAGATTGGCAAAGAGACCCATTCAGGACTTGAGATAGCTCACAGGAGAATCCTTTTTAGTGTGGTAATTTCTGGGTCTTCCCTGTGGGGGGACTCTCAGCTCATCTAGGGGCCTGTGGCAAGCCAGTCTCCTTCCTGCCTGAGACTTGGACTGTTCATCTGGGGCAGGAGTAGGCAAATTGGCTATGGTGCATAGCTGGTCAGACTACGCAGACCTTAGTTAAGAGTCTGCAGAATGTCAGGGCTCAGAGAGGCAGAAAATGTTCAGATTCTCTTCCCCTGGAAGAGGGGCAGGAAGCCAGACAAAATTTTGGAGCTAGTCCAGCAAATAAACTACATGCTTCTTTTAGGCAGTTAACTCCTTAGCTTCTGAATTCCACACATATACTGTATTTCCCTCTCTTTGTTCTTCATGTATGGAGTGCCTATCTTCCCACCAATTTGGTAATCCCTAGTCCTTCTCAGGTGTTGGTAGTACTTGCCCCCAGAGGATAAGTTACAGCTTAAACTCCTTGTGTCAGGTAGTGATAAATGAATCCTTATCAACAATCTACTAGTTTTCTTCTTTCCGTTCTTCTCTGATTGACTTGTTATGGTAATTCTTGCTACTTCTGTTCCTGTATTTCTTGATCTTCAGTGTTGTCATCTGGTTGGGAGATTTGAACTATAGGCTTTGCATGCCTGATGCCAATGAAGTGAAGAGTCTTATAAACAAGAATGACCTTCAGAGACTCTTGAAGTTTGACCAGGTAAGTAAATTTTCGTTTTATGGGTATGTTCCTAGATGGCAGATAAAATTCTTCGCTTTATGAGATATATGTGTGGGAGGTGTGTCTTACTCTAGGAATAGATGGAAAGGTCTCATTGTCTTGGGAAAACAGTGTGACTAGCGATGCAGCGAATGAACACAGGTTTGTAGTGCTTTTATTGAGCGCTTGCATAGGAGAAGGGGAGATAAAAAGTAAATATAACATTTGTTCATTGTCTTTATCAAGAAGAGATTTTAGAGATTTATATAAAATAAGTTGGATAATGGGTGGGGTTAATTGGAGACCACTTCCTGGAGGAAGTGGACCTTCAGCTATGTTGATGCAGTTTGGCAGATGGGACAGGGAATGTTGCTCTATGATTACTTGGCAGTCTTAGAAACAGCATAGAAGTAAAAGAGGGAGGCCCTGTGAGGGGATTGGGAAGAACAGAAGTTTGGGATAAATAGCACAGACTGTGGTCTAATGGGAACTGATTGAGAAGTTGGGCCTGGCTGGCTTATAGATGTTAAAACCTGTGGGAAAAGCATTGATTTGGTAACATTTATATAAAACTTGGTATTCAGGAACCTAGTTTTCTGTAAATTTGCCTTGGAACCTGGCACATGACTTGAATTTTTACTTCAGCTTATGGATACTGGTTGCTAAAAGTGAACACTTCTTATAGAGGGAAGAAAATGTTTCGACTTGATTTTAATGTCTTTAAATCCTTATGAAAGCCTTTTTGACCTTTAGACATAGTAAAAATGTAGGAGTTTTGCAGTAGAATTTTTTTTTATATATATAGTGAGTCTTTTTGGGCTCTTTCTTCATATTGAGGTTGACTGGCTAATTTCTTTGCATTTCTTCCTCTGTCATGTTTCCAAAGGGGGTACAGTTGGAATAAATTCTGAGTCTTATGTAATTCTGGTAGAGTATTTGAGTGAGGATAACTTTCAAAACGATCCATAACTATTCACTGAATTTGGCTTTTGGAATTATCCATTCAACATCTGTGTGCTTTTTTAAAAAATTAAAATTGCGCTAGATGATTCCTGTCCAACTTCAGAGAAAGATTATTCTTATTTCATTTTTCCATTTTACTCAACCACTATTTTTTAAATTAGAAAAAAAAAATTTTTAACATTTATTTATTATTGAGAGACAGAGACAGAGCATGAGCATGGGAGGGTTAGAGAGAGGGAGAGACACAGAATCTGAAGCAGGCTCCAGGCTCTGAGCTGTTAGCACAGAGCCTGATGCAGGGCTGGAACTTCCCAATGACAAGATCATGACCTGAGCCGAAGTCAGACACTTAACTGAGCGACCCAGGTGCCCCACCCAACCACTATTAGCAATAAAAAATTAGTGATTTGCACATAATGAGCATTCTATCTGTGGGTGAGTTTAGATGTCATGGGAATGGCAAGATTTAATTCATAAGGTACAGAAATTTTATTTATGCACTCTGACAGTTGCAAAAGCAATGAAACTTGATAGTTAGAAATCGTTGATCAACCTGATGATCACCTGTATTAAGATGGTGTTACCCTGCTTATGTGATGCTTTTTTCTATCTCTAGCTAAATATTCAGCGCACACAGAAAAAAGCTTTTGCTGACTTCACTGAAGGAGAAATCAAGTTTATCCCCACTTATAAGTATGACTCCAAAACAGACCGATGGGATTCCAGGTAAAGTGACAAGAACCTTGTCACAGAATAGGTTCAGGCCTGGTATTATTTCTGTCCCTACAGATTGGTGAACGGCTAGGAATTTTTAGGTCATGCCAGATGCAGATATAAAGACCTAATGGTTCAGTGCTGTTACAGAAGAGTTTTTAATGCATGTGTACTCACAGGTGAATTTATCTTAAAGTATTACTTTTGTTGAAATTTTATGGGCTGTCTGCAGTGCCTTATTTCTATCATCTCAACAGACTTGCTGAGATTTTTACCTTTCTGACCCCCTCCCATTTCCTTATCTATTGTCCTGTTCTTGTTGTTTTATCCAAATTGTTTCTCAACTCTTCAGCTGTGAACACCAGAAATTGAGTCACAAAAGGCTCTTCCAGCACAATGGTTCTCAGTCCTGATCACACATTAGAATCTATTGGGGGACTTTTAAAAATACTGATGCCTGCAAGCTCACTGCTGTCAGTGCAGAGTTGGCTTCAGATCCTCTGTCCCCTGCCCCCTCTGCCCCTCCCCTGCTCACATGCTCTCTGTCCTCTCTGTCTCTCAAAAGTAAATAAAACATTTAAAAAATACTGATGCCTGGTCCTGACCTCTGCAACTGCCAGAGAAAGCTGAGAACCATTGCCCAGGGGGCCCTTTGATTTCCTGATAATCCCCAGTTAAGTACCTCTGTCAGTATGTTCCTGCTAACTATTTGCCTTCTACCTACTGTCTCTTTGTTCCCTATGGTGTACTAGCTGGCTGAGCCCAGAAGCTTGATTAAACTTCTTTAGACTCAGAGAGCACTAGGATGGGGTGGAGAGGGGTCTGCATTCCTGTGCTCTGAGCGAGCTGGTCAGCAAGTGAAAAGTGACACTCAAAGATCTTGTACACCTCACCTTGTTTCTTCCACTCACCTGACTTGAGAGTCAATTGAAGAGCTACTGATAAGAACTTATGTGTGTCACCTTGTGGCTTAGGTGTACAAGGTGTTACTTATTTTAATTGAATGATGACTAGGCTTTTTCCCTACCCTTGGTATTCTATGGGCTGTTATATGTTCAGACTTGCATGCTTAGATGTTAGTTCATCTCTATTTGAAGAAGCTAGTCATGAAAGTCCAGGTTGAAAAGGAGAAATCTCTAGTTATTTCCAGAGATCAAGCCCAGTCTAGGAATATAGCATTGGATTTTTAGATTCTTACCAGTTGTCTATCTGTTGTGAAATGTCATTGCAAAATGTCATAGAGCAAAGTATTCTGAGTATAATCCTGACCTTCTGAGGATATTTTAAGAAGATGCTATTATATTTTCCTCTGGGGCAGTGTTGTTAAAGATGTAATGCTAATTTGGGGAGCACTGTTTATTCATTCATTACATAACTAATCACTGAGCACCTACTTTGCACAAGACACTGTCCTAGGGGTTGGAGATTCAGTGGCAAACAAGCAGACACAGACCCTTTACAGAGTTTGCAGTATAGTAGGGAATATTATAGTTGGGATCATTAGGGAAGGAGAGGCATTTAACAAGACGGCCTAACCCTGGTCTAAACCAGTGTGGTAGGTATTACATTCTTGTGTGGTATGTTCCCTTCATAATTCCTTTCTTTATTTGCAGTGGGAAATGTCGGGTTCCAGCCTGGTGTGATCGGATTCTTTGGAGAGGAACAAATGTTAATCAGCTTCATTACCGGAGTCATATGGAACTAAAAACCAGTGACCACAAGCCTGTTAGCGCCCTCTTCCATATTGGGGTAAACACTTGTTTGTTCATTTATTTGTTTGTAGGTTAAGTATATATTCTTAGAGCATCATTTAGCCTCAAAACAGATCAGTAGTTCAGTGAGCCATAAATGTTACCATAACCAAATAATTATTTGCAACTTTGAGAAATTAGTGCCCCCAACCGTCCTAAATGCTGTCCATATGGTTCTTAATGAGCTTGGCCTTTTAGTGACACAGATGTTTCTCATGCTGCAGAGTGTCTGGGTGGTAACCTTAGCCTCCTAAAGTTGTTATTCATAAAGAAGAGTTAGAAGCTAGGTTTTAAAGAGTGAGTAGATAGATAGATAGTAAGAAGGGAAAGGCCTAAGAGAGAGGTTCCAGGTGGAGGGGCTGGGAACAGCAAGAACAAAGGCATAGACTGATCAGCATACAACCAAATCTGTATATTAGCTTAAAAGGCATATTGTCAGCTGTACTATTAGTGAAACTTTCCTGTTCAGGAGCACATGTTTTAAATTTTTCTTTAACTCTGTTGCATCCTAGGCTGGATTAATGGCCAGTTAATTTTTTTTGTCTCTGTTGTGAGTAGTTTTTGCTTTCACATTGTATTTTCTAGCTGTGTGTATACGTAGGTTATATCTTGGGATCTTGTTGATTTAATTTATTACAGCTAGTACATTAAAAGAAATTTTTTAATCTTTATTTATTTTTGAGAAAGAGAGAGACAGAGTGCGAGCAGGGGAGGGGCAGAGAGAGAGGAAGACACAGAATCCGAAGCAGGCTCCAGGCTCTGGACTGTCAGCACAGAGGTGGATGCAGGGCTTGAACTCACAGACTGTGAGATCATGACCTGAGCCGAAGTCAGATGCCCAACTGACTGAGCCACCCAGACACCCCATGACAGCTAGTACATTTAGATTATTTCTTGTAGATTTCCCAGACATACAGTCATGTAATCTGTCAGAATCTATATAGTTCAGTACTTGATAGGGTGGACTTTATAGACTGCTTAGATTTGCATCCTTGTTCAACTACTTCCTGACCATGTAACCATGAAAATTTATATAACAGCCCTATGCCTCAGTTTCCTCCACTATAAAATGGGGATAACAGTGGTACTACTTATGGGGATTAATGAGTTAAGACATGCAAAGAGCATAATAGGGTAGATTTCTTTCCTCTGTGTATATGTTGATTCTTTTTGCTTCTGAGATAGATTATCCCCAACATGTCTTATCCTTCTGTCTTAAAGGGGAATTTTGGGGGTATTTCCTTTATTTACAAAGTTACTTCTTGGTCTTAGAATAATCTGAAGCAATTGTGACTTGACTTTTATCCATTTTGAAATTTTAAAATAATAATAAATAATAGTTTTTCTCAAATAGTAGCTATGTGTGCTGGGGACTGGGATGGGCAGTTTAGACATATCTCATTTACTCCTCACAACAGTACTATGAGTTAAATATTTCTCATTTAACAGGTGAGCAAATGGAGAACTAATGAGTTAAAATAACTTCCTTAAGAGCATTCAACCAGAAGGAGAGCTAAGATTTTAATCTTGTCTGTTTAACTCCCAAGCCTATGGATGTTCTTTCCACTAACCCCACAATGCCTCTATAGTTACAAAGAACTTACAGACTACATAAACCTTTAGATACTATTTCTAGCCCACCTAATTTCTATTTTGTACTTGTGAGCTGCTCTGTTTTCTTCATTTGAATTCTCTTAATTCATTTTTAAAAGGATGTCTTTCCCCAGACACTAACCTTTTTGGTTTAATCAGCTGTGCTTGGCTTTTTTGTCTGTATTTCTTTTCAGAACCTTGGAATATTTGTAATATTCCACACATATTAATCCAGAGCTCCCAGCAGGATAGTTAAAAATTTTCCATACTACCTGTGTATTTTTGTGTATCTTTAATAAATGTCTACCTTTCTAATTTTTAATACTACTTAAATTATGCAGGAAATCAAAAGTGCTTTCTCTTTAAAATTAAAAAAAAAACGTTTTAAGCAAAATTTACAGATAAGGCTGAAGTTCTTCAATCCCTGTTCTACTCCCACCTTTGTCCCAAACCCCCACTTTCCAGCCAGGCCAGCTACCATTATGAATGTATATCTTTCTAGACCAGTATAGTCCAATAGGTCTTTCTGTGATGATGGAAATGTTATAGATCTATCCTGTCCAGTACAAAAGCTACTAGCTTCAGGTAGCTATTGATCACTTGAAGTGTGGGTAGTGAGACTAAGAGAGCTGAATTTTCAATTTTATTTAATTTGAAGTAATGTAAATTAAAAAAAAATTAATGTTTCTTTTTGAGAGAGAGAGACAGAGTGCAAGCAGGAGAGGGGCAGAGAGAGAGGGAGACACAGAACCAGAAGCAGGCTCCAGGCTGTGAGGTGTTAGCACAGAGCCCCACGCAGGGCTCAAACCTACTAACTGTGAGATCATGACCTGAGCCAAAGGCAGCCACTTAACCAACTGAGCATCCCAGACGCCCCTGAAGTAATGTAAATTTAAATATCCATATGTGGCTACTGGCTATTATCTTGAACAACACACTTCTAGACTTTTGCATATGCTTTTCAGTGTTTACCCATATACAATAGAGTATTGTTTTGTATATTGGTACATATATCATAAATGGTCTCATACCCTATTTGTTGGTCTGCAGCTTGCTTTTTAAAAAAAAAATTCAGTGGTGTGTCTTGGAGAGCTACCCATGTTACTACGTAAATATCTAGCTCATTAATCATCTAACTCATTCTTAATTCCTAATTTTGTTGGTAATTTCCTTTTCTAAAGTGGGTGTATCAGGTGGTGACATTCTTATGGTGGTTTTCCCCTTCATTATCCTTGATATGCCATTAAGGGGTATGATCATGATAACCCACTGAGAAAAGTTTTGAGTTTATTGAGTTAACCACCCCATATTTTGGTCTCTTGGGCATGCTTGGGCATGATTAGAGGCTTTAAGAAACCACATTATATTTTTACCACCATTGTCATCAATGACTGTTAATAAAGGGACCAAGTGCTCAATGGCCAGTTAATTAACTTCAGAAGACTTGCTGTGGGCTAGCTGACATATGGTTTTCACCCCTGTACTTGGTAGTGGGATCTGTTGCATTGGTTCTCAGACTTTGGTGGACAGAGAAATTGCCTAGAGATCTTTTTAAAAAATGCAGTAGGCCAAGGCATCTGCATTTTTTAAGACCTACGTGAATTAATCCTGTTGCGTACCTGGTATTTTGGAAAGGATCTTACACTAGAGGTCCAGATACAACAATTGGATACAATTGTGGATACAACTGTGGCAGTGAGCAATTTAGCTGATCTTTTTGTATCTTGATATTCTCAAGGATCAGAAGAATAATCCTTCCTTTGGTAGCCTGGCTGGTTGTTGTGAAAAGATGACACACATAAAATACTTTATGAAATAAGAAGTTGCAAAATTTTATAAAAATATTAAAAATATATAAAATTTCTCTTAACACTATACTATGGACCCTGGTGACACTAGCGATTGCTTGGGCCTCAGTTCTCTAAGAGTTATGGCTTAGACATGTAAAAACCTTCCCAGTCGTTGAGATCTTTGGCTCAGCTTTGATGCTTTTATTTTCCATATTTGATTTACAACCTCTGCTACATGTATCAGTCCTTTTTTTCCCTCAACATGGAATCTGTGAAGTTTTCTTTCTAAAAAGAAGCTGCAACCTCAATAAGTTAAAATGCTATGTTAATTATGTTCATTTTTGGCATTGATTTGTATGAAGTTTAATAGTGAAAAAAACCCGAAGCTATTTCAGGAAGCTGAAAGCGCTGTGTCAGATGGGAAAATTTTTTGATCTATTAGTCAAGATGATTTGTTTGTCATGCTTTTTTTACCCTAATCTAGGGCATTTTGTATTGGCTCTTCTCTAAAATAACCATAGGATCTGTTTACTAATGTACCTTTATCATTATATAATGATATAATGCACTGACATTATGATTCTTGGCATTGCGCATAGCAGCTGATAGAATTAAATGCTTTAATCATTTTTCTGCTGTTTCAGTGCTTTGTGATCATTGTTAGAAACAGTAGTAGGTATGTTTTGACACTTAATTTGTGCAATGCAGGAAATAATTTTTACCATAATTGTCATATTTCCCCCAACACCAAATAACAATGGAGCAAGAAAATATTCTTCCCAAATATTACTGCCAAGCTTTTTATTTATTTATTTGTTTGTTTATTTATTTATTTATTTATTTATTATTTTTTTTTTACTGCCAAGCTTTTTAGCACAGAGGTTTAACTTTTCCAGGAAGTTAACCAATTAACCTTACCTTTACCATAAAGTGTGTAGTGCTGAAATGCTTAGTTTAATTTATATTTGTTTTAGTGATGTTTAAAAAATTGTTAGACTCTTAGAGATTCAAGCTGAAAGCACACAAGACTAAAATAAGGATCTGTTTTCTTTGAGGTAAAAGTTGTGGATGGAGTGATATTTCAGAAAGTGTTTGAAGATGTTGTTTGCACCACATTTTATTTTAAATGATTGCTGTAACAACGCCTTTTAAATTGTTAGGTAATCTCAAAAGAAGATGAGCTAGGAGCATGTAAGACTGAAAAAGAGGGTTTACTTTCTTTCAGGTGAAGGTTGTAGATGAACGGAGGTATCGGAAAGTGTTTGAAGATATTGTACGCATCATGGACAGAATGGAAAATGACTTCCTTCCTTCCTTGGAGCTCAGCAGGAGGGAGGTGAGCAAAAATACATGGCTTCCCCATGCACTGCCCATCGTGGTCAGTGCAGGGGAAAGCATGTTTGTTAGAGAAGGCAACACAACAAAGTGGTGAAAACCATGTGTGTTGAAGTCAAACTGCCTCCATGCTGATTCCAGCACTGTCATTTAGTAGATGTATGACCAGAGGCGCATGTCTAACTCTCTCAGAGCCACACTTTCCTTTTCTGGTTAAAGGGGTGGTTGTGAGGATTACATGAGTTAGTACATGTGAAGCTCTTAAAACTGTGCCCAGCACAAAGTAAGCCCTCAGATGTTAGCTTTTCTTACTTAGTATTTCAGAGCTGCTGGTTAATTCATATCTCAGGAACCAGGATTTGGTCATGGGATGAATGTCCTGACCCAAGGTTGGGTTATCCTCTTAGGATCTCAGGAATAATCAGAGTAGTCCAGAGAAGTAGCAAGAGCTGCCTAATTCCTCTTCTGCTGGTGTGAGTAGAATAACAAATGAGAGGACGTGGCATACAGCCAGCTCAGTCAGTGAAGGCGTACAGACAATAGTTGTACACCTGGTCAATAATAATTACCTTATTCTTTATTCATATTCCCTATGGAATAATCCAACTGACTGACTTCCCCTACTAGTGATGCATGTTTGTGTCTGTCTGTTATTCCCCAGTTTGTGTTTGAGAATGTGAAGTTTCGGCAACTACAAAAGGAGAAGTTCCAGATCAGCAACAATGGACAGGTTCCCTGCCATTTTTCTTTCATCCCTAAACTTAATGACAGCCAGTACTGCAAACCATGGCTTCGGGCTGAACCTTTTGAGGGCTACTTGGAGCCAAGTGAGTTGTCCCTTTACCATTGTCTCTGCTTGCAATGCATCCTCTCCCCCTGGTTTCCACCCCCTCCCTCTGTTTAACTTCATGTTTTCTAACCACATGTCTCTTACCTTTACTGTCATTATATTGGGGAGATCTCTTTTGTGTGTCTAGTCTCTCCTTCATCACCTGATGACTTTTTAGAGGACGCTTCTTCTGTTGGTTTTCATCTCCTTTCACTTTTCCACCATAAGTTTCTGTTACCATGTGTCATTTCTTATATTTCAGATGAGACCGTGGACATTTCCCTTGATGTGTATGTCAGCAAAGACTCTGTGACCATTCTGAACTCAGGGGAAGATAAGATTGAAGATATTCTAGTCCTTCACCTGGATCGAGGCAAAGATTACTTCTTGACCATTAGTGGAAATTACCTCCCAAGTTGCTTTGGTACATCCTTAGAGGCTTTGTGCCGAATGAAAAGACCAATCCGAGAAGTGCCTGTAACCAAACTCATAGACTTGGTAAGAAACATCCTAAGACACAGAACCTCCTCTAGATATAATTTTCACAATACTTAAGTGATGTCCTCATTTTCGCTAGGCTTTCTCTTTTGCTGGGGTTGGGGGAATTGTCAAGTGATAATGTCACTTTAGCACTACTTTCATTAGATTAAGTCTCAAAAAAGAGAGAGTAATCTGTAATTGGCTCTTGTCAGGAATATATAATACTGTGTTCACTGAATTAGATTAAAGACTCCCTTCTTAAAGATCTAATGCTTATTTGTTATGCTCTTCATAATTTAAGTTACTTTTGTATAAATTAGCATGTGTGTGAGGTCCAGTAAGTTGGGGGGGGGGCAGTATTATCATTAAACACATGAGAAAACTGAGGCATGAGACAATAACTTTCCCAAAGTGGAATAAGTTAGCAACGAATCTGTCCCCCAGACTTTCTCATTCCCAGTTTGGTAATTCCTTACTTGTATCATCATATCTAATCCCAAACTTGGCTGCATGTTGCAGCCCAGACCTGTAAATGAACCTCAGAATCCCTGGGGGTCCTTGAACAAGTACAGATTCTTCCCTCCGTTCACCTCTGGCAATGGAAGGACAGTCTCGGTGTGCAGGGCTTAGGAACCTGCATTTTATCAGCATCCCACATGATTATAATGTACACTGAAGTTTGCTGCATGTTTAATGGGACTCAAGAAAGGGAAGCAGTAGGATTTCCCTTCCCTGACACCAAACTATAATAGCAGTGTTCTTATATAGGAAATGCTTACTACCTTCCATAATGTAAATTGATGTAGTAACAAGTTCATCCTGTTAAGAACTTTTCTTCTAAATAAAAATATTGCCGGATTTGTGTGCAGACCTCTTTGGGCTGTAAAAGCATGCTTTTGGTCTTTTACCAAGAAAAATGAGGTGATGTGGCAGCCATACTTTATCACTACTATTAGTATTCATGTTGATGTTCTTTAGCCTCACCAGAGCAGTGATGTTATCATCTAGCAAGGAGGGCTAGACCAGCGGGCAGACTGCTGGCCTGTGTGATCTGTTCTGTTGCCATGGAATTGTTTTAGCTGTGACTCAGATGGCAGATTAAAACACTTGAGTCCAGTCCCAGCATTCTTTCTTGGAATTATACTTGTTTCCCTAGAGCCCTCATAACTGGGTATATTACCTCTGTTTGAGAGAGAACCATTTTCTTCAGAAATTTACGTCCTTACATTCTCTTATTTTTTTATGATATTGTTTTTTTCTTTTTACCACCATATTCTGTCTTTCCAATTTCGTATTTTATTGTTTAGGATATATTCTAAATGAAGTTTCCCATTTTTTCCCTGCCCCCTTCCTTCCATCCTAAATATCATTTCCCAGCTTTCTTTTTCCCAACGTTTAATTATGAAAGTGGCAGATGTACAGAAAAATGGGAAGGACAGTACAATGAACCCCCACATGCCTTACATAAAATAGGCATTTTTTTTTGTTTTTTGTTTTTTTGTTCTTGTTGTTTTTTTTTTTTTGCTGTAACATCTGAAATTAAGTAGTGATATGTCACTTCACTGGTGAACACCTTACTCTGCCTCTCTTTTTTGAAAAATTTTTAAAAATGTTTATTTATTTTTGAGAGAGAGAGAGCATGAGCAGGGGAGGGGCAGAGAGCGAGGGAGACACAGAATCCAATGTAGTCTCCAGGCTCTGAGCTGTCAGCGCAAAACCCGATGCGGGGCTTGAACACACGAAACATGAGATCATGACCTGAGCTGAAGTCTAAAATTATCTGTACCCCATTTGTAATATCTTCCCACTGTATTTTGATTTGATTTTGACCTTCTGCAATGCTTTCTTGTATTTGTTTATATTTGTTCCAAGACAAACATGATATTTCACATCCTATCAGATGATGCTATTAATAATGATACCCATTATCTTCTATTGTATTATTTACTGTAAAATTTTGGTGAAACCAGAAATGAGTTCAGTGCCTATGTTGAGTTTCCTTGTACTGTTTCAGAAAGATTCTTGTGCCATACCCTCTTCCCACCAAATGTGGAATGAAATACTGGCATAAACCCTTTTCATTCTTCTTGCCCTTCTCAATGATAGTGAATTTGCCACTACTAGAATAGTTGGAATTAGCACAAATGACAGACAGAGGAAAATTTGTTTGTAATTATCTTTATTCTTTTCCAGAATAAAGATAAAATTTTCTAGTTTATTAACTAGCATATAATCATCAATATTTATTCATTACACATTGAATACAAAATATTATGGAGTCTATGTAGGTTCCTGAAATTTAGTGGTGATGAAAGTTTACTTATATATACAATATGGCTAAATTATAAATCAAGGTTAATAGGGAATTTGGTTAGAGATACTCTAAACATTAGCTACTTTTACTGGTTAATGTCCAGTGTATTTGGTAAGTCAATATTTTGGAAAGGCATTTGTAATGAGACTTGTGGAGCTTGTAATTTGTATTAACAATAGATTCCTTTCCTGTGCTGTTTGCTCAAGCCTTATATGTTATAAAAGCTTATTGATTAACCAGCTAATTTCTATAAAAATCAATCTCAGAACCAGCTTATTTTGGCTTTAATGCATATTTGATTCATGTAACATTAACATAACTAGAAACAAGTTCAGCACATAAGAATAAAATTGACTAGAAAAGTGATTTGGGGTTCATGATACAAGTATTTTGAGTTAAGTCCAAGTATTCAAGAAATATGTATTAACATTATTGGGTGAGCATGTCTCCCAGATGTAAGGGACATCATGGATAAATGCTAGAAGGTAAAAGCAGAGGCACCTAGGTGGCTCAGTCAGTTAAGCATCCAACTCATGATCTCAGCTCAGGTCTTGATCTCAGGGTCATGGGTTCAAGCCCCATGTTGGGCTCCATGCAGAGCATTGAGCCTACTTTTAAAAAAAGGTGAAAGCAAAAAGACCACATATGAAAAATTATAAGATTTCCCTGGGAAGGGGCACCTGGGTGGCTCAATAAGGTAATCATCCAACTCTTGATTTCAGCTTAGGTCATGATCTCACAGTTGGTGAGGTCAAGCCCTGAGTTAGGCTCTGTGCTGACAGTACAGAGCCTGCTTGGGATTCTCTCTCTCTGCCCTTCCCGCATTTGTGCATGTGTATGCTCGCTCTCTCTCTCTCTCTCTCTCTCTCTCTCTTTCTCTCTCAAAATAGATAAATAAACTTAAAAAAAGAGATATCCCTGGGAAGAGTGAAGATTAAAGAAAAGAGTATGTGAGGCTGGTTAGGTAGGTTGGGAGCAGGGAATAGAAAGTCTTGAAGTCAACAGATGAGTTTATGCTGGAGCAGAGGGCATCTACAACTATCACAAGACTTTTATGGGTAGTATGAGGTTGTAAATTGACATATTTGGAGGAACAGCTTGGTCTTGCTTATAGAGTGGGCTAATGGACAGACCAGGTTTGAACTTGCCAGATATGGTTAAAGGTTTTCTCATAGATACGGAGACAAAAAATGTTGAAGGATGAATGGACAGACTATATTTTCTTGGGGACATGTTTATTAGAACAATATCAAAGTTGAAATAATAAGAATAATGGTTTGGTGATTAGTTCATCCCCAGTGATCTTTTCATTAGGTGTTTACTTCGTCTTACTGATCAACCACTCATTTCTTATCCTGTTAGGTGTATGGTTTGTGTTTCTCCTTTTTATATTTCATTTTAATTAATCCTTTCTAGAACTTCGATATACATTCAGTTTTCTGGTTTTTATTTTCTTTTCTTTTTTATTGTTAAAGTTTATTTTTGAGAGAACGCATAAGCAAGGGAGGGGCAGAGAGAGGGAGAGCGAGAATCCCAAGTAGGGTCTGTGCTGTCAGTGCAGAGCACGACGTAGGGCTTGAACTCATGAACCATGAGATGATGACCTGAACTGAAATCAAAAGTCGGGCGCTTAATGGACTGAGCCACCCAGGCACCCATTTGCTATTTATTTTTAAATTTGAATCTGCCTCTAAATGACTCTTTAACATTATCTTAGCTACATTTACTACTGGCAAAATTCCTCTAGGGATGAGTGTTGGAGTGAAGAATGATTTGCAGTGCATTTGTAGCATGCCAATGTTGCCCCACTAGGGAATCTGAATTAGGTTTCCTTTTTAAATGTAATCAATGCAGGGGCACCTAGGTGGCTGTCTGACTTCAGCTCAGGTCGTGATCTTACTGCTCATGAGTTTGAGCCCCACGTCGGTCTCTGTGCTGATAGCTCAGAGCCTGGAGCCTGCTTCGGATTTTGTGTCTCTCTCTCCCTCTCTGCCCCTCCCCCACTCATTCTCATTCTCTCTCTCAATCAAAAATGAATAAACATTAAAACATTTTAAATGTAATCAATGCATAGCCTTTTGTAGAGAGAGGACAGGTCAGTTGAACTAAGTGATTATAAGCAACCTTAGAACTACCTTAGGAGTATGCTGTTTATCAGTGGAGGCTAAGTAGTGTTTCTGTTTGCAGAATTGAGCCTAGTGTTGAAATAAGTTATTTACATCTACTATATGCCTGTAGCCAGAGAGGTAAACTCTCAGTATAAATGTGCTGCCCCACCAATATCTAATCAAAGTCCTTTTGATTCTTCTTTCAGAATTTTCTCTTTTATCTATTTATTTTAAAAAAATATATAGTTTTCCCATAATTAGTTAAAGTGTTTACTCGCTCCTTTTTGATCTACCTTGATAACCTCTTAACAATCCCTTTTGCCTCTATCGCTGCTCATTCATTTTTCCTCTTCAGGGCTGTCAGACTAATCTTTCTATAATACAGCTTTGGGGCCTATCACTTCCTTGCTTAAAGGTAGTCCGTGGCCTGCCCATGCCTACTAAATACAATCCAAATTGCTTTACCTGTCATTCAAGTTCACCAAAAGTCTGACTTTAACATTCCTTTTCATACTTATTTCCCACTATTTTTCTCAACATCCTCCCATGCTGTCTGCAGAACAGATGACCAACTTTTCCCTACACCCACCTTGGGATTTACCTTCTCTGAATCTTTGCTTATTTTTGCCCCTTCCACTTGTAGTGTCCTCACCCCATCTCTACTCTTTAAAATCCTATGAATCTTGGGGCGCCTGGGTGGCGCAGTCGGTTAAGCGTCCGACTTCAGCCAGGTCACGATCTCACGGTCCGTGAGTTCGAGCCCCGTGTCGGGCTCTGGGCTGATGGCTCAGAGCCTGGAGCCTGTTTCCGATTCTGTGTCTCCCTCTCTGTCTGCCCCTCCCCCGTTCATGCTCTGTCTCTCTCTGTCCCAAAAATAAATAAACGTTGAAAAAAAATGTAAATAAAATCCTATGAATCTTTTAAGGGCTAGTTAGGTCCCATCTCCATTGTGAAAAGTCCCCTGACAGCCCCAGCCTAAAGCCATCTCCTTCTTTTGAACCCCTTTGCTTGTTTTTCATATTAACCGTTTATTGAGAACTCCTATCTGTGAATTATAACAATATCAGGCTATAAATTCTGGGATTTCTTACCCCAAATCAATTGCATACCCAAATCAGGGACCATGTCATTCCCTTCTGTGTAGCCTCCTTTCTCATCCACCCCCCACTGCACCCCCCAAAGGCATGCCTTGCACTGCTCAAAGAAAACTGCTTTGAGGACCTGGTTTGACAGGTTAGTGTATAAAAACTCTGCCTAGTTTTACTTATCGTATCATGTGGCATGTATTCATGGGAGGAAAAATAGAGAAGTCTGTTAGGCTAGTTCTATTTCTTAATAAGTAGTCCTAAATTTAAAGAAAGGTTGTGCTCCAAAATTGTGTTAAATTAGATGTTTGGCATTCAGAATTTAACTTTTAAATTAAAAAAATAAAGTAATTACAATACTATTAATACTGCATACTTCATAAGACAATATTACTCTGATTATTTTTAGCTCGATTTATATGTGGTATTTAAAAGTCTAGGTAAACCTATAAGAGCCTGTTTAATCCATAATGTATCTGATAATACTAAAAAACCTATCCACCATATATATAAAAGTCATTTGGGGGAAATGTATTTAGCATTCTATTTGGAACATCAGGGAGCACACACTCCCCCACCTCCAGCCTCCTGCACATCTCTCGTAGTAAGATCGGGACTCCCCCTTTTACTATCAGACAAGAGACGTGTGATTTATACTCAGGTTCTTGGTGGCCTGTGGCAGCGTTGGCAGGATTCTAGCTGGGAGTTGGTGGGGAGGTGCTGGCATACTGCACCAGCAGTGTCCCAACATGCCTGGATTTTAGGCTGTTTCCTTGTCCTACAAAGTAAATATCATTATCCCTGTTTTGGAGATGAAGAAACTGAGGCTTTATAAAGTTTAGTAACTTGCCTAAGGTCTGTACAAAATTAATAGGAGGCAGAACAAAGATTTTACCCATGACTGTCTACCACTAGTTTCTGTACTGTCTCCACTAACCATGGTGCTTTGTTTCTCACTGTCTTTTTCACAGCCTTGCCCTGCCTTGCCTCTCTGCCCAGAAAGCAGCTAGATTGTATTTTTTGAGTTGTCTAGGGGACAATAGTGGTAATGACTGTAGAGTCAGTCAGACCTGAGTTCTAATCCTGTACCTGCCACTTAATACCTAATAGTATGACCTTGGGCAAATAATTTAACCTGGTAGAGCCTCAGTTTCCCCATCTGTAAAATGGGAATAATATCTACTGTGCACACTTGTGCAGACTAAATGACATTGTATACAAGTACTTTACAGTTTCCAGTACATGGCAGGTGCTCCCTAAGTGGTGGCAGTAGTTATTGTTGCTCTTGTTATTGGATTATAATAAGAGCACAGAAGACAGAGCCAATTAACCTTCTTCCCTCTCCCTTGCTTCTCTTTTTTCTCTTATATCATACAAGAAATCACAATAGGGATAATTATGGGTCTTCTGGTCCACAAAGGTCTGAAATGAAATAAATTTACATTTCAGAGGGACCTCCATATTTGGGGAGTTTAGGGGCCTTTGAGGAGGGGAGTAGGTACATGGCGAGGGAAAAGAGTGTGGGATACTGCTTAGGGTGAAAGGAATGGCAGGGAGAGGGGAGAAGCCAATTGTCTCCTTCTGAATGGCCACTGTCAGACTCACAACCAAATTCGTGCATCGAGTGGCATTAGGATGACTTAGGAAGCCGCATAGTATAGCAGCAGGGCCTGCCTTCAGGCAGCATGTGGAAAGGAGCCATCACTGGGCATTTGGCCAGGTCAGCTGGAAGCTGCCAAAGGACACAAAAGTCTAGAACTGCACATGTATGTTTCTTGAGTGATAATCTCAATAAACCACATGAACGTTTAATATGTATAATAGAGAACTTTGCATGTAGAGAGAACATAACTCCATTTTCAACAATAATGATTTATTTGAAAAATTTAAAGCTGTTTAAAGTATATATCTAGCAAGATAGTGAGTTCTAATAATACTGATCTGTTTCTAATTCTGTAAATTAATTCTGATTTCTGTCTGTCAATGACTATCTTTTCCTGCTCTGCTCTCAGGAAGAAGACAGCTTCCTAGAAAAGGTAATACAATCCATTGGTGGTTATGTGCTTCCTGTGCTTAATTAACACTTAACTGTGGTCCCTGGAATTTGTCCCTAATCTTTCCCATATCAGAGACCTCTGATTCCATGAGAATCCACCAAAGTCCTGCCAGCTGTTTTTAAGTGTGTCTGAAGTATAGAAAAGATATTTACTGCACTGGTGGTCGTTGAGACCCAGTACATAAAAGCAATAGGAGTCAAGTTTCCAAATTTGTATTTTTAAAATGAGAAGTAACTAAAGAGCTGTCTTGATATATGTGAAAGCTCATGAGGTGGAGCAGGGTACCATTCAGCTGTCCTCCATTTCCAATGATAATAAAAACAGAAGTGGATTTGTGTTGTATTAAGAGTGATTTGTGGTTGGTGACAGTAGTCATTAATTACCGAAAGAATGCAGTTATATGGTTAAGAAAGAGTGTAGAATAGAATTATAGAGCTGAACAAGACCATGAGGGATCATCTGGTGTAGCTCTCTGCCTTCAGACAGGGTACTTTTCCCCATTCTAATAGATAAGACAACCAAGGCCCAAGGTTGAAAAACTCACTAAAGTCATACTGCTCCTGGTATCAGGGGTGTGGGGCAGAGGGCACTAGAACCCACATCTCCTGAATACTCAGTCAAGGAACCTAGTAAAGGGCTCCTGTAGTGCTTTGCCACTTCTATCTTCAAGCTGGAGGTTGTCTGGCTCCACACAGGGCTATCACATAGAGAAATGTGGGGTTGAAAACCATTCTTAAAGCGGTGTCACACAGCATCTAACACCATCTCCCCATTTGATGGATTTTAATGCATTTTGATGGTGGAAATGGTGTACTGTTTTTCTGCATTAATTATTAGCGCTAAGGTTTCAAAGTGTGCTTTATTTCCCTTTGAAAATTAAAGTTATCAGGATAATTTGTGGACTTTTGAGAAAGTACTATTTCTTGTGCATGATCTTTCTCTAGACTTCAGAGACACACGTCTGACATTTCATGTTATCACGCATGAATTTGAAAATGGATAGTGGATGATGTATATAACCTACTGACATTTTATTAACCTTTTTAAACCACTAAGGGTTGAGACAGTTCTGCTTCCCGGCCTTTCCTTGTTAATAGCAGGCCATGTTGTCTTTTCATCGCGGACAGTGCCTTGTGTCGCCTTAATGCCTTAGTACAGGAAAAGCACCAGTTGGATGTCAGATTTTTTAAAAAGTACATGAATCAGTGCTGAATAATTTATATATGGTAAGTTTGGAGGCATCTGCTAAATCTGTACATGTGTTGCATTTGGTTCAGAAAATGAGCAGAGTGCATTATGGACAGTGTTTTGATTCAGATACCATGTGGATACCTGGATTTAATACTTGCAACTAGAAAGAAGTTAGTGGATGAGCCCCTGATAAAGTTCTGGCAGCCACAGGGAGCATGAATATCAAGTGATAGACTCCCAGGGAGGGAGGGAAGGAAGGAAGGAAGGAAGGAAGGAAGGAAGAAAGGAAAGAGAGAGAGAGAGAGAAGAAAGAAAGAAAGAAAGAAAGAAAGAAAGAAAGAAAGAAAGAAAGAAAGAAAGAAAGAAAGAGAAAGAAAGAAAGAAGGCAAAATGGATGTGAAGAAAATAGATTTTAAATGGTAACCAACTGTCATGCTCTTTTCTCTTCCTCATTCTCTTAGAAAGGTAAAACAGCTTTAAAACGTCAGCAGTGCTGGTTGAAGAACATAGTGTTAAGCAGAGCCCTCATCTCTGCTCTAGTGTACGCAGTCTTTGGAAGTCGTAAAATGCTTTTCTTTCCCATAAAGCAACATGGCTGGGGTTGGGCTAGAATTTACAGAATTTCCTAAAGTTGAAAGTACACAATTTATAACCTCAAGCTGGAGAAGGGGGGAAGATGCAAAGAATTGGTTACTGTTTTCTCCACTAGAATTTTTCTGAAGGCTGCCCTCAAGGACTTAATCTATTTCAAACACCTTTTTGATATAATTTATATTTGACTATATAAACACAAGATAACTGAGTTTATGTCCCCAGCCATTTCCAAGTTCAGGTTTAGTTGTCACTTTTGGGTTTTTCTCTTAGATTCTTTCAGGAGAATCTAATAGAAAGTAGAAAAGTGAAAGGGGTCACAGCCTTGAGAAATCTGCTGAGTTATTAATATAAAGAATAACTTCTGGACTCAAACCTGGAACTTTTCACAGTATTTTTGGCTCTTGGTATGCTGTATTCGGTTTACTATTTTTGGGCTATGAGTTTAGTGCCTTAAGATTAGACCTTCTATTGAGGCTGAAATATTCATGAATGTAGGTGTAATGTGGAGAATTGTCTTTAATTTCTGTGGACCAGAGAGCCTCATTTAAATCAGCAATGAAAACTGTAATTTTGTGGTAAGACCTGAAAGAATCAGAAGTTAAGTCACCAAAAACCTAAGTAGATGCTGCTCTTCCAAAGTACTGTGTTGACCATTGTAATTTATTGGCCCACAAGTCTCAGTTGGTATGTGCACTCTGCCATGACTGTACTGCTACAGCGCTGGCTCTCCGTGTCACCCTTGAGAGGATTTACCACACACAGTGCATCCAGTGATAAACATAATGAACCCAAATGGAATGCTTACCTGTTAAGCATCTAGAAAACGAGATTCTTTAACTGTGGGAATCAGTATCAAGTGCCTTCTGACCAGGAGTGACCCCAGTGAGAAAAAATGAAAAATCTTAAGAGATGAAGATGAAATTGTACTTACATAAGCAGAATCTGGAGGACATCAAGTTACATACATGTTTTTATTGAGACCGCTTTGATTCTCTTCCTTTTTCATCTATTAGGAGAAATCCCTTCTGCAGATGGTTCCCTTGGATGAAGGTGCCAGTGAGAGACCCCTTCAGGTCCCCAAGGAGATCTGGCTTCTGGTAGATCACTTGTTCAAATATGCCTGCCACCAGGTAAGTGACTATGGGCCTACCCTACAACTTTGGAAGGTGTGTGATACCTCCTGTTGGTATTGTGCTTGTAACTTTTGCAAGCTACCTTCACAGAATAGCACTGTCAGATCGTCTGGGCAGATGGAAGTATCCGTATTTACAGATATGACAATGGAAGCATACAAACTAAGTGATTTAGTTAAGACCACAGTGTAAGTGTAATGGTGGAGCCAGGCCCAAACTGAGCATGCCTGTCTCCTGGCTACACACAATTTCCCCTGGACCACTGTGTACCTCGGTCTATAATGCATGTTTCCCATCTCACATAGGCATTGCAGATTTTAAAGTCCAAAGCCCATTTCTATACTTCTAATATTTCAAGCCCATTTCTTGAATTTGATTTTCATTTTTTAACCCTATCTAAAATATTAGCTACCCCCAAGCCAACCACCCAAAAAGAGAAATTTCTTGGGACTAAATTGAAGGAAAACATTTTTTTTTACCTACTGAAGTGTAATAGAACTCAAAAGCAAGGTTTGGTATGGGCATGCCATTTACTGCTGCCCTAGCATTCCCTAAGTTCAGTATTTAACTGTGGTTCAGCTGTTTGGACTCTGCCTTCTACTTGTCAGAAAGCTAGAAGTGGAAACATCTGGTCTCCCACTGTAGCCATCTAGTCCTCTGCCATATCAGGTATAAGCTAAAACCTGTGGAGATCATTTTCTGGTTTGAAGTAAAATTTCACACGGATTATACAGATGATAAAGGGAAAAGATGCCATTGTCACACCTCCATTCCTAATCACGAGTATGCACATTACACTTCCATTTGCATTGTCACTCTCTTGATCCCTGGATGGATTTCAGATCCTTAGGGCTGATTATCTTGCCTTGTTCCATTTATTGTCATGTCTTTGGTAGGAGGATCTGTTCCAAACCCCTGGAATGCAGGAGGAGTTACAGCAGATCATTGATTGTCTGGATACTAGCATTCCCGAGACAATCCGTATCCTTTTTGACAAAGGCTTAGGAAGCTGGATGAATTCTTGACCAAACTTTTCTTCCCTCCTACATTTGATTTTTGTGTTTCCATCTGTACTTTCTCTCTGTCATCTATTATAAGGTAATCATCAAGTCTGCAGTTGTTTTTCAATTCCTTTCAGGAACTTTTGACTTCTCTCTGTATCAGACTCTTACTGAAAGGAATAAAGGGGTAGGTAACAACAACTTTTAATAAACATGGAGCATAAGACCCACAGCACTGGTACTGTTCTGCTTCAGGCTTTTGATCACTCCTGCCACTATGTATGTTGTCACTAGGACATAAAAGAGAATGGGAAACACTGGGGACTAGTTTCAAGGACTGATCAAGTGTGAACATCATTCTGCATGCCACATTCCCCTGACTCTCAAGTTGAGCCAAACCTCCCAAGAGTCTTTGATCAATTCTGTAACAACTCAGCTGCAGCATACCTGGACCAATAAAATATCAAACCCCAGTTAGGATCAATGTGCCCTGAATAACAGGAAGGAAACTGTCCCTGAGGGGATTGGAGGAAGGAAGCAAATCAGGTCTCTGTGTGGCCTTTTTCCTAGAGCCTCTTTCCCTTGACTTAAGTTGATACAGCTGGCAGTAATCACTCTGTGGCTGAAGCACTGCTCATTTTCCTGGAGGCCCTGCCAGAACCCGTCATCTGTTATGAGCTGTATCAGCGATGCCTTGACTCTGCTCAGGATCCCCAAAACTGTCGACAGGTGAGTTTTACTGCTCTGAGGATGTGCCTGGGGTAAGTTCCCCCATGGAGAAATCAATCTAGCAAAGCCAGGCATGTAGCTAGCTATGTGGTAAGATAGGTCTGGATCTGTTATTCATGGCAGAACACCAGCTTCAAGAGTTGGGACTTATTTATTTATGAGCGGGGGAGGGGCAGAGAGAGAGGGAGACACAGAATCGAAGCAGGCTCTGGGCTCTGAGCTGTCAGCACAGAGCCCGACACAGGGCTTGAACTCATGAACTGTGAGATCATGACCTGAGCTTAAGTCGGACACTTAACCAACTGCGCCACCCAGGTGCCCCGAGAGTTAGGACTCTTAAATTTTAGGTTGTATTATTTCCTATTATAGTTGCCACACTTTTCTAGTTGGCCTACTGAGTAGGGTGGATACCTCTATGTTGGCAGAAGATTGTTTATGAAGCTGAATTCTGGCTGACATTACCAGGAATGGTCGGTGATACTTGTGAGCCTTTCTTCTTTTTGTCTTCTTGGTGTTTTTTTTAAGATTTTATTTTTAAGTCGTCTCTGTAGACAGTGTGGGGCTACACACAACGTGGGGCTCAAACCCACAATCCTGAGATCAAGAGTCACACACTCTGCCAACTGAGCCAGCCAGGCACCCCCTTGGTGTTTGTTTTTAATCTTGAAATAATTTTGATGCACAGTAGCTGAGAATACTTCTCAATCAGGCTAGTGAGTATTGGGAGGAGCTCCCATCCATGCTAAATGACATTACAGAGAAAACCATTCAGCTTGGCAGATGCCATGGATGCGTGTCTGAGGAGATGGGAGAAGACCAGATTAATACCAACCTTCTTGTGAGGTGGGGTGTGCGTGTGACTGTGTGATGACCACGTAGCCTGGTCATTGAGTGTATACACAGGCCAAACAGGATGACCTTTCTGACTTGGAAGTTATTATTTGCAGGTACTCTGTTAGTCATGAGTGAATAAAGGAAAGTTGTGACAGATGAATGGGGTTCTGTATAGGTTGGATTATAAACTACTTCTGTGGCAGCTGTAAGCTCTTCTTACTCCCTTCCTTCACCTGTTCTCACTGCCCACCCTTCCCCCCCCCCCTTTTTTTTAAAAAAAAAACAGGTGATTTCCCAGCTTCCAAGATGCCATAGAAATGTTTTCCATTACTTGATGGCATTCCTTCGAGAACTCTTAAAATTCTCTAAATACAACAATGTCAGCGAAAACATGATCGGTAAGAGTGCTTCATAAGAATGGCAACGTGAGTGGGGGTAGGCTGGTCGGGACAGTCTGTGTATGGTGTACACAGTGTGTTCCTTCCTTCACGTCCAGGCACATAGCAGTTACTTCCCTCCCATTGCCCTTGTCCCCTGGCCCCCCACTTCCTGTCTCTGAGGCTTTGCTTAGGTTGTGTCTGACAAAGGGTTTTACCTTTCCTTTCTCTCACCCTCTAGCTACTCTCTTCACTAGTCTTCTCCTAAGGCCTCCACCCAACCTCATGGCAAGACAGACTCCAAGTGACCGTCAACGTGCTATCCAGTTCCTTCTGGGGTTTCTTGAGAGCGATGAAGACTAATAAGCCTTTACCTCTTACTACTCTCCAAGGTTCTAGAGGCGGAAGGTCTCGGGCACTAAGTATTTCAGAATGGTTTGAAAAGTCATGCCACAGGAAGGGGCAGTTGCAGAATTTTGAGGCTGTTGGCATGAAAAAGTTGTTTCTAGTGCAAAAGGAAAAGAGTTTCCTAATCCCTCCCTTACCATATCCTGCACAGCAAAATACTTTTAGACTCACATTGCCAAGCCAAAGGTACCATATTTTGGTGTTTTTGTGTTCTCTCTTTATAAGGCAAGAGATCTATATCTACACTCCTTTATCTGGGATGTGTTTGTTGCCCTCCTGCCAGCTATCATGATTGTCCTTAGCACCCTAGGCCTAGATTCTGAAATGTTCCCATTCTAGGTCTGCAAGTACTACGTGCTCTAGCTCAGACTAGTCTGTAGTCCTTCGTCTAAAGCACTTTTGCCCGGCCCCCTCCCATATCACCTCTTTGCACTCCACTCCACTAGTACTATTACGTCAAAGGAAGTCTGGGTAAAGCTAGTGACTCCTCGGGTGTCCCCAACAGTGAGTTAACTGTCTACATGTGGTTGTGACATGCATTTGTGCATTTCTACTACAGTGGCATCTGTATGTCTCTGTAACATTGTCCTTGTCATGGATCAACACTAGGTGGAACCGTATTCTCTTGTCTCCAACCACATTGAGTAGCAGAACTTTAGGGACTGTCAGAGATGCCATCCCATTGATGTGAGAGAATCACAATCAGAGTGGAAGCACTTTGAGCGTTTCAAGAGTGAGAATATTCATGTTTGACAGGTCCTGCTTTCTACCATCCCTTTTCTGTTTTTATTCAAATTGTACATGAGCACTCATCCTGGTTTGTCTGTGGGACCTGTTCCCCACTTACACATCCATCTCCAGAGCAATGCTTGCATCACAGTCAAAAAGGCAGTCTGTATCTCAGGTGGGCCTCTCCAGCGATACTGCTCCTTCCTTCAGCAAGGCTGTTGTGGATAACCCTTAGAACCCCCTCTCTGGTCTTCTGAAATACCAGGGAGTAGATGTTGCCCCCTCTCCCGTCAAGGCTGGTTCTGGGCTCTATGACCAGCTCCCCATGGTTTCTAGTCACCTTATCCAGTGTTATGTAAAAGAGACTATGCAGTGGGACCAATGAAGCCCCTTTCTCTCCCACCCAAGACAACCCTCTGAGCATTTCATTCACTCAAGCTCTGTGGGGAGCATTGTTGTTGTTGTTGTTGTTTAATTATTCTGTGTTGGTTGGCAAACCAGCCATCAGCCACTAACTGCAAAACTACCTGATGCAGTTGGCTTCTTCCTGGTTTTCTTTGATTAAAACCACCCTGAGTTAACTCATTCTTGGCTGTTAACATTAAATCCAAGGAGCCTAATGTATAGGCTTTGTGTCTGGTCTTGGGCATTGACTCCTGACTCTTCTAGCACATTGAAGGAGAAAGCCAGGGGAAACACCACTGCTGAATGGTTCTTCAGTTCCCCCCATCTCTTGTAAGTTGAGTTCTGTGGGGAAGAAAAGGTATGTATCCTGTGATATACTGGTTAAATCCTTTCTTGATAGGGAGTTATAGAACTAGGAGTTAAGTTCTCTGTGCCAAACAGCTGCAGATCTGATAGGTCGGAGGCTAGGTATTGAACTTAGTTAATAGAAGATTATAGGCAGAATGCTTTTGCCATCTCCACTAGGCCAGAAGGTGATCATAGAGGCAGATTATAGAATCTGGGGCAAGGTCGTTACACAAAGACAGGACACATTGTCTAGTATATTGCCAACCTGGGACCTTTGGGTGATCAAGGATGTGGTTGGTGGGGGGTGTAGGCAGCATCCTAACTCTTTCCTCATAAGGCAGGCAGATGCACTAAATTTGTTTAGTGCCTCTACGTTTTTCCAGCTCTGGCCCTGGGATGTACACTGCATTAAGTGTTTGAGACAATCTCTAGGTAGGGGAGACAGAAATAGAGTAGACGGAAGAAATCTGCCTCCCTACTGTGCCTACTCCAGCACGCCAACCTCTGATTCCTAAGTAACTCTAATGTGCTATTTATTTCATAGCTCCTGAAGTAAGGAGTTCAGATTCAACTGGTAGAGAAGGACTCCACCTCTATTGTTTTAGGGAAGAAATGGCTCGAACCTATATGGTGACATTGCATTAGTTTCCCTTTCACTGTTTTCTGATTCTTATTCTGTAATTGTTATATTTCTCAAAAATGTCTTGGTCACTAAGCAAAGCTGCTAGTGGGATTCTGTATTTTGTGTCATCTTTTTTATTATAATTTATTGCAAATGTTTTTCTGAATAAATATATGTTGTGTGAAAAATCAGTGTGATCTTGGTAAACGGGGGCTTATGGTCACTGGATCCTACTTGACTGCAGTCCTCACAGCTATGACTGTACTGTTATTTCCTGTCTTACACAGAAATAGAAGAATGCTCGGTATGTTTGCCCCTGGAGGGGAGAAGAAGCCACGTTATTTTCTGAGGCTAATAAAGTCACAGTGCTTCCAGAGGCCAACCCAGGATTCTTATTTTAACTCCAGGGATTCAGGCAACAAAATAACACAATTACCAAAAAGGATGTTCATTGTTTATGCATGTAAATATCACACTGGGTCAGATCCATGATCACTCCAGCCCCAGAAATCTGACAAACCCCAACATACACATTTTGGGAGAACCCAGTTGTCCTTGCCAAAATAGCCTCAGCGGTTTAGACATGTTCCTACAAAGAGCCTGTTTTCACAAAAGTCATTTTGCAACTTTTGAAAACCCATTTTGAAGCTTTATTACCTCTCGGGGGGGATGAAGTCCATAAATTAAGTACTTCTGAGGGAGCTCTACTCTGAACTCTAATACTTTAGGAGGAAACCCCTAATTTGATCATGCTGCCTTTTATTCCCCTGCCGATCTCCATTATGACTTTGCCCATTCTGGTTCCATTCCCTTTGAGGCTGAAGAGGCCTCAGCTGGAGCTTTCATAACCAGGGCCCTCTTCCAGTTCCCTTTGACTATGAGCTTGACGCTGATGAATGTGCTGATTCAGTGTTGTCACGAACAGTTTTCTTAGCCCCACCCAAAGCCTTGGCAGAAGAAGATGTTTCCTTTTGAGAGTGATTTCCCCCCAGTGGATGGAGACTGACACCCAGCAGTGTTGACACAGCAGCAGGCGATATGGCCGAGTGCACACCTCTTTCCCGAGGTTACAAACTGCATCCCTGGATGCTGTTACAGGAGAACCATTAGGCTCTTTCAGACCACAGGACAAGCTGGTGACCTGGCTCTTGGTGTAGCCTAATGATTTAAAGCTAGACACTGCCACAGCGGGATTACTGAGTATTAGGGAGAGAACCTTAATGGTGATCTAACCCAGTCTCATTGTTACAACGGGCAGAATCAGGCTCAGAGGGGACAATGAGGGAATCAGGGTTACTTAGATTAGTGACACAGTAATGCATAGTGGGTAAAAAAGAGTTTAAGCTTTGATGTTAGACCTAGTTCTTTTTGTTTCACTTTATTTATTTTGAGAGAGAGCACAAACAGGAGAGGGGCAAAGAGAGGGGGAGAGACAGAATCCCAAGCAGGCTCTGCGCTGTCAATGAGGATCCCAATGGGCTCGAACTCATGAACCATGAGATCATGACCTGAGCTGAAATCAAGAGTCAGATGCTTAACTGACTGAGCCACCCAGGCACCCCAGACCTCTTTTTTTTCCCCAACTTTTTATTACAAAATCTTTCAGACATACAGAAAAGTCAAAAGGATACAATGAATACCCTATACCCTTAACTCATCACCTGTTAACATTTTGTCACATTGCTTTATCTCAGAGAGGCCTGATCTTTAATCTAGATTCAGACACTTCCTCATGTGACCCCAGACTGGCTAACCTGTAGTTTCCTGGCCTATAAAATTGAACAGGTGTAGTACTGATCTTTGACGACCTAACTACATCTCCTCACTTCTCTCTTAAAAACTTCAGTGACTTCGCAGTCTAATTAGAAGAAAGTCCAAACTTTACATGGCCTACCAGGCCCTGCGTTATTAAATGAGAAAGAAAGTGGCAACCACAGTACCTGGCGTGCAGCAGGTGTTGTGTAGATGTCAACTTATGTCCTGCTTCCCTAGCTCTCGACTATATTTCACTGACTCTACCGCACTGCCAAAGGCTTTATGGCTTTCATTTGATGTTAACCTTGTCAACTAGGTATAATCAGACCCCATGTCGGCCTACTCCGTTGCCCTCCTCCCCCCCCCCACCACAGACACACCACGGTGCCACCTTCTATACGTCTGTATTTAAGCCTTTTGCTGCAGATTTTTTGGGAGTAGGGGTGAGGTGTAAATGAAAGGATGAATAACAAGCTGCGGAGCTGCGGTCACCAGCATATACACCTGGCTGTTGTTGAGCCTCAGGAGCCACACCTGCTGTTCTGCCCTTCCCCCCATTAGCCTCCTTTTGCTCTTTCCTATGCTGCCGTTCCCTGCCCTGGGTGCCTGGTTCCTAGCCCTTCTTTCTCTTCCTTCTGCTTTGTGGATAAATCCCCCCACCTCTAGTTTGTACCTTTGCTGCTCTTACCTACATTGATTCTTACCCAGTCAGTGCTACCTACCTTCTCCCTCATTTCTGTCTTGTGGAAGCTACTCCCATCCCCTAGCTCCTGTGTGGAGAAGAGGGGCTTTCCTCTTCCTCCATCACACTTTGAAGCCATGGTTTTGTGCCATTCAATTCCCCATCTTCAATTTAGATGCATGGTTCTCAACCCTGGCTGCTCATTAGAATCATCTAGGGCATGTTTCTCAAAGTGTAGTCCCCAAATGAGTGTCACCTGGAAGCTGGTCTAAATCAGTGGTTCTCAACCCTGGCCACATAACCTAGGGTTTTTACAAAATACTAGTACCTACACCCCACCTTACAATGTTTGAATGCTCACCAGTAACCCTCCCCTGTCCCCACCACTGTGCTCTGACACTGACTACCCCCAATTAGCTAAGCTCTTTTCCACCTCAGGGCCTTTGCACATGCTGTTTTCTCCTACTCAGAAACCACCTCTCTTGTGCACTTTAGGATAGCTCAGTTTCTACCTTTACCATGCCTAACTCAAAGTTACCACCACCCCATACACCTCCATCCCATTCATGGTTTTTTTTGGGGGGGGTTGGTTTTTTGTTTGTTTGCTCCCATTCCTGGGCTTCCTGGCATAGCATTGGCGACTGCTCCTAGGCCTGCCATATATCATTTATTCCACAGTCCTCCTCTTCATCTCTTACAGACCCTTCCTAGACTTGGTGCTTCAGGAACTAAGAGGCAGGAGATTGCTTTGGTTCTTTGCATAGGCTCCAACAGCTACATTGCCTGGTTCAAATCCTAGCTCTGCCACTTCTAGATGTCTGATCTTGGGCAAAAGTTCACTGACCTCTCTGGGCCTCAGTTACCACATCTTAAAATGGAAGTAATAATAGTATCTTCCCTCATAGGATCATCATGAGATGGCATTGGCTAGTATGTTTCAAGGGCTGGGAGCAGTGCCTCAGGCATAAGCACTAAATAATTGGCAACTAGTATAATTCTAAAACCTTCCACTGGCCTCAAGGCCCAGACCTCTCTTCCTCAGCCCTTCAGCTCTCAGCAGGTGGCCACATCCTTTACTTTATGCAAATGTCAAAGCAGTTAGCTGAAGCAGCCATCTCAGAGCCCTGCTCTGCAAATCAAAATGTCTATAGCTCATCCCTCCCCCTTCCCACCTGTCAGAAATAAGTGGTCTTCCTCCTTGCCTAGGCTAACTTCCACTGTGCTTTGAGCCCTTCTCTTTCCACCCTGATTGGGCTTGTTCCCATCATTCATCACCACCCTCCTCGCGTCTTCAATATTGATCAACCATTCATTCAATACGTATTTATTGAGGCCTCCTGCATGCCAGGTGCCTCTCAAGGTGCTGAGGCTATAGAAACCACGGTGCTTTCACTAGGAGGGTGGGGCGGGATGGGGAAAGCAGACATAGAAATAGTGCACAAGGTAATTAGTATGACAGATGCTCTGCAAAGAATAAAGGATGATGTGCCAGAGGGCATGGCAAGTGGACTTGGTCAGGGAAGGTTGCTTTGAGGAGGTGATGTCTGCTAAGACCTAAATTTCAGGAAGACAAAAGATCCCAAATCCTGATTTGAATGATGATTATACAGTATATATGTCCCCCCCCTTCCAAAAAAAAAAAAGCCAGCCATACAATATCTGGCAAAGAACATTCCAGGGGAAGAAAAGAGCAAATGCAAAGGCCTTAAGGCAGCAAAGCAGCTTGCTGTGTTCAGGGGACAGACAGGGAGAACACAGTGGGGTGGTGATGGGGGTGCTGGACAGGAAGTGGTCAGGGCCTGTGGAGCCTGGAGAAGGAGGCTGCCTTTTATTCTGTGTGTGCAACAGGAAGCTATGAATGGCTTTACTTGGTAATGACATGATTTATGCTCCCTCTGACTTTAATAACAGTGATAGTCACTAACAACTACAGCTATCATTTACCCCAGGTGCTGTACTAATACATTTAACCTCACATTCACCCTTGATAACCACTTTATTAAGTACTACTTTATCCCCCTTTCATAGGTGGATAAAACAGGCTCAGAGAGACTACTTGGTACTGGGCTAGTGGCAGACCAGAATATGACCCCAGACCATAATTGGTGCTCTTAAATATAGCCACTATCTCCCCAGCTGGAGTGTGAATGAAAGTGGGATGTTCCTTGAAATCTCTCTTCAAGCTACATCCCAAAATTTCAAGTCAGCTGGATGACCTTCCAGAAGCTCAAATTAACCTGACTTTGAGCAGCTTCTCCTGGCATCCTACTCTCTCCCATCAGCCAGGCTTAAAGCTTTGGTTATTTTTGGCCCCTGTCCCACTTCGAATTAGTCACCAACTGCAATTCAACAAATATTTACAGAGCACTTGCTAAGTGTAGGCCACTATGCAAGGTTCTAAAGGAAACCAAAATGAGCAAAACTGGTCATTGTAAGACATACATAATATTTTTCAAGAAGAAGTAGGAAGAAAAGAAGAAAGAAAAAGAAGAGGGAGGGAAAGAGAAAAGAGGGAAGGAAGGAAGAAGAGGGAGAGGAGGGGAGAAAAGGTGTGATGGGATAGTCTCGGAAGGGAGTCCAAGGTCAGGTTGTTCATAGTCTTGTCCATCTGGCCCCTCCTTTCCTCTGCGCACTTCCCACATCCCACCAGCAAATTCAAACCCTCATTACTTCTGGCCTGGTGTATCCTGTTTAATCCCTTTCTAACTGATTTTTCAGCTCCCTTTCAGTCTATTCTACACACATCACTGCCAGACTAATCTTCCCAGTGCATTACTTTGATGACACTCCCCTAATCAAAACCCCTCATAGTCCCAAGCCTCCACTTACTGCAGAGTCCCAGTTCTTCAGCCCGGTATTAAAGCTCTCTTTCGTCTCTCCTGCCAACCTCTCTGGCCAAACCTCCCACTCTTGACCTTGTCATGCCCTCGCCTTCCCTAAACTCACATACACTCCACTTTGGCTCAGTCTGTGTAAGCCACCTGGAACTCTTTGGCCACTACCACTCCACCTGTCCAAACCCTATCAAACCCAAATGTCACTGGCTCCAGAAAGCTTTTCCTCACAACTCTTGCTTCCTGTGAACTCTTAGAACCTTCCCCTTGTTCCACTATATTAACACACCACACACAAAAAAGTGTTGTTGCCAACCTGGGACTCAAAGTATCATGAGAGTGGGAACCAAGCTAGGCATATTTTGGATTTTCCCACAATGCCTTGCTGAGAGAAGTGCTCAATGATATTTGGTTAGTAAATATTGTTCTTCAGATCACTTAAAGACACAAGTCTGTATACAATAGGTGTTTTTAAAAGGTGAATACATTTAATTATTCATACTGAGCTCTATTAACTTTAGAGGAGTTCACTTGTGGGTGTGTGTGTACTTAGTAAATTATATTAATGTAGTCCAAAAAGTTAATAGCTTTTAGCAGCCATCCAGTACTATTTTCTATTGTTTTTGTGGGCAACAAGATCAGCCTTGCTGAATTTGCTTTTTAAAAGTGGTTCTCAAGGTTCCTCAAAAAATTAAAAATAGAACTACCATATGATCTCCCATCCAAGTACTAACCAGGCCCGACCCTGCTTAGCTTCCGAGATCAGATGAGATTGGGCACGTTCAGGGTGGTATGGCCGTAGACTACCATGTGATCCGTCAATCGCACTTCTGGGTATAGATCCAAAAGAATTGAAAACAGGGACTTGAACAGGTATTTGCACACACGTTCATAGCAGCATTATTCACAATAACTAAAATGTGCAAGCAGTCCAAGTATCCATTGATGGATGAGCAGAGAAACAAAGTGTGGTATCTGCATGCAGTGAAATATTGTTCAGCCTTAAAAATGAAGGAAATTCTAACACAATGTTCTAGCATGGAAGAAGCTTGAGGACATTATGCTAAGTGAAATAAGCCAGTGGCAAAAAGACAAGTACTATATGACCCCACGTACCTAGCAAATTTATAGACAGAAAGTAGATGGTGACTGCCAGGGTCTGGGGGGAGGGAGAAATAGGAAGTTGTTGTTCAATGGGTTTAGAGTTTCAGTTTTACAAGATGGAAACATTTTGGGGATCTATTGCACAACAATATGAATATATTTCACACTACTGAATCATACACTTAAAAATGGCTACGGTGGTAATTTTTTTTTTATTTGTACCACAATTAAAAAACATTTTTTAAAGTGATTCTCGAAAGGCAGATGTAATCGCATCACCCCTCTGTTTAGAGCCATTTAGTGGCTTCCCAAAACCGGGGCCCACAAGGCAGCAGGTCTGAGTGCCACTGACTCCAGCCTCCTCCCACATCCTGCTACTCCCATGGTCTCTGCTTCAGCTATACAGACTTCTTCCTTGACTGCTCTCTGTTTCCTCTCACCACAGAGCCAGCTCTTCCCATGCTGCGCTCCCGCCCCCCTCCCCCCACCGCCACAGCATCATCACAGTCTGTACTTACACGGTCATTATTGGGTCAGGCCATTCTCCCACCAGGTCAGGAACTGCAGAGGCTGAGACCATGTTCTTTTTTTTTCCTTACTGTGCTAACCCCAGGACGTAGCCCAATATCTGGCACCCAATAATCTGTGTCATCTATAACTCTAGAGGCACAGGTGAGGGAAAACATGTGTGTCTACCGCTTGTCAAAGGCAAATGAGTGTCACCTCTCTAGAAATGATATGGTCATAGGTATCAAGAGCCTAGAGACATTCATAGTAGCAGTTCCGCTTCTAGGAAATGTGCCAAGAGGAGCACAAAGGGGCAAGTCCAGAGAGGTTCATCTTAGTGTTAGTAGAACGAAAACCTGGCAACAATCAGAACCAGAAGATGGGTACACATGTTATATATTTTATGGATAAAACATTATGCAGCCTTTACAAGTAATGTTGCTGAGGGATGAGCAGAAAAGCAGGCTCTAAGTAGGTATGTACCAAGTGTTCCTAAATTTTAAAAATCAGTTATAAAGATAATACATAAAGATAAAACATGTGATGTAGAACATGGTGAATACAGTCAATAATACTGTATTGTTTATTTGAAAGCTGCTAAAAGAGTAGATCTTAAAAGTTCTCCTCACAAGAAAAAATTGTGTAACTCTGTGGTGGTGGATGGTAACTAGACTGTGATCATTTCACAATATACACAAATATTAAATTATTATGTCATACACCTGAAACTAATATCGTGTTATATATCAATTATATCTCAACAAAAAGTAAAATTTACAAAAGATAATACATAGACACAAAAATAGTGAAAGTCAATGTTCCATTCAGTCAATAGCAGTCACCCCGCGGTGGTGGCATTGTGGGCTACAGTGGCTCCAGAATGTCTGTTAAAGGAAGGTTTAGAAGCCATTCAAAGGGAGGCTAGTGACTGTCTGGAAACTGCAAGCCGTATTTGCATAGCAAGTGGAGTTTTTCCTTACATTGCGTGTATATTTAGAACGACTTTGGGAGTGCTAATGGAGATTACGGTAAAGCCCCCCAAGCCACCCTCTGTGCCAACCTAAATTATTTTGTTATTTTTATATTTCTCTGCTTCTCTAAATGTCTTACAATGACCACCCATTACTTTTTATATCAGAAAAAGATTAAAGAAAACATTATTTCATAAAAGAAAGAAACATCTGTATGTTGGAATGAACGGGCGCAGTGTCCTGCTCAGGCTTGTAGGAGGCTGGAGAGGGCCTCTCGGGCATGGAGCCCAGCCCCACACCGCTACCTCACATCCCTGGCCTGCTCCGTCCCTAGCGTCTGCAAGCTTCTCTTCCCTAACTTCTGGCCCAGCACACCAGCACACCAGCAGGCAACCATGGGGCTCTCCAGCCAGCCTGGCAGCTCCCTGGGGCATGATATTCTAAGCCATGTCCTGGCACAAAGCACAGTTGCAAGTGCCATCTGGTGACCATGGGCCACTCTACCTTTAATGGTGGCCCTGGCTCCGCGCAGCAAGAATCTTTTTTACTGATTGTAGCTGTGGCCAGTAGGTGGCAGAGGAGCATGTTCCCAGATGTAAAGCTGGTATATAAAGCTGCAGTCACTTCTCTGGTTTTCTGATCATTTCTTTGTATTTTGAGGAATTTCATTGACTATTTTCCTTATAATCTCTCACTTATGGCCTTTGAAGTCAACAACAACAAAAACAATGTTTCAGGACTAGACTGAGATTATGTAATGGCCATGGAGGTTTCAGCACCATCTTGCTGAAAACAGGCCAAATGAAATATCATTTTCCTCTCTTGCTTCCTTCACCATCACTCAATGCTGCAAGTTATTTAGAAAGTTTCAACAAGGGTGGGGAGGTCATTTTGCTGCATAAAAATGATGCATTAGATCTTCTCTGGAGAGGAGTCAGGAGGGATGGAGGCCTGGAGACAGCTGGAGGAGGGGGAGGCACAGATGTGAATGGGAAGGAATAGAATAATTCCTGACCATACAACCGGACAGGAAGTGGAAAGAAGGGAGACCAAAAGGCTTGTTATAGGTTGAATTGTGCACCGCCTGCCCCCATGAAAATCCATCTGTTAGAGCCCTAACCTCCAGTACTGTGATTGTGACCTTATTTGGAAATAACATCACTGCAGATGTAATTAGTTAAGTAAAATGAGGTTATTTTGGAGTAGATGGGCCCTAATCCAGTATGACTGGTATCCTTAGAAAAAGGGGAAATTTGGACATGGACGCACACACAGGGAGAAGGTCATGTGAAGATGAAGGTAGAGATCTGGGTGATGCACGTACAAATGAAGGAATGCCAAAGACTTCCAGCAAATGACCAGAAGCCAGGGCAGAGGCCTGGAATAGAGTCTCCCTTGCCACCCTAAGAAAGAACCAACTGTGCCAACCTGGATCTTGAGCTTCTGGCTTCTATAACTATGAGAGAATAAATGCCTTTTGCTTAAGTCTGTGGTACTTTGTCATGGCAGCCCTCTTCGAAAACTAGACTCTTTGGGCCAAGGTTCTAGGAAAAATGAGATGGTGGCAGAAAATGAATGGAATTCCTTTGCTCATCCCCAGGACTATACATGCTGGTATGAAGAGTGATGGCTGATGGAGAGAAGCCTTCCTGTTCTACCAATCTGTCCCCCACAGCCACACTTATTAAAAGAGTTATCTCCACTTGCCACCCCCACTTTCTCACCTCCACTCACCCCTTGACCCTCTCTGGCCCATCCTTCTGATACCACTCCCACCAAGGTCACCAGCAACCTCCATGTTTCCAAAGCCAAAGGTTGTTTCTTAGCCCTTACCTTCTCCAACCTCTCAGTAGCACTTCACTACTTCTTCTGGAACACTCCCTCCACCAGGCCACCAGGACTCAAACTCCTCCCGGTTTCTTTCCCACTTCACCCACCATTTGGTCTCAGGCTCCATTGTAGGCTCATCTTCCTCCCTGACCCTATTGCTAAATGATAGCATATCCTAGGTCCTAGGCATCGGACTTGAGCCACTTGTCTTCTTATTCTATATTCTTGCTCCGGAAACCCCACTCACTCTTCTGTCTGCTGTTGCCACCTATGTGCACATGGACCCCAAAACTCTGAAACGGTGTCCTTCCCCACCACCTTGTACTTCAGACACATTTACGGTGTCATCACACCCCATTCAGCATACACTCTACAGTCAAGTACTTCAGGCAAAAATTGAATATACACAGAAAAAAACCTTAAATACCCCAAAAGAGAAATAATGCTCCCAGGAAGCATGTCACGCACACATGTGTGCACATGCACACACCATAAAACAACAGCTTTATTTTTTTTGCATTTTTAAATCCAACTTAGTTAACATATAGTGTAACAATGGTTTCAAGAGTAGAACCCAGTGATTCATCACTTACATATGACACCCAGTGCCCTCCTTGATACCCATCACTTATTTAGCCCATCCCTGCCACCACCTCCCTCCAGCAACCCTTAGTTTGTTCTCTGTATTTAAGAGTCTCTTATGGTTTGCCTCTCTCTCTGTTTTTATCTGATTTTTCCTTTCCATCCTCTGTGTTCATCTGTTTTGTTTCTTAAATTCCACATATATGTGAAATCATATGATATTTGTCTCTCTCTGACTGACATATTTTGCTTAGCATAACACACTCTAGTTCCAGCCTCGTTGTTTCAAATGGCAAGATTTCATTCTTTTTGATCACCAAGTAATATTCTCATATATATATATATATATACATACACACACACACACACACACACACACACACTCACCACATCTTCTGTATCCATTCATCTGTCGATGGACATTGGGGCTCTTTCCATAATTTGGTTATTGTTGATAGAGCAGCTTTATTTTTTTTTAAAAAAAGATTTTATTCTTAAGTAATCTCTCCACCCAACATGGTGCTCAAACTTACAGCAAGATTCAGAGTCACATGCTCTAATGATCAAGCCAGCCAGGCTCCCCACAATAGCAGTTTTAAATACATGACCTGTATCAGCCCAGAGAGATGATCCTACCGTGACAGGCATGGAAGAACTGAGACTCAATGAAGGAGCGACAGACCCACTTCTTTGTCTTACATTAATTGAAGAGTCCATGCTTACTTGGCCAAAGGGCAGGTGGAATCACTAGAATACTTGGCATCGTCATCTTTTTCTTTGGCAGCATGAGTAGACTTGAATTCAGGTAAATCAAATGCTTGTGTGAAACCACCTGCTGGGTATCTCCACTTGAATGTCCCACAGCCATCTTAAACTCAACATATTACACAGCAAACTCACTATACCCCCATAAACCTCCTTCTCTTCCTGTGTTTTCAATGAATGGCAGCACCATCCCACCCTGGCAATATTCATGTCTCTTCTCTCCTTAGACAGGCAGAGCAAGGGGTGGCCCAGGATTGGCTGGTGGTGTGCTTGGAATCAGCCAGTGAGCTAACATAAATGGCTTGCTGCAGTCAAGGAACTGATACCTATGTGTAATGGCCCTAGTTGAGGTTTGGATTTAATCCAGTGATAGTCTAGGATACCCAGAATGCCAGGAGGTCCTGCTCTGTGAGGGTGGGCACAGGACAGTTGAGGGACATAAGCCAGATGCCCTGCCCACCTAGACAGCCAGAAAGGCTCCATTTAAGATGTCCATGAAGATTCTCTATGACCCTATATTTGATTTGGCACTCTCTTGTGTAACTGATGTGTAATTTGCCTCTGGACAGGTCTTATAAAATTAGGTCTCAGTTGCTCTCAGAGGTTGACAAACTATGGCCCACCATCTGTTTTTGTAAATAAAGTTTATTGGAACAGAGTCATGCTTATTTCTTTACATGTTGTCTATGGTTGCTTTTGTCTGACAAAAGCAGCATTGAGTGGTTGCAACAGAGACTATATGGCCTGCAAAGTCTAGTATATTTACTATCTGGACATTTACAGAGAAAGTTTGCTGACTCCTGCTCTAGACTGTTGTGATATTAGCCTTCCATCACTGGAGCCTGGGGCTCCTTAAAGAGCACACACAAACCTGGAGGTTGGCCTTGATATGAAGTACATGTCATGTAGCATTTAACTTTTAGGAATTTATATATATATGCTCAGAACAAAAAAAGAGATAAAATGATTTATGCAAGGGATTTCAGTCTGCTACCACTCAACAAGCACATACCTTAAAAGGGCACGAGATACATGGGGACTGTGAATCTGCTGTTCCCTCAGTCACCGTCCCTACATGCTTTTCCCTGCGTGAGCATCTTACCATACTGGGTGTGATTCTAGTGTGTACTCTTCAACAAGCCATGTTGGGACAACTGGGTAGTCATTCGGAAGAAAATACAACTGGATCCACAGCTCACATCTAAACAAGTCCCACAATCAGGGACTGAGAAACTCCTCCCCTGCCCGAGGAGGCCACTGGCAGGATGGTCAGGTTGGAGACATGAAAGGTGATTGGTGCCTTGTGGGACTCAGAGACTGCAAGGGATTTGGGTTTCATGGAGCTGGTCTGCAACAGGTGGAGCCCTTGGTTGGACAGAAGGCACCTACGTTGGGCTTCTCAAATGTATATCTCTCAAAGCCAGCCAGGAGGTGGGGCTAAAGCTGATGGTCTAGGATGGAATAGGCCAGTGGCTCACATAAGGTGAAGCCTGAGGAGCATATCTTGATGTCCTAAGAAGACCACAGCCTGTCAGCCCAGGAGGTCAGGCAAACTGTTGTTCATTAGTTACTGAAAGATTGCTGGGGCACTGTACAACTTAATGTCCGTGACAAATTTTCTCCCCCCAACCCAACCTGCCCTGACCTACAGAACCTCCAGAGGTCCTCATTCTGGAAGACTCACTGCCCATGCAAAAGATGAAGGACTTCCTATTTCAAGTCAACAACCAGAGACCCTGATGGGAAGGGAAAGGGAGAAAGTGTGAGGCACTTGGACCTAACTGGTGTCTATATCCTTGCAGGGGCTCAATCTCAGACCCTTAGAAGTATTAATTATAACAAACAGCAAAACACTTTATGTATATTAACTCATGTGGCCTGGGTGGCCACCCTATGGAGTATTATTATTCCTATTTTGCAGATGACACATGATAAATTATAGATTTCTCCAAAGTCTTAGGCACAGGAAAATAGGGTCCAGGGCTCCCAGGGGCCATGAAAAAGGCTGATGGCTAAAACCTGCTACGAGGAAATGGCATTCATCGGGAATGGCTTACCATCTCCAGCCAGATGGTGTGGGAGACATCAGCTGTGGATCAGTGATCACCTCAGCCTCAGTGACACAGCCTGGGTGTCCCCAAGCCCTCATGGCAAGTTCCTAGAGGGGAAGGGAGGGAGCTGCATTTCCTGAGGCAGTCTCCTTAGAAAACCTTTTCAATAACTCCAGATCAGCTTTGTGCTACAACCCACAGGGTCATCTGAGGCCTGATGTCTTTCAGATCCCCAGCTTGGGGCATAGAATGTTGGCTCTGGCCACATACTCACAAGCTCTGGTATGGAGGGGAGAGAGGGTGGGGCACCTGGTAGGTTCTTTCTGACTGGCTATAACCCCAGAGAAGATGGTGGCATGCTGGACAGTGGCCAGGCCTGCTGTTTGTCTGGCAACATGCCCACCATGGGGAACCCGATTGTGAGACCCACTCTGCACTTCCAGTTTTCTGGGCTGGAATGTCCCACAAGCAGGTGTGGGAGGGACCGCAAACACAGCTATTTTTAGATAGATACCAGGCTGGTATTGATCAAATATGGAAGGCTGGGAAGTTTGAAGGCTATGAGCAGTTCAACCTGGAGGCCAGCTTCCTGAATCCTGTCAAGAACAGAGACCTCAAGGCCTAGTTGTTCAGTTCTTTGGATGCCATCTTGGGCCACCTCTCTACCAGCAAGTCCACCAAATGGATGTGTTGTTCAGATTCGTAAGAGCTGAGGAGCGTCAACCGCACTCCTGATGGATGGCCACCAGCAGAGGCAGGCTTCCTGTGCCCTGCCAGGGGAGAGATAGGAATGTAAAGCTCTCTCCATGGTCTGCAAACCAGTCTCCCATCTCGCCTCAGCCTGCAGTCTGCCGTGTGACCACTAAGTGGCACTGTTGGGTCACAAGAAGCTCTGAGAAGCCAGGACACTCTTCTAGCCTCAGCGTTCTGGGGGGGTGAGAAAGCCCCTAGGGAAACCTGTGGTGTTCTGGGAATGTTTGGAATTTTCCTCCTTGGCAGGAAGGATCTGTTCTAGTCAGTCATGGAGGCCTGGCCTGGGCACCTCATGCCAGCCGTTGGGGAGAGTGGTGCAGAGAGGCAAAGAACAAAGCCTAAAGGGATCCTAGCTTGATTCTAGGCACCAGATCCTGGCCAATTAGCTGGACCAAAGTGCAGAAGCAAGCAGGTGTGAAATCGAAAGGAGCCAGGCAGGAGACTGGCCAGAGCAGGGGAGGACAAGGGTCCGGAGACTGTCTTGGTTTCTGGGTTGGTAGGTTCTCTGGGATGTTTTAGGAAGGACCTTTGACCTCAAGATATGTGGTAATTGCGGTGAGGTGCGGTTAGAGGACCCAACACAGAGCAAGCAGCCCAAACAGGAGATTGGGTCTTATGTTTTTTGTTTTTTTTTTTATTTTTTTTTCAACGTTTATTTATTTTTTGGGACAGAGAGAGACAGAGCATGAACGGGGGAGGGGCAGAGAGAGAGGGAGACACAGAGTCGGAAACAGGCTCCAGGCTCTGAGCCATCAGCCCAGAGCCCGACGCGGGGCTTGAACTCACAGACCGCGAGATCGTGACCTGGCTGAAGTCGGACGCTTAACCGACTGCGCCACCCAGGCGCCCCAATTGGGTCTTATGTTTGACACCATTCTTCTCACTTTTTCTCATCCATGTCATCCCCAAGTTCTTTCATTTCTATCTCCTGAATACCCCTTGAATTTTTCCACTTCTATCCAACTTCACTACGTCTACCCTAGTCCAAGCCTCCAGCATATCCTTGATGTCTCTAAGATAAGGTTGCCAGATAAGATATGGGATGCCCAGTTAAACTTGAATTTCAAATACATGAATAATTAATTTTAGTATATCCCATGCAATATTTGGGATAGACTTATACTAAAATTTGTCTATCTGAAGTGCCAAATTCAGTAGGCATCATGTTTTCTTTTCTTCTGTTTTATTTTGTTTCTACATTTGGCAACCCTCTCAAGAGCCTCCCCAGCCTTACACTTCTACAACCCATTCTCTATAAAGCAGCCAGAATAAACTCAAAAATTCAAATCCAACAATGTCACTATCCTGCTCAAACCTTTTCAGGGATTACTGATCACCTAGGGATCAGGTCTAAGCCTTCCGTGTAGCACACAAGGCCCTCCAAGCCCTGACCATCAGCCAGCTTTTAACTTTATCTCTCACTGTCCCTCTCAATGTGCACTACAGGCCCAGCATATGAAACATTCTGTTGTCCCTTACATGTGCCTCTATGCCTTCACACATACCTATCTCTGTCAGAAGGCCTTTCCCTCAGCCACCTAAAGAACTCAAAGTCAGGGAGCCAGGGTGGCTCAGTCAATTAAGTATCTGACTCTTGATTTTGGCTCAGGTCATGATTTCGTAGTTTGTGAGTTTGAGTCCTGCATCAGGCTCTGCTCTGACAGAGGGGAGCCTGCTTGGGATTCTCTCTCTCTCTCTGTCTCTCTCCTTCCCCCACTCGTGCTCTCTCTCTCAAAATAAATAAGTAAACATTTAAAAAAAACCTCAAAGTCAGTCATCAAACTCAACCAAGCTCTTCCTGACGTGTCCCCTGCTTCCGCTAAGCCAAGCAGGCCTTCTTTGTGCCACATGACCTTTAACAGAGCAGTTACTTAAATGCTTCAAAATGATCTTTGTGTGTATATCTGCTCCACTAGACTACAGCACCCTTCAAGGAGGGGAGGTCTCTGTATTATTCATCTTTGTACTCACAGTGTACGGCACAGCACTTGGCCCAGGGTGGGGCACTCAATACTCGTGTGAGGCACGAATGAATGGTTAGTAAGTGATTCTAAATCTCCTGAAACTTAGAGGGACCTCTGGCAGTGACTGCAGTGACAGAAGTGGACACCAGGGGGAAGAATTACCTCAGTTTTGTTTGGCTTGTTGGCGAATGGCACAGAAAGCTGCCTCCCTGAATCTTGACACTCCCCCACCCCACTCCCCTGTGGGAAAACCTGTCTGTTCTGGGTGCGCCCGGCTCAGTCAAAGTTGGCCACTGTGCTAGCCGCACATCCCTGGATCCTCATCAACCAAGCCTAGAATGTCCTTGTAGACCTGAAAGACTCCGTGAATCACAGGAAACCACTGGGCCTTGGCCCAGGCCCTGTGGCAGCTACAAATAGGACTGGGGGAAGGTGAGGCAGGTGAGGTGCCCAGGGTGCAAAATTTAGGGGGGGTGCTCTCATCCACTGCAGGGCCAAGCAAGTTCAGGGTCAGCACCTGACAGTGAGCACCTCCTGACAATTTGTGCCCTAGGCACCTCACCCGTGCCCTGGCCCCAGGCACAGCATTGAAATCTGAGACCTTGTTCTCCATCCAGCTGCCAGGCCAGCCTAACCTCAGAGGGTCCACAAAGAGGCAGGGGCCACCAGAGCTCTTTGAAGGAAGGTCAGATGGATGGCAGGTATTCAGGGATAGTGTTTCACACTGTGTAACTGGTTCATTGTAGTCTTAACTCAATGGGGTACAGACATACAATGATTTTCTTTTTCTTCACTCACTATCTTCAGTTTGAGAGGGGTCTGGAAGCCTCCCCACTTCAGAGTTTCCTGATGTGGAAGAAGCTATTCAGCCACTACTTCTTCCAACTAAGCCCCCTGCCCTCATGCCCACACTTACATACAGATGCTGCCAACAGTATCCTCAAAGGCCTTTGCTCCCAGGGTCCCCTCACCCAGTGGCCAGTCCTCTTGGGTAGTATAAGGTAAAACAGCTCAAACCTCACTACCTTCTGAAGCATCCACTTGACCTGAGGAAAGTGCCACAAGTCTGCCATGCAAGCAGATGTCCAACCAGGAATGAGAGGCCATTCTACTCTCCTCACAGGTCCCCCAGTCTTGATGGCATTCTCTTGGAACCCCCTAACCTGGCTGGGGGCCTGGGAGTGGGGAGAAGTTACAGCACTAGTCCAAAGCTTCCTGATCCCAATGATGACCCCCCCCCCTTTACTGCTTGTATAGACAGTGTGGGAGGGGATTTGGAGCAGTAGAGCCTGTTCGGTAGGCTCTTTTTAAAATTTATTTTGAGAGAGAGAGAGAGGGAGAGTCAGAGAGAGGTAGAGAAGGAGAGAGATGATCCCAAGCAGGCTCCACACTCCCAGCATGGAGACTGATGCGGGACTTGAACTCACAAACCATGAGATCACGGCCTGAGTTGAAGTCAAGAGTCAGACGCTTCACTGAGCCACCCATTTGCCCCTAGTAGGCTCTTGATAAACTCCACAGAAAGTGCTGACCCCCCCATTGTTGGAAGTCCCTTGGCAGTTCTCATGTGACATTTGACCTCAGCTTTAGGCCCTAGTTACCGGTTCTGGAACTACAAAACTCCCATTCACATCTTGTTGAATGTCAACTGCATAAGTCTGTATGCCTCTATTCCAACTCCTAAGGATCAGAAATAAAATGAGTGCCCTTAATTGACCTCAGCTATTTTCAATTGGTCAAAAAATGAGGCTTAGGACACCATGGTGCCAGGAGAGGAGGAAGGGATTACCTGGTGGCCAGTTTACAAGTGAGAGGCACCTTGGGATAGCAAAAAGAGCAGCTCATTGTCATTCATTGGGTGTGTGCCTTGTGCAACTCACGGACCTCTCCAAACCTCTGTTTCCTCATCTGTAAACTGAGGATAACACAGATGTCTTAGGAAGGCAGTAAAGATCAGATGACACCAAGTATGTAGAAGCCCTATAGAAACTGGAAAGTGCTGGCCAAAAGAGAAAGGCTAATTATTAACCAATTAAAAGAAACTATCCCTATCCTCAAAGAACTTACAGTGATTGAGGAGCAACTCAAAACATATGATAACGGAGGCTGACCTGTCAGGAGCAGAAGAGAGTACTGGTTATAGCAGGAGGTCTTAGAATCTGATAGGCTTGGGTTCCAGCTTTGCCACGTATGAGCTTTGGGATCCTGGGTAGGTCACTTCCCCTCTCTGAACCTCAGTTTCCCTGGGTGTAAAATACGGATGATAACACCTCCCTTAGAATGTAGGAGGATCAGATAAGATAGCATACAAGAAATATGAGCTACTGAAAGGCTTGGTGGTGCATAGTGGTATACAATAAATGTTGGCTATAGTTATTATTAAAAGATCAGGAGGCAGGGTGCCTGGGTGGCTCAGTTAGTTAAGGGTCTTACTGTTGATCTGGACTCAGGTCGTAATCTCACAGTTCATGGAATCAAGCCCCGTGTTGGGCTCTGTGCTGACAGTGCAGAGTCTGCTTAGGATTCTCTCCCTCTCTCTCTGCCCCTCCCCTACTTGCTCACTCTCTCTCTAAAAGAAATAAGAAAGGAAGGAAGGAAGGAAGGAAGGAAGGAAGGAAGGAAGGAAGAAAAAAAATTGGTAGGCATTACAGTGGGAATGGGGAGCCAGGGAAGGTTTCATAGGAGAGATCAGGCTTGAACTTGGGCTTGAAAAAGAATATTTTGGGAGGTCAGATGGGAGAAGATGCTTGTAGATAAGTCTTGCCAAGCATTTAAACAAAAAACCAAAGCTCCAAAGTTCACTTTGATTCTCTCTCATGGGTGATTTACATAGACAGTCATAGAGGTAGCCTGGACTGAGAGAGGTATGGCAGTGAGAAGCCACAGGGAAACTGGAGTGATGAAATGACCCTCCTGCTTCCGATGAAATTCAAATCCTTTGGTGGGCAGAGGAAGGAGAGACAACCCTGGGCCAAACTGTGTAGTCTGCCTCCAGTTTGTGATCCAGAGTGGACCTGAGCCCCTGGGCCTATCCCTCAACCCCTCTCCTGAGAAATCAGTCCTTAAGAAAGTGCTTCCTCCTTTTTCCCACAAAGATGGTGCCAAAGGCAAAGACGGAAGCACTGGCCCCTCCTAAAGCCAAAGCCAAAGCCAAAGCAAAGGCTTTGAAGACCAAGAAAGCATGCTTAAAGGCGTCCACAGTCATACGCAAAAAAAGATCTGCCCATCGCCTATCTTTTGACGGCCCAAGACACTGCGTCTCTGAAGGCAACCCAAATATCCTCAAAAGAGTGCCCTCAGGAGAAACCAGCTTGACCACTCTGCCATCATCAAGTTCCCGAGTCCCGAGTCAGACATGAAGAAGACAGAAGACAATGCACTTATGTCCATTGTACATGTCAAGGCCAACAAACACCAGATCAAATAGGTTGTGAAGAAGCTCTATGACATTGACGTGGCCAAGGTCAACACCTTGATCAAGCCGGATGGAGAAAAGAAGGCATGTGTTCGACTGGCTCTTGACTATGATGCTTTGGATGTTGCCAACAAAATTGGGATCATCTCAACTGAGTCCAGTTGGCTAAATCTAAATACAAATTTGTTCACAAGAAGAAAGAGAAAGAAAGAAAGAAAGAAAGAAAGAAAGAAAGAAAGAAAGAAAGAAAGAAAGAAAGAGAAAAGGAAAGGAAACGAAAGGAAAGGAAAGGAAAGAAAAGAAAAGAAAAGAAAAGAAAAGAAAAGAAAAGAAAAGAAAAGAAAAGAAAAGAAAAGAAAAAGACAGTGCCGCCTGGTTGTCATAGGTTAAATGAGTGAGTCCTTCCAGGGAACTTGTATGCATTTCACTAGGGCTTTCTGGAGATAATGCCTTATCGCTCAGGTTTCCCAATGTTTAGCAGCTGGAGCTCTTGTTTTCTTATGTGAAACCACAACGGATTCCTTGGACTGTTTACATCTTCACTGTTGGCTGAATCCCAGGACCCAGGAAACACAGTTTGCATTTGTCTGAATACCAAGGACTCACTAGTGCTGGTGGCACTCATCTGCTTTTGCCCTTGTTTGGACAAACGTGGTATATATGTCATGTCCTTTTCTCTGCCAGTGTGCATTGGTCAAGATGGGTTAGGTTATGTTGCAGTAACACAGAACCCCTAAAATCTCAGTGGTTTGACACAGGAAAGGCTTCTTTCTTTTTTAAAAAAATATTTATTTATTTATTTATTTAGTATAATTTATTGTCAACTCAGCTAACATACAGTGTATACAGTGTGCTCTTAGCTTCAGGAGTAGCTTCCCATGATTCATCGCTTACGTACAACACCCAGTGCTTGTCCAAACAAGTGCCCTCCTTAATGCCCATCACCCATTTTCCCCTCCTTCTGCCCCCCATCAACCCTCAGTTTGTTCTCTGTATTTAAGAGTCTCTTATGGTTTGCCTCCCTCTCTGTTTGAAACAATTTTTCCCCTTCTCTTCCCCCATGGTCCTCTGTTAAGTTCTCAAATTCCATATATGAGTGAAAACATATGATATCTGTCTTTCTCTGACTGACTTATTTCACTTAGCATAACACCCTCCAGTTCCATCCACATTGTTGCAAATGGCAAGATTTCATTCTTTTACATTGCCAAGTAGTATTCCATTGTATATACATACCACATCTTCTTTATCCATTTGGGCTCTACGAAAGGCTTATTTCTTGATCACACAACATCTAATGCAGGTCAGATGACAAATAACTGAGCTATCTGGAACATGTGATCTCTGAGATCTCCATACCAGGGAACATGTGTCTTAGGTTGGGCTGTCATGACAAAATAGCATAGATGCAGTGGCTTAAACAACAGAAATATATTTTCTCATTGTTCTGGAGCCTGGGAAGCCAAGATCAAGGTGTTAGCCAATTCAGTTCCTGGTGACAATCTCTTCCTGCCTTGTAGACTGCTACCTTCTCACTGTGTCTTCACATGGCAGGGACAGGGAGAAAGAGAGAGAAAGAGATCACTTTCATGACCTCATTTGATTTTAATTACTTCCTTAACACAAATATAGCCACACTGGAGGACTGGAGGTTAGGGCCTCAACATATGAATTGGAGGGAGGGGGATGCAATTCAGTCATAGCACATACCAACTCTGAACTACCTCAGCTCAGAAATGGTGCAAATTACTTCTGATGACTCTCCCTTGGTCAGAATTAGTCATGTGGGTCAAACTTAACTATAAGGGAGGCTGGGAAATGAAGGGGTCCAAAAGTATATTTGTTGAACACGATCTTTGTCTTACACTCTCTTCTGGGCCGAGCTTTGCTGGAAAAGGAAAGTCTTGAAGGTAGAACAACAGATCTGAGATATAAACGGGAAAAGCACACAGCTGACACTATCTACCAGGTAGGTTCAAAGAGCCAAGACCTGGAACCTGATTCTGAATAGGATCCTTAGAGGTGGGGGTGGGAGGGTAGGAAGCTTATCCCTGTGTTTGGTATATTTTGAGCTTTATTATGTCCTTCCCAGGATGTGAACAAAATGTTTCATTACAGATATATCAATAGATGCTTAGGAAATTCTGGTGAATTGGGCAGGTACCAGGATTTTGATTCAATTGTTAAAAATTGATATATTAAACATCCCTCCACCAAGGCTTTGCTTCCTCTTCTTTTTTTTTTTTTTAAGAATCATTTTCCAGGGAGCCCAGGTGTCTCAGTTGGTATGGCGTCTGACTTTGGCTCAGGTCATGATCTCAAGGTTCGTGGCATCGAGCCCCACATCAGGCTCTTAGCTCTCAGCACAGAGCTCGCTTTGGATCCTCTGCCCCTCCCTCGTACTCTCTCTTTCTCAAAAATAAATAGACATTTTTAAAAATTTTGTTTAAATCATTTCCCACTACATATGAATAAGAAAAAGGCTAAAAAAGTGCTGCCAAGTCAGTCTTTAGAAACCTGCTTTAATGATTAGATAAGCCTACTCTGTGAGCTGCTCAACAGCCATGGTTGATTTCTAATTTGCCAGCGAGTCTGTTCTTTTCAACACATGAACTCTGCTTTCATTTGGTGTCATTTGGAAGGCAGTATAACAAACCCACCACCTCACAGCCCAGCCTCTGTGTGGACTAGTTCAAAGTTTGAATTGGTGAAGTCCAAAATAGACAGGCTTTGCTGTTCTGAAATGTCCATAACCATGATCAGGAAATGCATGACTAGGTGCCACATCTTCCCTCTTTTACAATAGAATGTGGATAATTGTGCAATATATAGATATATATTTTTTTTAAGTTTTATTTATTTACTTTGAGAGACAGAGACAGAGACAGAGACAGAGAGATAATCCCAAGCAGGCTCCATGCTTAGCATGGTGCCTGATGCGGGGCTCCATCTCACAACTGCAAGATCACGACTTGAGCAGAAATCAAGAGTTGGGCGCTTAACCAACTGAGCTACCCAGGTGCCCCAATGCATTTTGTTTTGACAGATTGTTCTAGGGAAAGCTCTCAGTCGTCTGGGATTGTTCTTCAATGGCTTCTCTTATGGCTTATGGGGCCCATGCCTGCTTCTCTGGCCTCACCCCTCTACCTAATGACCCAGGCACACTGGTCCCCATTGGGTTCCAAGAGACCCCAAGCCCTTTGTTGCCCTGGGGCTTTTGCACTTGCTGTTTCCTCTGCCTGGAATGTTCTCTCAGATCTTTGCAGTCTGCTTCCTTCCCATCTTTCAGGTCTCTACTCAAATGCCACCACCTCATAGAGGTCTTGCTAGCTATTTAAAGTCATAAAGTCTCTCCTCTTCTTCCCCAGCCACCCACATACACATATACTTTTTATCATCACTCAATTTATTTATTTGGTAACAGTGGTCATAGTCTCCACCTATCTATTTCGTGTACCTATTTATGAATAACTTGGAAGTGATTTCTGAGGGCTGGGCCTGGAAAATAGGGATTGAGGTCTCTATATCCTTTGTCTCCCCTACAGGAAGGAGGAGTACTGCTGACTCCTGTTTGAGAATATTTGAATCTTAAAGTAGCAGGAGAGTTACCAAAGCCCTGGGCGAAAGTCACATGAGAGTCAACTGAGCACCTACTGTGTTTAGGTTTAGTAGGCACTGTGTTCTAGGGCTCGAGGAAGTCATGGTCCCTGCCTGACTTCATGGAGCTTGCGGTTCTTATGGAAGACACACAAACAAGTAATTACACCAGCCCTACTCCTAATCATTGTCGTCGTCGTCATCATCATCGTCATTATCATCATCATCATCATCATCATCCTGATAGCAGTAGTAACAGCTAACACTTATATTGTGCTTACGTATTTTGTTCTGGACTTGGGGGAGGGGGGATATAGATCCTCTTCTAAAGATACTCATCACCTAGAAGTAATACAAACAGTAAGTGACACTTATATAGTGCTTATTATGTACCATGCATTGTACCTTACATCAATTAACTCTCTTAAACTTCACAGTTGCCCTATGAGACAGGCACCATAATTGTTCCCATTTTTACAGACAAAGATACTGAGGCTCAAAGAGGTCAAGTAAGTTGCTCGAGGTCACACAGCCAGTGAGTGTGAAATGAGCTATTATTAGTCACTAACCAGGAAATTCCCCTGTTTCTGTTGTGGCTGTTGTTGACCCAGGTTGCTTAGGAAGTGCTCCATCAACCCCTCCTGCAGTTTAGATCCTGTCTGCTGATTGTCGTGGTAAACAAACAATTCTGTAGGAGACCTGTGTGTGCCCAGAGCACTTCTGAATTTTCTCATTGATTTTGTATGCGAATGAATAGCTTTGAACCTCAGTCTCACTGAAGCCCTTCCTCAAGTGACCGTTGCAGTAACTGATCTTGGCAGGGAAGTCATGTTTATAAGAGTTTTTCTTTGTTCTAAGTTAAGATCTCACAGTGTCGGTTTAATGACTATGTTCCCAAATGGCATGCCTTCTCCTCAGGGATGGCCGAGAAGGCATGACAATGTAAATATCATCACGTTTAGTGCTCAAAAATAATTGAAATCAGAGAATTCGTTCATTCAACAAAGTCTTCTCAAGTTCTATTCTTGGTACTGGGGCCACAAGCAGTGAGCTAAACAGCCACCACCACCCCTTCCCCTGTCCCTGCCTTTGTGGTCCACATAATATGATAGCAAAGAAAATGAATAAGTAAAAACTGTCATTCGAAGGGCGCCTGGGTGGTTCAGTCAGTTAAGTGTCTGACTCTTGGTTTTGGCTCAGGTCGTGATCTCGTGGCTCCAGCCCCGCATCAAGCTCCATGCTGATGGTGCAGAGCCTGCTTAGAATCCTCTCTCCCTCTCTCTCTGACCCTCCCTTGTTTGCGTTCTTTCTGTCTCAAAATAAATGTATAAACTTAAAAAAAAGTCATTTGATGATAAATGCTACTGGAGAAAAGGAAAACATAGAAGGGGGATAGAGAGAGCTTGGGATGGGTGCGATTCTCAAGAGGGTGACTGTGGTAAGCCTCACTGAGAAAGTGACTTGTGAGTAAAGACTTGAAAGATGTGGGAACCATTCCTGTTCCCTGTAGACTAGTCCAGGGCCCTTGTATATGCGAACCAGTGGGTGTTAGCCTGGCTTGCCAATGCCTCAGAAGTGGATCTCTTTTTAAGTCTGTTCACGTGTTCAGCAGTTGTTGGGTGGGGGTTGGCATGAGCAGCTCAGACCAAGGGACACCCCCACCGCATGGCTTGAGAAGCTGTTATGCTGAAATAACCCTGACCCTGTGCTCCTCCTGCAACTGAAGGGGGCAAGTGGACAACCAAGGAGACTCCCCAAAGTCTCAAAGGAGCAACCCCCTTCCCTAGTGTTTTATCAGTACCCTGCTGAGAACCTCAGCTGCTGTCTGTCCTTTTGGCTTTGTCCTTTTAGTGTGAAGGCAGCCCAGGGATGGCTCTCCCTCCCCATCCCCCAAACCCTCAGCAGCCTGTGCTCTGCAGAGTCACTTCCCTGCTGAGGGTTATAACATTTGCACCAAAGAGATGTTCTCTAAGCTTGGAGTGTGTGTGTGTGTGTGTGTGTGCACACATGCATGTGTGCTTTGGAAGGGGGGATGTGTCTCAGGACCCTCACGTTTCATCAATTCATGTCTTTCGCTTCCAGCGTAGGACTAATGAGGTCATTGTTGTGAATTCTGGTTTCTTTCATTCATTTGACAGTATAACGTGGAGTTATGAGCCTGACTGAGTCTAGCATCAGATAAACTTGAACCAGAATACTAGACAGCCATATACTTGTTCTGTGACTTCAGACAAGTCATTTTTAACCTCTCTGAGCAGGCATTTCCTGATTTGTAAAACAGGGCTACAAAAGCAACACCTTCCTCATAAGATTGTCAAGATAAAATGAGATAATCTTTGTAAGGTGCCTGGCACAGCTGCACACAGGAGGTGTTCTGGACACGGCAGCTGTTATTACTGGTAATTAGTAAGGTGTTGCTGAGCGTGTACTATGTGCCAGGCACCGTGCTAGGCGCAAGAGTGTGTAGGAGGAATTCAGAAATGAGGCCGATAACTTGACTCTGTTCCTCTCCCAGCCCCCGGTCCAGCTGCCTCATGCAGGAGACCTTTCTGGTGCATGTGTGAGCACCTGCTGAGGGTCCCACAGGGTCCAGGCCAGAGAGTGTCACTGGTTTAGTGCACCACCCATGCCCACATCTCCTACACCCACACCAGTGCTAGAGACACAACTGCGTGCTAGTTCAAGGCCACCAGTAGAGCAGGGCATGCATTTCCCAGCTGTGCATAAGACAGCTGGTGGGGTGCCAGTGCTGTGGAGACTGTAATTGGATCACCAGCATTCTGTTTCCCCTCCTCAGTTTTTTGGCCATTGGCAATGTGTCATCACTTTCTCCCTTTTCTTGGGAACTGGCTTCCCCTCCTTGTCAGAGACTCTGCCTGTTATCTTTTGTGTCCTTTTCTTTTCACCACTTGCCCACTCCCCAGTTCCTGTCCTCAGTCACTACTAACCTGAGTGGTCACTGGGTCACCCATGTCAATGGGGAGGCTCATTGGATCATATCAGTATGTCTTACTGGTCCACCTGACATGGCTCATTGTTGGCTGCTTTGCGAAAGAGGAGGAGGGAGGGGGTGAGAGATGACAAATACTTGCTCTCTGCCCTGGCTGACAGAGTGTCATCTCATGCAGGAGGGAGGGAGGAAGCCCAAGGGGCATTCCATACATAGCCCAGTGTGAAACTATGAAGCCTGTACTGTATGCCACCAAAGATGAAGGGAAGAGCAGTGAGGGCCACAGCAGAGGCAGGCCTAGGGATTTGAGGCAAGGAGGGTCTGGGATGGGGGGCACAGACTCAATTGTGGCCAGTGCGGTGGGAGGTAATCAGCTGTCTGAGGGCTGGTAACCAGGACTAGCAGGTGGTCAACAGTGTAAGAGATGCTGGTCAGGCCCAGGAAAGTGACAGAGCACCCAGGTGGGGGCCAGAGGTAGGGACATAAGAGAGGTACCAAGGGACCTCTGGCCAGATGGTTGCGTGGGCATGGGGGTAACCCTTCCTCAGCAACCCTCATTCTGCTCTCTTTTAGCCTTCATTTTCTCATCACTGCCCCTAGTCTCTCTCCCTTGGTTGTCATTGTCCTCCCTTCTTCCGAGTCTTAGTTATTTCATCCATAAAATAACAGTGCTCATATTGGAGGCTTGTGCTTTTTTTAAAAATTTTACTTATTTATTTTGAGAGAGTGTGTGTGCGTGAGCATGAGAGAGAGGGAGAGAGAGAATCCCATCCAGGATCCTCACTGTCAGTGCAGAGCCTGATGCGGGGCTTGACCTCACGAATGGTGAGATCATGACCTGAGTCAAGATGAAGAGCCACTTGCTCAATTGCCTGAGCCACCCAAGTGCCCCTCTCCTGCTTTCTGTTCTTCTGAAATCTGACGAGTAAGATCTGCTTCCTTAGGGCTGTTCTCCCAGGCCTTTGCCCTGTAGACTCCTGTGGCTGTGTCCCCACGGGGAGGAGGCACAAAGGCCTAGGTCTTGGGTTCTCTGTTCCTGCCTGCTGGGAGTTGGGGAATAAGCCTGTTTCACTTTTCACCTGGGCTGGAGACAGGCAAGGATGCCAAGTCTAGAAGTTGCTTTTCTTCCAGAGTCAAATGACTTCCCCTCAGCATCAGTCCCTTTAAGATGAGAGGGAAGCCAAAAGAGGAGATCTTTGATGTTGTTCAATTGAGAAATCCATCAGGTGGGAGCCAGCCCGGAAATGCCAGAGTGAAGGGGTCTCTGGTTGTTGCACTGGTAGGGCTGCTGCCTGGGCTTTGTTTTTTGATAGCAAACATTCCCTGACATAAACACAGGCAGAGCAGGGAATAACAACATTCAGTCCCCAAACAAACAAAACAGGAATGGGACCTGCCTCTCACGGGCAACAGCTCTCAATGTAGTGATGTGGCTCAAGGGGCCTTCACTGTGGTATTTCCTGTCTTGAACATGATGGATTTTCCATTCTTTCCCTGAATGAACACCCACCTCAGAGCTCAGAGGCTGGCAGTGGGGCTCCTCAAGGCCCCCTGGAAATGGGCAACACTGTCTCAGCTGTGCCTGGACTCAGAGGGAGCATGCCTCCTTTCTTGAGTCAGGCCTGAGATGAGTGCTTCCACTGAACGCCTTAAAGCTCCCCAAGACCCATTCCACTCAAGTGCTTGAAGACTTAACTTGAAAGCACCTTCATTTTCTACTTCATCTTGGACTACTCCCCTTCATACACCAAACGCTCTAGCCATAACAGACTCATCTCTGCTTTCCATGAGGAGATTGTGTTTTCTTACATCCCTGACTCTCTGCTCATTCTGTTCCTTGGACCACTGGGCCCCCACCATTCTGTGCCTCTGCCCATCCGAGAGGCAGTGGTTATGAGCATGACTCTAAGTTTGATTCTGGGTTCCATCACTTACTTTGTGGCCTTGGGCATGTCATTTAATCTCTCTGTGCCTCCATTTCTGCAATGTTAAATAAGGGTGGTGATAGCACTTACTTCATAGGATTGTGGTTAGCCCTAAATGAGTTACTATTTTTAGTGTACTTGGAAGAGTGTTTGGTACATAGGTAGCACTGTATAAAGTGTTAGGAATTGATCTCTAAATCATACTCCCTTTCAAAGTTCAGTTCAAATGCCATCTCTTCCATGAAATCTTCCTGACCTTCCAGATGGAGATGCTCTCTCTCTCCTCTAATTTCCCATAGCCCTTTAGCCGGATCTGTCCTGGGAACCTAACTACTTGGTGTTGTAACAATGTAAGCACAGGTATCAGCTACCTGAGGGCTGGGACCCATTCTGTAACTTCCACAGGATCTTACACTCAATAGGTGCTCCATAGACGCTTGGTGAATGATTGAATGGAGCTGAGAAGGATCCAGGGACAATGCAACTCTTTTTCAACCAAGGCTGGCTTCCCCAGGGGAAGGTGAGGGACCCATCATCAGCAAGTCATGTGTATAACTGGCCCCTAGGCCAGCCTGCCATCTGGTGCTGGCCCCTAAGGCAGCCTGCCATCTTGATCCATAGGCACCCCCACCCAGACTGAGACAGTGCAGCTGGCTCATGTGGATCCATCTCTACTCCCTGGTCAGGACTTCCTTGTGAGCATTTGCAAGGCTGGGGCACAGTCAATGGAACAGAGTGAAGGGATGCACCAAGCTGCCTCCATCATGTTGTCCCCTGACAGTAGCCATGAGGCACATTGGACTGGATCTCGGCTGCTCTATGCCCACTCTGATCCTGGGATTCTCTGTCCATAGTAGAGCCAAATAAATCCAGAACTTAGAGCCAAATGCCATACATTTCCTTCCCCCAAAATGCAGCTCACTGCTCCTCTTTCCATATGATTGACTCAGTTCCTTCTGACCTTGGGCCTTCAGAGGCTGCCCATTTTCTTTCCTTCCTCGTCAGGGATTATGGACACATCCAGCACCTCCTTGAGTAAGGCCCATATAGATTGAAGCTAGACTTGGGTCCTACAGTGGTGCTGAGTTGTTTTCTTGGTAGCCCCAAGCACCCTTATATACTTTAAAGTACTCAACGCTCTAACTTCTGTTCTTTGCCTGTCCACCTCTTGCTGAAATGACTTCTCTGTGAGCTTCAAGTGACCATAGCTTTTTTATATATTTCACAGCACCTAGCATGGTGGGGGTGGAGGTTGGTCTTGCACGTAGTAGAGGCTTCCTTAATTCTTTTTGGTTTAATTGCTGACTTACAGGCTTGGAAGAGGGAAATAAAACTACAATCACTCTGATCATATTCTTAACTTCTAAAACTCTGATCATGTTAGTGGATCCATGAATTACCAGACCCCTTCATGACCCTTGAGATCTAAACATTATTATGAGCTGCCCTCCACCCCATGCCATGATTTGTGCAAGCCAAGAGCCCTGTCCAAGGTATTCATGAATTTCTTGGAGTAGAGGAATAGGAAAGATTTATATTCTTTTTTTTTTTTGTAAGTAGGCTCCACACTGAACATGGGGCTTGAACTCATGACCCTGAGATCAAGAGTCACATATTCTATAGACTGAGCCCACCAGCAACCCCAGAAGATTTATATTCTTGTGGCTTCCTCTGCTGCCCAGGTTTCTGCAGCTTGGGGCATGGTCTCTGCTTTCACTGCATTGACCAAGGCATGAAACCTTGACCCTTCGTCAGTTACCACTAAGTAAAGGAGAGAATTTACTGAAGGTTTTTGGTGGGTGGAATCCTGGGCAAGAGATCACATCACACACTGATCACAGACTTTCTTCATCTCTTTGGCTCCTTTATCCCTCTTCTCCTCTGCTCCTTACCCTTTCCCTTCAAGGTTTCTGAGGTTGCTACAAATTCATCCCCCACTTCTGAAGCCTTGGTACCTATTAAGTGTGTGAAGATTGGAGGTAGGTATCACTTTCCTCAAGAACCTAAGTCTTTTTGCTGACATAGATAGTTCTTACCCTGTACTTCATACTAAATAATGAAATTTTCTCAACCTCATTACATGAGCAAGATTCTTCCCCTCTCTGGGCCTTGCTTCCATGATCTATAAAATGGACTAAAACCACTAGATCAGTTCTGTCCAATAAAAATACAGTGTAAGCCACATACATAATTATAAACTCTCTAACAGCCACATTAAAAAAAATAAACAGGTGAAATGAGTTCCTTTTTATCCTCTCGGGGAGCAATGGGGGAGCTAGTATAAAATTTTTTAACAGCATTATTGAGGTGTAAATGACATGATTGCAACTATTTAAGGTGTACAGTTAAAGTTTTGAAATATATATACATCTGTGAAACCATCCCCACAATCAAGAAAGTGTCTTTGTGCCCTTTGTAATTATATGTTTAATAATATATTTTAGTTAAACCAATATATCAAAAATATTGTCATTTATATATGAATTCAACATGAAAATTATTGAGATATTTAGCATTTTTTATATTAAGTTTTCAAGTTCCAATGTGTTTTACACAGACAGCATGTTGTGTTTTGCACTAGCTACATTTCAAGTGCTCCATTGTGACACTAGTGGTCATTTTGGACAGTGGAGATCTACATGATCTTTCAGCAGCCCTCCCTCTCTCTCTGTCTGAAGGGCGCCCTATGTCTGTATCTCTCCCGTGCATTTCCTGAAGTGTGTCCTCATCTTTGGTCTTCAGGCTCTACAATGCTTCTGTCCCTGAATCATTTCAGCTGGTCCGGTCTAAATGGGCTCCAGCTCTGTGCTGTGTACCTCGGGGATTGTGAGCAGGCTGCTTCCCAGTGTTCAAGGTGGCTTGAGCCAAGTGTTGCTGCTGTGTGCACAGCCCAGGTGCTGGCCCCTAGGGCAGCCTGCCATCTGGATCCATAGGCGCCACCACCTGGAATGAGACATCCAGAGGAGGGCCACTGGTTGGAACCCCTCTTAAGTAATCAATTCCAGAACAGACTTGGGATGGAGCCATCTGTCAACAACAGAGTTAAGGTATATCGGTTATGAGGTGCATTATTAATAATAAAGTATGGAACTTTGCAACGAGTGACTTTTTATTATTAACGAGTTTGGATTCAGGATTATTATAACAGTGGGGTTAGAGTTACCCCTGGAACAAGGTCACTTTCACTCTAGCAGAGCTTCTGAAATGGGAGAGACAGGGTGGTGTCATACCTTTGTGCTGGGAATTGCACATGACCCCCAGTCTGTCTTCCCTTTGCGGAGCCCTTGAGCAACCATGAAGGATCACTGATAGGTGTGGCCATGATTACTACAAATTTGCGTTGGGGAGGTAGTAGTTACCACAATCTGAGTATGTCAATGGGAGCATGTTTAGAGTGTGTTATGGCGCAAAGAAGGTTGAGAAGTTTTGGAACAGTGTACCGAGGTGGGATAGGTTTCCCAGAATGAGAGGCCTCAATTTGTCTGGGGCCTGGTGCTGTTCACGGAGGCACTTAAGGAAGACATGGAGGCTGGGCAGTGCCCACCCAGGCTGAGCTAGGCAGGCTGCAGTGACAGGGTGGGAGGGCGAGCAATCTTCCAGTCCCAAATGCATTCAGAACCAACCGCTCTTTTAGCAAAGGAAGTACAAGCTTGAGGTCAGGCAGGGAAAGAGCCATAGACAATCATCTTAAACTAACAAAGCTTTCCTTTAGGCCCAAGGGACACTCTGTTGTGGCATGGCTGAGCTGCCTGCCTTCCTCAGGGACAGCAAGGGAGACTGGGAGTGGGGGCTGCCTGGGCCCCCCAGCTCCCAACCGGTAGGACAGACATTTGGGGCCAGAGGGAAGCTGCAGCTTTTGCTTTTGCAGCTGCAGCGGCAGTGAAGAAAGCGGGAGGGCATCCTGAGGCGGGAAATGCCTATTAGTGTCATCCCCAGCTGCTTCCGGCTTCTTCCTTCAAGGATTCTGTGGCTCCTCTGTATCCCCGCCAACCCCTCTCCCATGCCCCAGGTTCTGGCAGGCAGCTGTGCACCCCTCTCAGGGTCCGCACGTCCCAGGTCCGCTGAGGGACTGTCAGCTCCCTATTGTTCTCTGGACTTCTCCAGCATTCCTTTGGCTCATGAGGGGAAATGCCTGAAGCTTCCCCCCCCACCTCCTCAGAGATGCTTGACCAAATAGTCACCACCATTCTTGGCTCCTCAAGGAATACTGTTTGAGAGTCTGGTTAGGCTGGCTGCATCACAAGTACACCTGCTGGAGGTCACAGATGGAATCTGAGGGGCTAACTAGGCCTCTGTGGCTTGGGCTCACCCTAAAGGCCCCAGGAGGGCATCTTTCCCCTCTACCTCCTGAGCATACACACAGTTACTCCACAGTTCACACACACACATTTCACCACCACCACCACCACCACCACCATACTCCCTATTCCCAGTCCTACTCATTTCCACAGAGTTCCACACATGTTCTCATACATATGCCCCCAACCAGTCCATTTTTCCAGGGAAGATATCAGATGTGACAGAATCAGAAACTACATTTGCTGTGGGTGTGGACTGAGACTCTTCCAGAAAGCCTTCTTTGATGATAGGCAAAACTTCCCGGATGGAAGCTGCCCCCAAACTCCCCCTTTCACTATGCGTCAGGCTTATAGGCACAGGGAGTACAGTAGAGAACACACCAGATAAAACCCCTGCCCTCCTGGAGTTTACATTCTAGTGTGGGGAGGGGAGAACAATAAATAAACAAGTAAAATGTATAATATGACACATGGTGATAAGTGCCATGGATAAAAAAGTAAAGGCACAAGAGAAAGGAGCAGTGAGTAGGGGAGGGTTTGTAATTTTAAATATGATGGGTAGGGAAGGTTTTTCTGAGATGATGAACATTTAAGCACATATTGAAATATGTGAGAGAATAGACCCTGCTGATATTCAGGAGAAAACTATTCTGGGATAAGGAATAGTGAGTCCAAAGGCCCTGCTGTCATCTTCCCTCAGCTCCTTGCCACATGGAACTCTCCATAGGGCAGCTCACAACATGGCAGCCACCTTTCCCAGTACAAGCAAGAGCGAGATGCTAAGTGAGTGTTAGAAAGACAGGAGTGAAAGTCTTACAGTCTAGCCTTGGAAATGACAGCACATTTCCATATTCTGGAAATTTGCCATATTCTTTTGTGATATTTTGCCATATTCTGCTTGTGAGAAGCAAGTCACTAGGTCTGGCCACACACTCAGGGAGTGATTAGATGAGGGCGGGGAATACCACGAGGCGGGGATCATGGGGACCATTCCAGAGGCTGCCTACCACAGAAGCCAGAGGGCTTAGGTGGGCACAGGATTAGTGGGATCAAATGTCTGCAGAGATGTCAAGGAGGATGAAGACCAAGATGGGGTGGGGGGTAAAACCAGAGAGCAGGAATAGGAGGATAGGCTACAGACAGAGAAAATAAAGGCAGCTAGCAGACACCACTTATCTCAGAACTTTGCTGGTGTATGTCAGTGTAGGGACAGAGTTCTGAGCACATTTGAAGGCCAAGGGGGAGGCAAGGAGCCGGCAGAGAGGTGAACATTACAGATGGAAGGGGAAAGTGTGGAGCCAGACTCCTAGGAGAAGAGGCAGGGCATCATGTTATCTGCTGCTGAGCGTTTATATAGCACACTGTAGGTTTAAAAGCACTTTTACATATACATTCTGATTTGATCCTCATACCAACCCAGGGAGGTTGTCAGGGAAGATTATAGCATCACCCCCATTTTACAAATGAGGAAACAGGTGCAGAGAGGGGAAGTGGCTTTCCCAAGGTCAAATGGCCAGTACGTGTCTGAGTCAGGACTAGAAGTCACATATTCCATCTCTGGGTGTTTCAAGCCCAGTGCTGGCTCCTTACTAGGCCCCAGTATTTCCAGCATGCTCTTCCACAGCTCAAGAACCAACCTTGGCTCCCTTGTGCCTATAAAGCTGGAGAAACTTCCTTCCCCCAAGGGGACTAAATGAGGGACTATAGTTTCAGTTAAAGCAGGGCAGACTACAGCTGGAAAGGAGTGAGAATTCCTTTACTGTCAAGGGGCTGTAACTCAATCAAATCAGATGGCTTTGGGGTGAGGGGGCAGTGGGGAAGCCCCTGCACAGTAGCTGGTGAGATGTAACCAGCACGGTCCATGGGACTCTGATTAGGCCCAATGAGGCAGCGTGTGCAGGAGAGCTGCTGAGTCTCCGTAGGCCAAGCAAGGCCCCTCAGGGGAGGAGAAGCTTGCTGTCACTGTGGAAGTGCTGTACCCATGATTTCCTCTCCTAGCCACTCAGGGTCGCTGGCTCTCCAATTAGCTGATGAGCCCAGAGAGTGGCTGCTTTTATCCAGCTTCGCCAAGGCCTGTCTTACCCTTTTAGCTGAAGCCCCTCCAGCTTTGGGCAACATTTGGAAACTCACTGGGGAGATGGCAGTCTCCTTCTGGGAATCCCTGTCCCAGGCCACACCCCCTCTGTCACCATGGCCTTAGCCCTTTCCCAGGAGAGCTGGAGCACCTTGAGACTGGGGGCTGTGTCTCTCTCAAAAGGCAGGGAACCCAAGCCCTGCCATTCGTGAGCCTCAGGGCACACACAAATCACCATGAGCTTGGGAAGGGGACCAATGACAACTGGTCATCTGGAACCACCTGATATACAAGGGTTGTCAGAGACCTTCTAGAACCTCATTTTTTTGAAAAGGAAATTAAGCTAGAGAATAAGGAGGGATTTGGTCCAAGGTCACAGAGCTACTGAGAGGCCAAAGGTGAGGGCAACAGTTTGAAGGACACTCGAAGCTAAGAAAGAAAGGACTACTAGGCAGCTAAGGCAGGAGTTCTTTTATTTTAAGTTTATTTATTTATTTTAAGAGAGAAAGAGATCACAAACAGAAGAGGGGCTGAGAGAGGGAGAGAGAGAATCCCAAGCAGGCTCTGCACAGTCAGCATAGATTCTGATGTGGGGCTCAAACGCACGAACTGAGCCATGAGATCATGACCAGAGCTGAAACCAAGAGCTGGACATTTAACCCACTGAGCTACCCAGGTGCCCCAATTCTTCTAAAGAACTGATCCAAGCAAGGCTTGAAAAGTCATGGGAGTGGCATGCAGTAGGTGCTTAACAAATGCATCGTAAATAAATGAAAGTGTTGTTCCTGCAGAGGTGGGGGGTGGGGTGGGGCAGGAAAGGACCAGGCCACAGGGGTAGAAAACTCTGCCCTGCTCAGGGTCCTGCTGGGTCCACATCAGTGAGGCTGGAATAGCCAGTCTGGGCTTTCTTCCCATGGGACCCAACTCTGATAAGACACTGGGGTGGTGGCGATGAGAGGGTGTTAGACGGAGGGAAGCCCCACCCTTACTTGGGATGAAGTCTTCCCCCTTACTTTCCCCTTCAATTTTTATTCAGTGCTTACCTGGTGGCACACAGTATTAGAAACACATGGACACACGCGCACACACACACAGCACTGACATATGAGATCCCTATGAGGCAGACACCACCAACTTCTCCATTTGACAGATCAAGAAACTGGCTCTGAGAAGCTTGAGTACTTGGCCCATAGTCTCTCCACTAATTAGTGGCCACCTGGTTTTAATGACCGTGCTCCTAACCATTAGACTCTGCTGCCTTTTGGCTGAGAAGGGCAGTTTGTAGTGGAGCTGCTGCCCCTACTAGTCATAGGCCCACTCACTCAAAAGCAGCCTTGTTTGGTGGTGGCATAGCAGTGTGTGTTTTGGGGTTGCCAGAGTCCCACATGCTTCCATACATCCTCTACCTGTCATGGGGCCTGAGGTGCTAGAACGAAAGACCTATTAAGCCATTAGCCCCAATGAAGGCTTTGACATGAGTCTCTCAGACCTCTGCAGGGATAGCAGGGTCCTAATGAGACCACACCAGGATAGGAAAGTTTGGAAAGGAAAGGAGAAGGGGTGGACCCGGCAGCCTGTTGCCATCTCTTTTCCTTTAACACTTGTTAGACACCTACTCTGTGGCTGTGCAGGGGGCTGGTACTACTGCAGTGGGCCAAGGGGGCCTGACCCTGCAGTCACCCAGCTCACAGGCTAAGGAAGGGCAGAAACCAGCAAACGGTTACTCTGCAGTGTGACAGGGGCCAGCAAAGGGGCAGTGAGAGGGCCATGGAGGCCCAGAGAGGAGCCAAGCCTACATCTCATCCAAACTAGTCTAGGGTGCCAGGAAAAGTCTCCCCAAAAACTTGACTCTTTCAGTGGAGGTCTTGTTTGATTCTTGCCATGGCGGGGTCTACAGAGAAGACCCAGTGCAGTGAGTGAGTCACAGAGCTGGGACAGTCAGTGAGTCACACAACTGGGACCCAGAGTCAGCACTCGGACTCCCTGTCTGGTGCAGCAGAGCACGCGAAGACAAATAAGCTCCCATGAAGGGGGAAGGTTGTGCAATGGAGGAGAGGTGTGAGGTGAGCAGGCTTAGAAAGAAAGCCATCCTACAGTAGATGGAGTCTAAAAGAGGGGAAGGATGTCTATGGGGAAGGGTGTGACCTGATAGAGCTCAGTGCCCTGTGAGTCCCAGTGAGGTCCTGGAAAGCCTCTGACCACAGCCTCCACACTTGCGTGGTTCCTGGGGGGCAGCTGAAGGAGGGCCACACTGACCAGGTCCATCGACTGTGGAGGTAGCTCTGTATGCTGCAGCCCCAGACCTTCCACAACATGGATGTGGCCTTCCCAGCACCTTCCCCTGAGTTGACATGGCAACTAGGAATCATTCCCGCCCGCCCCCCCCATCCCAACTCAAGCTGTTTTGCCTGATATGGCCAGCCGCTGTGTGCTTGTGAAGAAATAATACATGTCTGGCCTTCAAGACTGGGTTTGCCCTTCAGTCATCCCTGATGGGGCAGAGTTAGATGTGGATGTTAGTGGCGGGTGAGGCAGGTGGTAAGGGGTCTCTAGTGCTTCGAATGCATCCACTTGTTTCAGCTCAATGTCACCAGAGATAGGTTATGGGTCAGCATTCATCCCAGAATCCCCTGCTGGAGCTCATAAGGAAGCATCCCCCCTGAAGAGATGCCCGACTTTTAATAGACCCAAGCTTCAGTTCACCCCCAAAGCTTCCATTTTCCCATCTGCTAAATGAAGGTAATTATGCCTGGCTAAATAGCTTGTTATAAAGAAGAAATAAGATGACGTCTAACACAGAATGCATGTTCTAACAAAATGTCTAGCACAGAGTAGGTGCTCAAAAATGTCAATCTGAAGGGTCCATTCTAAACATTTTGCCTGCCCCTACGATAGAACCTTCTCTCCTCTCCAGATCCTTATTATAACGTCCATGAATAGATAGGAAGACAGAAGCCCCAGTGGTCTTTGGGAATCGATGAGCCCAAGCTAGAGGTCACTCAGAAATTCATAATTTCCTGGTCTATTGGATGTGGCCCTGCCAACATGAGAGTCTTGGATTTTAGTGCTCACTATATTGATGACCGGCTATGGGGCATTGGTCAAGTCACCTGTCCTCTCTGGTCCCCATCCATACTGTCCTCATCTAGAGTAGTCCCCTGTTCTTGTCTAGACTATGAGGGACTGGCCTAGGCCGGAGACTTTTCAGATTGTGTTCCACAGAAGGTTAGGTGCCTCGGGCCACACTGTGGTGTGGAGAAGGTAAGACTGAATGGGTGAGGCTGTGGTCCTCCAGATCTTCCTTTGGTGGGGTTCATATGTGCCACAACTTTAAAGGTAGTTTGAAAAATCTGGGCCCATGCTCCTGGCTTCGCTAGGGGGAGATGGCCCCTGGCTGCTTCCTCAGCTCCAGAGTGCATGAGCCCTGTGGCCTGGGAGCAGCCATACCAAGAGATGCTCCTGGCCCCAAATGTGACCCAAAGTTCCCATTTTCTTCCATGCCAACCAGCCTGAGCCTTCTTCCTGCACCAGTCCTTCTTCTTGACAGTCCAAACTGCCTAAACCCAGGTTGCTTCAGCCAAATACCCTGAAGAGCAGTATGGTGAGTGGGGCTGGGGTAGAGTGGGAGCCTCAGAATGGGAATAAGCACTGGCAAACTCTTTCTCTTGGGAGGGAACAGCAGGACACCGGGCCAGTGGCCTGCCTCCCAGGGTGTTCTTACTGAGTGTGGAGGGTGAGGATCTAATCTGCATTTGGGACAAAGCCTACCCAGTGCTTGAGTGTTGTTGTCATGGAGACTCAGAAAGGTGTTATTAGCATCTTTTCAACTCGTTGGCCCTGTGTGGTCCAGTCCCTTGCAATCTTAGCAGTAGCGCACCATCACCCTGGCAACCCATTAGCCTAGTGTTGTTACCATGGAAACCTCTGCAAGGTCGATCAGGCTAGAACTTCCTGGAGGAGATGTGTGCTGAGGGATCCACCCATGGCAGCACACACTCCGCAGGACTCCCAGTCAACAATGACCCACTCCATGGACACAGAAGGTAGTTTAGGATGTTTTCTGGAGTGAGCTCAGAGTCAGTGAGACAGGAAAGAATTTGGCCCTGACAAGTGGCAGGCCATGCCTCATTACCATGGAAATGCTGCTCTTAAGGATCTCAAAGCACAATCCAAAAGTTACTCTTCCAGGAGATTGAGGCTGTCAGGAAAGGGGGCTGTGAGTCTGTCCTTCTTTCACTTTTCCATTTATTCATTCAGCATTTATTGACTGCCTGTTAATACAATGGGCACTGTGTATGTCCTGGGCTCTAACTATCAGAATACCTGCTCACTCACTCATCTTACTTCCTGCTTCAATCTCCATTTGAGGAGACGGTATTGACATGCCAAAGGGAATAGGATCAAAGGGTCTGGGTGTGTCCGGGGCGGGGCGGGGGGGTGGGGTGGGTATATGGAGAATATAGTCTTTCTAGAGTCTCCTGTTTTTAGCCTACCCCTTGCTTGAGTCTTCAGGGAATTGGGATCTTCGTGTGGTCTGGATCACCAAACGTTTGCAGGGAGATTCAAGCAGCCACAGCTGTGTAATGTCAGAACCGACTACCTTGGGAAGTGATGAGTTCTCCATCCCTGGAGGTATGCAAAGGAGGCAAAACAACTGCTCAGTGAAGACTGTAGAAATCATAGAACACAATGATTAAGAACACAGATTCTGGAGCCAGACTTCCAAGCTTCAAATCTTGTCCCAATTGACTAGCTCTGTGACTTTGGGCAATTTACTTAAGCATATTGAGCCTTGATTTCCTTATCTGCAAAACGGGAATGATGAGAATTTCTACCTCATGGGGTTGTTGTGGGCGTTAAATGAGTATAATTTACATAAAGCACTTTGAACAGTACCTAAAATATAATAAGTGCTCAATGAATATTAGCTTGTATGATCTAATGATAGCCCAATGGTGGTTCCTGCCAACACTGGGATTCTATAGGACTGTTGTTTACAAATCTACCTGAACACCCTGGATATATATATTTTACAAAAGGGATTCTAGCAAGAGTGAGACTGCCCCACGGGGGAGCTGGCTGAGGGGAGCACCTTAGAGCTTTGTATTCACCCCTTGCGTGCTTCCAGCAATAGTTTCCTTTCCAAAGCGCTTTAGGTGTCAGTGTCTTAATTGAGCCTCAAGACAGCTCAAGAGGTACAATTATCATCCCCATGTTATAGATAAGGGAGGTGAAGCTCAGAGGGGGAGAGCAAAGCAGCTTTCAAGTGGGGCAGCTTCCCCTCTATCATACCATCTAACAGTCCCCAGGGCATGTGGGGAGGACAGAAGTTGGAAAGGGCAAGCCATGGGGCAGGCAGAGGAGGAGTCCTGCCCAACTGCAACCTGTGGAAAGCAGCTTCCACTGTTTGAGTTTCTCTAAGGAAGAGCTGAGGCCAAAGCCCAGGGAGCAGAAGAAGGTGTTTCCTAGAAATGTTGTGGGTGTGGCTGGTGTGTCTTAACCATGGGCAAAGGACAAGGCTAGGCCTGCTCCTGAGCATTCACTTGAACCTGAACTTGAATCCTCTAGAGCTTCCCTACCTCTGAGCTTATTGAGAAAGCTGGGCCTTTGGGCAAAGTCCAAGGGAGTCATTAGACTCTGATCTGATACTTCTGAACCCAACCTAATGGCTCCAGTATTTGACAGATGGCCAATGGCCTCACCAAGGAATTTTGCCTGCTGAGACTAGTAAGGTGGACTGGTGTTTTCATGCCATTTGGAGGGGTGATGAAGAAGGGCCGTTTGTTTTTTTTTTTAAATAACTCTCCCTGTCAGGCTTGAGAACAAGAGTAATACCCTAACTCAGGGTCTCCTGAAGCTCCAGGCAAAAAAAAAAAAAAAAAATATATATATATATATATATATATATATATATACATACATATTACCTGGGAGTGTGGGAAGTGGACGGGGTGACATTAAAATTCTTTAATGATCAGTGCCAACTATCAGAATGTTCACAGGCCAGAAGCGCCTAGGAATGCTGCACTAACACACAGAGGAAAAGAGCAGCCCGAGATTGGGCTTTGGCAGCGGTGGGGGTGCTCCTTTAGGCCTCTCCCATGAGCACATGCAGAAATCAGATTTGCTTATTGCCTCCAGAGGCCATGAGATTTTGCCCAGTAGCTGTGAGAGTGTAGGTGTGTACTTGCTAGCAGGGATAGAGAAATGTCCCTTGAGGGGTGCCTGGATGGCTTAGTTAAGCATCTGACTTCACCTCAGGTCTGCTGTCAGCGTGAAGCCTGCTTCGGATCCTCTGTCCCACTCTCTCTCTGCCCCTCCCCTGCTTGTGCATATGTGCTCTCTCTTTTTCTCTCTCAAAATAAATAAACTTAAAAAAAATGTTCCCTGGGACAGCCCAAGAGCCAGATATCCTCGAACCACCCCATATGGATGCAAACAGGGCCTGGCTTGGACTTAGAGGGCCAGCGGCTGCCTTTTGCAACCACAAGCTGGATAACTTCACCCCTGGTGTCCCCGGGTGTCAGCTCCTCTTCCTTCCTGACCCACATAGCATGTACAAGCACGGTTAGCATGCACGCCGACTAATACAGTACACATCTTGGAGCAAATATACATACCTGCCCCAGTCAGTGTTCACACACACAGCCCACCTACACTCATGACCTGTAGATACACCCTTGTACCCTCACACCTTCTTAAGTCATGGGACATATATTCACACCGACAAAATCATTCACAGACTCAGAATTGTGCAACAGAAGCAGCTACAAGAGTCAGCTTTGGGGGCGCCTGGGTGGCGCAGTCGGTTAAGCGTCCGACTTCAGCCAGGTCACGATCTCGCAGTCCGTGAGTTCGAGCCCCGCGTCAGGCTCTGGGCTGATGGCTCAGAGCCTGGAGCCTGTTTCCGATTCTGTGTCTCCCTCTCTCTCTGCCCCTCCCCCGTTCATGCTCTGTCTCTCTCTGTCCCAAAAATAAAAAAAATAAAAAAATAAAAAAAAAACGTTGAAAAAAAAAAAAAGAGTCAGCTTTGAATACCTTTAATCAGCCTCCTCTCCACACACACCTTGGTCTTTGTTCTTCCTTACACAACTTGCTGAACAGGACGGATGAGCTGACCTGGGAAGCTTCCCTTCCATGGCCTCAGCCAAGGCCTGGCTCGGGCAGGAAGAAGTCCCTGCAGTCTCCAGGATCAGCCAGCAGGAGGCAGCCTCTCACACCGCACTGCATTTCACCCAAAGACTAAGGGGCTTGGAGGAGAAAAGGCGGCAGAGCAAAAGGAAAGTGGAACGTCTAAGAAGTTTTCAAAGTGCCTCTCCAGCCTGCAGCTGGCCCAGGTGAACCCAGCCACCCGCTCCTGTGGGTGGGAGCCTCCGTCCTTCCCATATGGCCGGTGAAACTGATAGAGTATGGGGCAAGTTGTCAGAAGAGGTACCGGGCAGGCCTGTGCTCTAGCTCTGCCCAGCCAAGAGCCTGGAAGAGAACCAGCCAGCACACAGGAGTTGAATGGAATCTCTCATTCTGCACGTCACAGCCCCTCTCAGGCCCCACACCCTGTCTGTGAAATGGGTTTAAGAATAAACCACACCTGCTCACTCCCTTCTTGGCACTTGGACTCAAGTAGCATGCTCCCTCTGCCAGGAATTCCCTTTCTCCTGCTTAGCCTCTACTGACCCTGAGGTCTTACCTCCTGCTTCTTCTCAAGGAAGCCTCTCTGGACCCTCTCCCCAACTAGACTGCGATAGACTCTGTGGTAAACACCTTGGAGTCCTGTGCTTTGCCCCAGAACCTTTACCACATAGTCACACATTCCTTGTGATTTTTGAATAACATCGGATCTCCCTCACCAGGTTGTAAGGAATATGGCATATAATAGGCACTCAACCATTTGTTGAATGTTCGGAGGTGAATTTCTATCACACTTAGCAGATGACAAAGCACTTTTCAGGGCAAACTGGGCAAACTGGAAAGCAGGCATTTTTCTCCCAGTTCACACAAGCATGGCACTCTTTCGTGTACCAAACATTTTAACTTCAAAACCATTTCTACTTCACTTGAGCCTTACTACAAGCCTGTGAGGAAGCTACGGATTATGATTTCTATTTTAGATACAATAAAACTGAGACCTAGGAGGGTGGAGTGACCTAGGCTTAGTATTTAGAGGAGACGGGATTTTTTTTTTTCCAGATCCCATGCTGAAAGGCGTAATCATTATATTCCCTGGTCATCACTGTGGGCATTGTCACCTCCATTGGGTTTCAGCCATGCTCAGTCTGGCGAGATAGTGTATGGTTGGCAAATGCACAGGCTTAGGAGGGAGACAAGCCTGGAATCCCATCCAGACATCACCTGCCATGACTTTCAGGGTAGAGGAGCATCTTGTAAGGTTTCCTGGGGGAGGCCCACTTGGCTGACACTTAAAGGATTGCGAGAATTTGGGGAGGCAGAGCGCCAGGGAAGGGAAGTCTGGGTAGACTAGAAGAGTACCAGGAAATGGGGATTGTGTGACTTAGGCTGAGGCCTTCCCAGCTTCTGTTTCCTGGAAGCTGTGTATGAAGCTCACTCCTGCACAGCTCCTGCTGAGGCCGAGGGGGCAGCCAGGGGTATAGAGGGCACTGTGGCAGTCACAGGCAGCAAGGGCTGTCACAATCTCCCCACATGCCTTTCCCTTGAGCCTCCCAGAGGCAAGGCGAGGAGCAGGTCTTCTCCACTGTCTCTCAAGCTCATGAGGGTTAAGGGCAGGCAAAATGGGCTTTTCTTACACTTGAGTTCTGAAAGTGCCAGTACAGGTTGAGGGGAAACTTGCACAAGACATGGGACCTGAAACTTGATGGGCAATTTGGGAGAGGAGATGGGATGGAGAGGACTGTGGAGCTGAGCTGGGAGGTAGTCCAGAGTTGGGTGGGGAAGGAAGAAGATCAGACCGGAACTCCTGGCAAAATCAGTGTCTGCGATCTCTGAGTGATTGGAGGTGAAGGAGCTGAGAGGTGAGCCTTCCCTCATGAGACCCCTCATCCAGCCCTTCTCTACCCCTGTGTGATCCTTGCCCCTGCTTTGTATATCTTCCTTTTTCTTTCCCCACTGACCACAGTTCTCTGAAGGAGGTGAGAGAACTCCAGGCTCTGAGAAACATTGGGGGCTTTACAGACAGGGGGATGAAGCCTCATAACTATGCACTGGTCACTGGCCCCTGTCCCCACCCTTGCCGGGGAGGGAGCCAGAGACTGACTTTACAGAAAGGTGGGCTTCTTCCGGGAAGGCGGCCTCCCATGGTCCTGCAGAAGCAGCACCTCTGCTGTCTTGGGACCAGGGGCGCTAGAGTGAAGTCCTCCCCTCAGCAACAGGTGAGTGCTGCCCTTGACTGGATGCTTGGCACTTCAGCACTGCCTTTGCCTTCCCTTCAAGTGCCTTCTCTTTCGTTTTTACCTACCACAGAAGATCCTCAGATGAACGTAGCCTCTCCATGCCTCATGTTCCTCAACTATAAATGGGTTTGTGATAGAGACTGAGTCAGGGCAAGTGATGTGTCAACAGTGCTTGGCCCATAGGAACTGATCCCTGCACATTTGTGAGCACCATCTAGCTATGTCCCTTAAAGTGGGTCACTTTCCTTTCGGAGTCCCACTTTCTTCATCTGAAATTAAAGGAGTTTGGGGGCCTGAATGACCTCCCAGTCACCTGCCAGCTTTGTTCTTCTAGGATTCTATATGTTTGAGGTAGGGAGGGCAGGGATTGTTGTGCTATAATAATAGGTGAGGGGGGTTGGGGCTCCCCAAAAGATGAACTAACCTGCCGGGGATCACACGACCAGTTACTGGCCAAGATGAGGTTAGGATCCGGAGTGCCAAACCGCTAGTTTCAGGCAACTGGGCTGGCTAGGTTGCAGCCTGCCGATTCCTGAGCACCCAGGGAAGATCAGAAAGCATTTTGTTTGCATAATGACAGAAGTACGAGGTGGAGGTTATGGCAGCCTCTGGGACCAAAGGAAGTTTGTGCAGACCCACATAACCCAGGGGTGGCCTTCCTGACTGGTCAAGGTTCCCATTTCTTGCCATATGCCCATTTCTTCTCCCAGAGCTCCTCCCTGGATTCTCTCTGGAGGGTGGCCTGAAGCATCCTCACTGTTTGCTGGGACCCCAACAAAGCCGTCTTCACAAGCAGGTGTTTTGCACCCACTCACCCCTTCAGGGAGGCCTGAGCAGGTGATGAGGCAGAGGCCCAGAAAGGGCCAAGGAGAGACTTTGCCAAGCTACCGAGCAAGCCCTGGACAGAAGTAGATTCAGGACTGGAACTCAGGTTTCAGGGCCCCTGTCCTTGTGTAGAAAGGAACCCAAGGGCCAGGCAGGTCTCCTAGAGCAAGAGCCTGGCTTTGAAATCCTAGCCCAGGTGCTTCCCAAGCTAATGCTGCTACAGGGGAGAATCCTGAGAGTCTGCTCCATCCCTGGGGAGACCCTGTGTGCTGTCTGGGACACTGGAAGTTTCCAGTGGCCAAGGCACACTCAGGGTGGGGAAGCAGATCCCTAGCGAGAGTATGGCAGTTAACCCCACCTGAGGACAGAGCAGGGCTTGAGGCTTGACTGACCAATTAGTGGCTCTGTGAATTTGAGCAAGCAACTTGACCTCCCTGAGCTGGTTTCCTCATCTATAAATTGGGGTTATGATGGCTGCCCTGTCTGCTTGTCAAAGTGAGGCTTAGCAGAGATAGCATTAGCTCCCACTAGTAAGCTTGTACCATGGGCTAGGCACTGTGACCAACACTTCACTGCATCATCTCATTCGGACTTGACCACGGCGCTGAAAAGTTAGGCAGAGTATCCTGCCCAATTTGGAAACAGGACTCAATGAGATCAAGTCAGTGCCGCTAAGTTCTCACAGATAAGTGAACAGCAGTGCTGGGATTTGAACCCTGATCTGACCCAGGCTTCCCCTACCACTGAAAGCCCTTTGTTAGAATGATTATTATCAGATTAGCATAGTACAGAGGCCAGCTCATAATCAGTTTATTAAATTCCCTTAATTCTAGACCTTGCTTTAGAATGTAAGTCTTCTCCTCAGGTCCCAGGCAAGGGCCCAAGGGCTGAGTTGACACAGGGCTTGGTAAATTGTGACCTGCTGCCTGTTTTTATAAATAAAGTTTGGTTGAAACACAGCCATTCATTTACATTTTGCCTATGGCTGCTTTTGCAACAGCTGACTGGGGTAGTTGAGACAGAGATGGAATGGCCCCGCAAGGTCAAAAATACTATCTGGCCCTTGTTTTGAAACATTCAAGGAAACAGGGGCGCCTGGGTGGCGCAGTCGGTTGAGCGTCCGACTTCAGCCAGGTCACTATCTCGCGGTCCATGAGTTCGAGCCCTGCGTCAGGCTCTGGGCTGATGGCTCAGAGCCTGGAGCCTGTTTCCGATTCTGTGTCTCCCTCTTTCTCTGCCCCTCCCCCGTTCATGCTCTGTCTCTCTCTGTCCCAAAAATAAATAAACGTTGAAACATTCAAGGAAATGTTCTAGATGGGGCGCTGGCCTTTGGCTGAAGTCCAAGGCAGCAATGAGGGAAGCCCCTTGCTGGGCTCCTTCTGTGAGCACTGGCCAGTTACACCGGGAAAACGGACTTTTCAACGGAGCCCTGGAGATGGGGTTCCTGGGTGGCTCAATTGGTTGAACGTCTGACTCTTGATTTCGGTTCAGATCATGATCTCACAGTGTTGTGGGTTTGAGCCCCATGTCAGGCTGGGTGCTGATGGCACAGAGCCTGCTTGGAATTCTCTCTCTCCCTCTCTCTCTGGCCCTCCCCCACTCTCACTGTCTCTGTCCCTCTCAAAAATAAAATAAATAACTTGAAAAAAGAAAAAAAGGAGCCGTGGAGAGGTCTTCCATTTGAGGGTTCCAGAGACATGCTGGCTGAGTCTGCAGCCCCTTCTTAGGGCTGGGAGCAGAAGACAGAAAGTCATCTCTGTCATTCACTTTGGCGGTTAGCTGGCCTAAGCTCACTCTGGTCAGAAAGAAACTTTGGATTGAGAAATTTCAGTTGAATAACCTTTAGGCCTGAAAAATAAAATTATATAAGCACTTCAGAATGGCTGCTTGCGCCAGGCCCAGTAGTTCTCTCCGCAGTGGAGAAGCCTAGCCCAAGCTGCAGCTTGTGGGAGAGTCTAAAATGTTAGGCTTCAGAAAACTGTGGCTCATTTTACTGCACAACTAGGGTCCTCAAAAGCCATGGGTGGTCTGGATCTGTCTGCCTCCCTAATCTCTGTCATTGCAGAAGCTGCCTAATTTCCAGGTGGATTTGCTGTTTTTCAAGTTCTCTGTCCCCCACCCCCACCCTTCAACCTCTCAGTCTAGGACTTCTGATCCAGAAACAGTTAAGTGAACCCCTTTTTCTTTTTTCCTCTGCATTTTGTAAAAACAACCCCCTACTCTGATTCTATTGTGATTATTTGGTCAAGATATCATCAAAGAGGGCAACACATAGGTCTTGTCTTCTTTTGGTTTGATGTCTAATTATCCTCCCAGAAGGCTATCAGCTCACCTTCCCCTCATTCTCTGCCTCTAGGATGCCAGACTTGCAGTCACCCACTAGCATCCAGTTGACTACATATGCCCAGAGGACCCAGGTGCTTGCTCCCCTTCCTGACCCCACCTCCACTGCCCACCATCCTCCTGCCAACTTAACCCAATGCAATTGGGCCTCTGGAGCCAGTGTTAGAAGGACAGTCTCCATTAGCCTTTCTCGGCTCCCTCCAGCCCACACCATGCCATCTATTTCTATTGTACTTACCGAGAATGCCAAACACACTTTGTACTTAAGTCTTCCCTCTAATTAGGGGCACTTACTTCTATAGTCCCATAGGAAGAATTTGCATTTTAGAATCCAAAGTCCAGATTCTAGATTCACTTATTAGCTTCACCTCTCTGAGCCCATTTTTTCATTTCTCATTTGTAAAATGGGGATTGTGGACTATGTCACCCAGTTGTTAAGATGGTAAAATGAGTTATTTTTAAAAAGAGCTCTGAAAGCTGTTAAAGGGATATACACTTATGGGTCACTATTAAGTTATCCTGCCCTGCCACCACCCCCTTCTCCTTGGCTTCTTGTAAAATTAGAGCTTTGGGGGTGATTAGGGAGCCAACAGACCAATCAGCATAAAGCCAGCCCACCTAAAACCTCTTTGCCTAAAACCAGTTACTCTGATGACCAGTTTGCCTAAAAGTCAAAGTAGTAATTTTGAAAGAAGGCATTTTGTACCAATTTTCCTAAGAGGCACTTCCAACATAATGTCGTTATTTTAAAAGCACTATGTCACAATCTGCAGCATTTTGTCAATGACGAGATTGTTTTGCATGCTTGTGTGTGGCTTTTTTCTATCTCCTACTGAGCAGTTTTATGGCTTTTTAGCAAGTTTGTCTGCAGACCTTTTTTTAAAATTATGTATTTCTAGCACTTGACAGATTTATCAAATCTGCAGAAAAGCCCATAAGATTTATCAAATGGACCTTTTTTATCACTCCTGTCTCCTTTTCACTGGGTTTTACTCTGTATTGTGTATGCCTGTGTGAACCTAATGAGTTGATTAACCAAATTAGCATGTACCCGTGCCCCTTTCTGTTCTGCAAGGCATTGGCATTTTGACAACAAGCGTGAAGAAGTGAGACAGATGGGGCAGAACTGTATTGAACTCCTTGCAGTTTATTTTTCAGGCGTTCTCATTCATCAAGCAGCTCTATTTTGTGAAACGTAAAATGATACATACAAAGTCATTGCCAAATGTACTTATTGCAGGAAACATAACAATTTTCAAGAAAGGCAAACTGGCTAAAAAGTCCCGAAAGTGTTCAAAAGTAGATAAAATTAGAAGACACCCACCAAGGATATAAGACACATTTTAGCAGAAATCCTACCTTTAACCAGAATGTCCTTAAATAAACTGCTTTTTAAAAATCTTTAAATGACACTGAAGAAAAAAAGAAAAGGACATCCAAACAGACGCCAAAACATTTAAAAGTGGACTAAGTGTTATGTGAACCAGTCATTAAGCATAGAGAGTCCTTTTGTGAATTTGTGGCAAATTGGTTCAAGGCCATTTGACCTGGAATCGATTAGGGATGCAGGCACTTACCTCCGCGCAAGTGTGATATGTGGGCATGGGGACAACCATGGACCTCAGGGGACAGGAATGCCCCTCCTGAATATGACCTCCAAGAGTAAGGGTGAATTGTCAGCTTTTTAACTCTTTATTATAAAGACATATTTACACAGAACAATCTTTACAAACACAGTGAACATAATTATGGGAAGGGGACAATTTCTTAATGAAAAGGGCCTTAATATCTTTGTATAAATTAGTATAAGAATCATACACAACCATTTTAAATAAGACGGTCCCCCAGCCCCCCACTGCCCTCTTCCACCCTGTGTCTCTGGACCTTCCCCAGCTTTCCCCCTTTCCCCATGGGGCTGGACAGCTGATGAGGCAGGAGACACAGAGAGGGGGAAGGGAAAGAAGACCCAATCCCTGGTGGGGGCATCAGTGGCAGAAGAGGCTTTCTGGACACTGGCCAGCCCCCACTCCCAGCCTGAGGGGTGTAGGGGGAAGCAGGTGCCCAGACTGGCTCCTCAGGGTGGGCCTTGAAGCAGCAGCAGCAGTAGCATTAGCAGCAGCGGAGGTAAGGGGGAGAGGCGGTTAGGCAATATTGGGATTACTGTGGGACTCGGGGGGCCCTGACTCCCCCTGTCCCCACACATACATAGGTGGCCATCAGGCTCTTGTCTCCCCTGGGAGGCCTCTGAGAAGGAAGCCTACTCGGACCTATACTTCCTCCCATCTTTCCTTCCTTCCTTCCTTCCTTCCTTCCTTCCTTCCTTCCTTCCTTCTCTCCTTCCTTCCCTCCTTTCCTTCTTCTCACCCTTGCCCCTCCCCTAAGGAAAGGCCCCTGGGAAAGAAGGTCCAGTCAACATGAAGGGAAGGCTACTGAGTCCAATTCCTGAAGGCTACCTTCTGGCTTCTGACAACCAGTGTTGGGGTTGGAACAGTAGCCTCAGTACCTGAGCTGCCCCTATAAGAATACCTGGGGTCTGGAAGTGCTGCAGGAATGGGGGCAGCTGGCAAGTTATGGAACTTTCAAGCCCCAGTTGGGAAATGGACTGGCAGGGGCAGGCCAGGGAGGCAGGAGCAGCTCATTACCCACACCACCACGGGGCAGTTCATAGCTGGCTTGCTTCTCCCTTCCCTGCCACCCCCAGCCCCAACCTTGGGAAAGGCACTTAATGTGTTCTGAAAAGATATCATTAAGAGGGAAGAGGACATCATCAAATGGGGACGGGAGACCTGGGTCCTCATTCTGGCTCTGCAGTGACCCTGAATAGGTCACTATCCCTCTCCAGGTCCATTTTTGCAGGAGTTTGCATAAGAAGGCGGAGCTAAGTGATCACCAAGGTTCCTTTTGGCGCTGGTATTGGGATTCTTGGCAAAAAACACTCCTGCTTGGCTTTTGCTCCTGGGAGGGTACAGAGCCATCTCCTGAGTGAGAGCTTAAACTAGCTGGCAAGGGAGGGAAGGAGTTGGGGGTGGGGTGGGGGGCAGTGTTAGGAGACACAGAAAGGTGAGAGAGGTAACAAAGTACTTCATGACCCCTCTCCTTTGCCTCTTCCTTAAGCCAAACATGGGATGAAGGAAAGGCCACAGCAGCTATCCCTCCTCTTCTCCAATGCCTCCCATCTCCCCTTCACCAGAGAACCAACCCCCATTCCAATGCCCCTCCCCAGGCACCTGTCTGCATCCTGATGCCCCAGCCCCTCTAACCAGAGGCTCCTTGCCTGGTGAAGGGTCCACCTGACTGGAAAGCCTGGGATCTGCTGAGGCCCACTGAAGAAGGGAGTGTTTCCCCCCAGCCCGCAGAGCACGCCTGAGGAAGAATGGGCTGGGTGAAGCTTGGGCTGTTAGATGGGAGGAGGTGGGGACTAGAGGAAGGGGGGTGGGGTAGGAGAAGGCTGGCCTTCCAGTGCTGGGTCTCCAAAATCAGTCTAGGGAAGAGCCAGGAAGAGGGGCTGAATGGATCCATTGGAGAGAAAGGGAATCATCCCAACTAGGGGCAGGATCACGCCATTTGGGGAAGCCGGTGGGTGAGAAGAGCCGGGACCATCAGCAGCGAGGACAGGTGCAAGATGAGAGGCGAATGGATGTGAGGGCTCCAGAGAAGAAGACCAATCTATGGACTGGTGAGAGTTGCAGGGGGTGGGTACTCAGGGACCCGTTCAGTCCTAAAGAGACAAAAATGACCAGAGAGAAGTCACTGACATGTCCTAGGTCAAAAGAACAATCTGGGAAAGGAAAGGAGACAGACTTCACTCCCCTCTCCCCACAACCCTGAGCCTAAAGCCCCAGGTCTCTGAGTTGGTGCCACCTTGTCCAGGCTACAGGGGTGACACCGAAGGCCAGGTCTCAGGGACAGTCTTAGGCTTTGCTTTCTCTGCTATTGCCTTGGATTTTTCTCTTTCCCAAGGCTCTGGGCAACTCTCTTCCTGTTCTCTGCCTACTGCCCCTAAGGCTCTCTGGTTCCTTCCCCCTGTCCAGTGAACATCCACCCTGCACACCTATAAGCATACCCTGGGGCACCCCTCTCCAGCTCATCAAGGCTCCCCAGGACTTCTAGAACTCTCCAACCGGGCCAGCTTGCCCAAACCCAGGCAGCAGGGTGGAGGGGAGCTGGCACCCTATTCCTAGAGAGTCGGGAGATTGGCCTGAGGTGTAAGCCCTCTCTGGGCCTTGGTCTCCATGTCTGTAAAAGGAAGGTCTAAGATGGGTGTTCTGTAAGCCCCTGTATTATGTGTGGGGCTGGAACTTCTTGGGACAGGTGTCTGCCAGTGATAAGCAGCAGGGCCACCAGGCTTCCAGGCTGTCCCTCCCTGCTCCTTCCACTGCCCACTGACCAGAGGCTCAAGTACCTGCTTCAGAAAGGCATAGGGCCCTTGTGGGAGAGGCGCGGCCGCTGGCGGCGGAATTTCCTCCGACCTCCCTGCCATGGCCCTGGTCCGTTCCTCGACCCTCTGGGCTGCACCAGGTGGCAGACATTGCTTTCCTCCAGCCCATTCCCATCAGAAGGCTGCAGCAGGGGCCCTGCAGGAAGAAGAAAGCCTGTTAGCCAGGAAGGCTGATGCAAATGGACAGGGGGCCATGGGCTCATGGTAGAGGGCAATCTCTTCATGAGATAGTACTCATCAAAGCTTTTCTTTGTTTTTATCTTCTATCTTGGTGAACACTTTGCAATTTTTACACTGCCCTGGCTACTACTCACATCTTGCGATTTATGGAGCTCACTTTATGTCCTTTGGCAGCTCTCTCATGTTTCTGGCAGGCGCAAACATATTCTTCATTTAGAACATCATTGTGGGGTACAGTTTGGGGCATATGTCTATACTTGGTTAGGGCACAGCAAGCAATAACCCCCCCTCCATTGTACCCTTGCAATGGATACACTTAAAACATTTCAAACATATATTTCAATGACATGACTCCCCCCAGCACCATGTACCCATCACCCAGATTCCACAGTTCTCCAGATGGAGTCACATATGCTTAGTTATCCCCTTTCTTTGTGAAGCATTCCATAGCAAATCCAGAACATCATGTCACTGTGCTCCTACATCCTTCAATATGCAGGTGACCCACTTTTGAGTACTCAAGATCTCACACCTCACCCCTGGGCATCTCGTCAGTGTTTAGGCATCTCACTTGCTCCTTGTGATCTCCCTGTGGGTATGGCTGGGTGGGGGGTTGTCTCTGGCTCTGTGTGCCTTAAGCTGGGTTCCATTCAGTTTATGACCAGATTTAGAGACCAAAATATCTTATATGAATGAATGAATGAGTGAACCACTGAGTGAATGGTCACTTGAAGCAGCAAGTGTGTGCATCAGGAGGGGTGTGGTCTGCTGCAGCTGCCCCCCTCCACCAGATGCCCCATCTCCTTTCATCCCCAGATCACACCCCTACCCTGTGTCTGATGTAAACCCCTTCCACTTAAATCCCAGTTGGCTTCTCTTCTGCTCTCTAGGGCTCTGCTCTATATCTGTCCACATCTGGCTTAGAGTAGAAGCCTCCTGATGTCAGGCCAAGCCCTGACGATAGAATCCAAGTGGTGCTGGGTGTCATTAGGCACAGTGAGGGAGAAGGCACGTGGGCCGGCTCTCACGAAGGCTGCAGCACACCCAGGGAAGGCAAGCTTGCACTCCAGAAACAAGCCTTATCTCTGGAAGCAGGCAGAACAGGGAGATGAGAAAGTGCTGGGCAGAAGGCAAACTTGCGGGGAACTTGACCAATGGCCAGTCCAGGGCTGGCCTGCAGAAATACAGCCTCTGAGGTCAGTGATCACTAATCCCAGTCTCTCTCCTCCCACACCACCGGGTTCGCCCTCAGCTATGTCCCTGCCCCTCAAGCCCCATTTCCATCCATCCAGGAATCCCCACAACTAGCTCACAGTTTCCATAGAACCACCCGTTGGCTGCTAGCCCCCCAGTCATACCCCTGGCGGCTCTTCCTTTCCCTCCTCCTGCCTCCAGCATCCCCATGCTCTGGTTCCTCTGTTGCCTCCTTGGCTCTCATGATTCCTCCTCCCTTTGCACACAATTTCCAGGCATTTATCCTCCTCTTGGGCCAAAAGCAGGCAAGGTTTGTCCTTTGGGCCCTCTCCACCCAGGCTCCTGGGGCCAACCTCAGCTGCTTCAGCTTCTGCCCTGTGTTTTGGGGTCCTCTCAAGGCTCTTCCTGACCACTGAGGTGGGTAAGAATGAAGCTGATAAGGAGTCAGTACCAGAGAAACACTCAGGACAGGAAGGACTGTGGTGAGGGTGTGGCCAGGCACAGGGAAGGACCTGAGGGGTCTTAATAATGTGAGGCCTTGGTTCTTGAGTCCATGTCCTGGACTACTGGGGCTGGGGTGGGGGTGGGGGGACGATGGAACAGGTTACAGCCCCAGGGGTATAGCGGGCATGGAGAAGAGAGGCAAGGTGCCTAGATGGGGAGGGTGTCATCTCCAAGTATTCAGCACCCAGGACTATGCGTGTTGGGGGCAGTAAGGAAGGGGGGATTAGGGGTGAAAGGCCCTAAGTGGGGGGAGGTCAAGAACCAGGATGGGGAACAGGGATGCTGGCTCAGACTCTGGCCAGGGAGACATCTAGACTCCAAGCCTGCAGAGAAGAACTACTTTGAGCCAGACCCCAGAGAGCAGCCACCCAGAAGCCCCTGGCACATTGCATCCCATCAGGTGGGGGGGGGGGGGCTCACTGTCTTCTTTGTAGCAGGAAGTCTGCAGCTCCTCCCACACCCTGATCCCATCACCCACCTGTTTCCTACTTTTGATTCTGAGTCTGGCTCACCCTAAGATAAGCTGACACCTGAAACCCGGGCTTTATCCTGTCCAAAGGGACATTTGAAGGCTGCTGATTTTCATCACTGCAGAGGTCCTGCCTGTACAAAAGAATTCCCCTTTAGAAGTGGCGGCCATCCTCAGTGCACTTAAATATTTTCTTCCAACTCATTTGCTACTTAAGGGGAAGCTGGGGCAACCCCCCAAAGAATCTGAAGCCTAGAGGAACTGGAGCCATTGCTCTCTGAAGCACCATCAGAACAGGGCTCCAGCATCTCTGCACTGAGAACTGCGGTCAGGGGTGAACAGGATTTGATTTTCATGTAACCTGAACTCTAACCCTGCCAGTGCACAAAGAAGTGCATGTGACTTTTCAGGAACATGCCAGCCTCACCAGGAATGAGGCACCTGTTTTTCCTCTTGCCGTCCAGCCTATCTTATGATTGCTTTAAAAGTCCACACGAGTGCTCTGCTGGCGACCCACTGGCTGTGTCCTCTCCACTGCTCTGTGTTACCACAGGTACCTCCCTGATGAGGCACCCTTCCTTTGTCTGCCCAGCCCTCCACCCCAGTGCCCTGAGCTATCTTCCTGGGCCAGTTTTGCTGCCCTTGGACGCATCACACTCTGGCAGCTTGGCCCTTCACTTCACTTGCATTAACCCTTCGCCAGAGAGGCCTGACTCAGGTTACAAGAGTGCTTGGCACTCTTGGCACTTAGGGACTGGGGATGGGGTGCAGATGCCCCTTCTCTGAGAGTAGGCTATCCTCACTCACACTATCACCGTGACTGCAGGCTTTGAGTTAGGGCTCAGGAGGAAGAGGGGGAGGAGGGGGAGGGGAGAAGGAGAAAGTGAGATGCTCAAAGACCAAGGGACACTTGGCCCTGGCCTGGCAGTTCTCAGACTCAGAAAACAAGGTGTATCCAGGTCAGGAGGCACTGAAGGAGTCTGTGTGTGTCTGGTGAGGGGAGGGTGGGAGGACATTCCAAGTCAGGACAGAGTATATTGTGGAGGAAGCAAGGTTTTCAGGCCTGGGACTTTGGAGACTTTGGCTGGGGAGAGCATGCAAGTCTGGGCCAACGGCAAGGTGGTTTTGGGTCCCTGTTTCTGATCCAGGATAGGAAGCAGGAGGAGCCGGGCCATAGGTACCCAGACCCTTGGCTGGTGGCCACCTGCCCGGAAGTGCCCCTCCTTGGCTCCAGGAGATGTCATGGAATGGAAAAGACACTGAGAACCTTAGAAGTGTCCAGTGCTAGGTTTAAGCAAAATGTGAGGGTACTAAATTTACCCAAACAAGAGCATGAAGACAGATGGCCTAATGAAGAAGGGTGAATTAAAGCAAGAGGTGACAGGGTCTGGGCCAAAAAGTGTTACTTCCCCCTTGAAACTAGCTGTCCTGTTCCCTTTACCGGCTGGTTCCTGAAAGGGTTCTAGTGGTAGTCGGTTGCCCAAGGGTCTCCCCATAGTCTCTTGGGGGAGCACCAAGTATGTAGATCAGAAAGCCCCAGATTTCTCTGGGATACCCTCTCTGCACCCACTCTTTCTTCCCTGAAGGCACCACCTTGGACTATTTGCCAGCAGTGGTGTCATGCGGGTGTCTTGTCTTGCCAACTGCGTTGGATAGCAGGCTCCTGGAGGGCAGGTCCATGTGGTGTCCCTCATTCATACCTTTTGCTTTCTGTTTGCCTGCCTGACAGGGATTTCTGAAGAAAAGCCCGGGTCCTTCTTACCAAGGAAGAGGCTGACCCAGCACTTGGGTCCTGGAGAAGAAGACACTGGACAGCTAGCTGAAGACAGGGGGTGACAGAGCCAACCAATTGCACCTTTCTGAGAAGCCAGGCAATGCTCCCAGGGCCAGGGCAGTGCCAAAAGGCAAGAGCAGAGAAAGGAGGCAGCCTACAAAGGGAGAGAGGTAGAGCCCTGCCAGGCCCCTCAGAGGCTCCTGGCCTGCAGGCCATCCTCCTGCTCTGGAGGGTCTGGAACTAAGTAGGGCCCCATGCCCTTCCTCTAGCAAACCTGCTGCCCTGCCCTCTCCTTCCCTCTGCTCCCACCTTTCTGTGACTCCAGCCCTGGCACTGGCATTAGTCCACCTGGTCTTGGCCTTCCCCTTCTGTGGTGCCAGGCAGGCAGCAGTGACAGCCAGATCACAGGACTGTGGCAGCTGGAGGTGGGAGCTGACCGCCCCAGGAGACACTGACGCACAGGGGACAAGCAGCCTGGGCCGGGGCTGCCAGGGCATCTGGGGAAACCAGGTTTGGGGAGGGCAAGGGAGCACCAGCGCCGAGTATGCCAGGTGAGGGGCGGTGTGTGGTGCAGATGGGGGAGAAAGGACTCCCCGCATGGAGGTGTCAAGTCAGGTCCACGTTTCCTGTTTGAGTGCCTGGAGACAGGGGACTGAGGTGAAGCCTGCCTGGGGCCGAGTAAAGGCCAGGGCCAGGATATCAAAGAGGGAGTCCCCGGGGTGTCGAGGAGTCTGCGAGGAGGGCCTCTGTGCGGCAGCAGGAGAACAGACCAGACAGGACCTTGGGGAAAGGGAAGAGAAGAGCTGCCTGGCCTGGCCCTGCCTGGCCGGCCCTGGGGGAAGCCTGCCTCCGCTCCCATGCAGGCTGGAAGGAGCAGCAGCTGGGCTCCACGCCGCCGCCCCCGCCGCGCGCTCCTGCCTATGCAACAAGTGTCACGTCTGCATCTTGGCACATCATCCCCAGTGGCCCGCGCCCCAGGACCGGCGGTTGGCCCCTAACCTCCAGGGGCCGGAAAACCTTCCACTCGGGAGGCCAGCCCACGAGGCTCAGTCAGGTCGGTTCCCTCCACTGATCCCCGGGGAGCAAGACGGACGCCCCCCACCCCCGCCCCACATACACCCTCCACCACGCGGGGTGCAGGCCGCGGGACCCGGGGCGCACGCCAGCGGCCCTGAGCTCTTCGGACTTCGAGGGGCCGCCGGGAGGGGCAAGGCCCCGGGCGGGTGATGCCCCCGAACCAGCCAGGCACCCCCCTCCCCCGCGGAGGAAGCGGTCGGCCCGGCCGGCCGACGGGTCCCTGGCCCAAGGCGCCCTGTCAGTCAGCCGGTGGCCGGGCGCCGCCGGCGCGTGGCTGCTCCCGCTGGGCTCGCGCCCGGTCCCGGGAGGAGGAGAGCGCGCGAGCTGGGGGGCGGAGGGGAGGGAGCGCGTCGGCTGCGGTCCCGGAGCGCGGCGAGGGGTTCGCGGGCGAGCGGCAGGGCACGCACTCACCTCCACACGCCGCGGTCAGGGAGAGCCAGAGCAGCAGGAGCGCCTGCACGCACCGCCGAAGATTCATGCTGCTCCTCTGCCGCCGCGCGGCAGCCGGGGGCCAGGGGGCGGGGAGGCCGGGGAGACCGGGCGGGAGGCGAGGCGAAGCGAGGCGCGAGCCGCGGATCGTGCGTGCGGGCGTGCGGGCGTGCGGGCGCTGAGCTCGCGTGGCTGCCGGGCTGCGCCGCGGGCTGGCCGGCTGCCGCGCTCGCTCGCCGCCGCCTCTCCGGCAGCTTCCCTCTCCCGCCGCCGGACAGCGCCGCCACACTGGCCTCAGCGGGCGGCTTCGGGGACGGCGGCGAGCTCTTTCCAAGAGGCTGGCTGCTCGGCCGCGGCTCCGACTGCCCGTGGCCCAGGCTGCCAGCGAGAACGCTCCTCGCTCACTCCAGGGGCTGCATTTTGTAGCTTGTGGCTTGGCCGCGAGCCCACTTGGTCATGTGGTCATCTGGAGGGCTGGAGGGCTGGAGGGGGGGGGGCAGGAAGAGAGAGAGAGAGAGAGAGAGAGAGAGAGCGCAAGCCTCCCGCACCGCCCCCCTCCCAGCGCACACTGTGCGGCCCCAGCCAGGGCGCGAGAGGGAACCTCGAGGTGGCCCCACAACAAAGGCGGCACCGCTGCTCCGACAACCCACAACCGCTCCTGGACAATGCCCGCCTGGCCGGGGGCCAGAGGATTTTGGAGACCTGAAGGATTTCAAACACAGGAAGCATTTGGGGCGGTGGAGGGGCACACTTAACCCTTTCTCACCTCGCTTCCTTAATGGCTGTCCAGGAACCAGGGCGCTCCAGGGAGGACCCCCCTGCCTAGGCTGTCCCCACTTACCACCTCCACCTCTGACCGGCTCCTTCCTGCTGCCACTCCCCAGCCAAGACACCTCCCCTCCTATACACACACACTGGCCCTCCTTTCTCCTCTGCGTCTTCAGCTGGGTTTGTATTGGGGGTGACTGTCTAGGCTTGTGCCCAAGACTGACAGCAGCTCCTATGGTGTCCCCTCTCTTGTTTCCCATCATCATGAGAGGGGACGGTTTACCCAACTCTGAACAGTCTGGCCTGGATTCATTTTGCACGTACTTGGGATTCCCCTTTGTAAGTGGGTCCTGAAGTTATTTGCCTTCCCAAACTAGTCTGTCAGCTCATACAGGCTAGGAGCTCCGAAGGGAAAGGACTGCCTCTTTCACGGGGCTGGGAAGCCCCTAAGATAGGACCTTGTCTTCTCATTCTTCTGCATCTCTCCAAGGTCCCTAGTATCAGACTCTGCACATAGGTGGCACTCGACACATGGTAAAGACTGAATAGAAAGGTGTTTCCACATTTCAGCCAGACAGTTTCTTGAAGTGCAGGTGCAGATTTACACACAAAAAATACATTGGACAGTGTGCGTGCCATAAAAGATGTGAGAGACCACGGCCTATTTAAAATATTTTTGAAATGTTAAAACAATCCAGTATATACACTATTTCTTGTCTGTCTGTCCCCACTCATACTGTCAACTCCACAAGAAGGGGATCTCTGCTTTGTGCACAGCTGTATCCCAGATCTAGAACACTGACTGGGACCCGGTTGGGGCTCAGTACCTAATTTTGAATATATAAATGAAGTTTTCAAAAACATCCATATTGCGTCGATCAAGGCAGTGGGAAGAGACTAAAAGAGGGTTTCTGTTAATAGTCTATGAACCTATTAGCCACAGTCCAGTAGGAAAAAGGCAGAGCCATGTGAAGCAGAGTGCCTCTCTTCATCTGTACGTATGATAGGGAAAGAGGATAAAATAGGTAGAGAGGGAAAGGATAGGACCTGAGGTCCCTGGGTGGGGACAAACACATATTTTGGAACAATGCTGGGAATGTCTGACTACGGCAAACTCCCTCAGGCTTAAGGTTCCTTTTAAGAATGTAACGGACCCCACCTACTCCCCCTCAGGTTTCCCTCAGGAATTTGACAAAAGACCAGACTAAAAATAAGTAGTAGACCATAAAACCTATGACCCATAAGGAACAGTATGACCATAGACCACCCCTCATACAATGGGATAGAGCCAATCAGTAATGGACAACCCAGCACCTAGAGTTGTCCAGCCAATAAGGGTAGGGCCTGAGAAGGAACAAGGGGGAAGGATAGGGGAGCTGACCAGAACCTTATAAAGCAAGGACCCTTGCCTATAGTCCACGGGCACTCACTTTTGAATGCCCCCTCTCTGTAAAGAGAGCTTTCCTACTGTTCTTCCTTTCTAATCTGATATTCTAATAAACTTTTGCCTGCAGCTCATTTTGTGTCCACTTCTTCATTCTTCGAAGCAGCGAGACAACAAATCCCGGGTATTGAGGTAATAAAATCCTGCAACATAAGGCTTAGGCTGCAAGCAGTTGGCATTAGTAACATGATTTCATTTCCGCTGGTGCTGTCCCCCTGGAAAGAGCTTCCCAATTAGGAGGACAAACACCTGGCCTTGAGTCTGCACCCTTATCTGCTGTAGGGGCTTTCTAACGTTACCTACTTACTGGATTTCATGAGGGTGATCATCTCTATCCTCTTCTCTTCAGGGTTCTTAGGGGATTAAATGAGGTAAGGTACCTGAAGGCACTGTGCAAATGAGGAACAAACCCTTGTAGGGTCATTTATAGGAAGCGTGATCCTCCAGCCCCTGATGGATCAAGCCTGTTAAACCCCAAACGAGTGCCCCCATAACTAGGTTAATAGAAGCATTTGTACATTTTTTTTATTTTTGAAAGAGCACAAGTGGGGGAGGGTCAGAGAGAGGGGGACAGAGGATCCGAAGCAGGCTCTGCACTGACAGCAACAAGCCACAGGGAGGGCTTGATCTCACAGACTGAGAGATCATGACCTGAGCCAAAGTTGGACACTCAACCAACTCAGCCACCCAGGCGCCCCTAGGAGCACCTTTACTAGGGTGTGCATGAGCTATTTGCTGAGTGGTTTGAGCTGCACTTTCCAATACAGTGGATACTAATAATATTTAAAATAAAATGAAAAAGTCATTTCCTCTGTCACATTGGCCTCAATTCAGTTGCTTAGTAGCAACATGTGGCCCGTGGCGACCATATTGGACAGCACAGAACAGAAACTTCCAGTCATTGATAAAGTTCTATCACACAGTGCTGGGTTTAAAGCACCTCATTCATTCTTCTTTGTCCTGTAATCCTTTTTCCCACTGCACCTAACTTCAAATGCACAAGGGGAAAAAATACAAAAGCAAACCAATAGCATTCAAGGCAAGCAGCGCAAAGTAGATCGAAGGCATGCATTTAAAAACAAGATTTAAAGAGTTGAACACATGGGAGAATCATGTTTTAATCTAATCTGTCTCTCCATTTAACCAAGTTCCCTCCATTTTTTCCAGTCCCAGATCCAAGATTTCATCTTCCTCCTTTCTCAGGCTACTCTTGACTACAGAGAATTTGCCCTCTTCATAACAGCTGTGGCTGTATCTTTTATTGGCAGCTACTCCTGCGATGAGTTGGGAGCACTTCTGTGTCTGCATGCTGTGCGTTGTGGGCCTGTGGAAAGGGTCCACCACCAGCATACCCATTCTAGAATTGAGGCCCATAAGGCAAGGAATGCAACATTGATTGCTCACTCTGAAACCCCCAGGGGCTCCCATAGATCTTAATATCATATTCAAATGACCAGTTTTCATATCTGTCTCCACTTACTGACTTTTTAAAAATTTTTTTTTAATGTTTTTATTTATTTTTGAGACAGAGCATGAGCAGGGGAGGGGCAGAGAGAGAGGGAGACACAGAATCCGAAGCAGGCTCCAGGCTCCAAGCTGTCAGCACAGAGCCCAATGTGGGGCTCAAACCCACAGACCGTGAGATCATGACCTGAGCCAAAGTTGGATGCTTAAGTGACTGAGCCACCCAGGCATCCCATCCACTCACTGACTTTAAGGTCGCTGGAATGATAGTACTGAGGATAGTGCCTAGCACATACTCGGCACCTGGAAACTGCTTGTTGAAGAAATAATTGTTGACATAACTGTGCTGCCTTTGTTCATTTGTTGAAGAAGATGATACCATTGAGTTAATATCAGCAAATAAATGTTTTTATGTTTATTTTTGAGAGAGAGAGAGAGAGAGAGAGAGAGAGAGAGAGAGAGAGAGAGAGACGGGGTGGGGGAGGGGCAGAGAGAGAGGGGGACAAAAGATCCGAGGCAGGCTCTGTGCTGACAGCATAGATCCTGACGTGGGGCTCAAACTCACCAACCGCGAGATCATGACCTGAGCCCAAGTCAGATGCTTAATCGACTGAGCCACCCAGGTGCCCCAGCAAATAAATGTTTTAAAGTGCTTCTTCAGGGGCACAGAGGACGTACACAAAACCACCTCCACCCTCCAGCCCCAAGGCAGCAAGCAGCTCTGAAGTGCATTGTTGCATAGGAGTATTGGGTCAGGGTAAGACTCAGTTTCCAATCAAGGTCAGGGACAATCCTGGGGGCAAGGGTAGGAATCAGTGTATTATTGGACACAGACATGAGATAGGTGACCTATGTGAAGCCATTTTGTGTCTTGTCACCCTATCACTGCTGTGCACAAGCTATTCAGCACTGCTAGTGTCCTATGTCACCATCACCAGTTGATGCCCTTCCATTGATTCATCCAGCTCTGTCTTCTGGGTTTGAGTGACCACAGTGGTATACTAGAAAAGACCCAGCTTTTAGAATTTCAAATAACCGAATTCAAATTCCCCCTCCTCAGTGTCATTCATTAACTGTGTGACCCTGGGAAAGTGATTTAACCTCTCTGAACCTCCATCTCTTCAGCTGTTAAATGAGGATAGTAATAGTACCTACCGTATTATGGTTGCAAGATTCAATAAGATAATGCATGTAAAGAACTTAGCAGCGTGGTCCCTAGTCCATGGAAGTTGCTCATTCAATGTTACTTTTCTCTTCTTCCTGACACGCCCCTCCTGCTTAGGGCTCAGGCCTCTGGCCTCTTGAAACTGATCAAGAAGGAAAGGCTCTGTCTTTGCTCTGCTCCATCCACACCTGTCTTTTTAGTAGCCATCAAAACTGCTCACTGTCTTATTCCCCCAAAGCACCGATCTCTGCTGGAGCCAATCTGCTGAATGCATTTGATCCAGGGAGTTAATGTCTGATACTGGTTTGAGGTTTTGCCTCCTAGGTATGGTATTCATTTTAACGGGGGCCTTTGGGAGACAATGTCCTACCCTAGGGTAATATCAAGCTTCATCCTTTTGAGCAAAGAGACACTTTAGTGACTTTCATTTAGCTGCTCTAAATGGAGCTCACCCTGCTTCAAAGTCAATGCAAAAAGGGATTACCTCTGGCAGTTCATAACCCAACTATTAACCTGCAGGTCTGGCTACTGAAAGCACAGAGTGCAATCCTGTTGCAGCCTATTCCTCTTTGCCTGTCCCCACAGATGACGACGACAATGATGATGGTGATGATGATGATGCTGATATACTGAAATTTATTGAGCATGTGCCATGTGTCAAGCACTGTTCTGAATGCTTTACATGTATTAATTCATTTAATCCTCACATCTGTGAAGTAGTCCTATTCCTTATCATCCCCATTTTACAGATGAAGCAACTGAGGCTTATAGACATTAAGTAGTTTTCCCAGGCCTGCCTAACCTTAAAGCCCTAACTGAAGGCTCTTCCCTCACTGAGCTTTGAGAAGCAAATGCTCACATCTCTAGGCCCATATATCACTTTATTTGCACTTTCTAAAAAAACATTACAAGTAAAAATTTATTGACCTGGAGAAACAGTAATTGTATATTTAATATTGCTTCTAATTTATCATAGGCATTACTTCCCAAAAATGTTAATCATGGCTGGATTGCAAGAGTATTAGGGAAATGTGGCCCCGTTGTTTATATAAGTATACCACATTATAAATCTACTGCAGATCTGAAGGGATTTGCCTTTGTGGAATTTGAAACAAAAGAACAAGCAGCAAAAGCTATTGAGGTAGGACCAGAACCTTTGGTAAGAAAGTTTTTCTTTCTTTTTTTTTTTAATTATTTTTAACGTTTATTTATTTTTGAGACAGGAAGAGACAGCATGAACGGGGGAGGGTCAGAGAGAGAGGGAGACACAGAATCCGAAGCAGGCTCCAGGCTCTGAGCTGTCAGCACAGAGCCTGACGCGGGGCTCAAACTCATGGACCGCGAGATCATGACGTGAGCCAAAGTCAGATGCTTAACCGACTGAGCCACCCAGGCGCCCCAATAAAGTTTTTCTTAACCTTCCTGAATTGCACTCTCTTGAAGGTTCACTTTATTTGCACTTTTAACACCGAACTCATATTGTCTTGAATCAATGAAGCAGTGAAACATAATGGTTAAACATCTTGGTTCTGGAGTAAGGCAGCTCTGCCACTTACTAAATAGGTAACTTCAGGCAAATTATTTGTCCATTCTGAGTCTTAGTTTCCTCATCTGGAAAAAAGGGCTAGTACCTAGCTCCCTGAGTTATCGGAAGGATTAAATAAAGGTATACCTAGAAAATACTTGGTATAGTGCTTGGGTCTCCAAGAAAGGCAAACATTATATAAATGTTACATATTTTCATAGATATTTGTGTGTATGTCTTACCAATACTTTGAGTTAGTAACACTGTCTTATTCATTTTTGTGTTCTCACCAGCAGTGCTGGTGTCCAAAGCAGATGCTCCATAAATGTTCATTGAATGCAGGAAGGAGCTGTATAGTCATATTAATAATTACTCTGGGTTTATGATATATATCATGTCCTTATTTGGATACTTTTATTTGGCCAAAATCATGACAACTTGTGCAGGGGTTTCCTAGATGGATCAATACCAACAGTTAGCAGAAATAACAAAGAGATGTGAACGTCCCCCACCCCCAATTATGTAGTGGTTGTTTTTACTGGAATAATGTAAAAAGCGCAGTGGGGAGAGGACATCGGGAGAATGATGACCTGGCCAGTAATCAGAGAAATCTCATAACAGAAAGAGCCCCAACTCCCTCATTATGCAGATGGAAAACCTGAGGCCAGGCCCACACAAGAATAGTGACTTGCCCAAGTTTACACAGAAAGCTGATGGCTAAGTCAGGATGAAGATCTACGTTCTAAGTAACTCCCATCTCCTGCTTTTCCCGCCATGCCTTCCCAGTATAGAGCTCTCACTCGGTGGCCAAGTGGTGCCCCAGCTGGCTGTGCAGGTGCTCAGAGCTCTGTAGTTAGGTATAGGATCGTCATTACACAGCCCAGTCCTTCTGGAGCACCTCATAATAATGTGTCTTTCCAATATCGCTTATCTGATCTGTTCCCTAAGACATAAGCTAAATTAATGAGCAAAGAAATTCAGTAGCAGCAACATTGATAAAAAATATTTAAGAAGAGTCTCCAAGCTACCCCTGTCTCTGGAGCTACTTAACGGAACTTGAAAAACAGCCGAAGAGGTTAGCTGCTACTTGATGCCTCACTAACTAGTTCCATGACAAATGATCTTTGCTTGGAAGCACCAGCAGAACACATGAATTTTCACTGTATCATTACTTAGCATCTGTCTTTTGAATTCTATTGGCCAGCATTGAGCTTTCTTTGTTTTTATTTATTATTTAGAGGCGGGGGGCAGAAAGAGAGGGAGACAGAATCCCAAGCAGGCTTCGTGCTGTCAATGCAGAGCCTGACTCAGGGCTCGATCCTACGAACCACGAGATCATGACCTGAGCCGAAATCAAGAGGCAGACGCCTAACCACTTAACTGACTGAGCCACCCAGTTGCCCCCAGAGTTGAGCTTTCTAACTCATCTGTATCCACCAGAGCAACCAGCACAATGCTTACCATACAGTACATGCTTAAGATACATTCAGTGATTAACTTACTCATTTTAATCAGAGAGCATGATGTTAGTTATGCCAAACCTAGCCTGGAACCTAGTCTATCAATCAAAGACGTTCGTGACTGTTTGGAGAGGGAAAAAAACCCTGGTTGTTGGGACTTGTTGGACTTTGCTGTGGTTTCTTCTTCATCTACTTGTGTGATTCTACTTTCACCTTGGTGGCCAGTGCCTCCTAGTCATGATCATCGATGGATCCTAATTCTGGCCACAGACAGAGATCTTTTCTCTCACACTTGTCCTTTCCCCAAGCACACAGACTCAAATACTAACCAATACAAGTTGTCACTTTTGCAAAACCTCAAGAAGTAGCCAGGTTGCAGCATAACTGCATGCCTCTATTTACATCCACAGTATTGATCGCTCTCAGCTCTACTGCACGTGAAATCCTTCTGTGGAGCACCTTTCAGCCACTCCCAAAGGGACTCCAAGGGTCCCAGAAATGCTTATTCCACTCCCATGTTTCTTCCAACGTCTTGGCAAACTACATACATTCTCTGGTTCTCTTATATATTTCAGAGACACCAGAGGTTCGCTCGCATACACACCTCATTTGACACAGTGATCATGTTCCTGAAAAATATTATGGCAATGGAATCCAGATAATCAGCCATAGTTCAAATGTCTTCAAAGGGTTCACTGTTTACTAGCAGAATAGGTCCTGAGAGATCCTCCAAGAAGGCGAAGAACTAACTGCCCCTCTGCTCCTGCTGCCGTCCCATCTGCACAGAGTTGCCCCCTTTTCCTCACCTCCAACTCAATTCCTTCTGATCCTTTGGCCCATCCCAGAGCCACACAGGTCCCTGTTCCTCCTGTTGGTCTTTCAGAGCAGTTACATTTCCTCTGCACATCCTCTATGACGTCTCCCAGGGGCCTCCATCCTTCCTCCCCTCTACAGTCTATAAATACTCTGATCTCCCAAGGGAAGCGTGTGGATTCCTTCCTCAGGCAGTAAGGCCCTCATGAGTGGGCCTAGGAGAGCCACTCCCAAATGAGCATTTTATCCCCAAGGCCCAGTGAGCCACTGAACCTTTCTTCCTCTTACTTTGCTGGTTAATCTTATCTAGACTTATATCAGGTGGGATGTTATCCAATCCCAAATCTGGCACCTTTTTGTGCTGAGCCAGAGCAAAGACTGTTGGGGACTAGGTGTAGAGTCTATGCCAGTTTGGTTATGGACGTGGAGCTCTGAGACAATGAGGTTAAAGTCAGGAGGATAATCTGGGTCAGTTTTGCTTCATCCCAAATCCAACTTTGTACCCCTAAAGTGATCAGAGTTTGGCACCAACCATCACATGGGTTCTAACCCTAGTCACAGACCGAGATTTTCTTGGTTTCTCTTTTCTTTGCCTTTCATACATTTCCTGAATGCATAAAGAAAGAGTATAATAGTGTACCAACCTTTAAAAAGTAACACTATGGGGGGAAAAAAAGGAAGAAAAAGAAAAGCAGCCATTTTACAGAAAAATCCCATGTATTAATTTCCCAAGACCATTGTAGCAAATTACCAAAAACTTGGTGCCTTAAAACAACAGAAATTTACTCTCTCTCAGTTCTGGAGGCCAGAAGTCTAAAATCACAAAGTCTTGGGGTGCCTGGGTGGCTCAGTCAGTTAAGCATCTGACTCTTGGTTTCGGCTCAGGTCATGCTCTCGCCATTGGTGGGTTCAAGCCCCACATCAGGCTCTGCGCTGACAGTGTGGAGCCTGCTTGGGATTCTGTCTCCCTGTCTCTGCACCTCCCCTGCTTGCTTTCTCTCTTTTTCAAAAATAAATAAATAAACATTTAAAAAATAAAATAAAATCACAAAGTCTCTGGGGGTGACTCTTTCCTTGCCTCTTTCAGCTTCCAATGTGTCTCCAGGCATCCTTGGATTGGGGCTGTATCATCCTCCCATAACCCTCTCCTCTTCTGTTGCAGTAACCTCCCTCTTTAAAGACACTTGTCATTAAATTTAGGGCCCACTTGGATAATCCGGGATGATATCATTTTGAGATCATCAAGTTAGTTACATCTGGAAAGACCTTTTTCCAAATAAGATTACATTCACATGTTCCAGGGGTTAAGATGTATACATATCTTTTGGGGGGTCACTTTTCAACCAACTATGCCCCACTACCTCCATTCACATCCCTGGCATGTGAACAGGTTGAACTTTCTGTCAATTTTACCTCTAAAGTCTGTACACTCATCTAGGTTTCTACTGCCCCAACCTCATTCAATCTTTATCATTTCTCACACATCACTGTCCATAGCAGTGCTATGGTCATGCTGGTCTTGCTCTTCTTGAAAACTTTCTGTGGGCTCTGAGGATCGAGCCCCAATTCTTGGCCATGGTCTGCAAGGCCCTCCATAATCTAGTCCCTGTCCCCCTTGCCACACTCCTCTCTTACCTCTCACCCCCTTTCTGTCTGTAATTCCATGTCCGTTCCTGTCACAATGCCTTCCCAATGTTCTCCCTTCCTCTTAGAAAACTCTCTACCTCACCCTATCATCTCCTGACTGACACCCCTCATCCATCAGCTCAACTCTAAGGTCAACTAACTCTTTCTCAAGAGATGCTTTGTCTGGCCTCTCAGCTGTCCCTGTAATGGCATCTCTCATAGTTTGCAACTAGATTTGTGTTGCATCAATGTCTCTCTGCCTCCCTCCCCAACTCAGCTAGACTGAGCCCCACAAGGGCAAGGACTGCAGCTGTCTGGTTTCATCATTATGTCTTCAGCATTCAATCAGCGTCTGATGCATAATGGGTGTTCAGTCATTATTTGAATGAATATGTGAATGGATGAATGAGCAAATGAATGGATTAATCTGAACATTTGTGTTCTAATCCCTCAAGTTCCTCTCCTAAAAAATGAGAGAGGGGAGCCTGGGTGGCTCAGTCAGTTGAACATCTGGCTCTTGGTTTTGGCTCAGCTCATGATCTCACAGCTCGTGAGTTCGAGCCCTGCATGGGGCTTTGTGCTCACAGCTCAGAGCCTGGAGCCTGCTTCAGATTCTGTGTCTCCCTCTCTCTCTGCCCGTCCCCAACTTGCACTCTGTCTCTCTCTCTCAAAAATAAATAAACATTAAAAAATTTTTAACATTTTTTTTAAATGAGAGAAACAGTGTCTGTCTCATGGTGTTGAGTAAGAATCAAAATGAAATAATGGAGAAGGGGCTTTATAAACCATGAGATGCCTTAGTAATTTATTTATTTTTTTTTTTAATTTTTTTTCAATGTTTATTTATTTTTGGGACAGAGAGACAGAGCATGAACGGGGGAGGGGCAGAGAGAGAGAAGGAGACACAGAATCGGAAACAGGCTCCAGGCTCTGAGCCATCAGCCCAGAGCCTGACACGGGGCTCGAACTCCCGGACCGCGAGATCGTGACCTGGCTGAAGTCGGACGCTTAACCGACTGCGCCACCCAGGCGCCCCAATGCCTTAGTAATTTAAAGAATCATTATGATGTTGGCAGATGTAAGCAGCTTTTGGGGGGATGGGGAGGTGCACCACACATGGTGTAGGTGCAGCTGGAGAAATGAAGGTGGAGATGAGGTATGATACTTGATGTCTACATTCCTCTGAATAAGAAGGGTTTCTGTGGCTTTGCTGTGTAGGATAAAATTACAAGAACACTCAATTCTCCTGCTCCAGACTTGAAGCTCATAACTTATCACCCTCTGGGATCAAAAGAAAATGCTACTCTCCTCAGGTGTAAATGTTGCCTGGAGTCACCCTGGGCCTTTAGAGTTTTGATTGTCTTCCTTTAAGGCATTAAAGCATCTGCTCCAGGTGCGGACTGAGGATAGGGTGACAGCCTCCTGGGCTGGGTCTATCTCCACCAGTGCTTCCCCACAAGGTGATCTATCAGCTGTAGCACATTTAAGGAGCTGCCCAGCTGACAAATGACTTTGAAGCATGCCCCTTGGCTTTTCATTCTTTATCTTCTTGGCTTTCACTGCTAATGGGGCGGTGGGGGGGGCTGGGGTAGGTGGAGAGTATCACCCCCTTCCTTCTGCTCCTCTAGCACGTGCATCTAAAAGGCATCCCTGGAGGCTTGACATTTCAGGTCTTTAGTTTCTTACATTTGATTTCCCCAGACCCCATCAAATCATAATCTCCTTTCCTGCAGGGAAGGGACACTTCCACCTCTTCCTCCATATCCTCTTAGCTCCTTGCATTTGGGTCAAGAGACCGAAAAAGGCATTTCTCATTTCCATCTTGTCTTCCATTGTTTTCTCCCCTGGGATGTCTATGCATTCAAGGACCTGAGATACCTCACTGGTCTGGAATGTCCACAGCAAGCTGATCCTCTGAATCATAGACTTAAAGAAATTGGAAAAAGCAGAACTCATTAGGCTGTCATTTCCCGTTTCCTCCTCTACCCTGGATGTCTTCCCACTGGCTTGCCAGTGCACTTCTGTCATTCCACTGGCTTTGAGGCTCTGTCTACACCATCCCAGAAAGGTGAAGAACAAAGGCATGTCTCTGAATAATCCAAGGAAAATCTCCAGTTTGGTCCCAATGATTTGGACATCCTAGTATGAAGCACTATTTTGATACAAAGCTTCAAGACAATTCCCTCTAATAGGTATAACTGAAGCTGTAAAGGACCTTGCAAAGATCTACTCCTTTTTTGTTTATAGCTTTATCGAGGTATAATCGACATACAGGAACCTGCATACCTTGCATGCCGTGTACAAAAAGTGTACAATTTGCTAAGTTTTGACATATACGTACCCCCATGAAACCATCACCACCAAGTTTCCGTGATTCCCTATAATTTCCTCTTGCCCCTTTGTAATACATCGTTCCATCCACCCTCCAGTGCCCCATCCCCAGGTAACCACTGATGTGCTTTCTGTTACTCTCTAGCTTGCATTTTTTTAGAATTTTATATAAATGGAATAATACAATATGCACTTTTTTCTTTTTGGCTGGCTTCTTTCACTCACCAAAAGTATTTTGAGATTCATTAATGTTGTTGTATGTATTAATAGTGTCATATGCATCAGTAGGTTGTTTCTAATTTTTGACTATTGCAAAAAATGCTATGAACACTCATGTATGTATGATGACTAATCATGTTTCATGTGCTGGTTGGCCATTTGTATATTTTCTTTGGAGATATGTCTGTTCAGATCCTTTGCCCATTTTTAGTTGAGATATTTGTCTTTTTATTGTTAAGTTGTAAGAATTCTTTATATATTGTGGAATAGTATGTCTTCAATTCTATTGGGGATATGCCTGTAAGTATTTACCTGAGTCATATGGTAACTCTATTTTTAACCTTTTGAGGAACAACCAAACTATTTTCCAAATCAGCTGTACCATTTTATAATCCCACCAACAACATATGAAGTTCCTATTTTTCTACCTCACCAATACTTGTTATTGTCTGTATTTTTTTTAGCCATCTTAGTGATGTGAAGTGATACTGTGGTTTTGATTTGTATTTTCCTAATGACTACCAATACTGAGCATCTTTTTTAAAAAGTATATTTATTTATTTTGAGAGAGACAGACACAGAAGGAAGGGGGGAGGGGCAGAGAGAAAGAGGGAGAGAGAGAATACCAAGCAGGCTCCATGCTGTCAGCACACAGCCAGACACGGGGTTCGATATTATGAACTGTGAGATCATGACCTGAGCCAAAATCAAGAGTCAAATGCTTACCCAACTAAGCCACCTAGGTGCCCTTATATTGAGCATCTTTTAATGTGCTTTTAGGCCTTTTATCTTCTTTGCAAAAATATCCACTCAAATCCTTTGTCCATTTAAAAACTGACATATAACTTATATGACATAAAATTCACCATTTTAGGGGCACCTGGCCCGCTCAGTCGGTAGAGCATGCGACTCTTGATCTTGGGACAGTGAGTTCAAGCTCCATATTAGGTGTAGAGCTTTTTTTTTTTTAAATCACCATTTTAATGTGTACAACTCAGTGGCTGTTAGTATAGTCACTAAGTTGTGCAACCATCACCAGTATCTAATTCTAGAACATTTCCACCACCCCAAAAAGAAACTCCATATCTATAAGCAATCAGTTCCAATTCGCCCCTTCTTCTACCTCCTGGCAACCACTAATCCGCTTCATATCTACATGGGTTTGCCTTTTCCATACATTTTATATAAATGGAATCCTATAATATACAACCTTCCATGAATGGCTTCTTTCACTTCGCATAAAGTTTCAAGGTTTGTCCATGTAGCAGCATGTTTCAGTATTTTTTTGTTTTTTATGGTTCAATAATATTCCATTGTATGGATATACTACATTCCTTAATCCATTCATCAGTTGTTGGACATTTGAATTGCTACCACTTTAGAGCTGTTATAAATAATGCTGTTATAAGCTTTATGTACAAATTTTTGTGTGAATGTGTTTTCAATTCCCCTATGAGGTATATACATAGGAATGGAATTGTTGGATGTTATGATAAATTTATGATCAACTTTGTGAAGAACTGCTAACGTGTTTTTGATAGCAGCTGCACCATTTTACATTCCCATCAGGAATGTAAGAATGTTCTAATCTCTCCACATCCTCCCTCAAACACTTAATGTAGGAGTGTTCTAACCTCTCCACATCCTCCCCCAACACTTATTTTCTATTTTTGTTTTTATTATAACCATTGTAGTAGGTGTGAAGTGGTAACTCATTGTGGTTTTGATTTGCATTTCCCTCATGACTAATCATGTTTCATGTGCTGGTTGGCCATTTGTATATTTTCTTTGGAGAATGTCTGTTCAGAGCTTTTGCCCATTTTTTACTTGAGGTATTTGTCTTTTGATTGTTAAGTTGTAAGCATTCTTTATATATTGTGGGATAGTAGAACGCTTATCAGACATATGATTTGCAAATATTTTCTTTCATTGTGTGCATTGTCTTTTCACTGTCTTAAGAGTGTCCTTTGATGCACAAAATTTTTAATTTTGATGAAGTCTAATTTATCTATGTTTTCGTTGGTTGCTTTTGCTTTTGGTGTCGTACCTAAGAAACAATTGTTTAATACAAGGGCAGAGATTTACACTTATGTTTCCTTCTAAGAACTTTATACTGTTACTTCTTACATTTAGGTCTATGATCTATTTTGAGTTAATTTCATACATGTTGTAAGAAAGGAGAGCAAGTTCATTCTTTTGCATATGGCTGTGCATTTGTTCCAGCACCATTTGTTGAAAATACTATTCTTTTTCCCATTGAATTATAAACAGTATTGTTTTAAAATTTCAGTTTCCAATTGTTTGTTCCTAGTATATAGAAATAAAATTGATATGCATGTATCAATCATGTATTCTGAAACACTGCTAAAGTTGCTTATTGGTTCTCATAGCTTTCTTATAGGTCCCATTAGATTTTCTAAGTAGATGATAATGTCAGTTGCAATTAAAGTTGGTTTTACTTCTTCCTTTTCTATCTAGATGCTTTTTGTTTCATTTTCTTGACTTTTGCACTGGCTAGAACTTCTAGTAAAATGTTGAATAAGGGTAGACATCCTCATTTTGCTCCTGATCTTAGGGGGAAGGAATTCAGTAATAACATTAAATGTTATGTTACCTATAGGTTTTTCATGATACCATTCATCAAGATGAGGAAGTTTCCTTATTTTTCCAGCTTGCTGAGAGTTTGCCTTAGGAATGGATGCTGGGTTTTGCCAAATCCTTTTTCTGAATTTATTGAAATAAACATATGGTGGTTTTCTGGTTTTTTAAAATTTCTTAATATGGTGAATTACAGTGCTTGATTTTCTCATGGTAAATCAACCTTGTCTTGCTGGGATAAACCTCATTCAATCATGGATGTATTCTCCTCTTAATATATTGTTAGATTTTATTTATTAAATTGTTGTATCTATATTTATGAGAGATAGTAATCTGTAATTTTCTTGTTATATACTTTTCTGGTTTTGTCATCAGCGTAATGCTGATAACAAACATAGATACAAGTAATGGGGAAATATTCCATCATTCTCAAGGTTCTGGAAGACTTTGTATAGAATTGGTATTACTTCTTTAAATGTTTCACAGAATTCACCAGTGAAGTCATCTGGTCTTGAAGTTATCTTTGTAGTAAGGTGGTTAACTATAAATCCAATTTTCTTAATAGAGGGCTATTCACAATGCCTATTTCTTCTTGAGTGAGTTTTTGTATTTTATGTCTTCAAGAAAACTGTCCATTTCATCTAAGTTGTCGAGTTTATTGTCAGAAAGTTGTTCATGATATTCCCTTAGTATCCTTTTAAAATCTGTAGAATCTGTAGTTATATCACTTCTGTCATTCCTCATATTAGTAATTTGTGTCTTCTTTCTTCTTTTCCTGATTTTCCCTGGCTAGAGATTTATCAATTTTATTGATCTTCTCCAAGAACCAGCTTTGGGTTTCATTTATTTTCTCTATTGTTTATTTCTTTTCTAGTTCCTTGGTTTCTGCTCTGATCTTTATTATTTCCTTTCTTCTACTTACTTTGAGTTTAATTTGTTCATCTTTCTCTAGCCTCTTACAGTGAAAGCTGAAAATCATTGATTTGAGACCTTTCTTCTTCTCTAGTATAGGCATTTTAGTGGCATCCCACAAATTCTGTTATGTTGTATTTTAATTTTCATCTATTTCAAAATATGTTCCAAATTTCCTTTTGATTTTTTTTTTTGCCCCATGGATTATCTAGAAGTGTATAATTTAGTTTCCAGGTATTTGGTAAATTTCCACAGATCTTTCTGTTATTGGTTCATGATTTATTTTTTTAATTTATTTAATGTTTATTTATTTATTTATTTATTTTTTAGCGTTTTATTTTATTTTTGAGACAGAGAGAGACAGAGCATGAACGGGGGAGGGTCAGAGAGAGGGAGACACAGAATCTGAAACAGGCTCCAGGCTCTGAGCTGTCAGCACAGAGCCCGACGCGGGGCTTGAACTCACGGACCGTGAGATCATGACCTGAGCCGAAGTCGGCCGCTTAACTGACTGAGCCACCCAGGCGCCCCAATGTTTATTTATTTTAAGAGAGACACAGAGAGTGAGCAGGGAAGGGGGAGAGAGTGAGGGAGACATTGAATCCAAAGCAGGCTCCAGGCTCTGAGCTGTCACCACAGAGCCTGATGTGGGGCTCAAACTCATAGACCGAGAGATCATGACCTGAGCTGAAGTCAGGTGCTCAACCGACTGAGCAACCTAGGTGCCCTGGTTCCTGATTTAAATTAATTGTAGTCATAGAATATTCTTTGTGTAACTTAGACTCTTAAAATTTTTGAGACTTGTTTTATGTCCCACAGTATGGCCTATCAGTCTTAGTAAATGTGCTTTATGCTCTTGAAAATGTGTTCTGCTCCCATTGAGTTGAGTGTTCTATAAATGTCAATTAGGTCAACTTGCTTGATAGTGTTATTCATATCTTCTGTATCCTTGCTGATTTTCTGCCTACTTTTTCTGTCTCTCTTATTGAGGGATGAGTGTGAACTCTATGACTACAATTGTGGGCTTTTCTGTTTCTGCTTGTGGTTCTGCTTGTGGTTCTGTCAGCTTTTGCTGCATGTATTTTGAAGCTCTATTAAGGGCATGAATATTTAGGATTGTTATATCCTCTTGTTGAATTGAGCCCTTTATCACTATGAAAGAACCTTCTTTTTTTTCCTCATTTTTTAAATGTTTATTTTTTGAGAGAGAGAGAAACACAGACAGGGGTGAGTAGGGGAGGGGCAGAGAGAGATGGAAACATAGAATCTGAAGCAGGCTCCAGGCTTGGAGCTGTCAGCACAGAGCCCGACATGGGGCTTGAACTCAAGAACCTCAAGATCACAACCTGAGCTGAAGTCAGGTGCTTAATTGACTGAGCCATACAGATGCCACAGAACCTTCTTTATCTCTGGTAATGATTTATGCTTTAAAATATACTTCATCTCATATAGCAATTCCACATTTCTTTTTATTAGTGTTAACATGGCATATTTTTCCATACTTTTACTTTTTAAATGTATTTTTAACTGTATAGTTAAAATACTTTACTTGTGGGCAGCATATAATATAATTGGTTCTTGTTTTCTTATCCAATGTGACAACCTCTGCCCTTTATTTATGTATTTAAACCATTTACATTTTATTTGATTATGGATATAGTTAGCTTTAAATCTATCATTTTGTTATTTGTTTTCTATTTTCCCCATCTGTTCTTTGTTTCCTTTTTTCTTTTTTTCTGTCTTCTTTGAGACTAACTGGATTTTTTTCATTCCATTTTGTCTTATTTTTTGGTTTATCACCTATAACTCTTTGTTTCAGGTTTATAGTAAACATCTTTTTAAAAATTTTTTTTTCAACGTTTTTTTTTAATTTATTTTTGGGACAGAGAGAGACAGAGCATGAACGGGGGAGGGGCAGAGAGAGAGGGAGACACAGAATCGGAAACAGGCTCTAGGCTCTGAGCCATCAGCCCAGAGCCCGACGCAGGGCTCGAACCCACGGACCGCGAGATCGTGACCTGGCTGAAGTCGGACGCTTAACCGACTGCGCCACCCAGGCGCCCATAAAAATTTTTAAAATTTATTTTGATAGAGAGAGACAGAATATGAGCGGGGGAGGGTCAGAGAGAAGGAGAGACACAGAATCCAAAGCAGGCTCCAGGCTCTGAGCTGTTAGCACAGAGCCCCATGCGGAGCTCCAACCCACAAACCATGAGATCATGACCAGAGCCAAACTGAGACGCTTAACTGACTGAGCCACCCAGCCACCCCTATAGTAAACATCTTTAACTTAATCTTCAACTGATATATACCATGTCACATATACAATAAAGACTTTACCATAGTACATGCCCTTTTCTCCCTTCCCAATCTTTGTGCCATTGTTGTCATAGGTTTTACATTTACATATGTTATAAAACGCACACATGCTTTTTGCTTAAATAGTCTAGTATCAAAGATATTTATATAACTTTTAAAAATCTTCTGGATTTACCCATGTTGTTATGACTTTTAGTGCTCTTCCTTCCTTTGTGTAAATCTATGTTTTCATCTTCTTTCCATTTCTTGCAGTGTGGGTCTGCTTGTGATGAATTCTTTCAGCTTTTGTATGACTGAAATGTCTTTATTTGGCCTTCCTTTTTGAAAGATATTTTTGCCTAATATAGAATCCCTGGTTGACAGGTTTTTTTCTTTCAGTACTTTCAAACTTTTGCTCCATAGCTTTCTCACTTGCATTGTTTACAATGAGAAATCTTATCTTTGTTTCTCTGTACATAACATGTCTTTTTTCTCTAGCTGCTGTTAAAATATTCTCCTTAACACTGGCTTTGAACAATTCGATTATGATGTGCCTTGATGTGGTTTTCTTCAATTTTCTTGAACTTGGACCTTTCTGAGCTCCTTGGATGTCTGGGTTTATAGTTTTCATTAAATTTGGAAATTTGGAGGGGGTATCATTTCTTTAAACATTTTTCTGTTCCCACCTGTCTCTTTTTCAAGGACTCAAATTATATTTATATTAGGCCACTTGAATTTTTCCTGTAGCTCAATGATGCTCTGTTCATTTCTTTTCATTCTCTTTTCTGAGTGTGTTTCATTTTGAGTCATTTCTATTGCTAAGTATTCAAGTTCACTAGTCTTTTTTTTCCTGCAATGTCTAACCCTCCATTAATCCCATTGAAAGTATTTTTAACCCCACGTGTTGTAGTTTTCACATTTATTGGTTTGATTCAGGCATTTAAAAACATCTTCCATTGTCTCCAATTTTGAACTTATGGATACAGTTACAATAATTGCTTTAGTATCCTTAATTACTAATTCTAACATCTATGTCAATTCTGGTTTGATTTCAATTAATTGATTTATCTACTCCTTATGGGCCATGGTTAACTGCTCTGTCCATGCCAAGTAATTTTTTTTTTTTTTGGATGCCAGACATTATGAATTCTACCTTGCTGGGTTCTTTATATGCCTGTATTCCTTTACCAGTGCGATTTTGTTTGTCTGGACACATTCTTGGTTGTTACAACTGGAGAGTGCTATTGGTATCCAATAATTAGAGGCCAGGTATGATGGTAAACATGCTACAATGTTCAGGACAGCCCCCACAACAAAGAATTATCAAGCTCAAAATGTCAGTTGTTCTGAGGTTGAGAAACCCTGCTATAAATATTCTTGAACTTTGTTCTGGGACTCAGTTAAGTTTCTTGGAAATTGTTTGATCCCTTTGGGTCCTGCTGTTAAGCTGTGTTAGATGAAACTAGAGTGGTGCTCAGTCTAGGGCTAATTATTCCCCAATACAGAGGCAAGACCCTTCTGTGTACTCTACCTAATGTCCCAATTTTAGCTGATTGGGAGCTGGTATTATTCTCAGCCTTGTGTGAATTCTGAGCACTGTTCACTCTAGTCATGTAATATGGTTCTCTCCCCAGTATCAGACAGTGTCCTCACAAATGCTCATGAACCTACACAGAGTCTGTTCCATCCCTTTTTCACCCCCAGTGCCCAGCTCATGTCAGGATGTCCTAGAGATACCTCAAAGTCACTCTTTCTGCTCTTACTCCTGCCTCCAATCTACTCCTTTTGTATCTCAGGGAATGGTGTCAGTGCCCTAACCTTGAAATCCAAGACTCACCCTCCACTCCTGCCTCATCGTCACCCCGCCATTTAATCGGTCAATTTGGTTTTGCCAATGTCTCCTGCATTCTGTTCTTACTTTCCACATCCACCTTTTCTGCCCTAGCTTGGGCTATTATCATCATAGGAAGGCTCCAACTTGCACCTCCAGCATTCCCCACTACTCCTCCAATACACACCCCCACCCCGGTACCACAGAAGTCGTTACTACTTATCAAGCAGGCCAGGCCCTTTCACAACTCTACGCTTTTGCACATGGTATTCTTTTTGCCCGAGATATAGTTCCTCCCTTCTTTGTCAAGAAAACTCCTCGTCCTTCAAGAGCCAGCTCAAAAGTAACCTCTTCTGTCAAGCCCTGCCCTCTGTTCTACTGTGTCCTGTTCACACTTTGTTAACAAAGCTGATCACATCTGTTTACACTGCTGTCTATCTCTCCCACTAAATTCCCCCTAGGAATCTAGCAGTCCCTGTAGGTGCTTGCTATGGACAGAGTTGTGTCCCTCCTCCAAATTCCCATGTTGAATCTCTATCCCCCAATGTGACTGTATCTGGAGATAGGGTCTTTAGGAGGTAATTAAGGTTAAATGAGGTCATAAGGGTGGGCCCTAATCCCATAGGACTTGGGTCCTTACAAGAGGAAGAGATGTGTAAGAACACACTGGGAAAGTGGCTGTCTGCAGGCCAGGAAGAGAGGCCCACCAGAATCCGAGGATGCTGGCACCCTGATCTCGGACTTCCAGCCTCCAGACTGTAATAAAATAGATATCTGTTGTTTAAGCGACCCGGACCCTGGCATGTTGTTATAGAAGCCAGGCTGGCTACTACACTGCTTAATACATGGTGAATGCATTTTTGAATGAATGAGAAAGAATAAAATAGAAGAGGGAAGGATGGAATGAATGGGGAGAGAAGATGAAGAAAGCTAGAGACAACCAGAGAAGAATAAGAAAAATTAAGGAAGCAGGAGAAAGAAGGCAGAGGATGGACACGAGCTCATGAGGGATCCAAATAACCTGTGGAGACCATGTCCGTGCCCCGGAAGCCATTGCCAAGATGGAGGTGGCTGAGTACAGGCCCCAGGGCAGGGGAGGGGCTGAGCATCCAGGCACAAGATGTTACATAGACTACATGTATATATACATAACAATATCCCCCTAGAGGGACCAGGTGGTGCTTCTCTCAGAAGCTTGCGTCCCCCAGGAAAGGACCTGGCTCCTGGGGCTTTTGGAAGGAGGCCTGCGGGCTCTTTGGCTGGGCAACAGCTGGGTGCCCTTGCTTCCCCAGTCAAAGGTGGCTGCGGTCCATACGCAGCTGCAGGAGAGACCAGGAGAGTGTTTACCCAATGGCCCGAGTGTCCTCAGAGGACTCGGCTTTCAGTTACACAGCAAACAGCTGGCTCCGGACGGGCAGCGTCCTGGGCGCTGCGAACTGGCAGCTCCAGCGATGTTTAAGCCTCGACCATGAAAATGCCTCCTTCAACCCCCGCCCTCCCCCCGGCTTGGGGGGTGGGGTGTGTACTCACGAGCTGGGACCTGACAGGTGGCGTTTTTCAGGCGCCCGTTCTGAGGGAACACCCCCCACCCCCACCAAAACGAATACGAAGTTTTTTGTCGCCCGGGGCTCGTCGAATTGGTTTCAGATTCGGCCACCCGCTGCAGCAGACAGCGGCTGTCTTTCCAGTAAGAAGACATTTCCTGGCGGGGAAGCCGGACAGACAGGCGGCAGCGGCGGCTCAGAGCAGTGCCAGCCGCCCGGGAAGCGAGGGCCTCCGTCCGCCCCAGGAGGGCAGTGCAGCACCCGCCTCCCGGAGCCCGCGCCGCGGGATCCGCCCTTCTCGCCGCGCCACCAGCCCCAGGGCCATTCTCCGCCGCCCGCCGGGCAGGGGCGAGGGCACCGTGCCGCCGAGCCTGGCCCCTACCCCCGACGCTCCGCCCACCCGGCCCAGCCTGAAAGATCAGGGCTACCGGGCAAAACAGGATCCACAGTTAGAAACCAACCGAATAATAGACCTGGAACACATTTGAACACTTTTTTTTTTTTTTTTTTTGCCGGGGTGGGGGGCTTGGAGGGATTTGGGGCGGGGCAGGGTAAGGGACTGGTGGAGAGAGTTGCAGGGAGCCGCTCATTGCGACCGGTCCCCCGGTGCAGGCTCAGTGCTTGCGATGCTAGCAATCCTCGCTAGGCCCAGCCGTTAGTCGGGTGCAGGGACGTGACAGGACCGCGAGGGCTGGTTCTTTATTCTATTGTTCCCGCTCATCAGAAAGGGCTCCCAGCAAACCCATTCTGCTAGTCCCAGCTTTCCCGCTTGCTTGGAGACCTGTGCTTTGCTGTTGCTATTCGGGACAGGGTTTTTTGTCCATGCTAAGACCTTATTTACAGTATCTACACTAGGATGTTGACCCCCCAGACTACCAAAACGCTGAGCCAGCCGTTAGGTGGGGACGTGTGGTGGAGTGGAGGAATGGAGATTTGCTCCTACCCAAGCAGCCACACACTTCCCCGGAAGCACCCCGAAGTTCACACTCTGCTGCCTGACTCCTTGGCAGTGCTTTTCAAACATTGTTACTTGGAGGAGGCACTTGGGGTCCTTATTAAAATGCTTCTTCTTCTTCTTCTTTTTTTAGAAAGAGAGCGTAAGACCCCGGGAGAGGGGCAGAGGGAGAGAGAGGGAGAGAATCTTAAGCATAGAGACCAACGTAGGGCTCTAGCCCACGACCCTGGGATCATGACCTGAGCGGAAATCAAGGATCAGAAGCTGCAACCCACTGGGCCACCCAGGCGCCACTAAAATGCAGATTCTGATTTAGAAGATCTGGGGAGGGCCTGATGTTCTGCATTCTTCATGGGCTCCCAAGCGATGCCGATGCTGCCTGTACCACACTTGGAGCCAGACCAAGGGGGTAGATCATTGCTCTTAACTGCAGCTGGGTATTAAAATCACCTGGGGAGCTTGAAACAAACTTCACTAAAAGCGAAAATCTTAAATGTTCTCACTACAAAAAAAAGGTGCCTATGTGAAGTTATGGATAAGTTAACTCAATTGTGTTATCATTTCACAATGTATACCTATATTAAATCATAAACCTTTACAAACATCATGTTGTACAACCTAAATATATACAATTTTTATTTCTCAATGGTACTGTGATAAAGCTGGGGGAAAACTAATTAGGCCAGTCCCCACCCCATGCTCCCCCCAGATAGTTTGATTTAATTGGTCTAGGGTAAGATTTGGGCTTTTTTTTTTCTAAAGTAAGCTTTTCAGGTGATTTTTATGGGCAGCCGGGATTGGGAACCACTCACCCAAGCGGCTGTGAGGAGGGACATAGGCTGTAGCCAGGGACATTGATTTCATACTGGGCCCAACTGTAGGGTTATGACCAAATTAAGAATTCATTTTGTGATCAATAAACATAATTGGTCTGTATGGTTTCAAATACTTCGTTTTACCTCACATTCAATCATCAAATATTTATTGAGGCATTGTATTGTACTGGGCACTGTGCTAGCTACTAAGGATTCAGCAGTGAATAAGATTGACATGGAGCTGACAGTCTAGTGTTATCATGGACAGTAATCAAATAATCACCAAAATAAATGGAAATGTACAATTGACTGAGCGCTAGGAAGGAAAGAATCTGATTTAATGTGTACGCGGGGAGAGTAAGGGCAGGAAAATGAAAATTACTTACCTGCAATCTGGAGGATGAATTGTCACTAATAGGTGAAAAGGCTGGAAGGAAGAGAGAATGTTCTAGGCAGAGAGACTGACAGTTGGGCATGTGGCCAGAATGTAGTCAGGGTGGTCATGGGGCAAGATGAAGCATGAAAGGCAGAGAGGTACCTATGTAGATCACAGGTTCCCAGAAAATTAACATCCCCAGGGGACTTTTAAAAATATACCCATGCTTGGGTTCCAACCCTGAGGTTCAGTTTCACTGATCTGGGGTAAGAGCTGTGCACCCAACAGACCCTGGATAGGAGGGGTCAAGGCTGAGCTCTTCCATGAGTATTCAGAGAGTAGGCTTCTGTGCTGCAGATTAAAATTCAGATCTTGGTGCTCTGGATACCAACAGCATTAACACAGGTAGAGGAGTTGGCATTTTGTTTTCAAAATGAACATGCCTGCCTTTCATAGTGCCTAGACAGAAGGCCAGAGCCCACCTCAAGCTGCTAAACTGCTTAGGAGCAGGGCCAATATGTTCCTTAAAGAAACAGCTGTGGATCAGCTCAAGTGTTTGAACAAGTATGCAGATGAAGTTCCAGAATATCGGGTCTTGGAGTGTGAAAACACATTAGCTTGGACGGCTGGAGGATGTGATGTTTGAGTAGCATGGCCTTGAGGCTGGGGCTGGAGCTGAACCAGCATTTTAGCCAGAGGGAATGACAGAGGTGAAGGTAGGAAGGTGGGAGATGTGCAGCGCTCCCAGGGCACAGTGAGCAATCTAGTTTGGCCAATAGGGGTGTTTGGAAGGAGTTTGAGACCCCACTGCCTGTTCTGATCACACTGGTCCTACGGCTCATTTGACAAACCACTTCATAAACACATCATAGGGTTAGAAGGTGAGACTGTTGGGGAGGGGGGCATTCCATCCAGGAATGACTAGAAAGGGCCTGCTCTGTCAGCCTGAGGCTCAAAGATGCAAATGTGTAGGCTCCCCTTGGAGGAAGTCACCTAGGAGGGCTGGCACCACTTGCAACCAGACTGCGTATACTATAATGTGGGGCTTGTGGCCTTTTTGTGTGTGCCACAGGCCGCTTAGCAGTCTGGTGGAGCCTACAGTCCCCTTTTCAGACTAATGTTTTTAAGTGCATAAAATAAAACATAAAGGATTATGATTGAAATCAATTAGGATGAAATACAGCTAACAACATATTTTTAAAATTTGTGCCTCATTACTAACTAGCACGTGAAATAAGATCTAGCAGTAAGTCTTACAACAATTTCAAAATAGTCACGAGCATCTTGATATTTTAAGAGATCAAACTTCGCTCAACTGTGATATGAAAATATGTGTGATTTCTGTTGGGGGTCCTCTGGTGTTCTGGTGCATTTTTGCCTGCATTCATGATTGAAAGAAGTGCTAAAATATAGTTTAAAAAAGAGCAGATACAAGGGCGCCTGGGTGGCTCAGTCGGCTAGGCGTCTGACTCTTGATTTCTGCTTAGGTCATGATCTCACAGTTCCTGAGATGGAGCTCTGCGTTGGCCTCTGCGGTGACAGCACGGAGCCTGCTTCGGGTTCCCTCTGTCTCCGTCTCTTTCTGCCCCTTCCACGTGCACATTCTCTCTATGAAAACAATAAATAGACTTTTTTTAAAAAGAGAGCAGATATAAACGTGCAATTTTCCCTGTCCAAGTTCATGAACCCTCTGAATTCCAATCACAGACCCCTTAGAAGGCTAGAGGCCCAGGCTAAGGACCCACAGATACCCATCTATGGGAATGGCCCTTTGCTTCAAGTTGCTTCAGTGCAGCTCTCATTTTGCGGGGGAAGAGGTGGAGCTGGAGATGTGGTTTCAGAATCAGCCTGCCATCCTGCCGTCTCTCCTCTACACTCTTAGAGCCTATGTCATTTGGCTTTCTTCTGTTGCAGGTGGAGGACTTTTCATCTCCAACAGTGTTCCTCTTTCCACACATGTCAACTGCACATCTGCTGAGTGCAGGGCTCTGTGCTATGCCCCTCGCCACCAGAATCGGGGGCCACAGAGAGATAGCTATTAGTAATAATACCTACACTTGCCAAACACTTTTTATATGCCAGGTACCTGCTGGCACTTCATTCACTCATTCATTCATTCATTCATTCATTCAATAAAGATTTACTGAGTGCCTGCTCTGTGCCAGGCACTGTTTAGGGGCTGTGGGGATGGCAGGGAATAAGACAGCTAAACTCCCAGCTGTCCTGAAGTGTACACTCTAGAGGGACGGACAAATTGTTATGCAGAGTAAATACGTAAATGACACAGTATGCCAGCTTGCTAGATGTGCTACGTGCTATGGAGAAAAGCAAAGCAGAGAAAGGGGAGAGGGAGTACCTCTTGGGAAAAGTGGGGGCAGTGTCAAACAGGGTGACCATGGAAAGTCTTACTGAGGAGGTGGGCATTTGGGACTAGACCTGAAGGAAGTGAGGGGTGAGCCTTCGCAGGGATTTGGAGGAAGAGCATTCTGGACAGAGGGAACAGCTTTGCCAAGCCGCTGAGGCTGGAACACAGAGGAGGCCTGTGGGCTGGAGGAGAGGAGCGAGTGGAAGAGTGGTGGGAGAGGAGGGCAGAGGGGAGGTGAGAGGGCTTGAGTGGAGCCACACACCCCCACCCCTGGGAGCACTGCTACAAGACAGTAGCATTATTCCCATTTTCAAATGAGGGAACTATGGCTCAGAAAGCTCAGTGCCTTGAGTAGTGAGGGGCAGAGCAGAAACGTGGAGGCCTCACACCTCCCCCTTGCCTGGCTCCAGGCTCAGAGAAGGGTCAGCATGTTCTTTATTTCCTTCTGCTGCTTCCAGGTTCTTGACAAAATATTGTCACCTCCCAAGGACCGAATGCTGCTCTGCGTACCCCGCCTCCTCACTGTAGCCACCAGCATCCACTTTACTTTGTGAGCACCTGCTATGTGTCAGGTACCTTTTCAGATGCAGAGAAGAAAATGATGAATAAGAAAAGTCAGCGCCTTGCTCCCATGGCGCTTTTTATTCTAGTGGGTGGGGGAGACAGATGAGTAGGAAAATAAAAAAAAGAAAATATTTTTTACGAATAAGAGCCATGCAGAGAGAAGAGAGTGACTGCTTTATAGAAGCTGACTAGAGAAGGCCTCTCTGAGAAGGTGACATTTAAGTTGAGATCTGGGGGAGAACATTCCAGGCAGAGGGAGGTATTGGGCTAAGGCAAAGGTGGGAAGGAGCTTGGCATATTAGATGAACAGAAGGCAGAAGGACAGGGAGTGAGGCAGAGCACAGGAAACCAGGTCGGCAGCACAGGGACCAGCTTGGGCAGGGCCCTGCAGGTCAGGAGCACAGAGTCCACTGCAGTGACAGAAGCAGGGGGAAGGACACAGTAGGGTTGATATTTTCAGATCCTGCTGACTTCCCTATAGAGAATGGATAGGTGGGAAAGTCAGGGGATGGAGAAAAGGTGAAAAGATTTAGGATATGTTTGGAGATAAAGTCAACCAGACAGGCTGATAGATTGAACGTAGGACATGAAGGAAAGTGTGGATTCAAAGATGGCCTCTAACTTTTCGAGCCCCTTTTGGAGCAGCTGTGTGGATGGTGATGCCATTTGCAGAACTGAGGAAGGCTTTGGGGAAGTGGCTTTGGAGGAAGTTGTCACGAGTTCTATTTTGAACATTTTAGCCTGAGACAGTAATGTCAAATAGGCAGTTGGATTTGGGAATCTGCAGTTCTAGAGAGCAGTCTAAGCTGGAGACGGAGAGTCAGAAATACAGAAACATTGCCACTGTGTATATCCACCTGTGCCCAGCACAGTGCCTGCCATGTGGTAGATGGTCTATTTTGGTTAGTTGGTTGAATGAATGAATGAATGAATGAAGTGTGTTCTTAGAGCTTTGGAATCAGACAGACTTTGGTTCAAATTTATTTGGTTCAAATAAATCCTGCTTCTGCTACTTACTAGCTTGACCTTGAACATGTTATTAAACCTTCTGGAACCCCAGCTTCCTTAGTTGTAGAATGGAGAGAGCAACAATACCTATTCCACAGCACTTACTGAATAAGCCATGGAAGGTGTTTAGCACAATCCCTGGTGCATAGTGAGCATTCAGTAAGTTGATGGCTGTTATAGTCAAAGCATGATGTAGGGCCCCAAGCGACTGGCTTGAAGGGACATTTTAGAAGGCAGTGCTAGGGGGCGCCTAGGTGGCTCAGTCAGTTGAGCATCCGACTTGATTTTGGCTCAGGTCATGATCTCAAGGTTCATGGGATGGAGCCCCGCCTTGAGCCCCAGGTCGTGCTCTGCCCTTACAGTGAGAGACTGCTTAGGATTCTCTTGCCCTGCCCCTCCCTCCCTCCCCTCTCAAAGTAAATAAATAAACATGAAAAAAAAGAAAGAAGTCCCAGAGAGTGGATCAATATAGCTGGGCTGTCAGGTGACAGGCAGTAAGCCTGTGTGGTTAGGTGTTGTTCTATTCAGCCAAACTGTCTGGGTTCATAATCCTGGTTGAGCCACTTACTAGCTTACTTAAACTCTATGTGCCTTGGGGTTTTAAAAAGTTATTAATATTTAATCTCCAAAATAAGGATAATAATAGACCTACCTCACTGAGCTGTTGTGAAGGATTAAATGAGATAATCCATGGAAATGTTGAGAACAGTGCCTGGCTCCTACCAAGGGTTCAATAGGAAGAAGCTATTATCACAGGCACTCGGGAGGGAGGGAGCTGCAAATAGGCTTCAGCTGTGTCCTTGACCTCCCTCCAGAGAAAACCCTAGCTGACAGCAGAGCCCATTTCAAATAGCTCAACCATCCTAAACTCTCTTCCTATTCTTCCTCGGCCACAGCCTTCCAGTTTTTGCAACTTTCTGAATGACGCGTGAGCCTTTGCCAGTGTTGGTGTGGAAAAGGCCAACTCCTCCACTTGAGGACTGCGGAAACACAGCCCCCTTTCACTCCAGGGTAGGTGCCAGCCACAGGCTACAGGCAAAGGGAGTCCAGGTCCCTGAGCTGCCTGAAGTTGTGTAGGAGCAGAGAGAAATAACCAACTGCAACAGTCCCAGAGGGCCCCCGGGCTTCTTTTCTACTTAAATGCTCCCTTTGTTGCTAAGAAGCAAACCTATCCCATCACCACTGGCACCAGCCTGCCCATTGTTTTCCTAAAAGACCATCCCAAGCCAAGATCTAGGACTACCTCTGCCTTACAGAAATGGCAGCCTGGAGATGCCATTGCAGTGGGAGTATCAAATAACCCAAATTCTCCACAGCTAAAGGCTCTAGAGCAGAGCCTGGGGTCAGGTGTCCTGGGTGGACCCATAAAGGGCCCAAAGGAAGTCACTGGAAGAACTTTGCCTGGCTTTTCCCCTGCACTCAGCTACCTATGGTGATTACTGCTCGAGGCCCTGACATCTGAGCAATGGGCACAAGGCTAATCTAATCTCAGCTCCATTTGAGCAAAGTGGTGAGCCTCATGGCTTTGTTCCAGAGGGGGGAAAGCATGAAATATCCCACCAGGAAGACAGAACAGAGATTTGATAAATAGCTGGTCCTTCAGGTACGTGAAGGTGGATATGCATGAGGTACAAAAGGCCAGAAGTGCCCTCTCTCCAAACAGGAGGGGCCTGTTTGGTACTTTGCCACTTTCGGCTCTGAACCTGCTCAGTAGACTGCCTGCCTCTGAATTGCCCAACTCTTCCTCTTACTTCCTCCCCTTGTCAGGTATCTTCTCAGGGCCTCTCATCACCTCAGTTCTCACCTTTCACTTGGCTGAGAAAGAGGAAGAAGTTTTCCTCACCCCTGCCTTCAACTACACATGCTTCTCTCTAGAACCTTCTCTCAGCATGTCTTCTCAATTATTCTCCATTTGCTTAAAGATAACATTCTACCTTCTCTGAGACATATCACCACAGAGGAATTTTTAGAACTAGAAAGGTCTTTCTAAATCATTTCATCCTAATGTCTTGTTTTTTTTTTTTAATTTTTTTTTCAACGTTTATTTATTTTTGGGACAGAGAGAGACAGAGCATGAACGGGGGAGGGGCAGAGAGAGAGGGAGACACAGAATCGGAAACAGGCTCCAGGCTCTGAGCCATCAGCCCAGAGCCCGATGCGGGGCTCGAACTCAGGGACCGCGAGATCGTGACCTGGCTGAAGTCGGACGCTTAACCAACTGCGCCACCCAGGCGCCCCTAATGTCTTGTTTTTACAAATAATGAAATTAGAGAGAAGTTTCTTGCCCAAGGCCACACAGCAAATTATTGGCAGGGATAGACCTAGGAACCCATTTCTCCCCACTCCCAAACCAGTGTTCTTTGCACAACAGTACTTCGCTTTCACCAACCTCATTTGTCACCAAGCCAAACCTTGTGACTTCAGACAATAGCACTCATTTTATTATGTCTCATGGTTTCTGCAGGTCAGGAATTGGGGAAGGGCTCAGCTGGGTGGTTCAGGCTCAGCATTCCTCTTAAGGCTGTGGTCAGAGAGTGACTGGAGCTGGAAGAGTAGGGGTGGGGAGGATGGGGCTGGAGCAGCTGGGAACAGCCAGGCATCTCTCTTTCCATGCAGTCTCAGAGTCTCTTCATGTGATCGCTCCATGTGAGTTAGTTTGGGCTTCCTGATAGCATGGTGGCAGTGGAATGAATTACAGAGTGGCTCAAGGTTTCAAGAGTGAATGCTGCATGGGATGCCTGGGTGGCTCATTTTGTTGAGCATCTGACTCTTGATTTCAGCTCAGGTCATGATCCCAGAGTCGTGGAATTGAGCCCCACATCCAGGTCCATGCTGGGTGAGGAGCCTGCTTGAGCTTCTATCTCCCTCTGCCCCTCCACAGTGTGTGTACACATGCATGTTCTCTCTCTCCCTCTCTCTTAAAAAAAAGTGTTCTGGCAAACAAGGTGGAAGCTGTAACCTTTTATGGCTTAGTCTCCAAAGTCACCTTAGCTTCACTTCTTGCATAATCATGAGCCTACCCACCTTCGACGATAAGGACCACAGCCCCTGTATCTCAATGGGGGCAGTGCCAAAGTCACATTGTGAGCAGTGCCTGATGGAGATGTTGTTGCAGCCATCTTTAAAAAATATTATCTGCCACCCCAATCTTACTTCCCACTTTTCCCTCACATGAACCTTCTGCTTCAGCCAGCATGGCTCTTCAGTCCCTTCAGACAAGCCTTCTGCTGTCTTTTTTTTGTTTGTTTTTTTGTAGTTTGGCTACCACCAGGCCCCTGTCCAGGTTGCCCTCCTTTTTTGTCCAGTGTCTTCTTAAACTTTTTAAAATATTTATTTATTTATTTTGAGAGAGAGCATGAGGGACAGACAGAAAGAGAGAGAGAGAGAGAGAGAGAGAGAGAGAGAATCCCAAGCAGGCTCTGCACTGTCAGTGCAGAGCCCAACACAGGGCTCAATCTCATGAACTGTCAGATCATGACCTGAGCCAAAATCAAGAGTCAGGCATTTAACCTACTGAGCCACCCACGTGCCCCTCCAGTGTCTTCTTTAAAGTTCCTCAAAGACTCCCTTGAGCATCACAAGTAACAGTTTTCACCCATTCAAGCCACACAGACACTTGCATGTTCAATAGGCACCTGGTCAGGGCCAGTCTGACCAACAGCTGTGGGTTTCCTCAGCTGGGCCATAAACGTCTGGATTCTGTTGGCTGATTCTCAGGTTCACATAGCTTCTGGACATAAAAGGTCAGACAGAGAGGAAATGTAGTACAGTGTCTCTTCTGAAGTGAGCCCAGGAACAAACCAGATTCTGAACACAAGGCCCTGGAAGTCTGAGGGAGGAGGGGAAATAAAATGCATTGGCAAAAGCCTTTGGCTGGGAATCAGGAAATCAGGGTCCCTCCACCAGCTTTCTGGCCAATTTGATGTATACATGATCTGAGGCAAACCCCTCAATTCCTCAGTGGGCCTCAGTTTCCCCACTTCTGCAACATGAAACCTGGAGTTTGCCCTTTCTACTTTGTGATGAGCAGATAAAACATGGGAAGACCACTTGAGGGCAGAAAATACTTTTAAATGCCAATGATTCTGGTATTTGTTTATTTTATCAACTACCACTTCCTTCTTCACCAGCTTATAGACTCTAGGGAGTGGATGAGTTGGTGAGTGAATGGTTATGGATATTGGTCAACAGCCCTTCCCTAGACACATATGGTAGGATTTAGGAGGGCAGGGCTTTGCAATATGACAATTCCCCAATCTCTGAATGGCTCATGCTTGGCAGGAGCTGAGGCTGAGCCAAAGGCTCAATTAAGAGCTAACAATTTCACCCTGTCCTGCTCCAACACCCCACCCCAGCCTATTCACACTCCCATGGAGTGTGCTAGTGCCACGTCTGAAAGCAGGTACACCCTCTTCCCCCCAGTTAGAAAGTTAAGCTACTAATTAGCTGTGTGGCCTTGGGTGAATTCCTTCCCTTTTCTGAGCCTTGTTTCCTTAGAAAACAATGGTCTCATCACCACCCCCGCTGCTGGAGAAGAGTTTGATTATTTCTTGGCTTCATCATATCTATTGTGCAGGGGTGGCATGTGGTCTCTATGGAGCTGGAAAGCATTAAGTCAGAGCAGCCTTCATCAAACAATACATGGTTTCCCCAAAATAAAGGGTGCCCCCTAGGCTCCTTCACCTCATGGGACCTAAAAGAGCCAGCTGAGGCTGAGTGTGGGCCCAGGTGTGAGGAAACCAGAGAGGCCATTCTGATCGTGTGATGTGACTTTATCTAAATCAGAGAATCTCAAACCCTTGGAGCCAAAAAGCACTACCAAAATCCTCAAGCAGAGCAGTTGTCAGCCTCCAAAATGAACTGTCCCAGATGACAATCACATGGGGGACCCACTGCCACTCCAAGGTTTGGGACAATTCTCTGTCAGCTGAAACTTCCTCTCTCTTCCTCCTGTTCTAGAAAGCACACCACTTCTCTCAATTTATGAGAAGTACTTGCACATGTGCACAAAGGCTGGTGGTCACAGCATTGTTTGTAAGAGGGAGAAACTAAAAGCCACCTAAATATCCACCAGCAGGAGATTGGTTAAATAAATTATTGGATAGCCATAATATGGAATGCTATGCAGAGATCTTTTTAAATGCAGCAGGCATAAATGTGTGGATATAGGAAATTACCCATGACATATAGTAAAGTGGAAAAAACAAGCTGTGGAACAATATGTATGATACAATATATATTTATACACAACTATCTATTTCTATAGGTATGTTCATATGCATGTAATGTATGTACTGTACATACGTTAGAGTTGGAGTATAGAGTTGGAGATATAGAGACACAGAGATTTATTATGAGGAATTGGCTCACATAATTATGGAGGCTGAGAAGTTCCACAATCTGCCATCTGCAAGCTGGAGACCCAAGAGGGCCAGTGGTATAATTCCAGTCTGAGTCCAAAGACCAGATGACGAGGGGAGCCCATTGATGGTCTAAGTCCAAATCTCAGGGCAGGAGAAGATGAATGTCCCAGCTCAAGCAGACAGGCAGAAAGGGAACAAATTGTCCCTTTCTCCACTTTTTGTTTTATTCAGGGTTTCAGTGGATTGGATGATACCCACCCACATTAGGAAGGGTGATTTACTTTGCCAAGTCCATCAATTCAAACACCAATCTCATCTGCAAACACCCCCACAGACACACCCAGAAATAATGTTTAATCTGTGCACCCCATGGCCAGGTCAAGTTGACATATAAAATTACCCATCACAGTAGGCAAGTACGTGGATAAAAGCTTAGGATACCCAAAACCCTTAACAGTGATTACCTTCAGAAAAGGAACTGGGATGAGAAAGAAAGCTCAAGGAGTTCTTCCAAAATACCTGAATAGTTTGGATTTTTCCAATATGAATTGATTCATCCATTTATTTGCTAATTAAAATGCAATTTAGGGGCACCTGGCTGGCTCAGTCAGGGGAGCATGCAACTCTTGATCTCGGAATTTTGAGCTAGAGCGCCACGTTGGGTGTGGAGATTACTTAAAAATAAAATCTTTTAAAAAATTCAATTTAACAATAAAGCATATGAAAAGGGACACAAACAGATTAGTGGTTGGGTTACAGGGGGTTGGCGGGGTGGGGGGGCGTTAGGGATGGCAGGAGGGAGGGATAGGCACAGCTCTGAAGGAGTAGAACCAGGGAGTTCTTTTAGGGTGGTGGTTATACAAATCTATACACGAGATAAAATTGCATAGAAGTATACCCACAAACATGCACACACATGAAGGCATGGAAAACCTCATGAAATCTGAATAAAGCCCAGCTACTGATATTGTACCAATGTCACTGAACTTCACTGGATTTGATACTGTGCTGTAGTTATGTACGATGTTATCATTGGAGACAGCTGTATGAAGGGTACACGGGACCCCTCTGTACTGTTTTTGCAACTTGTGAGTCTATAATTATTTGAAAATAAACAAGAACGAAGAGGCACAGAGATCTTGTTGAATATTTTGAGGTGATGGAAATGTTTCCTGTCTTGAATGTGGTGCTGCTGGTTACATGTGTATACATTTGTTAAAACTTATTGAGCTGTAACATGTGACAGGATGAATTTTAATATATGTAAATTATGCCTTAATAAGCCCAATTTTTATTTAAATGTTTATTTATTTATTTTGAGACACGGAGAGAGAGAGTGTGTGTGCATGTGCATGTGTGAGCAGGGGGAGGGGCAGGGAGAGAGGGAGAGAGAATCCCAAGCACGTTCCATGCTATCACCACAGAGCCCAACACGAGGCTCACTCTCACAAACCATGAGATCATGACCTGAGCTGAAACTAAGAGTCAGACACTTAAGTGACTGAGCCACCCAGGAGCCCCACTAAACCCAATTTTTATAAAAACCTCATACCAGAAGACAAATGGGTGACAGTGATACTGTTGTATCACTTACTAACTTATGAACACAAGGAAATCATTCACAAACTTTTACATTTTGTTGTTAATAAAAACTTACCCTCAACATGCTTCACAATAGCCAGAAATGCCTGTGCTGGGGTCCCCATCAGATGACCACCCTCCTCCAGTGACGAGGGGCCCCTCAATACTGCAGACGATACCAACTATAATAGAAAGTTCTGTGTAAGGCTACTGATCAGCTGTGTGGCCTTGGGTGGATTACTTCCTCTCTCTAGGCCTTGCTTTCCTTAGAAGCAAATGGACTAGATGACCTCTCAGGTCCCCTCTGGCTCTAACATTTGAGTCATTAGACATTGGGATTTGCCTCCTTGTGACTATTGACCTGGTTCTGCCTCCCGGAGGCACCCAGAACTTGGCCCTGTGAGACATTAATAGCCAGCCCATCACACACTAGAGGTTGGCTCCCCTGCCCTGTACATTCATTATCTTCATAGCACATAGGCAGCATTGGGCAGGAACTAAGACCACAGGATCTGCAGTTAGGCAGCCTGGAGTCTGACCTTGGATTCTGCCACTTCCCAGAGCCTCAGCATACTATCTGTATAAAGGGACTAATAGTACCAACTTGAAGGGGAAGGGATATGGGAGTAAATGAGGTAATGTATATAAATTGGGCTGTGTTGTAGGTAGAGTAATGGCCTCCCAAAGATGTCCACATCCTAACCCCCAAAACCTGTGATTGTGTTAGGTTACATGGCAAGGGGGTATTACACTTGCTAATCAGCTGACTTTTAAAAAGGTGATTAGGAAATTGTCCCAGATTGTGTAGATGGCCTCAATATAATCATGAGGGTCCCCATAAGTCAAAGAGGGAGGCAGGAAAGTCAGATCCAGAATTGATGAGACATGAGAAAGTTTCAATCAGCTAATGCTGCCTTTGAACACGGAAAGGCATCATAGGCCAAGAAATGTGGGCAGCTCTAGAAGCCAGAATTGGTTAGGAAATGGATTCTCCCTTAGAGCCTCCAGAAGGAACACAGCCTTGATGACACCTTAGTTTTAGCCCAGTGAGACCCGTTTTGGACTTCTGACCTCCAGAACTGCAAGAGGACACATCTGTGTTGTTTTAAGCCACTAAGTTTGTGGTATTTTGTTAGAATGGCAATAGGAAACTAACACAGGATGGCTATGACCCCCTCCTGGCTGGTATGCCCATACCCACTCTTACCTCACTCCAATCTGTTCCTTATAATGCAGCCAAATGATGTTTCCAAGACTCTTATTTAACCAAACCACATCTCTTAATACAACTCTTCTCCATGTTCTTCAAATATGCCCCAGGACCTTTGAACCTGCTGTCCTGTTTATTTAAAAGGTGCCATGGTCCCCTGGATAACATTTAGTTACCTTCATAAATTGGCTCAGAGATGAAAATGCCATTTCCTCCAGGCAGCCTGAGCTGGTCCCTGGTCTGGGTCAGGTTCTCTGGATAAGTGCCCTCAGAGCACATTACACACCTCTGCAGCACTTGTGGGTTTTAAAATAAATATATTTATTTATCTGCCTTGGGATGTATTGCCTACCTCTGCCCAGTAGACTATAAGCTTCCTAAGGGCAGGATCAGTATCTGTCTTACCTTGCCTAGCCAGTGTCTGGTACATGAGAAGCAGTTCATAAGTGGCGACATTTATCACTGTTTTATTTCTGAATCCTCATCGTTCTGGTCACCCCGAAAATACTTTCTAGTTTGCACTCCTCTTTATTTTTTTACATGTTTATTTATTTTGAGAGAGAGAGAGAGAAAAAGAGAGAGAGAGAGAGAGCACAAGCAGGGGAGGGGCAGAGAGAGAGGGAGAGAGAGAATCCCAAGCAGGCCCTGCACTGTCAGCACAGAGCCCAACGCGAGGCTCGATCCCATGAACACTGAGATCATGACCTGAGCCGAAATCAAGAGTTGAATGCTTAAGTGACTGAGCCACCCAGGCCCCCCCCCCCGGCTGTCCTCTTTAAAATGTGGTGCCCCTACCTTGACCTAGTCCTCCAGGCGGCAAGAGCATCACAAAGCAGAAGTTGAATATGCTGTCCCTGCTTATTGAGGGTATCCCACTTCTATTAATGCAGCTGAAGTCTGTGTTCCTTTATTACTAACCCATCACACCCTCAGCTTGAGCTGAACCTGGGGCCATGAAGACCACCCATCTGCACATCCCAATATTTGTTTCCATCAGAACATGTGTAACTAAAATTTTGAGCTTTCCTCTCATCACCATGGGATTCCCTCCTCCAGCTTTGCAGTCCTTGTCCCGACCTGGCTAAATCTTCCTCAATTCCAAGTCAGCCATCCACCATATTAACTAGCCCTCTCAGCCTCATATCATCTGCACACCTGTACGATGTGGTCCTGTGCCTGCCTCCAAGTCCTGAATAACAACATGGAACAGGGCAAGGCTATGAACAGGGCCCTGGAAATGCGGCCAGAGGCCCCCTGGGCCTGCCATGCATTGCAGGGTATTGAGTGAGTAACACACACCATGCGTAGGTCAAGTCTTGGCTTTACCACTTTTGTGGCTGCGAACCTGAGAATAACAGTATATTTGTCTCCTAGGGCCACTGTAATGAGACACGACAAACTTCGTGGCTTGAAACAACAGAAATTTATTCCCTTACAGTTTTGGACGTTAGAAGTCCAAAACCAAGGTGTCTGCAGGGCACATGCCCCACTGAAGTCTCTTTGGAGGATCCTTCCTTGCCTTTTCCAGCTCCTGTTGAATCCTTGGCTTACAGTGGCATAACACCAATCTATGCCACATACATGTATGTATATCTGTGTGTCCTCTCCTGTTTTTATAAGGCTATCAGTCATTGAATTTAGGGCCCACCCTGCTCCAGTATGACTTTAACAAATTACATCTGCAAAGACCCTATGTTCAAATAAAGCCACATTCTGAAGTTCTGGGTGGACAGAAATTCTGGGGGAGACACTGTTCAACCTGTTATAGGTAGCAATACTTTCTCACAACCCCTTTGTGAGAACCCGGCAAGATGATAGACAGCAGGGCTTCTCAAACAGTGAAGTGCACACAAACAACATGGGGATCTTGTTAAAATGCAGATTCAGATTCAGCCAGCCTGGGGTGGGTCTGCATTTCTCACAAGCTCCCAGGTGATACCCTTGCTGCTTCTCAACGCTTTGAATAACAAGGATGTAGCTGTAAGAGAACGTTTTAAAAACAGGTATCTATAGGCTTATTCCATTTCTTTTGTAATGACCTTTTCTCACGCTTCGGTTCCCCCCCCCCCAACCTGGCTGTCCAGCAAACTGTAGAAGATAGAAAATACGTTTTCATTTGGGCTCCCCTCAAAAGCAGACTCAGAGACAAGGACTTGGGTCTAAGTAGTTTATTGGGGAGGTGGTCCTGTGAAGCACACATTTGGAAGTAGGGAAAGAGAAAAGGGAGAGAAGCCAGTGAAGGTCAACCTAAGCATGGTCCCGGGGACAACTAGGGCTCCATCCTGTTAGGGACTGGACGAAGCTGTGGAGACACTCTTCAGAACTGGCTCGATGGATGGCTGGAATGGGGTAGGGGGCCTAGGGCATTTTCCCACTGATTCCTGTTCCCCCAGGTTGCCCTGGGATCGAGTTCCTGTGTCCAAAGGGGCAAGCTCCCCAGGCACTAGAGCAAGCCTTCCCTCCAGTGGAGAAGCTGCAGGCACTGGAGGTAGCACTCAGGGACGTGCTGCAAACAGCCTCCTCCTGCAGCTGCAGGTGACCTCAGCTGGGCTGCGGGGAAGAGGGAGGTCACCATCATCTGCTCCAGAAGACTTCCAGGGTTGCATGTCATTTGTGTCTCTACCATTCTATTTTCAGTGCATGAGCTACCCAAGCGAGCTCTCACTTACAATTAAGATTATGACTGTCATCCAACACCAGCGGACACCTTGTCCACAAGGGTGTCTTCATGGGCGAATCTGTCGGCCTGCCGAAACCTATGAGTGCCTTGCCTCTCCTCCTGGGTCCTGCTTCTGCGAGGCTAAAACCATTTACACTGTGGGCATGCAGTAGGGAGCACTTGCCTCTGGGGTAGTGCAATTATGCTTCAGAGTTAGCTTAGGAAGGGAATACTTCCGTACCTTCACTAAATCCAATTGATCCCCACCCTTGACATTCAGTGTCAGGTTTCGTGCATACCACAACCTACAAGCTAATTGCTCTGATTGTCTTCATTTTATAGCCAAGGAAACTGAAGGCCAGAAAAGCTAAGTCACCTGCTCAAGGTCACTCAGTAAGTAGCAGAAGTGGAATCCAAATACAGTATCTCTGATTCACTGCACTCTGTGGATTCCATAGGTGAAACTAGGTAGTAGGCCCCAATGAGATTTAAATATAAATACAAAGTACACTTCTATAACAGTCTATACGATGAGAGCAGTGAGAAGAATCACTTTTATTTGTACACAGCTTCTAGTCTTAGTATAATCCATGGGTCCATTAGGGTGTGACTCTTTATTTTGAAAAATAAGTTATTGCAAGTAACATACATTTATTCCCTTTTATAAGTCTGTGTGTATTTACTTTTCTTTGTATTCACCAAGATATATGGATTTCTTAAAGTTTATTTATTTATTTTAAGGGGAGGAGAGGCAGAGAGAGAGAGAGAGAGAGAGAATCCCAAACAGGCTCCACACTGTCAGCGCAGAGCCCAATATGGGGCTGGATCTCACGAACTGTGAGACCATGATCTGAGCTGAGATCAAGAGTCAGACACTTAACCAACTGAGCCACCCAGGTGCCCCTAGATGAAGTTTTCTTAGATAATTGGTAAATGAATAGAACCAGACTCTAATAAGCAAAAGATACCACAGAGAAATAAAATAAATATCCAATGAGTTAACATCAGTTTAAAAAATTTCACCATAGGAGCGCCTCTATGGCTCAGTCGGTTAAGCATCCGACTTTGGCTCGTGTAATGATCTCACAGCATATGGGTTCCAGTCCCACATTGGGCTCTATGCTAATAGCACAGATCCTGGAACCTGCTTTGGATTCTGGGTCTCCCTTTCTCTCCACCCTTCCCCCCACCCACAGTCTGTCTCTCTCTCTCTCAAAATAAATAAACTTAATAGTAATTTTTTTGTTTCACCATAGAATTTCCTCAACCAGTGATTTTTCACAGTGCATCAAATATAGGATTCCACTCCCACACACATTTCAGGAACACACTTATTCAGAAAATAAAAGAGCTACACCCTCCTGTATATTTGGGGCCATTGTCCCTCCCTTTCCAGACTGTGAGCTCCCTGAGAGTGGGGATGGTATCTTCAGTGTATTGATTTCTCTGCACATCACATGGACTGTAGGTATGAACATGGAGAGGTCTTGAACCCCTAAGTTTGGGTAAGTCAGCTCTTGGAAAATGAGCCAATAAGGTGTTGGAGAAGAAAGAAAAGAGAGAATGTGGGGTGGGAAATATGAGTTTTTCTGCATTTCTTCAACTCTGGCTTATTTCTGTTTTTGCACACTTAATCACTCACTGCAGAGAACACAGAAAAGAAGAGGCCCCAGTCTCTGCCTTGAAGGAGCTGATAGTCTAATTGGAGAGACAAGTGGAACACACTGGAAAGAATTCATGTACAATACAAGAGAGCTGAAGAACAGTGTGAGAACCTGAGGCTCTGCCGGAAAGTGCTGAAGGGGCTCCAGGGAACAGAGAGATAGTAGGGCTGAGAGCAAAGTAGATGGCATGAAAAGAGCACTGGGCTGGGAGTCAGGAGACCTGGATTCCAGCCCAGTTCATTTCCCAGTCCTCTGTGTCACGCGGTACATCACTTCTCTCTCACAGACCCACCCTCTGCCAGCTTACACTGTAGCAGGGAATGTGGGGGCCAGAACTCCTACAGATGGATCTGATACCCCAGGATCAAAGAAGTGCGTTCATTCCCTCACCCAACATCTCCTGAGTACCGTGCCAGGCACTGGGAGGCCAAAGTCAAAGAACTATGCTGAACTAGCTGCAGGTTCCCAAAACCACCCAGTTACTCTTGCTTTTTGCACATGTGCTTATATTATTCCCTCCCCCAGCATCACCAGTCTCATTTTATCTATCAGGAAAATTATTGACCCTTCAAACACCTGGCCAGGAATCAATTCCTTTGTGAAGACTTCTTAGTCCTAGCTGCTATAACACAATACCATAGGCTGCCTAGCTTAAACAACAAAATTTTTCCTCATATTTCTGGAGGCTGGACGTGTGAGGTTAGGGCACCCATCGTGGGCCAATTCTTGAAGACCCTGTCCCTGGTTTGCAGATGGCCATCTTCTTGTTGCATACTCTCATGGCAGAGAGGAGAGAGAGACAGGAAGCAAGCGCTCTCTTGTCTCTTTTTGGAAGGACACTAATCCCATCATCAGGGCTCCATCCTCACAACCTCATCACCTCCCAAAGGCCTTGTTTCCTAATACCATTGTATGAGGGGTTATGATTTCAAAATATGAATTTAGGGAGAACACAAACCCTTGGTCCATAATGACTTGCCTGAGCTCCCTGTCTACCCTCACGCCCCAGCAAGCTTATTTACCTCCCCTCTGCACTCCTAGCAGCCCATTCTATCAGTGCTCTCTTACACTGGACTGAAATGGTCTCTGCCTCCTACCTGGCTCTCCAACTCAACTACAAGCTCCTTGAGGACAGGAACCAAGACTTAACTTTGTTCCCTGTAGTGCCTTAGGGCTGAGCCTAGAGCAGTAGCTCCTTCGGTAAATGTCAAATCTCACAGAATGAAGTCAAACTGAGAATAGGATCTTCAGCTCCATTAGATAGTCACCCTAATTAGAGGGGGAGCTGGAAAGCATGACCAGTTTGGGGGCTTTGCTGACTGCTCACTTGTGGTGCCAAGCTGACAGACCAAGAGGTTCTGAGAGACATTTTACCAAATGGCATATTAGAGAAGCATTTACACTGGAGACTGTTGATCTGATACCACCCTCTTTCTCAGGCTCCAGTTGAAAACCTAAACTCCAGAGGAGCCCACTTTCAAAATCAGGACCAGCCATAGTTTGGCATCTGCAAAGCCCGCTGGGTTAAAGATGCCCATTGTCTTAATTCAGGCTGCTACGACAAAAAGACTATAAACTGAGTGGGTTACAAACATTTACTTCCCAGAGTTCTGGAGCTGGGAAGTCCAAGATCAAGTTGCTGACAGTTCAGGCCTTCTCACTGTATCACTGGGGCAGAAGCAGAGGGAGAAAGACAAGAAACAAACTCTTTCCTGTCTCTTCTTTTTTATCCTCCCGTCTCTTTTTTTTTTTAATTTTTTTTTCAACGTTTATTTATTTTTGGGACAGAGAGAGACAGAGCATGAACGGGGGAGGGGCAGAGAGAGAGGGAGACACAGAATCGGAAACAGGCTCCAGGCTCTGAGCCATCAGCCCAGAGCCTGACGCGGGGCTCGAACTCACGGACCGCAAGATCGTGACCTGGCTGAAGTTGGACGCTTAACCAACTGCGCCACCCAGGCGCCCCTCTTCCCGTCTCTTCTTATAAGGGCACTAATCCCATCATGATGGATCCACCCTCATGACTTAATCACTGCCCAAAGACCCCCATCTCCAAAGATCACCACATTGAGGACTAAGGTTTTAACATATGAATTACAGGAGGGACACAAGCATGCAGTCTATAGCACCCATCATGTTACATGCAGGCACTGCTCCCTACGGAGGTGTGCAATGCAGCAGCTTGGCACCACAAGTGAGCAGAGCGATGAGGCTGACTGGCCCTTGGTGGAGTAGCCTTCAGCTCCTGCTGTCTGTCTGCCTTATACTCAACCCATGCTCTGAGCAGAGGGAAGAGGCAGAGAAAAATAATAATAGAAAAATCATGAAAAATCATGAACAGAATAGACGGCATAGTCTACATGCTTGCAGAGCCTGCAAAATAAATAGAACACACCAGAACTCAGGGTCCCTTTGATTGGTTAAGGCAGAAGTCCAGGCTAATGAGGGCAACAGTGTGGACCCAGTGTGGACCCAGCCGGTGTGCTTTCCACTGTTTTTGAGTCACAGGCTTTACTCTTCAGGACCTTGCAAATCAGCACAGGGGACAGCTTGTAACAGCTCATGCCAGCCCAGCCATTTCCACCACTAGAGCAGAAATATGGGCATACAGGGCAACACAGTCACTGTGTTTTGGTCCCACCTTTCTGTACTGTCTTGGAAGTGAGGCAAATGTGACCCTTCCCCACCAGAAGAGCCATGAACACCACAGGTTAGCCATCTTTATTCCTCTAGGGGGCAGCTTGGGTCAGTTCAGCTGGGATAAGGGGGAAAAACAGAGAAGAGAGCCCAGTGGAGGCCGGGCATGTAAGACCCACTCCCTCCTTCCACTGAGACTCCATGATATTGTGGCAAGGGCCAGAAACTGGAGCGGGTATGGGGAGGGGGGTCAGGACCAGCACCCTTCTGCACATAATTACTACCCCATCTTTACAACACAGGAAGGCCTGGGTCTGCATTAAAGCCTGTGATGAGGAAAACAAGCAGATGAGAGAGGGAACAAATATCTGGGATAAGCTTCTAAACCAGTGTCTTTGCAAGTGCCTTGGCTTGTTTATTAGTATGAATTTCCATGCCCACTGCCACCCTGTAGTTCAGGGCTCCAGAGTTGGCCTGTGGATAGGATTCAGGCTTAATCTGAAACAGTCTGGTCTGAGGCTGGCAGCCCAGCACAGGCCCCATCTCCAAGGCCAGGCCACATGGGCCCACATGCTCAGCTTCATTAACACCAAACTCTGAGCAACCAGAGTGACCAACCCCATGCACAGTCTCCAGGAATGTCTTCATTTAAAACTTTGTGAGATGCCAGTAAACAGCACACTAATGAAATCCACAGATGAGCTAAACCTGGACTATTCAGAATCAGCCAAGACTGAGACTGAGTCTCTAGAGGGAGTAAGAGGTTAGAAACATAGCGAGAAAATAACCCAGGGAAATTCTGCCTGGGCAGGGGCCAGGTAACCTCATATGCACACTGCCAGATTCTCCCACAGCTACCAGGAGGCAGGAGGGCTGTGGAGAGCAGCAGGACTCAGGGAGACAGAGGGTGGGATGTGGCAGGGGCTTGGGGGAGGTGGCCCCACCCCAGTCATTTGGGGGTAAGTCTGTAGAGACAGCCCATGCAGCAGGGAGTAGGCTCCTGTCCATGTGGGCCTAGAGGGAGTCCAAGAAGGGCTAGGATGACCAAAGGGTTGCAGTGGGGGAAGAGCTTTAGAGGCACTAGGCAGAGTGTTTTGGGTGAGCCATCCTTGAGATAGTTTTGCATCAAGAATAATAGTTTTGCATTCTGGTGCCCACATGTCCCCTGGGGTGCCCCACAGAAAGCCTATACCTTGGGAAGAACTTACGTCAGCAGAAGAAGGCAGTGATAAAGCCTCTAGAGTCAGGCAGACTCTAGGTGTCCCACTCCTAGCCCTGTTCTGAACTTGTAGACTAGTTATCTAACTTCCTTCAGGTTCAGGTTCCTCATCTGTAAAATGGGATGATATTTGACCTTCCTCATAGGGTGTCCTGAGGATCAAATAAGATAATGCATAAGAAGTGATAAGCACAGGTCTTAGCACACAGGGTCAGCCAAGAAGAGGAAGAGGAGGAGGAGGAAACCAAAGACTGTGCTCCAGAGCCCTCACCATGGTGTCCTTCTATAGTTCTTCCCCTGATAGCCCATCCCTTCTGAGGCTCCAGGCCAACCCATTCTCTCCTGAGCTTGAAAAAAACTGCCTCTCCAAACGTTGCTCTCTGCCCAGCCTCAGTTGCTGAAAGAACTGCTATTTCTACATTCATGACCAATCATGTCAAATCGCTTACTTCACTCACAACTCCTGCATTAATGGAGTCCACCAGACCTTTAGCCAGAACTAAAATTTTGAACTTTGAGATTTTTCTTAAAGATTCATAAAACAAGTCATAGTGTGTCATTGTGAGTAACAGATAATATCTAAATGTCTGGGCTTGTTACCTTTGGTTGATGTGGTCTCTATGGGGACCAACACTGTGGATTCCATCCCATTGTGGACCACTTTCTTTTATTCTAGCCCTAGCTATGGACTAAGCCCTAACTGAATCCTAACTCTGGCCTCAACCTGAGCTTCCAACTTTAGTCTGCCTGCTTCAGATGGAGTATGAGAAAAGGTCAGGCCAAAGCTATCCCTGGTGTTGGAAAAACAGCCTAAAAACATCTCATATGAATGGCACTGGCTTATTGATTTGTTCTCTCCCATTTACCAACCCTCACTGAACCTGAAGCTGCACAGAATAATCTCCTCCAAAGAATGATAGAGGCTTAGACCATCCCCTCTGGGCACTTGTAGTCCCAGGCTGGTCATGACAATAGCTAGGAGTGCAAAGGCAATGTATTAATGGATAAGATGTTCTCTCTTGTTGGATCAAGACTCACGGACCTGGAGGGGTAGGATGCCATTGTGAGGATGATCCTGGGGTGGGGGGGGTGTTCCCAGGCTGAACTGGGTACAGAAAGTATGTTGCTGCTATCTTGTAGGTCCAAGAAGTCTTTCTCCTTTCTCAGTGCACTCGGGTTATGCCAATCTCCAACAAGGGAGCCAGAGGCGGGTGGGTCCTGCTGGTAGGACCCACTGCCTGGGAACTTGGTCCAGCCCCTGGCACAGAGATGTGGCCTCCATCTGGACTGTCCTTTATCATGAACAATATCAGCATGACACTAGGAAGTATCCTATTGGATCTTCCAGGCCAGCCCCAATTTCTAATATGCAGGCCCTTGTTCACAATATGTGTCCAGAGTTTTGGGTCAGAACTTGTGTTCCCCATAAATAAGCCTAGAAATGAAATGTGGAGCAGCTGGCTACAGCTAGCTCTTGTCACCTCAGTTATTCTTGTCATCTCAGCTCTTGTCACCCAGCTAGCTCGGACACCTCAGTGTCCCCTCCAATGCCAAAGTCTTCTCCAGCCAGCTGCAGGCAGCTATGTTCTTGCTCATAACTTCTTTTAAATGAGTCCTTGTGTCTAGCTACTTCAGAGTAAATCCTCTCTCCCCATCTGCTGCCTAAGGAGCTATGTCTCACCATCAGGCTGGGAGTTCTCATTGGCAGGGCCTGCCCTTTCCTCCTTTTTGTGCACCCACTGGATACTCTTTGTTGAGTGCTTATTATGTAGTAGACTCTGAGCTAGGATATTGCAGTAAACAAAACAAAGTTCCAGCCCTCATGAACCTGACATTCCAGTGGAAGACAAAGGGGATCACTGGGAGGGGAAACCAGAAGGCACTTGTTCAACCAACACATATTGGGTACCCACTGTGTCCCAGCCTTTACTAGGTCCCAAAGGCATGATAGCAAAGCAGATCTGGTAGTTGGCCAGGAGGAGGCACCAACCAGGTGAGCGTTGTGGCCACTTTTCACAGGAAATGTTTTCTCTCAGTATCCTGGCTGAAAGTGGCTCCACTGGCCCTGTTCAACTACCCACTACCCACCGCCCCATTCCTTCACCCTTTTCCCTATCACAAGCAGCACAGGTCAGCTGAGAGCTCAGAGGGAGCCATTTACACATACGTCTACAAGAAACCAGACTTAGTATTTCCTTGAACGCCAAGGGAAGGAGGAGTTAATTTCCAGGCTCATGTCTGAGCAAAGGAAGTAGAGCAGGGAAAGAAACAGCAGCAACCTTCCTCTGGGGTTATTGTTAACATCTCTACCTTGTGCAGACCACCTGATGGGTGGGTGAATCAAAGCCCACAGCCCCTCCCCAGTGGTCCCCACAACCTGCTTGCTCAACACTCCAGCAAGGCGGAGGTCTGGGACCCAGGGCCCTACTCTGGAGCTGGAGGAGGCCCAGGCAGATTGTCTGGCCCGGAGTTTGGTTGAAAGAGGAGAAACAATTGCCTTGGGAACAAACCATTGAGGACTGGTCCCGGGCAAGGAGGCAAGGTGGCAAGGTAGAGATCTCAGAGGCCCCAGTGTTGGTGCAGAGGGCACAGTGATCCACTGCTCAGATCGCTGACAGCCTGCCACATGGGGGCAGAATTCACTGCCAGCCGCAGCTGTTATGCTTTTGTATCTATGGTGGTGCTCACACCAAAGCCATGTTTCCCCTGGGCTGCCCCAGCCAATGACTAAGGCTGGCAGCAATACCAGTCTCAGCCCATTCCTGTGACATGGGACTCCTCCAACAGGCAAGCCTTGCTGAGGGATTTCCCATCAATCTGGCCAAGACTTTCTCAGAACTGAGCTACAGTGTGAGACTCTTCCTACCCAGGCCTCCTTCCTTTCCTTTCTCTTTTCTCAGATGTCAGTCCTGCATGGTGGTAGGAAGGTCTTCCCGTCCACCTCTGCTCCTGCCTCTGTATACTTCACAGGTGATCCCCCCAATAAATCACTAGCACATTTAACCCCATCTTGATGTCTGCCTCTCAGAAGATCCACACTGGCAGAAGGCAAAGATCCTGGGGGTGGGAACAAGAAACCTAATAGATGCATATGCCCCCTGCAGCCCAGAAAGTCCAGTACCTGGTAGCATGAGAGCATTGTTTCCTCAAATCTGGGGAAGGAGGATGAGAATGGGCTCTTCTCTCATGGCCTAGAAAGGGTCCCAGCCACACACAGCTCTGTCCCACTGAGGAGAACTTGCACCAGCTCTCCCTGTCTCAACTCAGAGGCCTCCAGTTTCCTCAAGTAGAAGTCTTGGAAAATTCTCCCCCAACATGTCAAAATATTTATTAATTTGAACTCAAAAAAATAAATCCAGATGTACCTCACTTTACCCAAGAGCTGTGTCCTTGAGAAGTGGAGAGCAAATTAAATTTGGGAGAAATCAGAGCCTATTGTCCACACCCCAGGAGGCTCACTATTAAAAAAGAACTCTGCAGTACATCAGAGTCAGTCAGCATGCCACATATCTGAGTTGACAGCAAAGTTGACAGGACAGCTGATGAAGAAGAGTCCCCTTTGACCTGCCCCAAAGCATGTTTCCAAGGTGGGTATGCTGTAGAGAAGTTGAGCAAACAGTAATTGCAGCAGGTTCCTGGCCTTGGGGAGCTCCCAGCCCACAGGGGAGATAGCATCCAAATGGAGAACAACAATAGGCCGCAAAGGATGAATTTGAATGATATCTGCACGGCGATGCCATTGCTAGTTCACTAGCTCTGAAGCAGGAGTGTATTTAGGCAAGAATAGTCAGGTAGGACGCTGAGGCTGGGCACCTGGGACGGGGCTTCGGGTATCCCCACCACCACTGCACAGACTTGTCCCCTTCCTGTCTCTCTCTGTCCATCCCAGTTGCTCCATAGTCCTCTCACTGGGCTCCCCGGGCCTGGCCACATGGTTGGCTGCCCAGGGAGGCCCTGGCGTGGTTCCCAGTGCCAGAGTTGGGGGTGAAGATGTGTGGGCTGGCTGGAGTGTGGCCAGTCCCCAGGGCCCAGCTGCAGGGCTGGCAGAGATACAGTGGCAAATGCTGCTGCCTCCAAAATACCAGTTGAGGTTTTCTCCTAATTTGGGGTTTAGAAACAATCTCCAGTTCTATTATGCCGTTGTTTTGCCCTAGTTTTCCTTTTCTTTGTAATAATGTTTATGATTGTGCCTGGAGGTGAGACAGGGAGGGCAGACAGGAGCCAAAAGAACAGTGAAGTCAGCAGAATGTGCCCTGTGTGTGTGTGGGGGGGGGGGCAACTTATCTTCCAGCACCCTGTCCTCCCATCCCTGGGGATGGCTTACTCTCAAGGATGAGAACCAACAAGGCTCTTCCCCTATCCCATTTCCCACCCCCCTCCCATCACAATTGCCCTAGACTGTAGCCCATTCTCTTAGCATCTAGTTCTCTGCTGGTAAACAAGACCAGTCACTCCATCCCAAACCACCTTCTCCTCTCATTGGACTTCCTCTTCCTGGATGGTCTCACCCATTCCATTGGCACAGTTATCACGTGTATGTCATAAACTCCACATTTATTTCTCCAGTCCCCAGCTCCCCTCTGAATCCCACATCTACATATCCAATTGCCCTCCCCACTTGGGTGGCTCACAGGCACCTCAAATTCCACAAGCCCACAACTGAATTCACCATCTGCACTCCACCCAGCCACCAAATAAACAACACAACCCTCCAGAAAAGAAAAAAAAAATCTTTTCCTGTCCCGGTCTCAGTGAATGGCACTAGCATCCTTCTAGTTGTTCAAGCCAGAAAGCAGGGGGTCCTCCCAGACTCTGCCCTTTATTTCACCCACAGCCCACATCAACTCTCATCAATCCCACCTCCGAACTAGCTCTCAAATGTTTTCACATCTCTTCAGTGCCACTGCCCCTCTTCTAGTTAAGACCACGATCAGCTCATTCAGAGACAACTTAAATAAACTTTAATTTGTTTTTCTGCCTCAATATTTTCCTCCCGCCCATCCAAGAGACCACCAGGTGGCCACCAGCTTTTCCTTAAAATCAAATATGATCATGTCTCTCCCCTGCTTAAAAATCTCTACTGTGACTTCTGCGTCCAATCATGTTGAGGTAAATTGTATCAGACTTTTTCTCCTAACATGGAAAAAAACTAGAAAGCTAAACAAAAGATATGAAGAGATGTTTTTAGACGTTAAACAACAACCAGTGCAGAACGGTGATCCTTGAGAAAAGGGAAACAAATGAAGTGAAGTCTATGATAACCTTTGGTTTCTGCCTGAAGGCACTTTCTGGACCAGGGTATGGGACAGGGAACCCCCAGGAAAGCTTAGCGGTCTCCCACAGTTAAAGAGAAAGACATGGGATTTGCAGGGCAGAATTCTGGAAAGGAGGGAGCAACACAGAAAGAGTTCCAGAAATCTACATAGGGATCCTCTTAATTGGGTTGCTGAGTACTAAGTTACACGCATGTAGGGCAAAACTCCACAAAACAGGCAAGAACTACCAGAAAGCTGTAAGCTGAAGTTCCCAGAACCCAGGGCATTCAGTAGAAGCCCCAAGAAAAGTTGTATCTTAACAGTAGGATAAACCACTCCTAGAATAAATGCTACTCTGGATCTGTTGTAATGAATCTTAAAAACAAGTCTGGAAAGGTTAATGGTGATAAGCAAGTAACTTAATTGCCTTCCAGAACATAGTTAAAGGAAGACAGAAACTCTAGATACTTAAGAATGAAACATTCACATTCACCTAGGATTTAATTTTTTTAAAAGGAAGCAAGAAAATGTGCTCTTCCATAACCAGGGGAGAAAAGTCACTCAAAAGGAACAGCCAGAAATGACAGAGATGATAAAATTAACAAACAAGGACTTTTAAAACAGCTATTATAAATATGCTCAAGGATTTAAAGGAAAACATGAGGGGCGCCTGGGTGGCTTAGTCGGTTAAGCGTCCGACTTCAGCTGAGGTCACGATCTCACGGTCAGTGAGTTCGAGCCCCGCGTCGGGCTCTGGGCTGATGGCTCAGAGCCTGGAGCCTGCTTCCGATTCTGTGTCTCCTTCTATCTCTGACCCTCCCCCGTTCATGCTCTGTCTCTGTCTCAAAAATAAATAAACGTTAAAAAAAGTATGAATATAGTAGGGAAAGAAATTAATATATATCTATGTATATATTCACACCAAATAGAATTTTTAGAGGTGAAAAATATAATATTTGAAATAGTTTACAAGATGGGCTTTAACAGCAGATTAGATAATGCAGAAGAAAAGTTCAATGAGTTAGAAAAAATAACAACAGGGGTGCCTGGGTGGCTCAGTTGGTTGAGCGTCCAACTTCAGCTCAGGTCATGATCTCAAGGTTCCTGAGTTCAAGCCCTGCGTTGGGCTCTGTGCCGACAGCTCAGAGCCTGGAGCCTGTTTCAGATTCTGTGTCTCCCTCTCTCTCTGCCTCTCCCCCACTCGCACTCTGTCTCTCTCTCTCTCTCTCAAAAATAAACATTTAAAAATTTAAGCAAAAATAAAAAATAGCAATAGAAGCTATTTAAAATAACTCACATAGGGAAAAATGGCTGATCCAAAGTTAACAAAATGAATGGGTAAGCAAAGAGTGGTATACCAAGACACTGGAATATTATTTGTCCATAAAAAGGATCAAAGTTCTAATCCATGCTACCACATGGATGAACCTTGGAAACATTATGCTGAGTGAAAGAAGCCAGAAACAGAAGACCAGAATGTACATGATTCCACTTATGTGAAAATTCTAAAATAGGTGAAGCTATAGAAACAGAAAGTAGATTAACGGTTGCTTAAGAATGGGGCGATAGCTAAAGAGTGTGGGGTTTCTTTGGAGGTGATGAAAGTATTCTAAAATTGACTGTAGTAATGTTGTGCATATCTATGACTATACTAAAAGTCGTTGAATTGTACTCTTTAAATGGGCAAATTGTATGGGATGTGAATTATATCTCAATAAAACTGTTATTTTAAAAAAACATTAACAGGGGCGCCTGGGTGGCTCCGTTAGTTAAGTGTCTGACTTCAGCTCAGGTCGTGATCTTGCAGTTCGTGAGTTTGAGCCCCACGTCAGGCTCTGTGCTGACAGCTCAGAGCCTGGAACCTGCTTCAGATTCTGTGTCTCCCTCTCTTTCTGCCCCTCCCCTGCTCGTGCTCTGTCTCTCTCTCTCTCTCTCAAAAATAAATAAACATTAAAAGAAAAAACATTAACAGAGCCTCAGTGACCTGTGATTCAATATCACATGGTATAACATATGTGTAATTAGAGTTCCAGGAGGAACTGGAGGCAGAAAAAAAATATTTGAGCAAATAATGGCTAAATTTTTAACTATTAACTGTAGATCCAAGAAACTCAACAAACCTCGAGAATGGTAGAAATGAAGGAAACCAAACTGAGACACATCATAAGAAAATTGTTGAAAACCACAGATATAGAGAAAATGCTAATACCAGCACTAGAAAAAAAGATGCATTATATACAGGGGTGCCAAGCTAAAGATTATCACAGACTTCTCAACCAAAATGTTGCAAACCAAAAGATAATAAATTGACATCTTTAAAGTATTCAAAGACCTACACTACAATAAATATTAAAGGAAATTCTTCAAGTTGAAGGAGAATGATCCTGGATGGAAACTGAGATGCACAAAAAGCAATGATGGGTGCCATAAATGATAAACATGTAGACAAATATTAAAAGACTTCCTTTCCATTTTAAAATTTTTCTATAAAAGATAATTGACTACAAGAGGCACCTGCCTGGCTTAGTCAGTGGAGCATGCGACTCTTGATCTCAGGTTGTGAGTTCAAGTCCCACATTGGGTGTAGAGAGATTCCTTAAAAATAAAATATTTAGGGGTGCCTGGGTGACTCAGTCGGTTAAACTTCCAGCTTCAGCTCAAGTCATGATCTCATGGTTCGTGAGTTTGAGCCCCACATCAGACTCTCTGCTGCCTGCACAGAGCCCACTTTGGATACTCTGTTCCCCCCCTCTCTCTTCCCCTCCCCTGCTCATACACACACTCTCTCTCTCTCAAAAATAAATACTTAAAAATAAATAAATAAATAAATAAATAAGATAAAATCTTTACAAGAAACCCAAAAGGGTAACTGGCTACTGAATGCCACTAATTGTTCAGTTTATTTTTTAATTTTTTTAATGTTTATTTATTTATTTATTTATTTTGAGAAAGAGAGAGAGACAGAGTGTGTGCAGGGAAGGGTCAGAGAGAGAGGGAGACACAGAATCTGAAGCAGGCTCCAGGCTCTGAGCTGTCAGCACAGACCTGGATGCAGAGTTCAAAGTCACAAACCACGAGATCATGACCTGAGCTGAAGTTAGACACTTAACCTTCTAAGCCACCCAGGGGCCTCAACTAATTGTTCATTTAAAATGGTTAATATTATGTTCTGTGGATTTCACCTTAATACATTATTTCAAAAAAATATAAGTGACTATATAAAGCAAAAATAACAATGTATTTGAGGGTTTATAATATATATAGAAGCAAAATGTATTACAACAATGCCACAAAGGACCAGAGGGGAGAAATCAAAGTATGCTGTTTTAAGGTTCTTGTACATGAAGTCACATAATTGTATTTGAAGTAGTTTGTGACATGTTAAAAAGGCTTTTTTTTAAGCCCTGGAGAGGGGTGCCTGAGTAGCTCAGTCAGTTGAGCGTCCGACTCTTGGTTTTGGCTATGAGGTCATTATCTCATAGTTTGTGGGATCAAGCCCTACATTGGACTGTACACTGACAGTCTGGAGTCTGCTTGAGATTCTTCTCTCCCTCTCTCTCTCTGCCCCTCCCCTGCTCACACTCTCTGTCTCTTCTTCTCAGTCTCTCACAAAATAAATAAATAAACTTAAAAAAAATAAAACCCTAGAGCAACTGTAAAAAAAAATACTAGCTATAGCTAAATAGCTAATGCTGGCGATAAAATAGAATATTAAAAGATTTCAATTATTCCTTGATACTTGTCCCTCCAGGAGGTGGAGCTTAATTTCATCCCATTGAGTGTGGGCTGATTTTAGTGACTTGCATATAATAGAATTTGAAAAGGGAAAAACAGTAGTTTACAGTGGAGAAATCTGAAAGGCATACCTTGACCAAGTAATCAAGGTTAACATCATCAGTAAGTCATGTTGATGTCACATACCCTCCTGATATGATGGATAACAAGGGCACATACCTCTATGGTATTCTTCCCCAAAATCTATAACCACAGACTAATCAAGAGAAAACACCAAACACTAATTGGGACATTTTACAAAATACCTGACTCATAGTTCCCAAAACTGTACAGGTCATCAAAAACCAGAAAAGTCTGAGAAACTGTCATAGCTAGGAGAAACCTAAGGAGACATGATGACTAATTGAAATGTGGTATCTTGGGGGCGCCTGGGTGGCTCAGCTAGTTAAGCATCCAACTTCAGCTCAGGTCATGATCTCACAGTGTGTGAGTTCGAGCTCCACATCAGACTCTGTGCTGACAGCTCAGAGCCTGGAGCCTGCTTCAGATTCTGTGTCTCCCTTTCTCTCTGCTCTTCCCTTGCTCATGCTCTGTCTCTCCCTCTCCTTTGAAAATAAATAAACACTAAAAAAAAAGAAAGAAATGTGGTATCCTGGGTGAGATTCTGAAACAGAAAAAGGCATTAATGAGAAAATTCAAATGAAGTCTATAGTTAGTCATATTATACCAATGTGAATTTCTTAGTTTTGATAAATATGCCATGTTTATGTAAAATGTTAACATTAAAGAAAATTGGATAAAAAGTATATAGGAACACTCTGTACTATCTTTGCAGCTCTTCTGTGAATCCAAAATTATTTCAAAATAGAAAGTTTCTAAAGAAATTACCCAATCCAAAAGAGGGCAGAAAAAGAGAAAAAAGTTAGTGAGGTATAGATGGGAAGAATAGAAAACAAATAGAGAAATGGATGACATAAACCCAACTATATCAATAACTACGTTAAATGTAAATGTACTCTAAGCAGTACAGTTAAAAGTCAGAGATTATCCTAATGTATGAAAAACAAAATTGGCTTCATTTTTTTTTACTCTCTATGGGAAGCATCTTTTAAGTATAAAGACACAGATAGTTTAAAACAAAGATGATCAATAAAAGTACACCAGGGAAAGAGCCACCTGGTTGGCAGTCAGGAGAGCGTATGACTCATGATTTCAGGGTCATGAATTCAAGCCCCACGTTTGGTGTAGAGATTACTAAAAACAAACAAACAAACAAACTTAAAAAAAAAGATATACCAGGGATGGTTACATCAATTTCAAAGTAACCTTCAAGACACAGAATATTACCAAGAGTAAAGACATTTATAATCATAAAAGGGTCACTTCATCAGGACAATATAACAACCTTAAATGTGTATGTACCTAACAACAAGCTTCACAATACATGAAGCCCAAACTGGCAGAACTAAAAGAAGAAATAGACAAAGTCACAATTGTAGTTGAAGAGTTCAACAGTTCTCTCTCAATAACTGATAAAACAAGTAAACAGAAAATCAATAAGACATAGGAGACTTGAACAACACTATCAATCAACTTGACCTAATTGACATGAATAGAACATTACACCCAACATCTGCAGAAAACACATTCTTCTCATGCGCACATGGAATATATTCACCAAAAGAAACCATATGCTGGGTCATAAAATGAGGCTCAGTAAATTTTAAAGGACTGAAATCATATAGAATATGTTTTCTGACCTCAACAGAATTAAATTAGAAATCAATAACAAAAAGATGTTGGAAAATCCTTAAGTAGTTGGAAATGAAATGACACACTTCTAAAGAATCCACGGGTCAAAGAATACGTCAAAAAGGAATTGGAAAATATTTTTAAATGAGAGAAAACAAAAACAACATATAAACATTTGTGATATGCCTCTAAAACAGTACTTATGGGGAAGCTTATAGCACTCAATATCTGTATTAGAAGAGCATGGTCTCAGATCAATGACTCAGCTTCCAATTTAAGCAACTAGAAAAAGAAGAGCAAATTAAGCCCAAAGTAAGTAGAAGGAAGGGAATAATAAAGGTAAGAGCAGAAATCAACGAAACAGCAAAACACAGAGAGAGAGTGAGAGAGAGAATCAGTGAAACCAAAAGCTGGTGCTTTGAAAAGACCAAACTCATTGAATCGCATGCTTTTAATGGGTGCATTTTATTGTCTGTAAATTATACCCAAAGAATGGACACTTCACAAAGGATGACAGACAAATGGCCACTAAACACATGAAAAGATGTTGAACATCATTAGTCATTAGTGACATGCAAATTAAAACCATCATGAGATACTAGCACACACCCATAAGAAAAGCTGAAATTTTCGAAAATAACAATACCAAGGAGATACGAAGCAATAGGCACCAGCAATTGGTATATAAAACGGTACAACCATTGTGGAAATCAGTCTGTAGTTTCTCATAAAATTAAATATAAGCCAAAGTTTCAGCACAGTAATTTCACTCCTAGGTATTTTTACCCAAGAGAAATTAAAACATATGCCCACAAAAAGCTTTGTACAAAAATATTCAGACCAATTGTATTTATAAAAACCTCAAACTAGAAATAGCCCCAGTGTCCAGGAATGGGTGAATAGATAAACAAACTGTGATATATCCATATAATGGACCAATGGTATGTTAATACAATAGTATAGCAAATATACATTATAATTAGTATCAATATGGAACATATACTATGGTATATTAATATAATGGATATTCAACAATAAACAGAAACAAACTACTGATACCTGCTACACCATGGAGAACCTCAAAAGCATTATGCTAATTGAAATAAACCAAACATAAAAGACTAGATACTGTAATATTTCATTTATTTGAAATTCTAGAATAGATAAAACTAACCTCAGAGTGACAGAAAGCAAGACAGTAGTAGTCAAGGGTGGGGAGTGGGAGTAAAATTAATTCCAAAACTCTTCAAGGAAAGTTTTTGCAGTGATGAAAATGGTGTAAATCTTGATTGCATGGGTGATCATACATACTCAACTACTCTTAGGGCTCAGAGCCTGGGAAAATGCATTTTACGTGGCCCCTGTTTATAGACACTATTTGAATCATCCAAAACCAGTGTGTCAGTATCATTCTGGTGGCCCAATTTCATGCATCTGTGTCAAAGAAATACTGCATTGCTCCACTGGCCTCACTACCCTCTCAGAACTAGGTACCAACCAAGAGTCCCATAGGTGAGAATCCTGGAGTTCTTTGGGACACCTGGTGGGCCCCAAGCATGGTGGGGGAGGAGTCTAGAGACTCAAAAATTCCTTGAAGGGGAGAAACATGTTATCATGTCCCTTGTCAACCTGAGAACCTATTGTGTACTATGGGCAGCCCACCCTGATGATATTGCTGGCCATGTCTGCTCCCAGGAACTAAAAGGGAACTTTGAAAACGTTAAGGAAAGTGTTACAAAGCACAGAACTCCCCCCACTGCCACGGCAAGATGCAAGCCATAGGGCAGGGGCTCCATTTGCCCAGGTCCAAGGTGGTACTGATTACATGAGTATATGTATTTATCAAAACTCATTGAACTGTACACTTACATTGGGTGCATTTTATTGTATATAAATTATACCTCAGTAAAGCTGAGAATAATTACTAATGGTAAAAAAAAAAAAAAACCCCTCTATCTCAGATTCTTAGGACCCACTTCAGATAAAATCAGGTGGTTTTTTGTCTGGACACTCTGGGAAACCCTTATCTGTTGGTTCTCATTTGCCTATAGGATCAAATCCAAGTCCTTTAGGCTGACATACAATTGCACTTCCTCAGTCCTGACCTACCCTATCAGCCTTAGCTTCTGATACTCCTTTCCCTGCCCCATGCTCCAGACACTGAACTTCGAACCAATCCCTATTGCTGAACTTCGAACCAATCCCAATCACTCTTCTTTGCAATCTTGTGCCTCTACATACTAGGTTTCCCCTGCTTGAAATGTCCTTCTAGAGCCATGCCATCTCCAGCCCAGGAATTCCCACATATCTTTCAAGGCCATCTGGCATGTCATATTTTTCTGTGTAATTTTTTCCCTAACCCCCAAACAGAGTTGGATGATCCCTCCTCCCCAGTACCCCCATGAGTCTTGGGACACAATTTTTATGACTATGACACTTGTCAACAAGGAACTTTCAGTACCTGTCTTCGGGTTTTCCTATACCAAATTGCAAATTCCTCCAGGGCAGGGACCATACCTTCTTCAACTCAGCACCTAGCACAGTGCGTCTCAAACTGCTGAATAAATGAGTGGATCAGTGAGCCGATGACTATATCTGTTCCCTTTTGTGACTCTTTAATGGGAGGCTTTGTTGGAGAGTGTCTTCACCATAAAGAGTGACCCGTAAGCAAGAATTTTTATTTTTTTAACTTTTTTAAATGTTTATTTTTGAGAGAGAGAGGGGGAGAACAAGTGAGGGAGGGGCAGATGGAGGGAGAGAGAGAATCCCAAGCAGGATCTAGGCTCTGAGCTGTCAGAGCAGAGCCCGACATGGGGCTCAAACTCACAGACTGTGAGATCATGATCTGAGCCGAAGTCAGATGCTTAACTGACTGAGCCACCCAGGTGCCTCAAGCCAGAAATTTTAAGAGATGACCCAGCACAGAAAGGAGGGGTATTTGGCCAAGGGTCCATTTTAACCCCTCAGATGATGTCCCTGATGTATTTCAGCTTGTCCAGGATCTGTATTTGTGAGATGGTCAGGGCTAGGCCTCAATCTGTGGCCAGCACTTGTTAGATACCCACTGTCATCACCATCATCATCACTATCTTTTAGTGGACACTTACTATGTGTCAACTGTTGACACATTTTTATATTACCTCATCTAATCTGCACAATAACCCTGGGAGAAAGGTTGAACCAACTGGATTGAACCAATATGAAATTGGCAATATTCAACCTTTCTTAACTTACAAAATGGCATTTTCTTTTTTTTTTTAATTTTTTTTTCAACGTTTATTTATTTTTGGGACAGAGAGAGACAGAGCATGAATGGGGGAGGGGCAGAGAGAGAGGGAGACACAGAATTGGAAACAGGCTCCAGGCTCTGAGCCATGAGCCCAGAGCCTGACGCGGGGCTCGAACTCCCGGACCGCGAGATCGTGACCTGGCTGAAGTCGGACGCTTAACCGACTGCGCCACCCAGGCGCCCCCAAAATGGCATTTTCATAGGGTTCAATATAATATTACCATTCCCTTTTTGGAGCTGAGGAAACCGAGGTTCAAGGAGGTAAAGTCCCTGGCATACATTTGATCATCTAGTGAGTGGTTGAGCCCAGAGTTGAATGTTCATGCATCTGACTCCAGAGGTCAGGCTATTTCCTTCACACTGCTTGGCTTCCATCAGCTGATAATTTCTGCTATGTCAGTCCACAGAGGCCAAGAAGTTAGACAGGGGGGACCTGGCTAGGGTTCTAAACACTCTTTTGCAAGGGGGGGATGAGCTGTCTTGCCCTGCAAATGTTAGCCTTTAGGAGTCATGTTTCCTTTTTCTTCTTTTTTTTTTTCATTGGTTCTGTCCTTTAGAACCCATTTCCTCCACCCATGTGTGCACATGTGTGCCCTCCCTCTCTCTGGCTTGGAAAGGAAGAGCCAAGCAGCTGACTCACACACCACACCACAGTTGCCTTGACTTTGTTCACGTAGGCTCAGCCACTTAAGACTCTTGCCCTAGCCTCAGTGCTGTCAGTCAGCACCCAGAGAAGCCGCTGCATTTTCCCCACCACATGGAGATGACTGGACTAAGTGCTATTGCCCTGGGGAAAAACAGCCCTAAGAGGTTGGTAGCAACCGAAGTCCAAAGTCAAAGGTAACACCCGCATCTTTAAAAAGCATAGGCAGCAGTGGGGAAGTCCTACCAGCTGAGTCTTTGGGCCTTGGGAAGAACCAGCAGCAGGTGGTAACGACCTCAATCCCATGAATATCTCCCCTGCTCACTTACCAATATCTGTGAGCCACTTGCTTGGACAACAGACTTGGCAGTGTTGGGGGCTGGGAAGAGAGGAGATATGGAACAGGATGCAATGATACCCACCCTACCCCAAGAGAGGCTCGCAATGATCCCAATTCCTGGTGTGATGGCAATGACAGGGCATTGCCTGGGGCACAGCTGGGTAAAGAATGGAGACCATGGCAATGCAGACTTGGGCAGACCCTTAAGCATTAGGTGGGCATGAGGGGTCTGGCTGGGGAATGGAGGAAGAGACTAGGAGTTCAGGCAGACCCCCATTATGTTCTGCCTTGAGATGAATGCTGGTAGTTGGTCGGAGGAGTCAGGCTGGCTGGGAGGTGGTCTGAGGCTACAAATCCTGGGCCACAGGAGGACAGAGGAATCCAGAAGGGCTACCTCCAAGAACTTTAGAAACCTCTGGCCTTTCCTGGCACAACTAGAAAGACAAGCAAATTCCCCTCAGGATCTTAATAAAATATAGTTCAAAGGCTTATCCTCCTGTTTCCTCTCTCATGAGGGGGCTCCCTGAGATGCCTCAAAGTATCCGGGGCAACAGTTAGGAGGCCAGGGTTCTAGTCCCGTCCTTGCTTCCTTGAGCCTTCTCCTTTCTAGGCTTCAGTGTCCCTATCTGTACAGGTGATAAGGCAGGATAGGCAGAGTGAAGTCATAGTTTTCAAACTTTTTCAGTTTGGAGCACTTTCTTTAGACACAATCTTTATGTGGCAGCTCAACATGTAACACACCTGAAAATAGAGCTGCTCAAGCCCCTTCTCCTCCCTAGGGGTTTTGCCAGAATCTTCATGGTACCTCCCATCCCTGGGTTAAAGGGTATTAAAGATCACCGGGTTAGAGCAGTGGTCCTCAGTCTTGAGCATGCACCAGCATCCCCTGGAGGGCTTGTTAAACCATAGATTGTTGGGCCCCACCCTTGGGTTTCTGATTTTGCACATATGGGATGGGGCCAAGAATTTGCACTTCTAACAAGTTCCCAGGTGATGTTGATGTTACTTGTCCAAAGACCACACTGTGAGGACCACTGGGCCACATTACATCTACAGACTTTCTATGATTCATGCCAAATCATTGAATATTCACATTAATCCACAACAGATAAATTTTCTATGATATTCAAGCATGGGAGAGCATGCGGCATTGTGCCTGGCACAGAGTGGACACTCAGAGCTGGTGGGATCTAATTCTAAATGCCCTGCTTATAAGTCTCTTTAGGTGTAAAGCCGTGCTAGTGGCTGCTCAAGGGATTGATGGAGGCATAAGCCTTTCCTTTAATGAACTCACAGTCTGTCGTGGCCACTCTATGCTCTGGGAAATATAAACCCCACTAATTCCACCAAAAGAGGTTATTTCATGTTAAGCATTATCCTTTCTAGACATTCTCTTTTTTCCAGGGGAAACTCCCTGGGAAGAGGGTAGCAGTTTGGTCCCTGACCACTCAGTGTTTCCCATGGGTAGGGAGCACAGCTTTTATCCTGTATGAGCTCTTCCAGGGCAAAGACCTTACCTGTACCATTCTTCCCATCACCCTCCATGGCTCCTAGCCCACTGGCTGGCCCAGAAGGCATTTGATACAAGTTTGCCAAATAGAATAAAGGAAGCACTAGAGCCCAGGCTGGACTCAGCCCATGCAGGCCACCAATTCCCCTATCATTCCTGGCTCAAAGCCCCCATTCCCAGCCTCTGGTCACTGGGGACATTGGAAGAGCATTCAGGAAAGGGACATCTCCAGCCATACTCACTTGGGATTGCCACCCTGGGGGGTTTTGTGAACTAGCTCCAGAAATGTGTGGGGTCTCCCATTCCCAACATCCTCCTTCTCAGCCTCCATACTTTCTTAAATAAATTGGCACTGACCCTGATGACAGACTTGATCATTTCCTTTTGCTCCGTGATTGTGCTAAGTGACTGCCAAAGGCCCTGTTCCTGAATAGTCAGCACATTCCTCAGGACAGTGAGTGGGAGCCCATCTGCTCCCATGCTTCCTTTCCTTTATTGTGCTATTTTAGCTTCAATTTCCCATTTGGACAAGAGTATCTTCCAGACGCTGGGGAAGAGGAGAGGGTGGAGAGAAGCGTCACAGTTTTCCTTCATTTTTCATTCATCTTCCTGGTTTCTCTGGAAAGAAATCAACAATAATCATACGATGTACCCAGCACTACTCTAAGCTCTCTACACGTGTTCATGCACTTAATCCTGATAACACCACTGTGAGGATGGTACAAATATGATCTCCATTTCCCATATGGGGAAACTGAGGCACAGAGGAAAAAATGACTTGGCCAAGGTCTCACAATATGTGACAGAGCTGAGCTTGAACCCAGGCAGGTCTGGCTCTGGAGGCTGAGCGCTTCCCCACTGGCTCTACCACCTTGCAGGACTTGGATTCTTGATGCTCTAGACCTGGGCCCAGGGATATCTGAGGCCAAGCCCTCTTTCCCTCTTCACTGTCTGTCAGCAGGACCTAAGGTCACTTGCATTAAAAATGGAATTCCTTGGGGCGCCTGGGTGGCTTAGTCGGTTAAGCGTCCAACTTTGGCTCAGGTCATGATCTTGTGATTCGTGGGTTTGAGCCCCGTGTCAGGCTCTGTGCTGACAGCTTGGAGCCTGGCACCTGCTTCAGATTCTGCATCTCCCTCTCTCTCTGTTCCTCCCCTGCTCTCACTCTGTCTCTTTCTCTCTCAAAAATAATTAAAGACTAAAAAAAAATTTTTAATGAAATTCCTTGCATAGCTAAAGGTGCCCCCCATCCCTTGCCAATGACCCACTCATTTAATGTCTGAACTCCCAGATCCTAGGCCAACAGGAGAATGCGGACTCTACCTCAGGGTTAGTTGCATGGGGCTGATATAATAACCAAAACCGCTTTGGGAATTGACTATTCATTGTGTGCTCTTCTTCTTATGCATTGCTTCAGAGTCTCACAGAAACCATAAAGCAGGTTTCAGGGAGGAACTGAAGCTCAGAGATCTCCCAGTAAACCACAGACCTAGCACCTGTGCACTTGTTGCTACACTAAATGTTAAATAAGTAGGCAGCATTCACTGAATGTCAGGTGGTATCTAAACATTCTCTTGCACCAAACCATTCAATCTTCACAAGAACCCTATTAAGTGGGTACTATTATTATCCCTATATCCCTATTTCAAGGATGAAGAAGCTGAGGCATGGAGAGGTCAAGTAACTTGTCCAAGGTCACACAGTCAGGAAGTCATAGATCTGGGATTTGAACCCAGACTATTGACTTAGACTGTTGGATCCCTGATGTATGCTATTAACCACTACACTATGCTACCTCTTGGCATTGAGGCCACCTCAGAGCCCTTGAGGTGCCAGGTTATCATAACCCCCTCCACTTCTTCTTCTCCTTTTCTCCCTGCTAGTACAGATGTACTTCCAAATAACCATGACTGGAGGCTCTGGAGTCAGACAATCCAAGGTTCAAATTGCAGCTCTGTAATTCACTAGCCGCGTGAACTCTCTTTCTTTCTGTGCCTCAGTTTCTTGATCTATAAAGTAGGGATAGTAATGGCAGTGATCTCATAGGGTGGTTGTAAGCACTTAGGTCAAATAGGGTAGATTCCCCCATCACTACCACTGCCTCCTCTTCTCCAAGCCAGCTCCAGCATCCTGCAGGGGGAAATGGTGCTTCACGCCCTTGCAGTTATCAGTTTCACCCTCCGTGTCTGTCTCTTCCTGTCCCAAATGAAAGACAGCCTTCAGCTACAGATTCCCTAGGCTTTTCAAAACTTGGTGATTACAATTCCTCCCAGGAGATCAGAGAAATCCATTTCCCTAGCATTCTAAGCAGGAATTCTATTGTCATTTGGTAACTCAAACATGGCCAAGGTGGCCCAGCCCATCTCCTTTCCTCTCCACCCTTAGTATAGGCAAAGAAGAGACACTTTGCTGAAGCATACTGAGTGGCGTGCCATGGCCAGAGTCTCCCAGAAAGAAATTCACAATAAAGAAAGACGCCCATTTCAAATATTTATTTGGAATATGAGAATTCCTTGCTACACCAGTAACTGTGGAAGCAAGCTTTTCCTTCTTGCCTTCTTTACAGAGAGCCTATAAGTACTGGATAGGGAATACGAATTATCTGGTATCTTTTTCCACCTTCCTCAATGTTTTTGTCCTATAATTCTAGTCTTCTCTAGTTGTCTAGTGCCTTGTGTCTTTAACTCAGTGGGTAGAGCACAGGGCTACCCAGGAGCAGGCAAGGCAGTCAGTATTAGACAAGGAAGGCCCCTTCACTTAGTTCTTCATTCACAGTCTGAGCCCTAACCCTGGCCTCTGACCATCCTTAATCTCCACAGGTTGAGTGTGCAATTGCAGGATGAGGTAACTCAAACCTAGAGAGGTAAAGCAACTTGTACTGCATCACACAGAAGCAACCCTCCCTCCCAGCCATACCCCGACCACGAACCTGCAGCCCATGTTTTTAGCCTCAAAGGAATAAACTACAAGCATCGGGATGTATCAGGGCAAAGGGATCCCTATGATTAAGGTTCCAAACTCAAGGACAGGTGAGTGGACAGCACATTTTTGTCCCTGAGGGAGAACCCACTGTTCCAGTCTTCCTAAAGTGAACCGGGGCTGTTAAAAATTTTTTTTACCCAGGAAGAGTGATTTGAATGATGAAAGAAATCAATAAATTGCTATTGAATGTAGTCCAACCTCACTTACTCAAACTAATGGAGGTAGCCCTTCAAATTAGTGAATCATTTGTATTGTAGGTTACGTGTAATGAAATGAAGCTTTATTCCTTTGAATAATTCACAGTAACTCCAAGTAGGCTGACAAATCGTAGCCTAATTGAGACTTGCCTTAATGTAAGGAAAAAAAAAAAAGAATCCCCAGCATCAATCATTTATATGCAAATGGTGCTTCCAAAGGAGTGACAAAATTTGCTGCCTAGAGTATGGAAAAACCAGCACATGGAGTCCGTTTATTCAGATGGCTCTTTCTGCCAAGAGTGGGCAAAGTAAGGCCAGGTAGGGCCCAAGCCTACTCATTGTGCTCATGAAGTGTCTTCTAATGAGGTTTTACTGTAAAAGGAAACAATCGGAGAGTGACCTTAGAGGTAGCAGGTGCAATCCATCCACTCATGGAATAAAAGATGGTTTGGGAATACTGTCACTTCCTTTCATTTTTTTTTCCCTAAGAAGACGTTACACCAAAAAAAAAAAAGTCACCAAGGCAAGTCTAGTACCTCAGTGCTTTGTCAAAACCCGGAACAAACATTCAGGGAAAAAAAATCTGAAGGTCGAGGAAGGGAAATAAGCAAGAAGAGTAAGTAAAGCATGAATCATCCATTACCACCTGATGGCTCCTTAAAAATAAAAATAAAACCATGGAAGGAAATAGAGTCCATGCCACAGTTTGGCATTTTGCTAGAGGACCTGGCACAGACTCTGTACTCTTTTATTTCACAGAAGGAACTGACCTTTGGCTTCTGCCTTAGATTGCCTTTTCCTCAAGGCCTCTCAGAGTTCAGGGTTAGATGATGCTTGCCCAGCACTGGCACCCACTTCTCTCTTGGACACTGGGAGAGAAGATGGGAGAAGTGCATTTTATCTACATGTATTTAATTACTTTCGCCTTGTTTCCCAAAATCTTGGAAGTAGCTTACTACAATAAAATAATGATAAGATAAAAACAGAGAGTCACGACCAGGAGAAATATCAATAGAACTTTTAAAAATCAAGTGTTAAAAAAAAAAAAGCAAGGGACGTATAGTGGTGAACTACAAGGAACTAAAAAAACAAAAGCAGAACTGAGATTCAACCAAGCTTGGTCCAATGGACCATCTCCTGAAAGAGCACAGGCTCCCCAGATGGACCTATCTATAAAAGTGTGATCCTGGGCCAGATATCTAATTTCCCTGAGCCTCAGTTCCTCATCTGAATCATGGACCTAATAATAGATATTATCTATTCCATGGAGTTTTATGAGGATTCAATGTCTGTAAACCATTGATCCTCACTATCTGGCAGAGGACAAATGCTCAATAAATGGTAGATATGAGAATTGGTATGAAGACAACCTCACATTATGTGATACAAAACATTTACCCATGATGGCATGTTGTTTGATCCTCACACCAACCAGAATTTGGGCCCAGGATTACAGGGAAAGGAGAGCAGAGGAAGGGGGCAGTCCTTACTGGAAAGTTCCATCAGGAGGTGGTATTCTAGCTGGATCTTTTGAAAGATAGGTAGGATTTGAGGAGATAGAACTGAAGTACAGATTAGGAAGAAGATGGCAGTTTATAGGAATGGTAAGAAGACCCTCCCTACTAGAGTATAGGGACAGGTAGGGAATAAGGGTAGGGAGGGGAAGATGAGGCAAGACTCTAGCCAGATGGTGAAGGAATTTGGACCCCATTGGACAGGAAATGTAGAGTCATTCAAGGATTTTGAGCAGGTTGAGCAGGGGAAGGATGTGACATGTTGAAAGGGATGTTTTCAAAGGTGGAGTCTGTCTGCTGCTGTCTGCTATGTGCAGGCTGGGGTGGGGGGTTGGGAGGAGGCAGGGACTGGTAAACCAGCTGCAGTGGCCCAAGGAAGAGACAGATGGTGAGAGCTCATGCTAAGGTGATAGGGATGGAGAAGACAGGAGATTCCACTTAGGGGAACCTGAGAGAGAGTGATTTGTAATCTACATGTTTTTCTTCTAGACTCAAAATTCCATGAAGACAGGGACCATGCATACCTTGTTCATCCCTGTGTCCCCCAGGATTTAGCATAGTGTTTGGCACATAGTAGGTGTCAGCAAGTGCAAAATGAATGACTGTATTCATGCATTCCTCCATACAAACACTGAATAAGAATGTTTGCTTGCTCAACAATAAGCAATAGCACAGGGAAAACAAAATAGAAGATGGCCCAAAAAATTTCATTGACTTAACTTTCTTTCACTTTTCCTGGACTTACACTGACAGTCTGGTGTAGGCAAGTAGCCCATAAAAGAGCCAGAGCAGGCTGGGGAAGATGCCACCTAAAGCAGAATTCACACAGGCCTGTATAGGAAGCAAACCAACCACACAATCCCACAGATGGTTCTCACAATATAGGAACATCACAAAGCAGGTAAATTATGGATGAGAGGAGGTTTTTTTTAATGGGGGTATTTACCTTACAAAAGAATTAACTGAAAATCTATTTAAAGTGACAAACTGCCTTGCTATTATATTTAATTTGGGACCGGAATTTGACTTACTGAAACTGCATTTCTGTGCAAGACAATGTAGAATAATGACAACAACCCTGATTTGGGAGTCTGGAGACCCAATCCTTGGTCTAAACTAGTAGCAGATTAAGGTGGTTAATAGCACAGGTGCTGGAGTCAGCCTGCCTGGGTTTGCATCCTGGCTGTACCTTGGACAAGTGTCTTAGTTTTTCTGAGCTTCAGTTTCATTATTTGTAAAATGTGATAATACAACATCTGGTTCTGCTTCATAAGGTTATTGTGAGGGCTAAGTGGGGTAATGTATGTAATGTGTCCGGCAGTACCTGTAAGCTTTCAGTAAGTGTTAACTTTTACTTTGAATCCTAACTTAGGCAAATCATTTCTCTTCCTCTGGGCCTTGGATTCCCCCATGAGCCTGAGGCTTTTTTCATTCTTACCTTAGGGACATGTTCCTTACCTATACTACAAATTCATTATCTAACACACATAAGGGTATCTCCATCCTTGAGAGTCCCTAGTTGATAACTGTGCCCTTAGAAAGACCATTGGGATTCTGAGAAAAGAGAGAAGGCCCAAGCATACACAAGACTAAGATAGATGTGGTTTCTTTAATATACTTTGTAAATATCCCAACTCAGCTATCACCCCTAAAGTCTAGCCCCTTCTGCCCCTCCCAAGCTGCCCTACTTCCTTAATCACCTTCATCCCAAGCCCAAGAGTACTCCTCTTCTCTGAACAGCTTCCCCAGCCCGCCCTGAATTTAGAATTAAGACCCCAAGTTCTTTAGGTTTCTCTTCCCCACCCCCCACTCCAACCCAGGGAACTACAATCAGAACAACCTCTGCTGCCCTCTGCTGTCTGGCTCCAGATATGCTGGCTCCAGTTAAGTTAAGTCCGCTTCCAAGCACCTATCAGTTTCTCCAGCCCCTATCTGCCACCCTGACCTTGAGAATAAAATGCAGTGTCTTCAGCGACACCCACACGCTCCCCTAATCAACACAAATACACACACAGTCTTCCCTTATGCAGACCCCACATACCCAAGCTATAGCTGGTGTGGTCCATGAGTTTGGAGCTGTTGTCTTCAGCAAAGAAAGTGAGCTACTAGAGCCAGCCATATTCTGAGTCTCCTTCTTAAACATTCCACCATCATTTGCTGAGCATTTGCTCTGTGCAGGGCACTATGCTAAGTGTTGCACATGCATTATCTTACTGAATCCTGGCAACAACCTTGCAAATAGGGGAAATTATTATTATCCCCATTTTACAGATGAACTGAGACTCAGAAAAATGAATGTCTTGCCTAAGGACTCAAAGCTAGTGTGTGTGAGAGATGTGGTAGTTGTTACAGACCCTACCTGGTTTGTCTGTCTCCATTCTCTTCTTACCAAACTAGCCCCCACACCATGGCCAGTGGTTAAGAACACAGACTTGGGAGTTAGATCTGGATGGTTCTAGAAGCTCACTTTTTTCAGTGAAGACAACAGCTCCAAATTCATGGACCACACTAGCTGTGACTTGGGTAAGGCAGGTCTGAATAGGAAAGGCTGTGTGTGCATTTGCATTGATTACAGAAGAATGTAGATATGGAAGACACTCACAATGATCTTTAGATACACTTAGGAGGTGGAGATGACATGACAAAATATGGCGATTGATTGCATGTGAAGGCAGGAGAGAAGAAAGCGTCTGAAATAAGTCTCAGGATTCCGGCTCAGACAAATGGGTGGATAAGGATGCCAATCATTGAGATAGGAACATTGGAGATGATTGGATGAGGAATGTGATGGGATGTAGGGGAAATGAAGAGATCCATTTTGGGCATGGTGAGTGTGAGATATCCAGGTGGAGGTGGGCAGTGGACAGTTAGTTTTATGAGTCTAGAGCTCGGGAAAGAGGTCTGGGCTGGCATCACTTTGTAGATGGGAGATTTTCTAGAGACAGTGAGATGCACGAGTAAAGAGATTGCTGAGGCCAGAGAATCAATATTGGAGGGGAAGGTGGAATAAAAGAAGTGTAGGTGGAGGACTAGGGAGCAGCAACCACGGATACAGGAAGGAAACCAGGAAAAACTATCAAGGAAGTCAAAGAAAGGGAAAGTTTCAAGGAAGGAAGAGTTCTACCGGATCAACTACCACAAAGAGATCAGGGCCCTTAAAACAGTCCTTTAGATTTTGTCATTAGAGGGCTGTTCTGGAAACAGAATCCTGAGGGCTATTGCTGTCTAAAAAGAAAAGTCACCTTAGGGACGCCTGGGTGGCTCAGTCGGTTAAGCATCCAACTTCAGCTCAGGTCATGATCTCACAGTTCGTCAGGTCGAGCCCCACATCAGGCTCTGTGCTGACAGCTCAAAGCCTGGAGCCTGCTTCAGATTCTGTGTCTCCCTCTCTCTCTCTGCCCCTCCCCGGTCACGCTCTGTCTATCTCTCTCAGAGACAGAGAGAGAGAGAGTTAAATAAAATTAACATTAAAATAAATAAATAAACATAATAATAAAATAACATTAAAATAAATAAGTAAATAAGTCACCTTAAAACCTAGTAGCTTAAAACAACAAAAATCATTGTATTAGCCTATTATCTCTCATGGTTTCTATGGGTTAGGAATTCTGGGGACTAAGTGGTCTGGCTCAGGGTCTCTCGTATAGTCACAATCAGAGTGGCTGGAGCTGGAACTCTGTGGGGAAGAAGGTGGCTGGAGCAGCTGGGAGCTGGCTGAGCATCTCTCTCTCTTCATATGGTCTCAGGGTCTCTCCAAAATGCCTCCTGAATGGGCTACCTTGAGCTTCCTCGTAACCTGGAGGTCTCAGGGTAGGCGGACCACTTACATGGCAGCTGAAGGCTTTGAAAGTGAGGACCTCATGTTTCCATACACCAACAAAAACAATCCACAAAGAACTTAAGAAAACAATTTCATTTATAATAACATGCAAAAGAATAGCTATCAATAAATATCACCAAGGAAGGGAAAGTCTTATATACTGAAAAGTACAAAACATTGCTTACTGAAATTAAAGAAGGTCTTGGAAAGACATCCTGTGCTCATGGACTGGAAGACACAATATTGTTAAGATGGCAGTATTCCCCCAAAGTGAGCTAAAAATTCAATGCAATCCCTATCAAAATTCCAATGGAGTTATTGTGCAGAAGTGGAAGCTGAGCATCAAATTCATGTGAAATTACAAGTGGTCTTGATGGCCAAAACAATCTTGAAAAAGAAGAATAAAGCTGTAGAACTCACACTTTCTGGTTTCAAAATGTAAGTGTTTTCAAATTATAAAATTATAAAACCCGTAGAAGAAAATATATAGATAAATCTTCATGACCTTGGATTTGGCAATGAATTCTTAGATATGACACCAAAAGCCAAACAACAAAAGAACAAAATAAATAAATAAATTGGATTTCATAAAAAGTATAAACTTTTGTTCATCGAAGGACATTATCAAGAAAGTGAAAAGATAACCTATAGAATGGGAGAAAATATTTGTAAACCATGTATCTGATAAGGGTCTAGTGCCTAGGATACATAAATAAGTCTCACAAATCAACAACAAACAAACCAACTTAAAAATGGGCAAGGGACTTGAATAGACATATCTCCAAAGAAGACATACAAATGACCAACCAGTGCGTGAAAAGATGCTCAGCATTATTAGTCATTAGGAAAATACAAGTCATAAACATGAGACCACTTCACAACTATTAGTATGGTTATAATTTTTAAAAAGGAAAATAACAAGCGTTTGAAAGGCTGTGGAGAAATTGAAAACCTTGTGTGTTGTTGGTGGGGAATGTAAAATGGTGTGTAAAATAGTTTGGTGACTCTTTGAAAAGTTAAACGTAGAATTACCCTGTGACCCAGCAATTCCACTTCTAGGTATATACTCTAAAGAATTGAAAACAGGTGTTAAAACAAAAAACTTGTACATGGATGTTCATAGCAGCAGTGTTCACAATGGCCAAAAGGTGGCAATAGTCCAAATTTCCATCAATGCATGAATGAATGAATTCCATCAATGCATGAATGAATGAATAAATTGTGATACATCCATACAATGGCATATTATTCAGCCATAAAAAGAATGAAGTACTGATAATGCTAAAATAGGGATGAATGTTGAAGACATTATGCCAAGAGGCTAGACACAAAAGGTCACGTGGTGTATCATTCCAGTTATATGAAATGTACAAGAGCACATTCTACAGAGACAGAAGGTAGATTAGTAGCTGCCAGGGGCAGGAAGAAGGGGGGGGATGAGTATGGGGTTTCATTTTGGGGGTGATGAAAATGTTTTGGAACTATACAGAGGTGGTGGTTGCACAACATTATGAATGTACTAAATGCTACTGAAGTGTTCATTTTAAAATGGCTGGCTTTGGGGTGCCTGGGTGGCTCAGTTGGTTGATCATCTGACTTCAGCTCAGGTCACGATCTCACAGTTTCGTGAGTTTGAGCCTTGCATTGGGCTTGCTGTCAGTGCAGAGCCCACTTCTGATCCTCTGACCCACTCTTTCTGCCCCTCCCATGCTCAACCTCTCTGTCTCTCAAAAATGAATAAACATTTTAAAAATTAATAACTAAAATGGTTTTATGTTATGTAAATTTTACCTCAATTTTTTTTTAAAGGAGTATTTCTGCAAACAAGGCAGGAGCCATACTGACTTTTCTGATCTAGCCTCAGAAACCACATGGTGTCATTTTCACCATTTCACAAAAATCCACCCAGCTTCAAAGAGAATAGACATAGTCCCCACGCTCAGTGGGAGAACACCTCAAAGGTCATTGGTGACTCTAACAAGAGCACCTGTCGTGGAGTCGTAGGGGTTAAAATCACGCCACAGTGGGCGAGGGTCTGGATGAAAAACTTGACAAGAGGGCATAAAATGCCTGAGTCAATGAAAAGACATGGTATGTTCCAGAATAAAAACAGCCAGTCTTACAAAGATAGACATTCTCTCCAGATTAATCCATACATTTAATGCAATCTCAACTCGAATCATAACAGAATTTTGTAGGGCTTGAGGAGCTGATTTTGAGATCACCTAAAGAAGAAACTATGCAATTATGACAAAGAAGTATTTGAAAAGACAGAGGAAGGGGTGCCTGGGTGGCTCAGTAGGTTTTTGGCTCGGGTGATGATCTCATGGTTGGTGAGTTCGAGTCCTACATGGGGCTCCATGCTGACAGCATGGGGCCTGCTTGGGATTCTCTGTCTGTCTGTCTCTCTCTCTCTCTCTCTCTCCCTCTCCCTCTCCTTTTTCTGTATCCCTCTCCGACTTGTGCATTCTCTCTCTCTCTCTTTCTCAAAATAAATAAATAACATTTAAAAAAAATGAAAAGGGGAAGAAAGCCTTGCAATACCAGCTCTCAAAACAAAACATAGACTATAGTAACTAAAACAGTGTGATGTTGGCACGAACAGATCAATTGAACACAACAGAGTCCAGTACAGCCCCATGTAGGCATTGTAAATCAATAAGGAAACCTATACTAATCAATAAATGATGTTGGGACAATTAGTTGTCAAATTAGAAAAAGAAAACCATACTACTGTTGGATCTCTACCACACATATCATATCCAAACTCCAGATAAAATATTGACCTAAAACACACATGTACTCACACACACACACACACACACACACACACAAATCTAAAACTCTGTAAGAACGTTTGTAGGATAATATTTTCTTTTCAAGTAGGTTACAAATCCTATAAATTATAAAATCATATCTTGATAGATTTTTTTACTACATAAAAATTAAGTCTTTAAAATGAAAGACAAAGCTAAAAGGGAGAAAATATTTGTGGCATATAAATGCAATATGGCAAAAATATAATGGAGAAAGATGTAAAATATATAAAGATCTTTTTAAATCAATAAGAAAAAGACAAATAACCCAACAGGAAAATGAGCTAAGGAAAGGAACATGTACTCAGAGATGAAAAAATAAAAGGCAAATAAAACATATAGAAACATACTCAACCTTCAGTGGCAATAGGGTAAATACAAATAAAACAACAAGTGACAAATTTTCACCCATCAAGTTGATTAAAATTTTAAAAATTCATGCTATCTGTGTTGATTAGGTTGTAGAACCAGTTATTTTCATACTCTGTTAGTATGAGTGTGATCTGGTGCAGCTTTTCTTGGATGGCAGTTTGACAGAATCTACTGAAATGAAAAATGCACACTTTCCACTTCTAGATGTGGATCCTAGAGAAATCTTCCTATGTGTGCAAAGATTTTCAGTTCACTTGTTTGAAATAATGCAAAGTCAGAAACGACTAGAAGGTCCATAGGTCATGGAATGTCATGGAATTCAGGGAGTTTAGGAGTTTGAGGACCAGGGTAAAAATCTGGAATTGCCTACGAGGGCAGCAGGAAGGGGAACTGAACCAGGACAAGTAAAAAGGATTGCCAAGTAGCAGCAAGAGGCCTGCTGATATTTGGCACCATGAATTTGGAGTGACTCCAACCCACAGGGGTGTGATATTTTCTCCTGTGAAGAGGACAGATAGTTCAAATGCCTTGGGGTTCACTCATTCATTCAACAAATATTTACAGGTACCTACTAAGTGCCAGGCAGTGTTCTAGGCTCTGGGACACAGCAGTGAACAAAATAAATAGAGTCCCTACTTTCATGGAGCTTGCATACTACTGAGAGAGATGGACAAAAATAAGCAAACATAATAATACATTGCCAGGTAAATGCTCTGAAGGTAAATAAAGGAGAATAAGAGGATAAAGAATGACAGAGGCCCTGTTCAAATAAGAAGATCAGGGGAGGTCTTTCTGCAGAGGTAACATTTGAATGAAGGTCTGAATGAAGTAGAGTGAGCCATGTTGATATCTGGAAAAAGAGCATTCCTATTAGTAGGAACAGTGTGTACAAAGGCCCTGGGGTAGGAGTATGCTTTACTTGAACATGGAGATTGGCAGGATGGATGTAGTGGAAGGACAAAAGTACAGAAAAGCTAAATGTGCTAATAAAAGGGAAGTTGGGGTGATGGGTTATGTTATCTGGACCAAATAGGGAGGGAAGTGAGACTGGGGATGCTGATAAATGGAGACAAAGAACATAAGTGACAGGAAGTTTCGGTGAGGTAAAGAAGCAGGTATAATAGAAGTGAGGGAGAGAGGACTACTGACAGAAGGACAAGAGGATGTGGTCAGAGAATGGGAAGCTGGAGTTCAATATATCAGAGCATGGCAATACCCAGCGATGACAGGGCCCAAAATGTTACTTTTGGTGTGGTCTGGGCAAACTTCCCAGATGAAGTGACACTTGAGGTGAGACTTGAAGGAGAAGGAGTTCACAGGGCAAGAGAGCAAGTAAGGACATTCTAGGTGGAGAAAGAAGAACAGGCAAAGGCCGTGTGGTGAGACAGGACATGATGAATAAGCAAGACAGAAGGGCACTGTGTTTGGAGCAGATGCATTGAGGAGAGAAGCATTAGCTGACAGAGAAGTGAGAAGGGATCAGGGTACAAAGAAGACAGATGGTTGGGAGAGTGCCCAAGGACCACCAAATAGAGACTTAAGTGGAATTGAATGGAACCTTGGTGAGCCACAATGGTACTGTAGCCACATGTCCTTCAGTAGCACAAGGCCTCTGAGGGGGCAGCACAGGTTTCTAACTTGACTGACTAAGCTTAGCACTCATCCAGGGCTCAAGGTCTGACTCACTCTGTGCCCAAAGAACTAATCTAAGCTAACTGGCTCACAAGGAATTCCAGCAAGGCCCACTGCATCTTGCTAACAGAGTTCCTGTTCCATAACCACCATCTTATTCCATGAGGAGAAGGAGTCTGCTGCTGGAAAGGAGTTGCCTGCTGAGTCCTCCAATCACAGCAAAGGGAAGTCCCACCCTACCCTGAGGGGATAAACTCCCCTCCTGCTGCCTGGCTGAGAGTGAGGTTCTGGGTCTCATCACAACAAAGACCAGCTTCTATGAAACTGAATCTTGCCTCCACCCTCTATGACCACCCCATGCATATAATACACACATACACACACCATGCAGCCCCGGTAGGGCTTGTCTTTGTCAAAACAGGGCATATATGATATAATGGCCACCCAACAGCACCATGGCAGCCTTCTGGGGGTAGAGAATTGCTTCCATCAAGGGCGTTCCTTCCAGGTTAGGGATGGAAGGCTAGACCACATTGTTGGGATTTATTTAGCATCAACTCACCAAACTTGTATTGAGCCCACTCATTGCTGGACTGTGTCTTGGGTGCTTTGGTACATCCAGTAATTTGTAAAAGCAAGCTTGTGCCCTCAGGGATGGGTGACCTAGAAGGATAGAATCAAGAAAGCAAAGGGTTAACACAAATCTTTTTAAATAGAGGCTCAAACAAAATGTTATGGGAGCCCCCAGTATGGAGGGATGAATTTGAGGGGAAGTTCAGAGCATGGTGGATGAGGTGACTTTTGAACTAGACTCTGATGAATGGAGAGAATGTGGCCAAGAAGAGATGGGTGATGAGGCATATCAGGGAGGAAGGAGATGACCACCGAACTGGAGAGATTGAATTCTGTCCTGAGGACTGGGAAGAATGGAGGAACTTCAGATGGGGGCAGCAGTGAGGCCCAATGGAGGGAACAAGGGCTGTGCAGTCCCCCAGGCTCAGGTTTGTGTCCCAGCTCTGCCACTGGTCAGCTTGAACCTGGGCAAAGCCACTATTCTTCTCTAGCCTGTCTCCTCTTCTGCAGGTGAGGATCCCACTTGTCTCCAAGCATGGTTGACAGACTTGATGGAATGGTGGGAAGGGGCTATGCCCACATGGTCAAGGGCACCCAGTCTCTCAGCCTCTGAGGTCATATGAGCAATTAGATCTGAACTCTCCTTCCCATCTGCATAACTGCAGGACCTCAGGTCCCCTTTCAACGTTTCATCCTCAGCAGTATCTTGAGACATCCCCAGCAGGGTGTTTGGCCATGCTAAGATCCCCACTTGGGTCTCTGACTTTCCTGCTGCCATGGGGCTGCTCCATGCTCTTTCAAGCTGCTGTTTATGTCATTACCACCAGTCAGATGCTTAACTGACTGAGCCACCCAGGCACCCCCAGGTAGGTGCATTCTGATGGAAGTTAGGTAGTCATTGTTGCCCAGGGAAGGCAGACCCAGGTCAGAAGGCAGGGTAACGAGCTTGAGGTGGGATCAGGGCACAAAAAAAGAGGCATGGACAGGGAAAACTCTGAAGAACAAATTCTCCAACTTCAGAAATTGGGCTTTAGGCTAGGCCTGGGCCTCAAAGTGAGACAAACAGAGACGGGAGGCCTGTGCAGTCCACAGCAAGACTCCAGTGACTTACAGTTCTTCTAAACTACTTTGATACAAGGACTCTCAGCCATTCACCCTCCCCACCCTGAATCATTTCTTTCTACTTCAGGCCTGTTGCCAACTTGAGTTCAAGTGCCCCAAACTGATGAGTAAAGACATTGCTTTTGAGATAAAGAGATAAACTGAGGGTGAAAGCAGGTGAGGTCATCATTGTCACCAGGGCCAACACAGGCTCCCTGGAGACAGAACCACAGGGTTGAGTACTGTGTGCGGCCTTGGTAGCCTTCAAGACCATCCCTGGGCAGAGTCCAGAAGATGGGGGAGGGATGCCTGCTTGGTTTATTTGCTTCCAGGGTTGACACTTCAGCCCAGCTGATCTTTGCTATAATATTAACTGCCATTTCAGCAGTGTTGGATGCCAAGGGTAAAAAGAACAAGGTACAGATGAGACTGGTTACATATTTGACTTAACACTTACATAGCACTTACTCCTCACAGCAAGCATGCTGAGAGCTCCACAAACATGAACTCATTGCTAAAAATTTAGTCTTGTTATTTCATAGACAAGGAAACTGTGGGCTCAAAGAAGTGAAGTCACTTGCCTGAGACCACGCGGCTAGTGGGTAACAGAGCTGGGATTGAAACCCTGACAGTCTGGCTCCACTGGTGAAGGCAGGGCTGTTGGTCCTACAAGGCTATTGGGGTTCCTCCTGTGCATGGCTCCATCAAGTCTACATGCTTGCCCTTCAGGGTGGCTAGGGCAGTTCACAGGGGAGTAAGGGCCTTTGCTGGGACATTTCCCCAGTCCTCTGGTTCCTGGGAATCACGTCATCCCCATTCAGGGAATGGGGGTGGGGAGCCAGGGATAAGACAGCGGGAGCATCAGCAGTCCCAGAGCCACACAGGGTTCTCACAGTCTTTGTCCTTGGTCTGTCTTCTGAGGCTGTGGGCTCTACTTTTATTCCTGGAGGTGGAGTTCACTGAACCTCCTTCCTCATTTAAATTCCCCTCCTTCAAGGAGTCCAGCGAAGGCCCCCTTTCCCTCCTCCGAATGGGTCTATTTTATTGTATTTGGATTAAGTATTTGAAAGCCACCTTAAACTTGTTGCAGATGTAATCAGAGTGTAAATACATTAAAAATAAGATCAAAAGGAAATGTGTGGTTTGCCTCTCGGGACCGCCAAGCTAGACAAGTACCTGTCCATTGGGTCTGTTTGTCTCTCACAAGTATTGCTTTTTCTGGCCAAGTGTTCTAGAGGGCATTTTTTGGGAGCTGTTTAGGCACTGTGCATCCAGCTGCCCTCTGATGCCTTGGGTGTAGACACAATGCTGGCCTCAGCTTCTCCACTTCCCCTGTAGGGACTCATGCTGGTTAGGAGTGACCTATACTGCAGGGGAACCAAAGCCTTGTTCTAGAAGCTATGGCAGAAAGGGCATGTCCAGTTCACTAAATTTGTCTTCTGGAGACCCCCAAACTCCCCTTTTTGAGTCTTTTTCCCTCTTCAGTGGCATCTCCTGGCCCGTCCAAATGCGGTCTTCATTCTGTCTCAGATATGTGGCTCAAACAGCCGAATGGAACCCCGCCATCCCAGACATCCCAAGAGAAAGGCAGTCTTCCTCTCTGCCAGTGACTGGCAGCACTTTTAGAGTGGGCTCTACCGAGGGGACTCACCCCAGCTGAAGAAAGTAGCTCTCCTGCTGTAACGAACTTCCCCCTTCCCTGAGGGGTGCAGCGGGGCTTCCCAAACACTAGGGAGTGAGGACACTGGCTTTTTCTGAGACAAGCCAGCTCAGAGGAGGAGGAAAGATAAACATTCATCTGGGAGCAAAAGTGGGGCTGTATCCAGAGCCTGGGGTGGGGGAGCTAATGGGAAACAGCTTGCTGGAAGGAGGGGGACAGAATTCGGGAATGACTGAGACATGCTGCTGAAGTGGGGGGCGGCGAGGAGCAGGCTGATTGAGACCAGCTGCGGCTCCTCTGCCCAGAGATCTTTGGACTCTGCACGGGGCGGGCTTGGAGAGCTGAAGCTTCCCCACCCACCCGGATTCCCGACTCTGGTCTCCCGAGTCCAATCCGAGTCCGGAGTCCTCAGATACAAAAGACCAGAGGGGGACTCACCATCCACCAGCTGGACGCCTCCTCCCCATCGCCAGCCCCCACCCCCTGACTGCTCCTGTCCTCGGAACGCCTGGAGGAAGAGGCCAGGGAAACATCCCTGCCTTTTCCACCCCCCCCATCCCTCCATCCACCCAGCACCGGCATCTGGAGACCCCATGGCCCAAGCTCACTGGGGATGCTGCCCCTGGCTTGTCCTCCTCTGTGGTATGTGCATCCTGGTCCTTCCCTCCCATGCTGGGAGGGCAGGTCCAGCTGGAGAGCAGCTCTGGCCTCTCCCCTCTGGGTTCAGAAAGGGTTGGAGTGAGGGCTGGGGCGAGGTTATCTCTTTCTCTCTTGGTCCTCCTCGCTGTCATGAGAAAGAGGAACCCCAGAGCCAGTCCTCAGGGCCCTAGAGAGTCAGGTCAAGTCTGGATTGGCACCTTCCCATTTCCACCTGTTAAAGAAAAGATGATTCTGGCACTTGTTAAAAGAGTATGGAAGACTTCATTCAAAATTATTGCAATAGGGGAGAAAGATCAGGCTCAACTCTGAATACAGCAAAGATGGCTGAGGACTTAACAGCCAATGAACAGAGTGAGGGGGAAGTGGATGGAAAATTACTAAGAGGAGACATCAAGGGTAGGGGAGTTCTTGCTAAGCCAGCTTCATAGGATTCTTACTGAACGCAGGCCAGGGTGAACAGATATCAAGGGTGAAGGCTGAGGAATTTGATCAGATAGTAAAGGTGATCAGATATTCAATCTCTAAATTAACTTAGCAAGATTCTTATTGAGGACTGGGTGACACAGGCCCACCAAGGACCAGATGGACATGGAAAGCCAAAGTCAAATTCTAGTGAAGAAGAGGCTCTGAAGAGCATAACTAAAGTTTGGTCTTTGTCACTCCCATGGTGCCCTGTTTGTCCTCTTTGGTTACAACTAAATGCCCAGCTCAATGCCCTCCACACCTGTTCCACCCCCCCAGCCTTAGGGAGGCCTCGTTGCCTTTGCTCTCTATCAGCAGGACCCCGCTCATTCAGTCGGCACCCACTTCCTGAGTACCTCCCCAATGTTAGGCCCTGTGTCAGGGAACACAAGCCTGACCTTGGGAGCCACAGCCTTGGCCTTAGAGAACAACAATCTGGGTGTTGAGACAGACATAGTCTGGCTGAGTCTTGCTTCTTATGTTAGCATCCTAGCATCACCATTTTGCCAAATATTTCCTACAGAAATGGGGGTTCATTTTCTTAGATCAACAGTATGGGTTGCAACTTCCCCTTGAGTTTATGAGACCAACACAGCCATGCAGGACATTTATAGTGTTAGATGCCAGCCACACTCCTATCTGTAACTCAAGCCGCTCAGAAGGTAAAAGTATAGTGTCTCCCCACACCCAGGCCCTCATTACCCTCTGAAGAGATCCATCCTAAAAGTGGGGGTTGGAGGGAAGGACTATCAGAGACCATTGGACTCTCAGGGCTAGATGACCCAGAGCCTGTGGGACTTAGCCCAGTGTCTGGCATTGAGTAGGTACTTAGGAAATGTTTGCTCAGTCAATACTGGGTGACTCCTTGGGTCACACCAAATTTGGGACCCAAATTGGAAACTGAGTCTCCATATACTCTGTCCTTTCTGCGGCACCACCCTTCCTATGGTTTACTTTTTGTACTCAGATGACCCCAGTTCAAATCCCTGCTCTACCACTGACTCACTGTGGCAAAACTTGGGCAAGTTACCAAACCTATTTGGGCCTGAACTTCATCATCTATAGAAAATAGACAGTAATATCCACCTCACAAGCTTATTGCAAGTATATAATGAGATACTATAAATTACTGAGCTTGGGATTCTCTCTCTCTCCCTCTGCCCTTCTCCCCCACTCAAGCACTCTCTCTCTCTCTCTCACTGAAAAAAAAAGATTCTTTCTCTCCCTCTCCCTCCACCCCCTTCCCATCTCTCTCTCTCTTTCTCTCTCAAAAAAATGAGCCTGAAATGAGAGCCAGATATTTGGGTCGTAAGGAATGGTACAAATGGGCCTTGAATTTAAGTAAACTCAATATAGGGGCACCTGGGTAGCTCAGTCAGTGAAACATCTGACTCTTGATATTGGCTCAGGTCATGATCTCGAAGTAGTGCAATTGAGCCCCGAGTTAGGCTCTGGGCTGAGCACAGACCCTGCTTGGGATTCTCTCTCTCCCTCTCTCTCTCTCTCTCTGCCCCTCCCCCTGCTCATGTGCACAAATGCGCGGGTGCTTTCTCTCTCTCTCTCTCTCTCTCTCTCAAAATAAACATTAAAAAAAGAATGCTAAGGAAACCCAATATATATAAAACTAAATGTATAGAAGGGTAAAATGAAGGTGGGTTGATTATTTAATGAGATCCTCTAGAGAATTTCAAAGAAAATTTGATTATAAAATTTTAATTTACATACAACTTTTCCAGTTTGGTAAACCCTGAAAAGTCCCAATTAGATTACAAGGGAAAAGTTGATTTAATGAGCACTAAACCCCATGCAAAAGTGGCAATCACTTGTCAATGAAACAGGTTTCTTTGATTATGACCCAGGGTGCATTCAATTCAGCCTAATTTCCTATGAAATGTGATTATTTTTATCCTAAGGTAGAGTTGGACAGCATTGCTTTTTCAAAGGATGGAGGCCCAGTGGGGACAGGGAGCAGGATTGGGGAAACATGTCCCTGTGCTCTCTAGGAGCTAACTGGTCTCCAAGTGACCCTGGATTTTTCTCCTGGTTTCTAGCTTTGGGTGCCTGGGGCCACCCAAAATCAGTGGACCTGACGGCAGAGGACGTGAGAAACTGTTTAATCAGCCCTCCGGTAAGGCCCCGCCTCAGCCCCGCCCCACAGCTCCCATCTTCTCCCCATCCCCCATTGGCTCAGTTGCTAGCCTTTGCCTCTACCCACCTTTCTCCTGACTTCCGGACTCTGGGGCCACAGTTTCTGATTAACATCCCTCAGGTCGGGCAGCACATTCTCGGGTGTCTGACAGGCACACCCCATCCTTCCCTCCCATCCATTCCCACAGCAGTTTATCTACTTCCGTCTGGGTTTGGGCAGCCCGCTAGAGGGAAGGAGGAGGGGCAGGAAGGAGGGTGAGGGGCTTTAGCTAGCCTTGGCTGACGCTGGGCAGAGGCAAAGAGGAGGATGGGAGGAAAGAAAACAAAAATTCTAAAGTTACAGTGCAAAGGGAGGCACAGAAAGGAGGAGGGAGGAAGACAGAGCTAGAAAGGACAACGGAAGGGTGAGAGGGCGGCCTAGGGTGTGACTACAGGAGAAGGCATAGCATATTGGAGCTGAAAGGTCTCAGCTTCCTAGCTGGAGACCAGAAGATTCTTTCCACAAGAGTAGGGCAAAAGAGCTTCTTCAGGCAGGGGGAGGCACAGGCGAAAGCTGGTGGCCTGCCAGCAGTTCACTAAGCCTCAGGGCCAATGGGGTACATCTGCTTGCAATGTCAAGTTTATGAGACCACTGGGGAAGTCAGGTGGGTGGGCAAACCATGTTACTTTTATATTAAAACAGACATGGATATATCATTAAGTAGAAGGCAAACAAAACAAAAAACCCACACTTTTTATTTTATTTTTTAAGTTTATTTATTTCGAGAGTGAGAGAGAGCAAGCACACACGCGTGCAGGGGAGGGACAAAGAGAGAGGGAGAGAGAGAGAATCCCAAGCAGGCTCTGCACTGTCAGTACAGAGCCCGATGCAGGGCTGGATCTCACAAACCTGGGCCGAAATCAAGAGTCAGCCGTTTAGTGGACTGAGCCACCCAGGCCCCCCTACCACACTCTTTATTTTAAAGATAAAACAGCCTTTAAAGAAATGGCTTAGAGGGGATCTTTCTGGACAATATCCCAAACTTCTGGGGGTACTCATTCACTCTCCTCTGCCATTTGGGACCAGTAGGTGGAAACTTGAAAAAGTCCCCAAGGTAGGGTTGCCTGGTGAAATACAGGATGCCCAGTTACATCTGAATTTCAAATAATGAATAATGTCTTAGTATAAGTATGCCCCAAATAGTGTGTGGGACATACTTATACTAAAACATTATATGTTGCTTATCTGAATTTCACATGTGACTGGATGGGCATCCTGTATTTTTATTTGCTAGATTTGCAGTTCTGCTGCCAAGGTATCCAAAGAAAGACTGTCCTTCTAGCCTGGCCTAGTGCCAGGGCTCAGATCCCTGCACCCATGCCCCCATCTGTGACTCAGGTCCCATTATTGTCACAAGGAGTTTCTCTCCAAGTTCTTTAACACCTACATCTCCTCTCAGCCCAGGCACCTTATTCTAGACTCACCCGTAACATCAGCTGCCACCCCTTTCCTCTGCAGGCTGGTCCAGCCTGGCCACACCCAGTACCTGCCTAAGGCGGGGGTGGGGGGGCTGGTGACTCCTCTGGATGCTGGGGCTCAAGCATCATTTTCTCTAAGCAATTTGTGTCTCTATGTGTGTCTTGGTGTCTTCCTGTCACATGTTAGTACCTTCCAGTTACTGTGGTCAATACCACAGCACAGCTCACAGCCCTCCGCCAGCAGATGCACATCCAGAATCTTTTTGCCTACATCATCCCTGAAACGGATGCCCACATGGTAAGGGACAGCTCATCCCCCACCCGTGCCCTCTGCTATCCTGGGTTAACCACCAATGAGAACAGGGTACAAATGAGAGGCTGCTAAGGCTCAGAAGATGAAGGCAGAGAAAGGATTCAAAAGGCAAAGGGAAGGAAGTACAAGGCTTGGACATGTGAGTTTTAGGGCAGCTGAGAGAGTCTATTCCTTTACATAGGAGAGAAGCCATCACCAAATCTCCTTGCCTCCAGGCAATGAGACTATAAACAAGTTCAGAATCAATTTTGATCAGTCCCTAGATGGCAGATCCAGAATGAATGTCTAGGGCACTCCAGCCCTAGGAGGTTAGAGCGTGGGCTAAGAATCATACCAGAAGAATTCTAAGTTCCCTTCCAGCCCAGCCTTTTCCATAACCTGATGGATGGAGCATTGGAATGATCCACAGTCCTGGACTACATGAATTTGGAGTGTAGGCTGGGGGAGGGAAGCAGACAGGAAAGAAGATGGTCTGAACAAGAACTGCTTTTCCCAAAGCAGCACCCCTGCCAACCCATCCCACCCTTTCCCCACCACCGGCTCTGCCTCCATCCCATCCACCTTTTGAGCACTAGCCCGTTTGGAAGAGAAGGCATTTTCAGTGTTAATAAGATTGCTTGAACTGGTTTTCCCATCTTGGGTAAGTATCTCAACTTCTCTGAGCCTCAGTTTCCTCTTCTGCAAAATGGAAATAATGAGATCTGTCTCAAAGGATTATGACCAAAAGACAATTATGTGTAAAGCCCTCTGCAGAAGTTATTTATGGTGTACTCAGTGTACCATACTAGACGGGGGAGGGTGTGGCGACAGCTAGAGGGGAGAAACCAGAAGAACCAAAAGACATGATCCCAGACAGCACAGAATTTTCATTCTGACCGGGGAGACAAGAACAGGCCAGTTCTGGACTATGGGATTGAGACTCCAAGAGACACAGTTGTCCAAAGGAAGGGAAGATCCTGATATCTGAGGGAGTGACAGAGGACTTCCTGGAAGAGGTGCCCAGTGTGCCTGGGCTTGTAGGACTTGTTGAATCTGACCAGACAGAAAGAACTGGGATGTGGTTGGGGGCGTTCCATGGAGTCTGACTCCATGAAGAAGGCTAACAATGGTGTTGTTGATTTCCTAGAGTGAGTACATCGGCACACGTGACAAGAGGCGTGCGTGGATGACAGGCTTCACAGGGTCTGCAGGTGACAGCCATTACCCTGCCCTTATTGCTTCTGTTGGTAGACCCAGAGGTAGTCACAGATGCTCTAATATGGCCAGTTCTCAGAAGCCAGGACCCCAAGACCTAATGTTCAGTGGTCCTGTCTCCCCTCTACCTCTCAGAAAAGGGTCGCCAGGGTATACATCTCATAAACCACCAGTCACACTTCTCATGAGGCAGAAGGCAGGAAGCTTTCTTCCAGTGCTTGCTGCCAGACGTAGCTTAGCACACCCTGGGCTCCATTTCTGGAACAGCTGCCACTTCCACATCTAGCCACTAGGGGCCCGCTGATTCCCTTCATACATGGCTCACCTGGGGACAGTTTTACTTAGTGGGTTCTTCTCAAACATCACCTCACATGGCCAAATGAGTCGCAAACAAAAAAGCACTTTATGGGATCCCAGTTTCTGAAGGGGCTCCCCACTCTGATCCTGGCCCCCTGAGTGAAATCCACGCTTCCCTTGCTGATCCTTAAACATTCCTCCCCTAAGCTTCAAGCTTCCTTGCCTTACTCATCTTTGCCAAAGATACTGGGTTTGGCTTCTCTGCCTGTCCTCAGCTAAGCCTCTGGCTTAGTATCCCTATCAGCCACTGAGTCTTGATACTAACTACCACACCATCTTTCCTGAGAGCACCTACATGCAGCATTGACTCTTTTGGAAGGCCAGAAGCAGACCCCACTTGTCCCTCCTTAGGTGAGGATCTCAACACAGAGCAGAGATGCCTGACCCAAGCTGGCTTCCCCCGACGCTCTCCTTAATGTCTCCTGCCTCACTTCTTGTAATGGAGGAGGGAAGTTCTTTCCGGAGACCCCTTGTGACATTCTCGGAGCCAGTACCATATTGCCCATGCACTAACTAAGGCCACCATCCTCACCTTCACCCTCAATTCCAAATTTCTCTGTTCTGTCTCAGGAACTGCAGTGGTGACCATGGGGAAAGCAGGTCTCTGGACCGACAGTCGCTACTGGACCCAGGCTGAGCGGCAGATGGACTGCAACTGGGAACTACATAAAGAAGGTAAAAAGGTCGCATGGATTTGTCCCCCAAGCTCTGAAATCCAGACTAGGTTCAAGAAAGTACAGGTAAGAGGATGCATGAAAGGCCTCTATGGGAAACTTGGGAAATCTCAAGCCATCCCTCACCTTTGAAGCTGACATCAAGGAGGACATACCTGGCAGGATTGTCACAGACAGAAGCCTGACTGGAGAGCCTGAGACTGTCCCTGGAGGTGACTTTCCATTCTTTCCTGTCTTCCTCTTAGTTGATACAGCTTCCATAGTCGTCTGGCTCCTCACTGAGGTTCCTGCTGGAAAGCGTGTGGGTTTCGACCCCTTTCTCTTCTCCATTGGTATGTTTTTCCCTCATTCCTGCATTTGTCCATAGCAACAAGGGTGACTCAGCCCCTCTGGGATGTAAAGAAGCATACCTTCGTAGAAGGAGGAATAGGATGACTCTAAAGACAGAGTGTCTCAAGTTATAGTTGCAGAATATTTTGCAACAAAGATTTACTCATGGACTGTGTAATGTAAATATATTTAAAAGAATTAATGCAGATTTTTTTTTTAAGTCATGAGTACAGAGCCCCAACCTAGAAGATCCAGGGAATCATTAAGTCTAACAGACATAATATATATCTAGCAGACAAATAGGCCAGAATGTTCTTGAACCCAGAACCATCCTCTGTGCTCTGAAGCTGTACCAATTATGGCACTAGAATCACTTGGGAGCATTCTTCTGAAAGGCAGCTTGGAAGGGTCAAAGAAGTTCAGTGAGCTTCTGCACAAAGAAGCATATTCCCCTCCCCCCAGGATCACAGGTCCCTGAGCTCTGGGACCCCAGCCAGCTGGCCAAGGGTGGGGTCTTCACAAATATGTACCAAAAGGTTCCCCCTTCAGAACTGGCTTATCTGCCAGCCTTTCCAATGGTGTGAGCATCACCATTCTTTGGACTGTGGCACTGAAGCTCATTTACAATGGAAAGTACTGAGAAGAGGGCCCCATAGCCATTGGTGCTTAAAAAAATAAACCTAGCCAGTTGGCTGTGGGCAGGGTTGGGGTGGGCCCAGGGCAATTAGGCTTTGAAAGCAGAACAAGGAGGCTGAGAGGACATGCTCCAACAGAACCAGACTGCTTGGACCTACTCTGAGCAGCTGAGCTTCAGCAGTGGAGTGGGAGGCAGAGCAGATAAGGACTAACTTTGCCTGAGTCACAGTTTTCCCTGAGGTGCGAACAGGCAGGGGACAAGTGACTGCTTCCTGTCTCTGCAGGTTCCTGGGAGAGTTATAACATGGCCCTCATGAACTCTAACATAAAACTGGTGTCCATCACACCCAACCTTGTGGACCAGGCATGGGGGTCAGAGAAGCCTCTGGTTCTGAGCCAGCCCATTTATGTCCTGCAGGAGGAATTCACAGGTGATTCTCTAAGCCCCTTCTCCTTCCCAACTTGAAGCAACACAGATCCCCACTGCTACTCCTTTGGGTGAAAATTTTGTCCTAGGAATTACCAGAGCAATGGTTCTTGAACCTTTGTGTGCACCTTAATTGCCTGGGATGATTATTTAAAAAACAGATGTCATCTCAAAGAATCTGAATCAAGAGGTCCTCAGACCATATTTAGAAAACACTGGAATAAATAGTGTTAGGACTTGAAGACAGAGGGAGCAGGAAGGGGATTTGAAGACAGAACAGGAAGTGAGGAAACAAGGGAATCAGAGCAAGATGGGGAAAAAAAGAACCCCGCCCCTTTCAAGAGAGGAAAAAACATGATATGAGTTGCTTGTGCAGTAGTGGAGACTGGTTTATATTGATTCATTCAAACCTTGACTTCTGGCCCTCCTGTAATAAGATGTCTGGGGTCAGGTGGGCCAGGCTGACAAAGGAAGTATGTAACTAAGTTCAGGGTCAATCCATGGTACAACTTAAGGTTCAAGTTTTGGCCAGACCACAAAGGAAAGTTGACTGACCCCCCAAATTCTAACATCAATAGTTTTCATCTTGACCTCATTGATACCATCTAAATACATCATAAAAGAACAGCATGCTCTAGATTCTGTTAAGTAGCAACTGAAATCCTGACCATGATCAGGCCATTGATTATGAATCACTGTCTTGGACACCACCACCCCCTACCTCCCCAGGAATTCTGAACAAGCCAATGGACTTGGATTCCTAGCAATATTGGGCAATCTGAGAGGCCCCTTTCCACACACAGGTCCGTGCACATTTCTTGCTTGAAAAGGAGTCAAAAGAGCAGGAGGGAAATTTCAAAATAGCAAGGATGATGAAACAAGCTAAAACTGCCCAATTTTCTTTATCTGTTCTGGTATAATTTGCAGAATCATTCTGCATCTCACAAAAATTTTAAAGAAACTTGCTATCCAGGACTGTACCATCATAAATAATACT